>NC_080566.1:31750000-32393750 GCF_030253575.1 Rhododendron vialii | reverse complement strand
CAAGAGGATTTCGTGCAATCAACAGCTTGATAAGGAAATGCATTGGAAGGAAATCATCGGAATTTCGTCATTATGGGAGACTTTATGGAAAGGGGATCAACGGAAGCAGCATTAGAAAAACATGGGCACATGCAACGTTTTTGGTTGCTCGAGCAACTCCGGACAAGCCTTCACGTATGGTTGAGCAACTTGGTAGATTTTATTCAACTATTTATAGACGGCTCTTTTGGGTTTTCACTGTCACATATAGGAGAGCTGATTCCCTCTGCCTTCAACACTGAGACAATACCGAAAGGAGAGTGGAGATTATCTCTTGGAGTAACACATGATCCGGTGATCATCAATCTTTCTGAAAAACTCCAAGAATTCTTTTCAACATTATTTCAACTACTTGAAATATTCTTCCGGTGGATTCTGGAAGTATATTGGAGGACTTGTGGATTCAAGGCGTGCGGCAATTAACCACTTGGTGCGGTGTACGTGGATTCGGCAACTCGATCTTCAGTCAGTCGGTGAGGATTCACGGTTGTTTTAGTTAAGATCGTTTTGTAACTGCACAATGATTATTTTTAGTGGTTTGATTTCCTCCCGTGGTTTTTACCCTTTTTAAGGGGTTTTCCACGTATATCTGTGTGTTCATCGTTTATTATTTTACAATTCCTATTATTCTACTTCTTGAGTATTTAGATAGCGAAAAAGGAATTTCAAGTCGAAATGGAGATTGGATCCAGACTTTGATTGCAGCCTCACACTAAAAAGGAACATGTGCAATTGATTCTTCCGCTTTACCACAGCGAGTACAAACTGGGTCAGCTCTGACTTTGCGTGATACCAATGCTAAATTTGTTGTCACCGCATTATTAAAACATTTCCAGATAAATATCTTCTCCTTCGGATGGATTGAAAGTCCCCATAGCTTCTTCCACATTGTTGGTAAGACGCTCAAAGAGCTTGTTTGGCCTTCCTGAAGGTTGTGATGAGAACTTGAACTTTCCTTCGCCAGACGTTAAGCTGACTTGATTGAGAAGGTCCCATTTGCGTATGGGTGCCAAATTTTACGATCTCTTTGACTGGTATAACTGATAGGAATGGAAAGAATCGCATTTGCATCCTCTTGATTGAAGGTCTCACGGATTAGAGAAACCTTCCAGGACTTCGTATCAGAATCAATAAGATCAACAACTTTCTTTATGTCCACTCTTCTTGGTGTTGTTCCATTAATTTTGAAATCTATATTCTTGGATAACCAAGGGTCTTCCCAAACACGTATATCTTTCCTAGATCGGACTTGCCATATCCATCCTTTATCGATCAGTTCTTGGGCCTAGACTATGCTCTTCTAAGCACATGAGGATTGGCTACTAGCGTTGGCATGCTAGAATGATGTACGGGGGAAATACCTTCCCTTAAAGATCTGTCTAAATAGAGAAAATGTACCATAAATTAGTTTCCAGCCTTGTTTAGCTAACGAAGCTTGATTAAAAGTCTCCAAGTCACGCAGTCCCAGTCCACCATCTCCTTTACACCTACTCGTTTTTCTCACTTAATCCAGTGAATTTTCCATTCCCTTTCCTTAGAAACCCACTAGAATCTCGCAATTTTGGATGAAATTTGCTACAAAAGAGTTTTAGGCAACCGAAAATAGGACATAGCATAATTAGGATGCGTCAAAAGAACTGATTTTAACAAAACCTCACGCCCTGCATGATTAATCTTAGACTCCTTGTAGCTCCGCAGCCGCTTTGTTGTTCTATCCTTGATGTATTGAAATAAATCACGCTTGGAGTGACCAAGGAACACTGGTAGCCCTAAATATTTTGCACCGTACGCCTCCATCGATATGCCCACCTTTACTGATAAAAGATTCCGAGCCTGGACTGGAGTATTGGGATTGAAGAACACTGAGGAACTGTCTTTGTTGATCTTTTGGCCGGAGGCAGCTTCATAGGAATCAAGGATCTAAGACAAAGTCTCGCAATCCTGAACCGTGGCACGACAAAATACAATAGAATCATCCGCAAACAATAAATGAGAGATAATAGGACAATGATTGTTAATAGTAAAAGTCTTTTTGCTTAAAAAATTGTGAAACATGGCTGTGAAACCTTCTCTGCACAAGAGGAATAAATACAGAGAGAAAGGGCACCCCTGGCGGTTCCCTCGGCTTGAATAGAAAGTATCCCCTACTTTCCCATTGACTGTGATGGAAAAAGAAACCATCTTCACACACTCCGTCACCCATCCAATCCATTTCTGATGAAAGCCCAACTGTGTCATCACCATCTCCAAATAGCTCCACTTTATTCGATCGCATGCTTTTGCCATATCCAATTTGAATGCAACCACCCCATGAGAACCAGAACGTTTGTGCTTAATGTAGTGTGTGAGTTCGTGAGCAATAAGACCATTATCTGTTATTTGGCGACCCTCTACAAAAGCACTTTGGTTTTCGGACACAATCGAAGGAAGGAAAGGCTTGAGCCGATTAGCCAAAATCTTTGCAATAATTTTGTAACTTATGGTGCATAGACTAATGGGGCGAAATTGGCTGACCTTTGTAAGAGTTTGAACCTTTGGAATGAGAACAATCTGAGTGCGGTTCACACTCCTAAGCATTTTGCCATCATGGAAGAAACTACGCACTGCTTGGCAAACATCAACACCAACTATTCTATATAAAAGCACTCATATGTTGTAGCAGATGGTATCAAGAAAAATTCTAATTCCTAATTTGTCTTCTACCTAAACTCTCCGCTATCTTTTCACTCACTTTTATACAAAAGGCATCTAACAGTTTTACGAGTATTATTTTGAGCAACCCGGTTCGTGACTTGGTTCAAACTTGGTCAACCTTTTGACCAGGGATGGATTAGGATTTTCTCTAGTGGGGGCGCCAATTTTTACTACACTTGAACAAAAATTTACAATCAAGCACAATACAAATTTACACTTAATCATATGAGAAAAGGGAAATAATTTCAAAAAAATTCCTAAAAATAAACGCAAAAAGGGTTATAATCCCTTTACGGCTTCTCTAATGAGAGCCACCATCAAGGGGCAAAATTCAAAAAAATGATGCTCATGTTTTTTCATTAGAGAATTATTTATAATATGATTGTGTGTGCTTATAACATTGTCCAAAAAATTAAGTGGTCCAATTTTTAATCAATTTAAATAGATACAAAGATTTTTTTTTTCTGATCATATTATTTTAAAAGGTCATAATTAATTTTTGTCTTTAGAGATCTCATATGAGAGCCGTAGAACCAAATGAAGAGCAAATACTTAAGTGCTTCAATTTTTAATCCGTTTGAATCGGTACGAAAATCTTATTTTTCTGATCATTTTATCCTAAAGGGTAATAATTAATTTTTGGTTCTAGAGCTCTCAAATGAGAACCCTAAGAGAGCCGTAGAATTAAATGAAGAACAGATACTTAAGTGTTCCAATTTTCAATCCGTTCGAACCGATGCGAAGATCATATTTGTCTGATCATTTTATCCTTGAGAATTATAATTAATTTTTGGCTCTAGAGCTCTCATAATTAATTTCTGGATTAATTTTTGTAAATAAAAAATTGAATTGAGTGGGGGCACGTGCCCCCCCCACATGCCCGTTAGTGCATCTGTCCCTGCTCTTGACGAATGTGACCGTTAAAAGAGGAAAAATTGTGAGCATACTGGGTTGAATCTTAGGGTCACTATAATCCGTTAACACCTTCACGTAGGGGAGGACTAGTGATTTTAAGACAGTGCATCACGCCTCCCAGCTCTCTCATAGGCCAGCCTTTTTTTGCACCTATTATAATATTTAGCCATTCCTTTGTGTCCTCTGTTTTTAGATTATTCCGCCATTTGTCTTGCATGCCTGTTCTAATCTTTACTTATATTTGTTCTCTCTAACTTCAGTGCAATTGTAATTCATAATTAGATTAATTTAGTGCTACAGTTCCAACAAAAACTTGCCAACTACCACCAGGAAGTAGCTAGGGGCTACGACCGAAGCGTTCGGTTGAAAATCTTCATTGAGATATTTTGAACGGTGTAAAAGAAAATTAAAAAATTATTTTTTGTATTCATTTTTTTTAGTTTGAAAATGTGAAATAAGTACTTATTTTTTAAGAAGGTATTCTGAAATTTCAAAACAAGTACTTAAAAAATAATGACTTATTTTCAAGCTTAAAAATAAATGAGTTTACAAAAATAATTTTTCAATTAAGCAAGATTTGATAGATCTCTTCGAGATCTCTCAAACAAGATCCATATAACATATTTTTTTTATTTCAAAAAGCCTATTATTTTTAAGCTTTAAAATTACAAATAAGTACTTATTTTTTAAAGGAGTAAACCGGAAGGAAGGTAGTCCAAGCAAGTAAGAAGACAAAATTTAAGCCGAATTGAAAAATGCCATTTCGGATCAGGATGCTCGTAGGAGAAGATTTTTAGTTCAAGTTAATGGACAAGGACGACAACGATATAGTCAATCCACGGAATACTCAAAATCTCAAAAAAAAAAAAAACATATCTGTAGTTATATAAGAATAATTAGCAATAATGATTAGCGAGTTTTAGCTCGGCTACCTTTTGTTTCATTTCAACAATGTGACAACAAGTGTCAATGGGAATACAGTTTAGTTCGGCTTTAAGGCTCTATGTTTTCTATTAAACAAAAATTATTAAGATTATAAGTAGTTATACAAGAATAATTATTAATAATATTAAAACAGAAGGGTTGGGAGGCTGGGCCCTAACATAGCTCCGCTCCCAAATGGTACTCCCTCTGTCTCACTTTATTATGCCCTTATTCTATTTGGAATGTCTCAAAATGATGTGCATGTTTCAAAACTTTTCATTTTTGGATATTCATATTACCATTTTACCCTTCATTTTCTTCCTCACAAATTCAAATTTTAAACTTGACATGACATGACAAGACTAGACTACTACTTTTGGATTTGGCTCCAATACCATTATTTAGGTTTTTCTTTTAATTTTTTTTTACTTTTATGTCAAAAGGGATAAAATGGTAAATTTGATCAAAAGTCAATGTAATTATGATGTTTTCTTAAATTTAATGAAAGTCAATATAGACGCAACAAATTGGGACAAAGGAAGTATGCATATTGTTGAATTAAACTCTACTAGTTGGCAAGGTACCATTCTATCTACCCAAACTTCGATATGAGCACCACCATGCATTGGGGGTGTCGACCAGGGATGGAGTCAGAGGATGGCTAGTAGGGGCGGTCGCCCCTGCAAGGGAAAAAAAAAACTACGATTATATGTAAAAATAAATAAATTTTTATGAAAGTATATAGGTTCGCTCCTGTGTAGAATTTTGAAAAGAATATATATATATAATAGTAACCTTTGAAATTCGAGGATACCAACATTAATTATTAAAGTCTAAGGGATAAAATATAACAAAATATAAAACTAGAGGGTTAATATTGTGAGTATTCAAGTAATAAACTTCAACCTTTCGTTAGATGAGTTTAATATTTTACAATTTTATTTCCTTTTGCTCTAAAACCTCAATGGCATACCAAACCCCCATCCTCTCTCTTGACACAAACATCCCCAATTGTTAAGACTTCAAATGCAATTTCGAAAAAATAGCAACGGAGGAGAAGGGATTTTGGAAACCCTCATTAATTTTGGTGAAATCTAAGTCGTAGGTATGTCTTTCCCCAATTATTGTTCTAGACTTCTAATTCTTTGTTTTTTTACTGGTAAAATCAAGTAACATGAAAACCATTTGACCGAATTCGTCCAGTTGTGATGAATGAAAAAAGAAGATGATGAACAATAAAAAAATGCTGCTGATTTTGCCACTCCCTTTTTTGTTAATGCCACTCCCCTGCAAATGTATTTTTGGTGCAAAAATACACTTGCAGAGGAGTGACGTTAACAAAAAAAGGAGTGGCAAAATTATTTTCCTAAAAAAAATAAGACACATACATCAAGATCGTTCCCATTAATAAACCGATTTATGTATTTACGTTATTTTGAGTTTTAATGTATTTACGTTATTATACATGTGTATTTATATTTTTTTCTCGCATGTATAATTGCCCCTGTGTGGTAAAATTCCTAGCTCCGTCCCCGGTGTCGACTATTTCCCAAGGCACAACAAGGTTGGTGAGGGGGACATTTGGGGCTGATCCCGAGCCTATCATTTTGTTATGAATTTTATTTGACTCGTTGAGCCAGTATACTTGCAAAACTTAATATTGATTGGGAAAATGACGGCTAAAGATGTGTTTGATAATTAATACCTTTCAAGAACATTTTCAGCATTAACAAATGTTCTCAGCATGTTCTTGGCGGGTATTAATTATCAAAACACGTCCTGAGCCGTCATTTTATTGATTCAACAATAGTAGATAACATGAGAAAAATGCTCTGTATATGATTTTGACGAAGAAAAAACATGTTTCATTCATATATTTACCGATATCCAATCGATCTGAATTCTCCCAAATCTTACCAACTTAACGAGCTGAGCAATATGGCGATTTCGATCGAACCAATAGGCCGGACGGGGGCCTAGAATGCCCTTACAGGAGCCTGCAAACCCAGTCCATTCTTTCGGGCTTAACCTTTTAAAGCCCAATTGGACAAAGTACTTGGGCCAAACCATTTCTAAAGCCTAAAATGAGCGTTAACGACAAAAAAAAAAAAAATCATGACCCCAATAAATAAATAAAGAACTCGAAAATTGATACTATTAAAGCTACATGTGACTATGTGAGAACTACATTTTTAGTATTATTTGAGAGTTGCATTTTTAGTATTATATGAGACACCATTCCGCAAAAGTTCTTATTTTTTACTGTAATTACTTATTTTCCGCTTTATGAGACATGTCATTCTCTCATAATACATTACCTTTAATTTGAAAAATAATTACTTACTTCTCTTAGCGAAATGAGGCACCGTTTTTGAAAAGTAAGAGTTTGGAATTAAAAAAAAACCCCAGATCCATCATTATGTATAGAACTTCTTAGAGTAAATCTAATCTTACAATACTTTTCATTATATTTGCTTTGCCTGCATTTCTAAAAAAAATATCTCCCTTGACCAAAATGACCTCCAAAACATACCAATGATTGCTTAAGTTGCTTGAAAGAAGAACCCTTTTAGAAGAGTAAATGATTATAGTGAGAAAACTTTTCGTTTAAAAATTCGGAAGTGCTAACTTTAACCGATCTAGCTTTAATGGCATTGAAAGAGTAACTAAGAAATACTCAAATGGTAACTTTTTTGCAATTTTTTCAATAGGAGGATGTCCAGGTCAGCTTGTGCGCATCTCGACTAATTTGTGAGACTCTGAAGTAAAAGACCTGGTAAACCTCCAGTAATCCCAAAATTTATTGTGTTTGACTTCTGTAGATTACAACTTACAACCTCTTAGGGAGCAAGCCCTTTAATTGCTTTGTCGTATCTGCTTGCCAAACCACTTGGGTTAACTTTTCGCAAATTGTAGTCGTTCAATTGAAAGATGGGCTCCAAAAATTATTAAGCTTCTTGTATAAAGGGAGAACTCCTTTGGAGAGTATTTGATTACACTAACAATACTTTCTAATTGTTTAAAATTTTCATATAGTAGGTTTATGAAAAAGATGGGACCCTAACAACAAGTACGAGTGTTACACCCTGAGCTCACAAGGATGACTCCCACCGGCCGCTAGCAAAAACCTCTTGGAGGCCACTAGGGATTTGCTCAAGTACTATTGTTAGTTTTAAGGTCTTGGAATGAGTTAAGTTGCGCATAAGCTAACTTGTACATCTGACAATGAAAAAAAATTTCAGGCCTAGCTACCTTCTTTTTCTATTTCAATTTACTTGATTTCTACCTTAGTGGTAATGGAACTTTAAATGGAGCCTCTTCATTTCTTCTTAATTAACCCCCTTTCCATACGTTGGTTCCACCAGTGCATCTTCTTTTAAGGAATTAACTAAGACCCAAACAGGTCAGTATGAGTGCTTTTCTACACTTTCTTGGTTCTTGTTAAAGCATCCAACTCCAAACCAATTGGCAAAAAGTGAAGAGGCTGCCCAAGCTCATATACTAGTTTTGGAAGAGATATTTAACCGATGTGGGACAAATCCCAATACTCCCCCGCACGTGCGACCCTTGACTCGCACGTGGAGAGGTCAACAAAGGATTCGGAACTCACGAATCACAATGAAATAAAGTGCAACTATGGCACAAACAAAGGGAAAAAGCCTCCGAAACTCTAGCTCTGATACCATGTTAAAGCATCCAACTCCAAACCAATTGGCAAAGAGTGGAGAGGCGGCTCAAGCTCATATACTAGTTTTGGAGGAGATAATTAACCGATGTGGGACAAATCTCAACACTCCCCCGCACGTGCGACCCCCGATTCGCACGTCGAGAGGTTAACAAAGGATCCGGAACACACGGATCACAATGAAACAAAGTACAACTATGGCACAAACAAAGGGGAAAAGCCTTCGAAAGTCTAGCTCTGATACCATGTTAAAGCATCCAACTCCAAACCAATTGGCAAAGAGTGGAAAGGCTGCCCAAGCTCATGTACTAGTTTTGAAAGAGATATTTAACCGATGTGGGACAAATCCCAATAGTTCTTTCGTACCACCATAAAGCGAAACGGGGATGGTGCTGTGCAGGGAGTTCATATTACCGTGTTGTGCATTATCCGAATTGTCCGTTTGTCAATTCAATGGTCCAGTCTCCATAAAGCACGGCAGATAAATCAAGCAACATAGGTCATGCATGAGGCAACCATCCGTGTTAGATCTTGGTTCAATTTTGTATTTCAGTAATCATTAGGGTCAATTTAGTATTTAGAAGGAGGCCATAGTCATTGAACCTATGTGTGTGCTTGCGTAAGTTTGTACGTAAAAACAAATTAACAGAGTCGTTAGATTCTATCATTCTAACGTTAGTGCATAGGCCTTGATTTCTTTTTCTCGAGATATTAGTTGTATCATATTTCAGATATATTCCGGTGGAATGCATATTTCTAAAATTAATCATTATTTATGTAAAACATAATCTGAATCGTCTAAGATTCAAATATGAAATCGTTGTGTTCAATAATCTATATTTTATAAAATAAAGTGGTTTTTGTTGAAAATGTCTAGGCATATAAATGAAAGCAAACTCTATAGCCGTTAGATCACTTAATGTTAAATCTATAGCCATCAGGTCATTTTTTTTAAAAGATATATAGAATATTCTCCTAATAAATCCATCTCTCTCTGTCCATACTTTTTAGACAATATATCTCTATGTAAAATAATGTTGCATCATATGATTAAGTAAAAAAATATCTCAAAATGGTAACTGGCGGTTTTTGGAGATTACAACTATCACATAGAGTAGTCGGGTAGTAATACAGACAATTTATTTAAGTTGACATTATGATACATTCCAACGTGCCTTTAGGCATGGGCATCCGCTAGTTCTAATATAAGCTAGCACACTTGATCTTAATGATTTAAGTCATTCATCGAGTAAGATCTATCAACTAACACCACGACTCCAATCATCAGTTGGCTATCCATCGATATAAACTCATGTAATTGAACTTCAATTATTAAGAGGACATTAATAAGTAGCCCGCCTATATTGACGACGTAATCGTGATGGACCTACACATTGAAATGCACATTGGACATCGATAAGCATACAATTAAACCACTCCGTCACTCCAACCATTAACATGTAGCCTTGATGTATCCGTCGTCTTGAACTGCACCATTTTTAATTTTTTAATAATTCAGGTATCCCGGTCAGTTTATGCTCACCTTACCGGAAATGCATCATACCCTCTGTACTTTTCCTTTTTCGAAAGGACCATATGGTCTATGTTCGAACTCTAGAAATCCAGAATATAATACCACAAGGGAGTGGTCAAATGGTGAATGTACCAATTACTACTATTCATTATATGTTCTTCTTCTTCTCATCAATCTCTGTCATGCCAAGTCAGGTGCTTCTGAAATGGGATCCGACCAATGCAACTATTCATTTGTTCCCCCCATAACATAGCAATGGCATCTGAGTCACATGGGAGATCCATGTGACAAAGTCCAACCCCATTAATGACCAGACACAAATATTAAACATAACGATACATACACATTGTGTACGTATAAAGACAGAGTAGACAGAAGTTTGTAGATAGTGAATTGAAAATAAAATTAAAAAAACAAAAAAAAACTTAAAGAACATCAGGGGATAAAAGAGGTAAGAACTTGCGATGATAGTGGCGTTTTGGTGGAGTTAAAATAAGTAAATGAGTCCACAAGGACCCTACTTTTGGTTATATTTTGAACTCGTTGAGTAAAGTCTTTATTTTTATTTTTTTTTTACTACACCAAAAGAGCATGGAGGGGCGATCAGAACCTGGGCGTGACCGCAAAGCCTCCAAACCTGCAGTAGATCCTCGGGAGGGGATCAAAATCCCAATGCAAGGTTTTCTTTGCCCCATGAAGCTGGGACCAGAGCGAACCACATGAGGGAGAGAGACAGAGGGGTTCAATGACCCAATCACGAGTTGGGAGGTCGCCGCCCCATTGTTCAAGAGGACTCCATTAATAGCACGTCTTGAACCTGCGACCTTTGATCCCACCAAATAACTTTTGGGCTGCTGCCACCATCCTAGGTGGTTTCGGTGTCCAATTAATTTACGAACAACTCGCATGACTTATTGTAAAATTTTAAGATCATCAACGACTGAATAAATCCGACTTTAGTTGGAACCTGCAAGTGGGGGAGTGAAATAATTCTCAAGAAAAATTGATGTGTGAGTAAATTAGGCCAGACAGCTGAGTTATAAAATGAAAGTCGATTACAATCTCTCAATCTCTCTCATGAGCGCCTCCACGACCACTTAGTCCTATAGGCCCTCAGCCCTTGTCTATATGTTCCTTCTTCTTCTTTTTGATTACCCTTGTCTATATGTTCATTGTATGAATATTAATGTATTCCAACGACAAACGACCACCCTTTTTCTGGGTGGCTAGCTGTAGGGTACCCTAAATCTAAGGCCAAGTCCCCATAGCTCCCACACGTGGTTTTTTCTGTTGTCTAAAATCTTCATGTGTATTATTTTGCCTGCACTTGACACGCATGCTAAGGGACCATCCCTAGCCAGCGTGACCTCTGACCTGCCCACAATGCCAGCAGAAAGTTCCCTCCTTTTCTACATACAAATTATATACCATGTACATACATATATATGTTGTATGTAGTATATATTATTACTATGTAAAACCATGCATATATTTTTGGATGGTAATGTGTGATGGGGATTTTCACATGATGTGTTCCCACAAATTAAGTAATCCATATTCATGTTGAGAATGATTTTGGTAATTGGGGGATGGTGTGCAGTGGTGTGTGCAGCACCGTGCTGCGCACCTCCGAGTCGTTGGATCGTGTTATTAGAGATGAGGAAAAGTGTATAGGGTGTTAATGAACCCTTACACATATACCTTTATTTATATTACTCTGGAAAGTTACACATACATAAGATAGATGATGTGGGACAAATTCACTCTCTCTAATAAACACTTCTAACACTCCCCTTCAAGCTGGAGAATAGATATGACAAAATCCCAGCTTGTTACATAAAAATTCTAAACAAGGTTTAAACAGTAATTTGGTAAAAACATCTGCTATCTGAGCACCTGTGGACACAAAAGGCATAACACACCAGCATCAACCTTCTCTTGAACGAAATGACAATCTACCTCAATATGTTTGTTTCTCTCATGAAACACAGGGTTCGAAGCGATATGTATTGCCACCTGATTGTCACAATACATAGGAATGGGTTACTACACCCGAAATCCCAGCTCCTCAAGAAATGATCTCAACCAAATAACTTCACATATAGTATGAGCCATGGCACGATACTCTGCTTCTGCACTAGACCTTACAACAACAGTTTGTTTCTTACTTTTCCAGGTAACTAAGTTGCCACCGACAAATGTACAGTAACCAGTTGTTGAACGTCTATCAAAAGGTGACCCTGCCCAATCTGCATCAATAAATGCCTCAACACTCAAATGACCATTGGAACGGTAAAATGAACCACGTCCAGGATGAGCCTTACGATACTTCACAATACGAATACAAGCTTCCCAATGTGGAAGACGAAGAGCAGACATAAACTGACTCACCATACTAAAAGCAAATGATATATCAGGACGTGTATTGGTAAGATAATTCAACTTACCAACCAAGCGACGATATTGGTCCGGATGAGAAAATTCCTCCCCCTGATCAACGCAAAGTTTGACATTAGGATCCATTGGAGTCTTCACAGGTTTGGCTCCCAGCAAACCTGTCTCCACTAGAATATCCAACACATATTTACTCTGGGACAAACTAATCCCATGCTTTGACCTTACTACCTCAATACCCAAGAAATATCGTAGCTTACCCAAGTCTTTAATGTGAAACTGACTATGTAAAACCTGTTTCAACTCACCAATCCCTTTCTGATCATCTCCAGTAATAATAATGTCATCTACATAGACAATGAACAATACTTTCCCTCGAGCCGACATAAGAGAAAACACAAAATGATCTGATTGACTTCGATGCATGCCAAATCTCAAAATAGCCTCTCTAAACTTGCCAAACCACGCTCGAGGAGTTTGCTTAAGTCCATAAAGTGTCTTGCGAAGACGACATACCTTATGATGCTCCCCCTTAGCAACAAACCCAGGTGGTTGCTCCATATAGACTTCCTCCTGGAGATCGCCCTGGAGAAAGGCATTTTTGACATCAAGCTGATACAACGGCCAACCAAGAGTGGCGGCAAGAGAAATAAGAATCCGCACAGAGCCAAGCTTGGCAACATGAGAGAACGTTTCGAAATAATCAACACCATAAGTTTGGCTGTAGCCTTTAGCAACTAGGCGAGCTTTGTGACGCTCAATAGTGCCATCAGGTAGATACTTGACAATATAGACCCAACGACAGCCAACAGTAGATTTCCCAGCAGGAAGAGTAACCAACTCCCATGTGCCATTAGTATGAAGAGCAGACATTTCATCCGCCATAGCTGTCTGCCACTCAGACCGAGATAATGCCTCCTGAACAGATTTAGGAATAAAAACGGAGGAAACAGTAGTAGTAAAAGCACGAAGGGATGGAGAAAGTGATAAGCCCTAAATAGTGTAAATAATGAGACTTATCTATCCCGTTTTACTGTACTTGCAAGCGCTTTTTACTTGTTTCTATTTGATTTTGCGCGCAAGTTGTGCTTTTGTTGGAAAGTAGGTAATCGGAGCAAAAAGAATGTTTCCAAGGCTCCCAATAATCCTCGGAGGAATTCGGAAGCATTCGAGTACGTGTGGCACATTAGGAATCGCTCCCCGAGTCTCAAACGAAGTGATCAAAGCATGAAAGGAAGGTTCGGAGCTCTCCAAGATCGGAAGAAAGAAGAAAACAGCCAAATCCAGCCAGAGAAACATGGGGTATCAATACCCCAAATACTGGGTATCAATACCAGGAAGCATGCTGTCCAGGGAGGAAAGAGGTATCAATACCTCTTTTAGGGGTATCAATACCTGGTGTCTACGCGCGAACTTTTTAATGGCATTTTTATAATTATTTTGTAAAGGGGGTATACATACCAACTTAAGCCTGATTTCAAGGCATTCAATACCTACTCTTTCTCTCTCTACCTCCATTAAAGCTTTAGCTCCCACCTCTCTCCTCATTCATGTTTTAAGGAGGGTTTTTGGGTACGATCCGTTCGGTTTTGAATCATTTCGCCTTCATTAAAGTTGTAAGAAATCTTCTCCTTTTCGAGGATCTTGTGTTTATTTCGCATTTAATCCATGTTTAGTATTTTCCTTATCTTTACCCTTGCTCATTACATGTCTCCTTTCATTATGTGTGAGTAGTGTAGCAAGGCTAGATTGTGGGATGGTTAGCATCCCGTAGCCATGGGTATTTCTTGTTTTTCTCTTGTAAATCTTCATTTTCTAGCTTAAGCATGTACTAGGGTTCATTTTATGTATCAAAACTTAGAGGTGTTAATCTCTTTGATCAAATGTAGGCAAGGGTTACACTTCTTGTCACATTTGATGCTTGGAGCTATGTCCCTCCATGTGTTTGTTTAAATGTCTCAAAAGAACCTTAGACATGCTTAGCACCCTTGTAAAAAAGAGAATAATAAGATTACCTTTGTGTTATGGGTGTTGATTATCCCTAAACCTAGCCTTTAGTTTAAATATCCAGTTAAAAAGTCGTAATTAGGTTAAGTAGCCAGTTTCCAAATCTCTCAGTTGGCCGTCTCAACGCCAAACTTGGTTAGCGAACCTAACGCTACAATCTCTACTAAAGCAAACTTCCGAACGAGTTATGGACGCGCTGTTAGGACCGTGAGGGACACTATGCACACAAACCACGCAGTGATTTCAGAGAAAAACTCTCTTTGATTATATATTCACACAATATACAATAAAGATGAAAAAACTCTCCGGGAACCACACGTCGGTTCCTCTCCGGGAGGCCACAGACCGGCCCCCCACGCTTGCCTCACCCTCTCCCTCATATTATGTCACACATAAATCTCAAATACGCCTCGGTATTTATAGAGTATCAAGCCTTGACCTCTAAGGCTTCCTATTGCCTTATAATTCCTTTTCCTACTCGGACTAGGAAATACACCAAGAAGGAAACTCTTCCATAGTAATACCGCCAAGTATGGAACTCCTCCAACTTACCATATGATTTAATTCTCTAACCAAAATCGAATATAATATAACTACACGCGAATAATTACCAAGCACCCCCTCGATAAATTATCACATGTGGGTGAAGCCCAACAATCACCCCCTCGTCCATGTGGGATGATTTTGCACCCCCTCACCTAGGTGCACCGGAGTGCTCGCATCCTTACCAGGATGCAATCCGTGACTTCATCTCTCCTTCTCATGCGGCCGCATACCATGGAGAGAATCCAATCAAAAAATCCATAAAGGATGAGATCCCAGCGATGCATTGTCTGGTCTCCATCTCAATCCTTCTGTCCGGAGCTTCCGTGAACATCTCTCAAACAACCAATTGCCCGTCGTCTGCAGACTATTCCACACACAATCTGATTCAGTAACCGACACTCCTGTATATCTCTGGTCATGACTCCTTATACTCCAGTGCCCTTCCTGTGTGTCTCCGCAACTGTTGCTTCATCTGTTCATTATCATAAAAAACTCATACTGCTTGTCTAGTACCAAACATCAGCTCTATCTGTCTGTACTCTCCACAAGCATGTATCAGTTGCCCATCATCATCCTCATGCAGCCCAAATCACAACTGCAACTCCTGATGATAGGTCTTCAAACCCGATTGAACTAGACTGCCTCTGATCACTGTTAATCATCTCCGCAAACCTTCGCTCTAGTAAGTGCCTGTGTCACTACCAACCCGAGTGTATCCTTGCTCACTAGTTTCGCGCATGTTTGCACTGATCAACCTCCGATCCCTGCAAGTCTGCTCCGTCAATCGTCTTTTCCGCCACTTCCAATCGCCTGTGCAACCTCCTCAGGTGACAAAAACGAGGTTCGTGAGCACCTTTTTTTTTTTTTTCAGAAATCAAACCCGTGGTTTTTTCTGGTGACCCTCTTCTTCAACCCCGCTCTGATACCAATTGTTAGGACCGTGAGGGACACTATGCACACAAACCATGCAGTGATTTCAGAGAAAAACTCCCTTTGATTATATATTCACACAATATACAATAAAGATGAAAAAACTCTTCGGGAACCACACGCCGGTTCCTCTCCTGGAGGCCACAGACCGGCCCCCCACGCTCGCCTCACCATCTCCCTCACATTATGTCACACATAAATCTCAAATACGCCTCGGTATTTATAGAGTATCAAGCCTTGACCTCCAAGGCTTCCTACTGCCTTATAATTCCTTTTCCTACTCGGACTAGGAAATACACCAAGAAGGAAACTCTTCCATAGTAATACCGCCAAGCATGGAACTCCTCCAACTTACCATAGGATTTAATTCTCTAACCAAAACTGAATATAATATAACTACACGCGAATAATTACCAAGCACCCCCTCGATAAATTATCGCACGTGGGTGAAGCCTAACACGCGCTCCCTGTGGATTCGACCCCGAACTTCCGGGTATTATTATACTTTCAACCGACTTAGCCCTACGCTTGGGGCATTCTCATTGGAACACACTTTAAGGTCGCAAGCAGATAGATGAGTATAAGAGAGAAACTGAGAAATAGGATGAGAAGTGCTAGAGAGATTAGAAAAACCATATTTTGCCGGGAGACGACGATTCTCACGAGTCAGATATCGAGGAGCAGGTGAATCTGGCGACGGGGGAGAAGACGGAGACGTGGGCACTGAGAGTTCGCCAGACTGGAATGGTTCTGTAGGCGGAGGTGGTGCTTGAGGCGGGGTTTGTGCTAGAGGTGGAGGTGGTGCTGATGTTGGGAAACGACAAACATATACCTGCAAAGATTGGGGTGAAACAGTGCCAGTAGGAACAAGGTCAGAGGTAACACAGACTCGAGTGTAAGAAGATCATTGGTAGTAACAGGGTCCGAATAATATGGCAAGGACTCATTGAATGTGACATTAGCACAGTTAAAGTGACGACGTAAAGTAGGAGAGTAACATCGATAGCCTTTCTGGGTGTGTGAGTATCCTAGAAAGATACACCTAAAAGACCGAGGATCAAGTTTACTCCTATCAGGATTAAAAGCATGAACATAACTAGTTCACCCAAAAACTCGAGGGGGTAAAGAGTGGAGAGGCCAACCGGGAAACAAGACTGTATGGGGAACCTGACCACCTAAGACCGTAGAGGACATACGGTTGATTAGATAACATGCAGTGAGAACGGCGTCACTCCAATACGACTTAGGAACCTGCATTTGAAATAATAAGACACGCATAACCTCAGACAAGTGCCGAATCTTGCGTTTAGCAACTCCATTTTGTTGTGAAGTCCAAGAGCACGATGAATGGAGAATAATGCCATGATCATCAAAAAAATGAGAAAGAAGATAGTGAAAATATTCACGGGCATTATCGAAACGAAATATCTTAACACAAGTATCAAACTGATTTTTGACTTCCATGTAAAAAGTTTTAAAAACAGATTTCAATTCAGACCGCTCTTTCATTAGATAAAGATATATAAGACGAGAAAAGTCATCCAAAAAAATAACACAATACTGAAAACCAGAAACACTAGGCACATGAATAGGCCCCCAAATGTCTGAATGAACTAACTGAAAAAGACGCGATGCACGACGCTTAACCCTAGGTAAAAAAAGTGACTCTACAGTGTTTACTAAACTCATAGACCTCATAAACCAACTTGTTAATGGAACGACAGGAGGGCACAAGGTACTTCAAACTCTGAAGAGAGGGATGACCAAGATGACAGTGTTGTTGGTATGGAGACTCTGATGTCTGAAGAGCTACAGGCTGAGAAACAGTCAAGTAATATGGGCCACCTCGCTCAATGCCCCCACCAATCTTCCTCCCCATCTTGAGATCTTGAAAAACACAGCCATGAGGACGAAATGTGACGGAACAATTTAAAGATTTTGTAAGACGGCTCATAGACATAAGATTAAACGGGAAACGAGGAACATGTAATACAGATGATAAAGTAAAAGAGGAAGTGACAGGAACTGAACCAAAGCCAGTAACAACAGTGGTAGAGCCATCGGCTAAGGTGACATGAGATGTTTTACCAACTGGTTGTTGATCAAAGAAAGCAGATGTACCAGTCATATGATCTGTGGCTCCTAAGTCAATAACCCAAGGAGAAGAAGAAGATAAGGCAACACAAGCAACGGATGAATCGATCTGAGCGAGTGTAGCAGTAGAGGATCCTGTCGCAGCCTGAAATGACAAAAAATGTAGGTACTCCTCGTCTGAAATAGCCACATCGGCAGAGGATTGAGTAAACTGTTCAATATTCTGAGAGATAGTAGCCTGATAAGCCTGGGGAAAACCGTGAAGATTATAACAGAACTCCACCGTATGATTTGTTCCCCAACAATGAGTGCAAAATCTTGAATCACGGCCGCGACCACAGCCACCTCCCCCTGATATGCAACCCCCACGATTATCAAAATCAGAGTCATGGCCACCAAAGCCACGACCACGACCACGACCAAAACTACGGCCTCTAGAATCACGACTACGACCTCCAAACCCACAATCACGGCCGCCAAAGCCACGACTACGCACCCCATAATCGTGGCCACGACTACTAAATCCAGAATCACGACTGCGACCGCGACCATGGCTTACAGACAAAGCAGAGCTGTCAAAAATAGCAGAAGACAAAGCAGAACGATCAGAAGTCGGTGCAGAAATAGACGATGACTGTCGGAGACGACTGAATACCTCGCGAGTGGAGGTAAGTCACGATTTCCCAAAATTTGATTACCCACAGGGCCAAAAGTGGATGATGCATCGGATAAAAATGAGTAACCCTCATGCGTTCACGCTGGCGCCATATAACGTGAATATCAGCAGTAAGTGGCTCACATATATCCAATTCATTACAAATGTGCCAAAACTTAGCGTAATAATCCTCAAAAGAATCATCACCCTGAGATATATTAAAGAAAGACAGATGAAGATCATATGTGCGACAGAGATTGTCGACACCTGAATACAACTCATGTGCCTGTGTCCACACCTCTCTAGCTGTATCACAGAACATCAGCGTACTGGCAACCTGTTCCATCAGACTATTCCATAATTCTGAACGAACACGAGCATCAACAGCTTTCCATGCCCTATATGTAGGTTCAGCAGTAGCAGGAGGCTCATCAATCAAAAAAGAGTCCTCAGACTGACCCATATAATACACCTCAACAGCTTTAGCCCAAATAACATAATTGCCCCCATTTAATGGTGTGGAGGTAATAGGGCACCTCTCGCGAGACCAAGAACCACTTGATACGTTACCAACAAGAGTAGAACTAGGGCTAGAAACAGTACCAGAATCAGAATCCTTCTTCTCAGACATTCTACCGAACAATGGAGGGGTAACAACCAATAACTAGCAAATAACCAGTACGCAACCAAAGCAAAATACCAATAACTATTGATCAACAAAATCAACTAATATACTAACATCGAACCAGTCACCAGGCTGGATAGGTACCCAATATCAACAACCCCAACATAACATATTCTTCACAACCACTAGTCCACGACATGACAGAGATACTTAACAAGAACGGTATAGAAAATAGCTACCAGAACGAGAGAAATATCAACGGAAATCGCAAAGATGAGAAAACAGGGCCTGGTGATGCATGTCAGTGCATGAATATGGTCGCCGAAACAGTGATGAACAGTAACTGTAAAGGCGATGAACAGTAACGTCGGTGAACAGTTCCGACGATAAACAGTACGCGGGAACAGTACAGTGAACTAGGATTAGGGTTAGGGTTAAGGCAGAGGCTAGGGTTGTGATGGTTTAGAATTAAGGTTAAGATAGTGGTGTATTAGGGTTGTGTTGTGATGGTTTAGGATTAAGGTTAAGATGGTGGTGTATTAGGATTGTGGTGGTTTAGGATTAGGTTAAGGTTAGGCTCTGATACCATGTTATTAGAGATGAGGAAAAGTGTATAGGGTGTTAATGAACCCTTACACATATACCTATATTTATATTACTCTGGAGAGTTACACATACATAAGATAGACGATGTGAGACAAACCCACACTCTCTAATAACACTTCTAACAACATCCAATGGCTCGGATCTCATCTAGGCAATGAACGGCTCTCGATCGTTAGTTGCTGAGATAAAATCTGAGCTATCGGATGCACGATCCGACAGCTTGAAGATGCACAACACTGCACAGCACCAACCCAAAGTCCAAGTGTCTGCCGAGGTCTGAAAGATATTTGGTAAGCTAGCTAATAATAATAACCCAATGACATATATAGAATTTCTCTATTTTAGTAACATGCATGTATATTAATTGTAGCATAACTTACTAGAAATGTTGATTGGCTAAAAGCAAAAGTAAGAAAAATTTTCAAACTAGAATACTTAAATTGTCAAATGTTCTAGTTTAATTAACTTACTCTTATAGCATGTCTCATGAGTAAAAGCAAAGCTCTAGCAAACAAGTTGATATAATTTTTAAAAAAAATGAAACAAGTATTTACTAGTAGAAGTCTAGAAGAGGGATCTGCCAAATAACGGCCAATGCATCCACCAACTTTCGAAAATTTTCGCTTTTACCTTCAAGTTTTGTAAGTGTACAATTTTGTTTTTCATTATGGCATGCCACCTGCTACCAGAAGGGGAAAGGTTGGCAAGATGCCAACACAAAATGAAAGAAAAAAAAAAACCTACCATACAGCCATATATTACATCTCATTGATTGTTATTTTTCCATCTAGGTCAAAGTAGTTAATTTCCCTAATTTAACTATATCCTCTCTATCTCTATCTCTCTCTCTCTCTCCATTGTTGTTTATGTAAATTCTCTCATTTCATCTTCCTAAGCTCGATCTTCTGTCCCCCTGTCTCTATGCCCCGCAAATTCCTTCCTAGTAGTGATCAACACCATTACAATTTTACTCCTATACTTTTTCGCGATCAAACTACCTCTCTTGGCCGCGTACCATGTAAAAAACATTTGTACAAACTTCCGATTCATAAATGTAGTTTTCCGATTATTTTTCGTTTCGCAAATGACTCTTTTTCGTTTCGAAGATAGCTCATGGATCATTGCGACTAATAACTCAAACAACACAGATAAAAATATATATATTTCTTAAATTACTTGCCACATCAAACATATAAAAAAATCTTTAAAAAGACAAAGTCATGAAAAGAAAGAGCAAAAAGGAAAGGGTTTTTAGGAGAGTTGGTTTGCATTTGGTGAATTGAGGGGTACTCTTTCCTCTTCATCCCCACCAATAATTGAAGCTCATACAAAAGACTTTAAAAAGTAGTAGTTTATTTCAGTTAAGGGCACCAATCATAGAGCGAGCGACTGTCCGATCTAGCCTAGACTTTCAAGTGGACTCCATCTTTCCACGTCCTAAAGAAAAACCGAGGTTGTCAAAACTTTGGAGCCATGTGTGTCCCTCCTCTCTCTCTCTCCAAATTACCCCATATGTTTTCTTCCCATCAAAGTACACCTCCCCCTTTTTAGTGGATTCCAACTCCTCTTCCAACCTTTATAAATTCCGGATACCCTACAAAAAGTGGTGGCTTTCCTTTTCACAACCTACCCAAAAAGGAGAGGCCTCTCCCTAGATAGAAACTTTGCAGCTATATGCATATATAGGTGTGTAAGTGTACTTGTATATAGAGTAATTATTCAGCCCTTTCGGAGTACCACGTGTTATTGCCTACGTGCATGGTACTTTCAATTATTTACATTGCAACAAATTTTGGGACCAAGGGACATGTTTTTTTTACTTTGCGACAATTTTGTAGTAGGACTGAGGTACACTATCAATCATTTTTGTTGGGTGATCAGGAGACAAAGAATCATCATTATGTGGTGGCGATCTTTTAATTACAGGGAGTACTACATGTCAATGACAATGTGTGCTCCGGGAGTATTGAACAATTGACCATGTATATAGGACAAAAAAGGATGAAGGAGATTCCATTTCATTTCTATAAGGTGGGGATCCTTCAAATCCAAGCACCCAATGGGGTTGGCCTTCTATACTCACATAGGGTCCACCTATAAAGTGGGTTAGAGTTATGAGTCTTAATAGTTATTTTGCAATTTAAAGTGAGACCACTTCCTATTTTGTAATAGGTTTTTTTTAGCATGAAATCATTCGTTTTCACTAATTTTTTTTTTACCAGTAATCTAGAACTTTTTGTGATGTTAAATGATCAAATAGCACAATAACATTGCTTGTCCCAACTGTGGCATTAATTAGAAATGGCACTGTATTTTGTCACAGAATTCACTACCTGCTGAAGTATGTGTTTTTGGTTGCATTGTAGTGGATAATCACTCCAATGATTGACTCTTAGGTGTCTCTTAGGTTTTGGGTGGGATGTTTCTTTTTTGGTGTCTCTTTTGCGTGTTGATTTGGGAGTCATTGTTGGTCCCTTGCCAACTTTTGATTATTATTCTCTTCTTTTGAGTCCTTGTTGGCATATAATTGCTGGATCTTGTTGTTTCCTCTCGTGGATTTTCTCTTTTCCTGCTTGATGCTGCTTAGGATTTTTTTAATCTTTGTAATTTGTTTTCAAAGATTAATACTCCCTCCGTCCTTTTTTAAGTATCATGCTTCGTAACCCCATCATATTAAAAAGATATCATCATTACATCTTACACATTAACTTTTACCTCCACTTTTCCTATTTACCCTCTATAAAGACATCATCATTATATTTTTACTTACTAACTTTTTAAAATGGAATTCACTTTTAGGGGCAAAATAAAAAATGCATCAATTTTTACCCATTAACTTTACAAAATGGTTACTTATCAAGGAACAGCCGAAAATGAAATACTGGACTCTAAAAATGGGGACGGAAGGAGTAATTTTTTCCGCCGTTCAAAAAAAAGTAGATAATCACTACAATAATAACAATAACAGAGCACATGTAATTCCTAATTGATGGATTCCTAATTGATGGGGACTGGGTGGGGATAACTGGAGACATACCTAATATTTGGTAATATATACATAAAATAACTGCTCTTAGAAAGTTTAATCACTGAAATAACACTCTATTGCAAACTAAACAACCTTTCCTGAGAGAATTTCGTGTAAGCTAGGATCTCTTCTTATAGGCAAATTGTGACACCCCAGCCTGGCTTTGGTCAGCTTTGAGGCTGGGCTCGGGTAGAGAGTCTCGGTAGATGTCTGGATGGGCAGTGGCAAGTCCCACATAGCCACGTCATTTGGTGGATGCAAAGTTCAGTGCTACATATAATAAATCATGACCATACCCTATATAAAGCCTTCTAAATCAACAAGTTTAGGGTTCATGAATTGTTAAGTACTCCTACATGTTATCGATTACACATATGCAAATGGCATATTAAAGTGCTATGAATTTAAAACAATTCAAAGGGTTACATATAGATGCACAATAGTAGACCAAAAATGTCCATTGTAGCACTTCCTCTTTTCATGACAATTATGGAGTTCATGCATTAATATAAACAAATGAGGAGACCTCCCCAATTTTGGTTATTGAAGATCAAATATTGGATCCCTCCTCCACTAATGAAGTCTAGTTATTGAATGTTTCTTGTTTTTGGAACATGGGCCATAGCCTTTATGAGTGGGTAGAACATCTAGTCAATCCACACAGTTCATGTGGTTCAACTTCTACTAGTACTATTATATTAAACGCACTTATGTGCTATTGGGATGCCAACTAATGTTTGTATTGAAGAAGGGACTTATTATTATAAATTCACCGGAAAACTTCCCTTCTTTCTCTCTGTCTGAGAAAAGGGAGTATGCTTAGCCATAGTATGCGAGAAAGGAGACAGCTCTTAATTTATTGCCCCAAGATCTTGCATGATTAAAACTTAGCCCCGGTTTCTTTAAGTTTGCTCTGTCTAGATCTAGACCCCTTGGAGGACCATTTTGCCAACTTAGCCCTGGTTTCTTTATTGGACTGCCAACTAAAGAACTGGCCGGGGCTGATAAATGAATCAAGCTACTCAAATGCGAGTTCGTGATGACTAGTTAAGAGCTCGTTCGAGATGTTTTTTCTACTCATTGAGCTTTCAAACTAAGTTTTAACAGTTTATTAGTCTTTTTTTGAATTGAACCGTTTATTAGTTTCCTCATTCAACTTATGATGTATACAAAAAGTCAATATGGACAAGATCGACTCATGATTGAATCCATTTAACCTCGCCAAACTAAAACAATTCAGTGCTCGTCTTGCTCAACTCGTTTATCATCCTTGCCGTAAGAAAATAACCCTATACGAAATTGTGTCTTGTAAATTTGTTGATAAGCGGATCGCTTATTTTTTTACTTTTGTTGCTCAGCAAAAAAGATTTTATTAATCTTTGAAAAGATTACAAAGATTAAACAGATCACAAGCACACCGGCGAAAAAATACCACCCATGAACCAAAACCCGAAGAAGGTAAGATGCCGACCGAAAACAACAAAAAAAAGAAGCCAAAACACCCGAAACAACCAGCAACCAAAACTGTGGATCGCTTATTTATTAAGTAGTAAATGGCATTGTTTCTTAACACGGAACCAAAGAGACAGATATAGGACATGCATCTACAGTCCCAATTATTGATCTAAAGAACTCATAGGGAATGACTACCTTCCATATAACAGTCTTGCTATATATATATATATATATATATATATATATATATATATATATATATATATATATATATATATATATATATATATCTGCTAGTCTAGGTCTAACTGTTCAGTCTGCATGTGCCCCTGCGTATCTTTTCAACGGCTTCCTAAAACCCCGCATTATTTGCTATAAAACAATCAAACAAACGTTGGACGTGTGTCGTGTGGACATTATACATATGTAAATAGCAGAGAGCAAGCGAGCCAGCCAGCCAGCGAGCGAGAGAGACAGAGCGGGGGGGGGGGGGGGGGGGGGGGGGGTGGGTGGAGGTCTTCAAGTCAAGCTACGAGGAAAATATATCCATGATCTGTATATTTGTGCAAAAGGCAAAACAAAATGAATAACATCCAGGCTTTAAGAGTACTCCTCAATGTCTAAGATTTGATTTTTTATAGGATGAGTGCCTTGCAATAAGTGGAAAGCCGTGACCGGTGTGGTAACGCTAACTTCTCCGGAGGTTTGGGTTGCGCATTCGAGTCCATCTAATGGCTTGGTTGTAGGGTTGTTCCTCCGTTCCGAAAAGAATTGAACAACCTATAAAAATATGTAACCCAAAATTGGTCAATTATTTGGATATTTTCTACAAACTATATACCTGTGAGAAGTCCTAACACCAGAGGAACAAAAAAATCAACAACTCACATCATATATATCAGCATGAACTGCTGGATAAAGTGGGTGACTTGTTAACATAACTAGGTTTGTTGGTGTTAGAAAAATATAATCATTGCGCGAAAGTGGGTGGTTCGGGTTACCTTACGAACTTTAACCGAACTGGACCTTGGTGTGGATGGATTACGAACTCTTGATCACATACCAAATCAGCGATAAATTCTTACGATGGAGTGATACTACAAGGATCGAGTATCACCCACTATTCCACGGTGCAAAAGCTTGAATTGCTCTTTAATGGTAGAGAGAGAGGGAGAGTTTGCCAGAACTCTATTTCACTTTTTGTATATCTCTGGTGTATATTATTGTGTGTATTCTTCTGTATGTTCTTTATGAACATCCTGCAGGAAATAAATAGAGAGATAGCATCCTAAATGCTTTAGAAGTCTTCTAATCCTAAGAGCATCCACAGTAGAATAAGCAAATGTGAATAAGCAAAATAAGCCACATTAGATTTTGATTATCCATTTAGAGGTTGCTAAAGTTACCAATGTCAAATCCCACATTGATTTTTTTTTTCCCATAATCAAAACCAATGGACTCTCCAAACTTTTTCCCTTCATTTCACTCATATTTTTTGAAAAAAAACTATTTATTAAAGAGTTTTTGAAGAAAAAGAAAACAGTTGTATAAAAAAAGTTTTCAAAAAAAAAAAAGTATTGTTGTGTAAAAAAACAGTTTTTCAAAAAACGCACTTTATTCACTTAAAAACCGTAAATATAGTTTTGAGAAATTTGAAAAGAACTGTGTTTACACAAACAGTTTTGAAATTTTAAAAACTATAAATACAATTTTTTAAAAACAGATTTTGTGTAAAAAACAGTTTTGAAATCTCAAAATTCGTTTACCAAAAAAATAGTATTTTAAATGTTTTGTGTAAAAGAGTTTTGAAATTTCAAAAACAGTTTTTTAAAAACACACTTTTTAAAAATTTTGAAAAAACAGTTTTTTGTTAAAAAAAAGTTTCTGCAAAAATCTGAAAAATACAATTTTTTTAAAATAGTTTTTGAAAACATTGTTGAGAGAGAGAGAGAGAGAGAGAGAGAGAGAGAGAGGGGGGAATAGAGAGAAGGTTTTTGTATAATGATGGTGTACTTGATTGAGAGAGGAAAATTTTGATTATTGGCAAAATGCTGCTAGTTTTAATTATTCAAAGACCAAAATTTGATGAGTTGCCAAGAGGTTGCTAGATTTTGTTATTCCAATGTGAGCATTTTTTGAGCAAACATCATTAACCTTAGCAACATTTTGATTTTGATTATTCCACTGTTGATGCTCTAAGAGATTAGAATTACTTCAACACTTCTCCTATCTTATCTCCAAGATGAGATAGAACTCTCTAATTTGTCGGTTACCGGGTTATGCCCACATGGGCGACCCGATTTGGTCCCGGACCGGGCCCAAATTCCAACGGTTAGTGTAGAGAGGAAAAATTAATCAAGATTTTAAGAGACTAGGAATAAGGAACCAAAAACTGATAACGCGTAGGGTTGATAAATGACCCGAATAATGGAGTGATCAAGGTTGGTTAGAATATCATCTTCAAAAAAAAAAAAAAGGTTGGTTAGAATATTGAACGAGTTTTAAAATAGGTTTTAGTTGGACTTGTTCACCAAGCAAAACGAGTTTAATCAAGCCAATCACGAGTTGAGTAATGACTTGTTCAAACGAGCCTTTAATGAGCAGCACGAGGTAACTTGTGTTAATAAGTGAGACAATCGGAGTTAGGACTACTCAATATGGTCAACTGAAAATTGCAAATTATTTGGGCCTAAGGAATCATTTTGCTAAGAGAAATAAGTACTTATTTTTTAAATAAATATTTATTTTTTAAATTAAAAGTGATGCATTATAAAAGAACCAGAACCTTACCCATGTCTGAAAGCACGTCCATACGTAATTTGACCCAAAATTAAATCAACCATCCAATGTACAGTAAAAGGAAATCTGTTGATATGGGATTTTGAAATTTGAAAAGGACATACCAAAAGTTTTTAACCCTTGGGTCAAACTCAATTTTGCATAGCAATCACAACCCTCAATGTGCCACGTAGGATAGATGTGAGTGAAACATTTTACAAAATTGTTGTTTAATGTAATATAAATGATCTGTCTCATAAAGCGAGAAATAAATACTTTAAAAAAAGAACATTAACGGAACGGGGCCCAAGTAGAAAATTGGAAATTCACTAAAGAGTTAATTATTTTGCTGAAAAGTGGTTATTTTTCAAAATACTTGGGTAAAAGTAAAAAAAATTTATTTTTCCGATTCCTCTCGTCGAGATGAATCAATAATCCAAAAAAATTTGGCATAAAACTAACAAATGCGAACAAAATTCAAATAAAGACAATTTCTAAATTTAAATTAAGTTCAAAAGAACGAAGCCTAAGTCAACAGAAACCCACAAATTAATACACATTACTCCGCATGTCATGATTTTTCGGTAAAGCTCCCTACTCCTGTTCTTAATTTTTTTTCTCATGAATTTCAATAGTTTTGAATTTTTTAAAAGACGGTTTTTGCATGCATTGTGTGACTTGGTTAATTTATGTGTGTAAGTATCAAAAAACCAAAAGGAAAAGGAAAAGAAAAAGGAACAAATACTTATCTAGATCTTTTTTTGGCAAAGTAAAAAGGCAACCAGTGAAGTTGAATCTCATTGGGTGTGACCATAGGGGAACCAACCCGCCCTAAAATGTTTGGATTTGAGCCATTTGCTAACCCAATCTGAGAGAAAATATTTATCATCACCACAACGCTGTATCCATCACCAAAACCCTACTGAAATGCAAGTTAAATATGAAGCCCCCTCTACCAAACAGAGGAAGTCTTTAATTTGTGGAAACTTTATATCCATCTCAAAATCAATTGGCAATGAGTGGAGAGGTCCCAATGTTACTAAGTGATCACCCATTTCACCCCCAAGCAATGTGGGACTATATTTCCATAACATCTCCCCTCATGTGTGGCTACTTTTTGAGTCCTATCATCGGGAAACCTTTTTGCTGGTCTGTCATTGCAGGGTATGGATTGTAAATTTTTAAAATTTGGGATGAAATGGACCCCGTTCTGATACCATGTGAAAACTTTATATCCAACTCAAAATCAATTGGCAATGAGTGGAGAGATCACAAATGTTATTAAGTGATCACTCATTCCACTAAACACGGGACCGGTGGGAGAGGTGAAAGTTCTTAATTGCTTGGGTGCAAATTGGGTATAATACACGTGGTACACGAGCACGCATCTGAGCCGTCCTAATGTGTTTTGGACGTCCCAGATCCAACCACTCTCTCTCCTCTTTCTCTCTCTCTAAAATTCTGGTCGTTCAAAACATGTTTGGTCAACTTGGATGCGCGCTTGGATACAACGTGTACTATACCTAATTTTCACCCAAAAAATTTATCCTTTATCTAAGTCACAACTTAGCTTTTCTGAGTCAGCATAGCATGCAGTTAAAGGAGAAAAGCGATCAATGATAATAACACAAACCTGCAGGGTCCCATGCATGCTTTACTTGAATCACATAAGACCCAATCATAAATGTGCTAATATGATATTTTATCCACTTGTTTAATTTGATGAATTTCTCCCGTGGACAAGGATCACCCATTTTGTCTGTTATTCCAAATAATGGTTCTAATTAATTTTCCGATTACAGTAAATAAAATAGGTCAATGCATGGTGGCAAATAATTAGTACCAAAGGGAATAATAATGTTTCTTGAGAAATGATGTTACTGGTATTTATTCCATGTTAAAATTCATCAAATGTAATTATCTTATGAATTGGTGTTGGAAATTACCCCACATCGGTAAATTATGTCCTCAAAAACTAGTATATGAGACTAACCAGTCTCTCCATTCATTACCAATTGATTTTAAGTTGGATGCTTTAATAATTGGATCATTGGCCGGTGGTGCGAGCAATGTGCGTCCTCTTAAGGAAAATAATTTAGCAATAGAATTGTTAAATGGTACCAAAAAAAAGACTCATCGAATCTGATGTGGCAAATGATTTTAACATTATGACCTAAATTTACAAACAACTATAGTGAGTATTGTTATAAATACTCATATACACCGAGTGAAATACTCTATTTGTCTTGTTGTCATAACCAGGACAGCTTATGTGCACGTACATCGCCTAATTCCTATAAGATCAATCCCAACCTTCATAGAAAGGGTTTGGCTAAAGCTCTGTACGATTAGTCTCACTGACATCTAAGAGGTTTTCGAACCCTTAGTCATAATGTTGTACGTTGATCCGGTTTTTAATCAGTCGATAAATTAATAGTAGTTTAATACTCCTACTATATTTTTGAGAATAGTTATGCATACTATTTTTTAGGGCAAAGTCCACTTTCATCCCTGTGGTTATCGCCATGTGCGGATACCTTCCTCATGGTTCAAAACTAACCACATAATTACCTGTGGTTTTGAAAATGTGCGGATAGACATCTTGCCGTCATGTTTTTCATCTATATTAACAGAGGTGTATCTCACACGCCTCTAAAATGTAATTTGAGTTGTTCATAATGTATTAAATAAAGAATAGAGTATCTCTGTAAAAAAAATCATCTCGATCAGGCATCAATAACCCAGTGATCTAATTTTTAGTAAATTCAAATTTGAAATTTTAATTTCATAACAAAATCGATTCGACCATAAGCTTTTCATTTTTTGATTGACTTGAATTTTGGCATAGATGTAGTACTCGTCAAAATTTATAATATCAACGGTTTAGATGCAATTTTTGGTATGGGGGACGGTGTGGTTAGATTTTAAAAAAAAAAGAATCAAAGGACATGATCAGGGTATATCGGTCTTTTAATGTTGTGTTCGTTAATATGGATGGAAAACATGACAGGAGGGGGTCTATCCACAAATTTTCAAAACCACAGGTAGGTTATATGGTCAGTTTTGAACCATGAGGGGAGTATCCGCACATAAAAATAACCACAGAGGGTCAAAGTAGACTTTGCCCTATTTTTTATGAGTAAAAGGATTTATTCACATCTTTTGATTGGTGGAAATTAAGATTGAAAATATAAATAAAAACAGTGTATATATAGCATCTCAGTTTCAACTAAAAGTCACAAACTATAAAATTAGACAACAAAATAGAAGGAGGGAAATAAAAATCCTAATAAAAGACCCCATCATTATCCGCCCGAGGCCTAGAACTCTTCACAAAGTATTTTAGTCTATATAGCATTCATTATCTTGAGGGCCAGTTTGTTTGACAATACTAATAGTGAAAGAATAGTACAACTTAATTAGTGACCTGAATATAGTGCTCATGCTATAGTCCAGAATACAGTGGCTCGTATCTCCCCTTTATGGAAATGTTTGTCCTCCCTAATGTACTAGTTTCTTTTCCTCTCAAATGAATCATCCTAAATTTAACATTTGAAGTCCAACATCGGTGGATTGGGAACTTTGTGTGTAATATATATGAAACGTGTTGATCTACTGTATAATTTGATGTTAACTTTTTAAGTCACATGGTTGCGTTAAGGGTTAACAGGTCAGCTGACGCGAGTCGTTAGACTAAACTTTGGCCAAAAATAATATAAACCAATGTGGGATCAAATAGCATAACGACAGACCTTAATAGTGATTTGATTAATAGTACGGTTAGTACCACATGTCCCGTGGGATTATATGTATACATTCTATGTGGAATGGGTAAGTTCACACTCAAAAAGTGTGAAATTATACAATTATCCTCAATAAGTTTTCATATTTTGCGGCAGATTTGATTGCACCAGCGTATTAGAAACGACAGGAGTGCATGGTGGGAAACTACACGTGAAGTAATCAAATGAAATAACCAAGTACTTTCTCAATACTACCTTTTGAAGTATTTGGCAGAAATGAGAGATGCCTTCAACATAGGTTTTTTGATATGCCTTCAACGTGGTTGAAAGAATGGATTCTTGAATCTGCAAATCTTATATTCTCTCCGTTCCTAAATAAATGTCTGTACTGAAAATCTAAACCTTTAAAAACAAGCATTTTTTTGTTCAAAAAATTTTTAAAAAATGGAAAAAATACCTTCACTCCGAAGGTATTTTTTTCAAAATTTTTGAACGAAAAGAATACATCTTTTTAAGGGTCTAGGTTTGCGGGCCTGATACTAATTAATAACGTGTTTTCTTTTCTTTCCTTTTCTTTTTTTTTTTTGGGCAGTGTTCTGTTAAAGTTGGTTGATGCATTAAATTCTGCTAACATCATTACTTGGCATATTCTTAATTGAGAGCTGATTCTGCCAGGGCATCCGAAGAAATAAGTAATTCCTATGCCAAATTTTGGTCAATAAATTGCCTTTATAGCACATGTGTGGGTGTGTGTGTGTGTGTGTGTGTGTGTGTGTGTGTGAGAGAGAGAGAGAGAGAGAGAGAGAGAGAGAGAGAGTTTTTATAGTCACGACCAAGAGAAAAGCTTTTTAATTTCCTTGTACATGGGTAGTTAAATTACATGATGTACAAGCCTTACAGCCTAGAGGAAACCAATATTTCTTTCCCCTCCTTCCTCCTTCTCTTTTTGTTCATTTTTTTTCTCCCTAGTTTTTGAACTCGAAATCACATATTGTCACTCCACGGTAAGACATTTCTCAGTTGTTGACACTTTGAGTTCCTCAAGCTGTCTCCGGACCCGGAGTTGTCGTCGCAATGACAGTCTTTTCCACTGCACCAAGCGTTGCAGAAAGTCCATTACCTGTTGCGTAAAACCATGATAATTTCTAAGTAAGCTTAAATTATTGTTAAAAAAACTAAAGTAGTACAGGAAATGTATGTGAAAAGTTTCTTGCCTCGGATGGCTCCTGCAAATAGTAAGATGCATTGGTTTCCTTCGGAATCTTGGACACAAGAATGCCAAAACCTTGTCCCCTTTCTCTTAAAACCTAATTCGGGATACGAATAAAAATAATCAATTTAAATTTTGGGAAAATCTTAAGAATTACAAATTATACATTATTTCACGTATTGCATACCTTGAATGCATCTTCATCTGTTCGGTCATCTCCAATATAAACAGGAAATACATCGGTGCAATTAGCATACCCTAAAAGAAGAATCCATTTTGCAAAAGTTAGTGATTAATACATGCACACTAATTACTAGTAATTAGCATCCCTACATTGTATGCCAAATAAACAATTACAAGTAAAACTCACCAAGAGACTCTAACAAAAATTCAAGAGCCTTCCCTTTGTCCCATTTAATTGTAGGACGGATCTCTAATACCTGTATTAATTAACAAAATATATTTAAAAAAATTGAAGATACGCATCTTCCACTTGGACCCACATACAAAAAATAGAACCGAATAAATAATAATAATTTTGAGATGCCATATCGTACCTTCCTTCCTTGAGTCAATCGAAGCTTTGGGTACTCCTTTAGAACTGACCTCACTTGTTGCGCCAATTCACACCATCTCTGTATTTTTATAAAACAATTTGGTCAGATTCTTTTCAACTTGTTTAATTACTTTTATTAGTAGATAGAAGACAAAAAATTATTATCATATTATGTAAATTAGGAGTTTATAAGCAAGAACTCAATAAACAACCAAACATGTTGCTTTACAAACCTTGATCATATCAAAAGAAAATTTAAAAAGAAAAACAATAGACCCTAAAGGGTTGAAGGCCGGATCGGCCGTCCATCCCGGTAATGGATGACTCAGATTTTAATTCGCGCAATAGACAGTTCAGATCAATAAGAGTTCGGATTAAATTTAAATCAGCAGCGTCAAAATAGATGGCCGAATTGGCCGCCTTACAGCCCCTGTAATTCGGGCTACACTACAGGATTTTCAAATTCAAAAAATCATAGATGCCGTACAGTGACAAATGCAGATCAATTCACGAGAATCAGCCTCTTTTTTATGCGAGGACTTGAAGATTTCATAAAAACTAAACGCAAATAGTACTAATAGTGTTACCATTTTACCTTTTCATCGACAAGGCGAAAATGCACGGAGATGCAAAACTTGTTGTGTTCCACCTTAGCACCGGGAGTAGATTTTGTTTTCTCCAACAATGCTTGGTAAACCTGCAAATTTTATAGTAAAGGAGTGTTATGAAACTTGATCGCGTTACGACTGATTATTCGAAATTTTTTCATATTTCCAACGATATATGTATCAAGCTTAAATTCGTTGGATTCGCCTAAAAAATTAACACCAACCTCATCGATCATCGGAACAAATTCGCTGGCAGGTTGACAGAGAACACCTTCATCATCCTGAAAATTACGTACCCAAAAAAATAACACTATCAGCTTAGAATAAAAAAAATTATCGCGTATGCTCCGGCCTTTGGTACTATTAAAGTTGCAGTTCTAAAATGGGGAAAAAAATGTGTATGGGGAAATGTACAGTGGTGTGGCAGACTACAAAAACAAGAATACACCGAGCTTTTGACTCACATTTTTGTATTGGGCACCTTTTGATGGCCCTTTAATGTCCATTCCATGGCTTCCGGCATAATACAGTTCTGCTAGTCGTACAAAGCTATACACCTTTGAACCAAGAAAAAAAAAAAGAGATGCAAACAAGAATTAGTTCAACGCTATTTTCTCTCTGTAAAAATATGCACCAGAGAGAGAGAGAGAGAGAGAGAGAGAGAGAGAATACAAGAGCAAGTACCTTGTCTCTGCATCTGCCACTCACTATGGCAGTGGGAAAGTATCTGGCAAGTTTTCTCACTGTTGCTCTCATCTATTGATTGAAACAGATAACAATTATGAATAAAACAGAGCACTAAGCAAAGGTGTTTAGACTTGAAACAGAGGATTGAAGAAGAAGAAGATGATGATGATGAAATTACCGAATCGGACATGAAAGCTCGATCCGGGTCGTCGACGATCGGCGAAAGCGTGCCGTCGTAGTCGAGGAACATCACGATTTGCTTCCCCTTCGAAGCGCTCGTTATCTGCTCGAACATTTCCAGAGCTGATGGGTGTTGTAGCTGTTCCAACAAAAATTCAGATTCGTTGAAGCAGTATTCATGTAAATATGTATGTCGCTCTAGTTTTAGTGGGGAAGCCATAACTTTGAGGTTTCGACTGTGACTCAAATTTTTGTGAGGCTAGTACCCTTGAAAAGAAATTCAAATGTGTTAGAATTCAGAACATTCGGTCGATAAATGGATGGTCCAGATTTACAGTTCAGATTCACAGTGAATCTGGACCGTACCAGGCCTCAAATTCATAAGGAGGACCATAATGATGTGGGTTCTTGTATTTTCGATGTGGGTTTATGTATTTTCGTATACATGAGGAGTACCATTTAGTATGTAGAGAGAGAAAAGGTAGGAGACTTACCATCCAAGAAGTTTCGTCCTGAGAGGAGAGAGAAGGGGTGGACTTGACATGGGTAGGTGAGGACGCTTTCATGGAGTCAACCCAGGCGTTGATTCGCGCCGCAGTGCCGTTGATTTCGAGGTTCTGGAGCAGCTTCTTCCGAGAAATGGTGATGTAGCTCCCGCCCGGCACCACCGGCGGCTTCTGCGCCGCGGTGGTGAACAGGGCGGCGGCCGAGGGGTTGGTCGTCACCGCCACCGTTATCTCCATGTTGATGCCCGATTTCGCGTCGGTGATCACCACATTCTGCTTAGTCGTCCTGTCTCCTTCGTCAACCAAACTCACTGCCAAAAATCAAAACGAAATCACAACATTAGGGCTGTTTCATGGATGCATCATTTATTTTCTTTTTTTTTAAACTCATGAAGAGCACCAAACTCAAAATTGAAAATTACCCATTTTAGATAAACTTGTGTTCTCGCTGATAGCCAAAATGCCTTTTGTGTATAGAAAAAGTTTGTTCGGTGGGAAGGAAAACAGAGGAGAAACAGAGAGCTCTGGCTTTCAAGGTTAGAAAACAGAGATGCAGTCAATTTTGCGACCCTGATTGAACAACAAAACTAACCGACTTAGAAAACTCAAAATGGGTCTCAAAGAGCTGAAGAGAGAGAGAGAGAGGATTGTGGGAAAGATTGAGTCCCATATGGGTTGTTTTATACTAGTGTATTGTAGAGAGAGAGAGGGGATGCCCCAAGTTCTAGTGGGACCCTTACGGGGGGCCCCACGGTTCAACCCCACCGCCCAGTATCCTGAGGGTTCAAAACGTGGCCCACGGCACCGTATAAGCATCCGCTCCACGCCGTCTTCGCTCACGCCCTTAACAGCCAATACCACCTGGACATTTTATCCACGTGGATCCATATATACGTTTGGAATTGAAAGATGCTACATACACTATCAATCATATGCTACAACATTCATTATATTTTTTATACGGCTCATCCCGACTCTCAAAAAAATACAAAAAAATGTCCATAAATTTTAGAATAATATTTTTATGGGGCCCTGTAAAAAATCAGCTCCAAAGAATATCGGTAAGTATTATTTCTTGATTTGTAAGGACGAAACTGTTTAACTGCACCGTTTCGCCCCTACAAATCAAGAAATAATATTTACCGATATTTGTTGGAGCTAATTTTTTACATGGCTCCATAATATATTATTTTAAAATTTATGAATATTTTTCTGTATTTTTTGGGACATAGGGTGAGTCCTACAAAACATGTAGTGGATGATGTAGTGGTTAAATGTAGTGTACCTAGACTTGTTGTTTGGGATTATGTCCGCATCGCGACCGTTAAAGAGTCTTTCTGAAATTATACTGTACTAAATTATTGAAGGGAAATGATAATATCAAAACCGTTTTTGTTGATATCAAAACTCTAGTGCACAAAAGGTTTGTACCATTTACAATGTACAAGACTTTTATATACTGGAGTTTTGGCAGCAACAAAAACAGTTTTGGTACCAACAAAAACAGTTTTGGCATTATCATTTCCCTTACTGAAATTTGAGAGAGCGAAGATTAAGAGCGCGAGCCTTGAGCGGCGATTTACCGTGCCTACCCCGATGTTTTGGGTTGCCTAAACCCGATTCCAGGTTTGGTTGCCTACTTTCTATGAAGTCATAAAACATAAAAAGTCATAGAACTCAAAAAGAAAAAATTAAGGTTACAATAGGGTTTTAGCTTGAAATACATTAAAAAATCAAAATAACCCAGCAGGCGGTTGTTTGAAAATTATTTTTTTGTTGTCCCATGGTGGAGAGTTGTCCAAGTTCAATGTCTTGTGGGGCTTAGCTCGGGGCTGGCTCTAGAGACTAAGAAAGGGAGCGAAAGGCCATATTTAAGGATTATGTGACGAAGGTTTGGAATAATGCTATCTCACATATGTCGGAAGAGGTATTCCATCACATATGTGTATTGAGCCGTCTAAAACTCGTGAATCTATGATGATGCATGAGAAATTTATGCCGTATCGAACGGTTCGATCTAAGCACATTTGTACTTGAATTTGCGTTGGGATGGAATAATAATAATTCAACGTTTCCGAAGTACTACATGGTATTAATTACGTGGTACTCCTAACCATTTAAGTAACGACAAATCATCAGGTAGAGACCACTTGCCTTTGTTGGGTGGTTGTGAGAAAGTGACACGCATTGTGTAATGATGATATTTTAAATGTGGAAAAATAATAGTACATTGCAATGACACATGGCACTCAGTGAGTGTCCAATACCATTTGCCATTGTTGGGTGGTTCTGAGAAAGTGAGTAACGTGCATTGTGTAATGATGATATTTTTAAATGTGAAAAAATACTAGTACATTGCAATGACACATGGCACTCAGTGAGTGTCCAATAATTGACCGTAGAGTACCAATTATTTTCCATCTGTTTTTAGGCCTTTAAAAATTCAGCCAAGTGGGTCTATCAAAAACCCATGGACTTCGGGCTGACTTACCAAAAATGGATCAAAAACCAGGTTCGAGATCCGAAACCCACTATCAAGAAAATCAGATAAACTCTTTACAGGCTCTGACCTTTCCAAAGACAGGAAATTGGAAATTGGTAAGTCGCCGGTTTAGTAAAACAAGCAGCTCTCCAAGAAATGAAAAACCCAGCCGCTTTAATTTATTACTTAGCTTTTTCTTTCTTTCTTTTATGCCCATGTTCCATATATAAAATAATGGACACTTTTTTTTTAAATTAATTATTAGCGTAGTCCATTGCCCTACCTATTAGTAACTATGAAGGGTCGGTCTCAAAGGAAAAAGAAAATAAATTTGGAATATGGATCTTGAGATATTCTTTTAAGAGTATTGTATGTGTGTCTTGTGGTCGCACATGCACATTGGACATTATTTGGTGATATGTAAAGCCAACCAACTATTTGCTTTCGAAAGGATGATTTGTCTTCCAGAGCAAGAAATTAGTACTTAAAAGCAAGAATCATAGCGCGACGGGATCTAAACTAATTACTTAACTGTTGATTGTCTAAGTATACGCAAGAGTATTGGGCTGCATTCTGCAATCTAGTGGGTAGTTTTCAGGGGTTTTGAAAATATGCAGTGGTACTACTAGAATTTTTAATTTTGAGTTGGGACACGGAAATACGAAGGCCGGATACTCGCACGATTTTTTTGTTTGTGAGTGAGGTCACGTCATAGGTATAAACCGACGACATACCAGATACACACCAGCTCGGTCTAAGTTAGACGGTCCAAGTATGCGTTAGACTATCTAACGCATGCTTGGACGATCTGTGGCCGAGCACAGAAAATCATTAAAGTGATCACATAGTCTAATGCATGTTTGGACGATCTGTGGCCGAGCACAGAAAATCATCAAAGTGATCACATAGACCGTCTCAAAGGGGCCCTAACACGCATAGAGACTCTCTTCAAACCGTCTCATATTCTTCCGAGAATGAACACAATTAACCAATCCAAATCCTGCGGTTATTCCTAATCCCAAAGAGGTTATTGAACTCGGTTGGTGTAATCCTTATTCACACCTCAAGATCCAAGGATCCTAATTGCAACGGAATTCAACCTTATAAACACCTATAAAAACAGCCCCATTACACTTGGGGCAGGTACACAACTAATTGTTACTATGCTTGAGTTATTTCCGTTCTTTCTAGTACTACAAATCATCTAATTAATCCAGGTGTCGGAAAGGTGTTGGTCGGCATCACCTCTGTGTCTAGCTTTCTTTTGCTGGTCGCCAATCGAGCGTGCCGGCCAGAAGCTGATTCATCGACATGTCACCCCCGGCCCACGCATCCAATGATAGGTCCCCTCCTGCTCACATGCACATTGCACGCCTTGTTTTAAAACAAATCAGCTTGAAGTTTGTTTTCAAAATCATAGCTTTTTATTTTAAAAAAAGAAAAGAAAAATGCATTGCATTGAATCCATCTCGTTTATATTTGAATCGTACTCAATGAGTCCAACAAACAAATAATTGAAATCCCACGAATGAATTGAAAATTTGCACGATCGTATTATGATACGTATCCTATAATAATGCTCCCCAACTTAGAGTAGACCCCAAAATCTAAATTAAATTCACATGTGAATCGTACTCCCTCCTGTTAGTAATTTATTTTAATCAACGGGTATCTGTAATCTTAACGTGGGGAGATTAATGAGTATTTAATATTATGGAGCTCGTAATATAATTGAGATAAGGACGGGAGTACAATTATAATTCTGTAGTGGGGTGAATTATAATTAGTGAAATAAGAAATAGAATCCTGGTGGGATTAACTTTTCTTATTTACACTGGGAGCCCAGACTTATTACTCCTTAGGTCCCTATCGTAGCCCTATATATACACGTTATGCTCTTTAGGTCAGGATGAATGTTTTTCTATTATTCAGTAAATAGAGGCAGGCTTAGAGAGACCAAACAGATCACGAAAGAATCCACACTTGGTTCGTGTTCTAGACGTGCAGGGAATACGAAAGAAGATCGTAAGGTATGGTCGAGCAGTATTCGTGGTTTATAGCAAGACGTGCTATAACAAGTTCAACCAGCGTTCGTGCCACAGGGAGTTGAGGTAGAACCCTAATTCCGCTTTATAGGATTTTACAATTTTTGTTGTCTAATCTGTACGCGTCATTACTGGGTCTTGGAGATTCGGTTTCCTAACAGTCGTATCAGAGCAGGCTGTAATCACTCGTATGGATTAAACAGGCCATGTTGCCCGTAGGTTATAGAGGGTAGAACGTAGAACTGTGCTAACCCTTGTTTTGCAGCGTTCTTACCCAGCTATTATGGTCACATGATTTTTATTGGTTTTATGTGATTGGATCCCACGATAATTTTTTCGTGGTTATTGTTATTTATTGGGTACCACGATTATTTTTCGTGGTTGTAATAATTAACGTAGCATGTGTTATTTATTGGGTGCCACGATTATTTTTTGTGGTTGTAATAATTAACGTAGCATGTGAACTCCAATGGAGGCATAAGATCGATATTTGTATGTTTTTTCGATTGTAATAGCATTCGACGGTTATTCGGAGATCGAAGATGGTAGATACAAAATATTCAAGTTATTTGGCTCGCAACAGTTTTTTTCCAGATTCGTAGGGTCTGATTGCAGGGCTATTTCGACCCAGTAAACATTGGAATCAGAAAATCTGTTTTTCACGAAAATTGTAGATAATTGAATTTTGAATTGAACCCAATTTGAATCACTTCAATTGGAGGTCAGATGAAGAAGATATGGCCAAAATACTGAAGGCTGTGCAGTTTACGCGGGAATATGTTAAATCCGAAATTTCTTGCCTAAGCACGGTTGGATTTTGGTTTTCTTGATTGATTCAAACTATCTAAGTCTTCTACACAAGTATAGCCGAAGGATTTCAAGTTTGGAAGGACTTCTTATTGCTTAAGGATTTCAAGTTTGGAAGGATTCCTTGTTGCTCAAGGATTGCATCTTTGACCATAATAGTTGGGATGCATATTTTATTATGTTTCCTAAATTATGTTTATGCATGTTTCTATGATTGTTTGCATATGTGATAGTTTACCATATTGGGACAACATGGTAATATATGGCTTTTGACCTAGATCACGTTTTTTGCAAACTTAAAATTTTTGATAACCCTCACAAATTTTTTTTTAAATAACTAAGTGGGAGAGGGAGTTTATTTTTATAAATCCCACGGTCTCCATTACTAGTATGTAGATGATGTAATTAATTTTGTGTGATGGTTTTAGAACCTTCCCCCTCATCGGGCAAAATTAATTATGCCCTCATCGGTACAGACTTCCTTAAAGGATAGGTCTATGATGATTGTTGTGTGAATTACTACACCATTTGAGGTAATTCATAACGGAACAATAGGTCATGGGGCTAGGTAATGGTATACACTTAGCTGTAAATAATAGTATCCTCACCATCTGAGTCACTATTATTATTTATAGGACCGAAGTTATATTGGCTATTTAATTTTGCTTGGCACGGTATAGTGTCTAGATAGTAAAATTAAAAGGTTGTGCCTATCTACACGAATGATAAAGAGTAGAGACTTCCCATCGAGGCATGCTCTTCACGGTGTGTAGGGTTGCCAATGTTTTTCTTTTAACATGTGGTAGAGAGAACCAATATTAAAATGAAATTCAAAATTTTTATTGCCATTCATAATTGATTGTTATGTTATTTGATTCTCAGATTCAAAAATGGGCTCTTTCAATCCACTTGCCATTATTCTCAAAGAAAATAAAATTACTGGACCAAACTATGTTGACTGGAAAAGAAACTTGAATATTGTGTTAACTGCTGAGGGCCACAAATATGTGCTTACTACGGCGTGCCCTCCTATACCTGAAGAAAATGCCACAGAACAGGAAGCAAAGCCTTATAAAGATTGGGTTAAGGCTGATGAGATGGCGCGGTGTTATATTTTGGCTTCTATGTCGAATATATTGCAACATCAGCATCAAGCTATGGAAACGGCTTCTGATATGATGCTGAACCTCAAAGAAATGTTTGGGGATCAGAATCGGGCAGCAAGGCTAGTTGCTATGAAAGAATTGGTGAGCATCACCCATGTTGAAGGGACCCCGGTTAGAAAGATGATAGCTCTTCTTAATGAACTAGAGATCCTTGGAGCTGAAATTGATGGGGAAACCCAGATCGATTTCGTTCTCAACTCACTGCAGTCTGAGAGTTTTAAGCAGTTTCGCCTGACTTATTCTATGAACAAAATGCATTTATCTTTGGCGGAACTTCTTAAGGAACTCCAAGCAGCTGAGGGTCTTTTGGTTGCGAAGAAACCACCATCAATGCTAGTGGCTGAGAAGGCTTCTACTTCTAAGCCGAAAGGCAAGAAGAAGCAGAATAAGTCTCAGAAAAAGGTTGTGGAGGCAGTTCATGCGCCTCAAGGTGGAGTGAAAAAGCCTACGGGCAAGTGTTTTCACTGCAAGCAGAAAGGACACTGGAAGAAGGAATGTTCGATTTTTCTCAATAAAGTGAACAAACAAGGTAAATGTTTTTCACTAGTTGTTGAATCATGTTTAACGGTGTTATCTACCAGTACCTGGTGTGTAGATACGGGAGCCACTAATCATGTTTGCAATTCATTGCAAGGGTTCCAGGAAACCAGAAGACTCAGTGATAGGGAGATTTATCTACATATGGAAAATGCTACGAGAGTGGCAGCAGTTGCAGTAGGAAATATTTTTTTAAATTTTAGTAGTAATAGGAGTTTAATTTTGAGAGATTGTCTTTATGTTCCTACTATTAGAAGAAACTTGGTTTCAGTTTCTAAGTTAATAAATGATGGATATTTGGTTTATTTTAGTGACTCTGTGGTTATTAAGTTAAATAAACGTTTTATCTGTTCTGGTTCATTGATGGATGATCTCTACATTATAAATCCTATATTTCCTACAGTGCAACTGCATGAATTGAATAACACTAATAATTTACCATGCAAGAGAAAAAAGCCTTCGAAATTGAACCAAACGTATCTTTGGCACTTACGTTTTGGTCATATTAATCTGAATAGAATTTCTAGACTGGTTAGAGATGGACCTTTAGGTTCATTAGAAGTTAAGGAACTTCCAGTCTGTGAATCATGTTTGGAAGGTAAGATGACCAAAAGGCCTTTTTCAGCAAAAGGATATAGAGCCAAAGAGCCGTTAGAATTGGTTCACTCTGATTTGTGTGGGCCTATGAATATCCAAGCTAGAGGTGGTTTTGAGTACTTTGTCACTTTTATTGACGATTACTCAAGGTATGGATACATTTATTTGATGCACCGTAAGTCCGAATGCTTTGAGAAATTCAGGGAGTATAGGGCGGAAATGGAAAAGCGTTTGGGTAAATGTCTCAAGACACTACGATCTGATCGTGGTGGTGAATACCTCTTGGGAGAGTTTAGGGACTACTTGTCAGTTGAATGGATTACATCCCAATTGTCAGCTCCAGGTATGCCACAACAAAATGGTGTAGCAGAGAGAAGGAATAGGACTCTTATGGATATGGTAAGATCAATGATGAGTTATTCAGATTTACCAATTTCGTTTTGGGGACATGCACTAGAAACAGCAGCGTATATTCTTAACTTGGTACCATCTAAGTCAGTACCCTCTACACCCACAGAACTATGGATTGGGCACAAACCTAGTCTCCAGCATGTTCGGGTTTGGGGTAGTCCAGCACATGTGCTGAATGGGAACGCAGATAAGTTGGAATCGAGAACAGAAGTTTGCTTGTTTGTGGGGTACCCTAGAGGAACGAGAGGTGGACTGTTTTATAGTCCTGCGGATAAGAAGGTCATTGTTAGCACTAATGCCCGGTTCTTAGAAGAGGACTATGTGATAGACCACAAACCCAGAAGTAAAATTGTTCTAGAAGAATTGAGAGGAGAGAGACCGGCACAAACTTCTTTACCACCAATAGTGCAGGAGGAAATGCCACAAGAGATATTTATAGAGGCACCTATTGACACATCGGTACCTCGTCGTAGTGGGAGGGTTACTGTTCCACCCAGTCGGTATACGTTGTTGGGAGAGTTTTTTGAAATGATCCCTGATGATCAACATGCTGAACCCTGTAACTACAATGAGACACTTCAAGATAAAGATGTGGAACTTTGGCAAAAGGCTATGAAATCAGAGATGGAGTCTATGTACTCTAATCGGGTCTGGGATCTTGTAGAACCACCTGAAGGGATTAAACCCATTGGGTGCAAGTGGATCTATAAGAAGAAGAGAGGGGCGGACGGGAAGGTGCATACTTTCAAAGTTAGGCTTGTTGCGAAAGGGTATACTCAGAAAGAAGGGATCGATTATGAGGAAACTTTTTCGCCAGTAGCCATGCTTAAGTCCATTCGGATTCTCTTATCCATTGCGGCTCATCTCGATTACGAGATTTGGTAAATGGATGTAAAGACCGCGTTCCTTAATGGAAATCTGGATGAGTGTATCTATATGGTGCAACCAGATGGATTCATAGCAAAAGGTCAGGAGCACATGTTTTGCAAGCTTAAGAAGTCTATTTATGGGCTTAAGCAGGCATCTAGATCTTGGAACATTCGTTTTGATCAAGCAATCAAGTCTTTTGGTTTTGATCAATGTCCGGATGAGTCATGTGTGTACAAGAAGCGCAATGGAAAAGTTTTAGTGTTTTTAGTACTATATGTCGATGATATCCTGCTCATCGGAAACGATGTGGGAGTGTTATCTTCAGTGAAAGTGTGGTTATCCGGCCAATTCGAAATGAAGGACTTAGGAGAAGCTGGTCACATCCTAGGGATTAAGCTTATACGAGATCGCAAGAATAGGATGTTGGGCTTATCACAAGCTACTTATATCGATGTCATTCTAGCCCGTTTTAGCATGCAAGATTCCAAGAAAGGGTTCCTCCCTTTTAGACATGGAATCAATCTATCCAAGGATCAGTGTCCTAAAACACCTAAAGAGATGGAGAAAATGAAGGCAGTTCCTTATGCTTCGGCAGTAGGAAGCCTTATGTATGCTATGTTGTGTACTAGACCTGATATTTGCTTTGCCGTTGGCATGGTTAGCAGATTTCAGTCTAATCCAGGGCAAGAACATTGGACTGCAGTGAAACATATACTCAAGTATCTGAAAAGAACTAGAGATCATATGTTGGTGTTCCAGTCAGATAGTCTGGTACCTCATGGGTACACAGACTCAGACTTCATGTCAGATAGGGATTCCAGAAAGTCTACCTCAGGATATGTGTTTACCTTGGGAGGTGGAGCTATAAGTTGGAGGAGTATCAAACAATCTTGCATTGCTGATTCTACCATGGAGGCAGAGTATGTGGCAGCTTCTGAAGCAGCCAAGGAGGCTGTTTGGCTTAGAAACTTTTTGTTGGATCTGGAAGTGGTCCCTTCAGTGCAATCAGCCATTACACTCTATTGTGACAATAGCGGTGCAGTTGCTAATTCGAAGGAGCCAAGGACTCACAAGAAGGGCAAACACATTGAGCGTAAGTATCATCTGATTCGAGAGATCGTACAGAGAGGTGATGTTGCTGTGACCAAGATTGCATCAGTGAATAACCTGGCAGATCCTTTTACGAAGAGCTTACCAGCTAAGACTTTTGATAGTCACGTAGAAGGAATGGGAGTGAGATGCATGGCAGTATGGTTTTGAGTCTTAGTGGGAGTTTGTTAGGAGATTATGTAAAAGTTATGTTTTTATATGATGGATTAATATTTAATTATTAATCAGTTTTATCCATTTTTGATGAGAATCTTTTATGGGCAATATTTGCATAATAATTTTGTATGTTGTGCATGTGTGTCTTTTATTCTACATAGTAGATAATCCAGTGTGTAGAGTACGGCTTACACACAGAAAATTGGATCATCGGTTCTTGTAGAATATAAGTTATGGTTCACAGTCTTAGATGGAATTTGACACATCATCGGTAGGACTATAGCACAATATTTTAGTAAGTTTTTTCTTGACTACAGGGAATGGTGTTAATTCCAACTCATTGTGCTAGTATACTTTGTGTGTATTGAACGGTACCGTATTGAGGTAATTGTCTTTATACTAACTTTATAAGACAATTGGAATCTCATGGTTATTATGAATGCTTATGCTCTTAATTCAAAGATAATTATTAGAAGTATATATTTAATGTTGTTGACTTTGATTCATTAAAGAGTGAGATCTTTGTACGGTCAATAGTCTCGGTGAATTGGGTAGCAACATTATGTATATGACAACTATTAATTATTAATGGAATCCACGTCCCGATAGGGATTGATGATACCCCTCGAGTAAGCTTATAAGTTTCGATTATGTCAAACCCTGCAGGTGGATATTTGTATCCGACATATCGAATAAGTTAAGCGGATAGTCTCAAGTTAAGATGTTGATTAAGTGGGAGATTGTTAGTAATTTGTTTTAATCAACGGGTATCTGTAATCTTAACGTGGGGAGATTAATGAGTATTTAATATCATGGAGCTCGTAATATAATTGAGATAAGGACGGGAGTACAATTATAATTCTGTAATGGGGTGAATTATAATTAGTGAAATAAGAAATAAAATCCTGGTGGGATTAAGTTTTCTTATTTACACTGGGAGCCCAGACTTATTACTCCTTAGGTCCCTATCGTAGCCCTATATATACACGTTATGCTCTTTAGGTCAGGATGAATGTTTTTCTATTATTCAGTAAATAGAGGCAGGCTTAGAGAGAGCAAACAGATCACGAAAGAATCCACACTTGGTTCGTGTTCTAGACGTGCAGGGAATACGATAGAAGATCGTAAGGTACGGTCGAACAGTATTCGTGGTTTATAGCAAGACGTGCTATAACAAGTTCAACCAGCGTTCGTACCGCAGGGAGTTGAGGTAGAACCCTAATTCCGTTTTATAGGATTTTACAATTTTTGTTGTCTAATCTGTACGCGTCATTACTGGGTCTTGGGGATTCGGTTTCCTAACACCTCCGTCCCAAAATAAATATCTGACGCATATATCTAGGCCTTTCAAAAGATATATTTCTCATTAAAAAAATTCATTTTTTTAAAAGCATAGGTTTATCCGCCGGACATTTATTTAAAGACGGAGAGAGTAGTATTTGATCTAAGAATATGCATTGTCCTTCTCTCCGGGTGAATAACTTGGAGGGCTAAGTTAAGTCGGTTTGAGAAAGCAATCAACGGATTAATCTTAAAGAACAAATTTTTTCGAATTTGGAGAATGTCAAACATTCCTTATCCCAATGCCATAGTAGATTTGTCTGGTCGTTAATAATATCAAAGTTTCGTTGTTAATTTTATCAAAACTTTGAAATTAGTCGAGGTGAGTGCAAGCAATTAGATTTACCCATTTATTATGGCAAGTTTAGAGCCGATCCTGAGTTAAAACAAGTGTTGTGGCCGCTTTAAGTCTCCAAAAAATTCTGAATTATAAGTGTTCCTTTTACATTTTTATCCCTTATTATAGTCCAGCAAAAAATACCCTAATTTTAATTTTTTCTTTGCGGCTTACCCCTAAAAAAGTCAGGACCGGCTCTAGGCAAGTTCAGGACCATCGGCTTCGGACTACTGTATAACAGTACAATGTCTCCCACCCGATAACTAGTGGTACGAGAGATTTTACAGCAGCTACTTGGCCAAACACTGTCTTGTACTCAGTTTTCTGTCTGGAAATAATACTATCGAGAAGGCCATAAAAATATAAAATTGAGACACGTATATGTCTCCGGAAAGCACCTTGTGAGGTGGTGTTCTCTAGTTAATTTGTCGATAAAATATGGGGAGAGAGAGAGAATGTAGGGGATGTGGTTTTAACTAAGCGAGGGGTACAAATTCGTCTTTGACCGTTTGACCTTTTTTTTTTTTTTTTGGGGGTTTTGAAGGAAGTTTTTTAAAGTAATAAATAGAGAAAGATAAATACTTGAAGGCTGTGCCAAAAATTTTTGAGACCCCAAACGAACAAGGTCTTTATGTCCCAAGGTTTTATGAGTAAGACAACTTGTAGGATTCTTCCACGCCGCTGAACCATTAATTGTCAAGAAGACAACTAAAATTGTATTACTCCGACTTCTCTGCAATTGTCAAGATGACAACTAAAATTGTATTGTTCCGACTTCTTTGCAATCCAACTACTGAGAATCCGGTCCTTCTAACCTTCCTCATTTACGAAAGAATGAACTCATCTCGAACAACTACTGAGAATCTGGTCCTTCTTACTTTCCTCATTTAGGAACGGATGAACTCATCTCGAATGACTGCTCTTTTAATCTGTTGACATTTCAAATTGTAATTTGGTTTAGCATTTTATTAACATTTTGCAAAAATAAAAAGGTTATATGCGTTCGCCCACAAGATTTTTTTATTTTCCTCTCTTTTTTTCAGAAAAATTTACTAGTAATCACTCTCTTAAGATTTATGTACAAAAGATTTCACTCTACCCTATTTTGTTATTTTTTGTAGTACTTTTATTCGTATCGATGATTTTTTTTCTTTGAAAAGGGTTATGCATGGATGCACAAATTTGTGTGCTTCCATAATTGAATATATATCCACACCTCCTAAGTCCTAATTGTATAGCTCAATCCACATCAAATACATAACAATTTTTGGTAAATATTTTGAGCGTTTCTCATTTTAGTAGTGCTCGTAGTGGTGGAATGAGGATTTCCTTTTACGGGTGCCAAAAACTACTCTGTTTGTTTCGATCGTTGTAAAATGTTTTTTCATAAAACAAACTTTAAACTTTTATTTTTCGATATTTGCTTGGCACATAAAAAATATTTTCATAAATTGACAAAATAGTGTAGAAAGAGAGAGATTTGAGAATAAGGGAATTGAAACATGGGTTAGGATTGACGATCAAGAAAACTAAGCAGAAGAATTACAGTAGAATGCAGCGGGTTCATTTCAAAAAATAACTTACGGAAAGATTTAAAGGTAAGTCATTTTCATCCAATTAGTGGAAAATATTTTACATGTCCTCATTTTTTATACAACCAAATACCTGAAAATAAGTAAAATATTTTCCTACGTCGAAACAAACAGAGCCTAAGAAGCTCAAGCATGAGGGAAAAACTAAACTGCAAGACTAAAATTCAACAGAAAAAAAATATCAAAAAACTTTGACTCAATAGTTTTGCAAACGTATGCGTAGAAACGAGGTCAAAGTAAAGATTCAAAATAGATACACTTCAACGACCTACCAAATTGAGGTGAATATTCTTTCAAGACTTCAAGTTATGAAAGTCATCTAGTATTGTATGTCTACATTGAATATATAAGATTTTGATATTCGCGCTCTACTTTTTATTAATGGCGTTCTATTTTGTTCATAAAGTTACTAGTAACTTCACGCTAAAAGTAAAGCGCTATCAGTAAAAAATAGAGTGCGAATATCAGTTTCCAATATATATATACACACACACACACACACACACCACGGATCCAGTGAGGGATTCCTTACCAGTCTACCGTGCGGACCTCCCCTTTCCCGATCGAATTGCGACGATCCGAGCCGCTCAATGTGTTCAGAACGTGATTTTTTTAAGGGTACCCGCAAGAAATCAGCAAAAAAAATGATCGGGAAAGGCTTGATCCGAGCAGTTTTTTAATGAACTGTTCAATAAAAAACTGCTCGGATCAAGCCCTTTCCGATCATTTTTTTTGCTGATTTCTCGCGGGTACCCTTAAAATCACGTTTTGATCACTTTATATATATATATATATATATATATATATATATATATATATATATATATATATATATATATATATATATATATATATATATATATAATTTCCTTTTCAATTTACAAATTAGTACTTCTGTGTTAGAAAGTTCAAATTTAATTACTGGGTTGGAACCCACACAAAAGCTAAGGTTAGTCCCTAAAATCAAAGGCCGAACAAATTTCTTTCTCCGTCGAAACTTCTTGTTTGAATATGTAAATATACCATACATATGGTGCTATTAGCAAAACCAGGGGATGCCCTGGCAGCTCCAGCCTTGAGTGTGTCCATGTCCGCGCGCGCCTAAGTGTTCGCTCCTAAAGGCTTTAGAGACTGAGAGAGAAGGAATGTCGACATTTAGAGACGTTATGCATGAGGAATAAAATTTGAAGCTATAGTTGGCCCACATAGTTATGTACGTTGCGATAATTAACAAACAGACCATAGATGTCACGTAAGCGAGATTAAGGATCTCACATGTGATTCCTCCTGTGACTCAAGTGGGATCCACCATGATTTCAATGGACAATTAATCTAACTTGTTTGAGTTTTTGTATTATTTGTATATAACACTATACCAATTTTTTTTTATGATGGGTCTCATTTCTCTAAATTATTCAGCATTCTTAGGACACCGCCACATGATGCCCTATGCTACTCCAGCGCCATACACACATGTGAGGTTCATATAAAACTACCCTACCACCACCACGTGGCGGTGCCCAAGAATCTTGATTGCGTAAGTGATTCCACAATGTACAAGTAGCCAATAATTAAGTCAATGTTTAAGGGATCAATGGGCGGCCTAAAAATGTAGGACACCCACAAGACTAACCAACTAATTTGATTCACTAATAATGGGAACCAAAAAGATTCTCGGACCTTTTAAAATAACCGAACTAAAGGACTAGAACAATCAATCAGAACCGTTGAAGATTTGAATCTTAAATTATTCCGTCTATAATTCGCCTAACCAACATAAACTGTACAAGATTCTTGTATGTTCCAATCCCAAAGGGTTTGACTGGTCGGACATGAAAAAGCAAGTATGTGTTTGTCCTCCGTTATATAGGTCACATATTCGAAACTCACGGAGGCCAAACATTCCAACCTTCGAGGTCACGGGAGGGTTTGTCCGGTCGTTAGCTTCAGTATCTCGATTGGAACTAATTGAGGCCCGCGCAAGCTAGCTCAGACGTATGGTTTCCGTTATAAAGGCTACATGTTTGAATTTCATAGAGGTCAAACATTCCAACCTTTGGGGGCCATTGGAGGGACGTTTGCCACGTCGCTAACTTTAGTATTTCGGAACTAGTCAATGCGCGCGCAAACTGGCCCGGACATAAGGTTATAAAAATATATATAGATTTAAGTATTTTTCATACATGTGTATTGCCATCATGCACGTTCAGAATTCGCATGAGGTGAAAATTTTCATGTACTTCAATATTTTAATTTTTTTTTAATAACTTTTTTAGGTGCTTCTTATTCTCTATCTAGAAAGATACGAATATTGATACAACTTGGGTTTTAGGCCAAAGACAATGCATTTCTTAACACTTTACGGTCAAAACAGGGAAAAGGCACTGAAGATTCTCTCTCAGACTAATTAATGGTGTTTGGTTATCTTGGAAAAAAAGGGAAGAAAGTGCAATTTAATTATAGTAAAGAAAGACTTCATGAATCTAATTAAAAGGCTGATTCCGTTTTCATTGCCTTGATCAACGCTCCAAAGCCCATTGTTTTATATTGAGATCAACATTTTCCAAAGAGAGCAATGGTACGGGTACAGACGTCATTGTCCAGATCTAATGCAGTTGTGTCTTGAACCATTCGATCTGCGTAGGTCTCGCGCGGAGAATATGTTGGAAAGTAATGATTCTCTCTCTCTCTCTACCACGCATGACTCATGTGATGTAAAACGAGACTCGACAAGATTTCGTTCGCAATCTAATCCCGCTCAGTTGTGGACCGCATGGTATGACTATTCTATGCAAAAAGTCAGATTCATCGGACAACAAAATCTTGGTCAAATCATATATGTCTTCGGAAAAGAGAACGCTCAAAACTCTAACCGCTCCTTGCTCGTAGAAAAATATGGTCCATCAAAATAGATATTACGCATCCAATTAATTAACAAAATTTTAGACTTAATGTTATACATGTCGAGCCCCAACCAATAACCCACTCAAATCGTCAATGGGATTCTTGTGAATCTCATTATGTGTCATATGAGAGATCGTCGCATGCACTTTTTATTGCTGTGATGACCACATTCAAACACCTCGTGAGTAGTACACTTCATGTGTAGTACTACATAATGCAGTACATTTATTGACTTCTGTTCGAAAATAAAATGAAATTATGTATCAATAATCCCGGGTTGTGAGAGATCGAATAATGATACGGGGCGTACAAATAAAACAAAATAGTGTTTCAAGATTAGCATTTTCAGTTTACCGGTATGATATTTTTCGCGAAGGAAAATAAGTACTTCATGGAGTTGTTGCACTTGGTTTTGCAGGTAAAAAATTAAATAAAATAAAATAAAATATGGGCGTCACATGAATTTCGATCGCAAAAACAAATTCTGTTCCACAATCCCAATGCGAAATTTATTTCTGCATCACATGGGATCTGTTTGGCACCTCAGTCAAGACTTGAAAGCCCTACTTGGGAATTTGAAGTTTGGGCTATAGCTCAATTAATGATATTTTCATTGAATTTGAAGTTTGGCAATAATAATAAAAAATGGTATCATCCACGTAAGACAATAAGAAACTCATCTTGCATCCAATCCGCTCTTTATAGAGATATTGGAGCTAGCCGTATGGTATCTCATACACATTCAGACGATTGACTAAGCGAATAAAGAATTCTGCCGTACTCCGTGCAGTTATTATTATTGATCCCGAGTAGCTTACCCAAAGGTTCTGGGTTAAATTTGATTGAACAGAAGCAAGTGACATTTCATTTTATCCAATCCCAGCCGCTATAACGACTTTATCGCTTCGCTCGGATTCATATTGCACGAAGCGGGCGACACATTTTTGTTTTACGACTATATATGAGAAGCTCTACGGCACCCACAATTCCCAGTAGTTAGTCATCAGTATATCGCGCGTAACAAATCCTTATTAGGTAATGATCAAAACTGGAGGGGACCAACTTCCGGGCCAGGCCAGGCGTCTCCCTGACCTGATAATTAGGCGATACATGTGCTGAACACAAAAAATAAACATTGAGAAAGTAAGAGAGAGAATATTCTTACTTGGTGGCCAAGTTCAAGAGCACAGTGGCCGAGGGGTCAACTTATGGAAGATTTGAGATCTCTCTCTCTCTCTCTCTCTCTCTCTCTCTCTCTTTGGAGTTGTGAACCATGCTATGTGTCGGTCAGCTGAATGACATTCTCAGATGCGTCGGACCCTCCTGGTTTTTTGCTTTTTTTTTTGGGTCAATATTAGAGGTGTAAACGGGGCAGGGCAGGTTGGGTTTTGCACAGAATTTCTGTGCCCCCAACTTGGGATCAATTCCTCTCCATATTCCATCCCTCCCATACCCTTCCATACTCTCATTTTTGCGTTCATCCAATCTAAAACTGCGATTCGAGCCGTTCACCTTTGTAGAATACGCAAGGTACTATAGTCTACGAACTATAGTTGCAATATTCGTTTACCGGGAAAATACCTTTAGTTTTGAAGAGAGTGGCTGGCACATTTAGTAAGAATCTTTTTTTTTTTTTTAGGAATATTGTGTTACGATCTCATATTGACTGATATCCGACAAACATAATTTTTCTAACAAAATGACCAAATGGAACGTACGGACGTGCTATTCTAACATATCAATACTTACTAGAAAAGAAGAAGCTATTCGTGTTCTCAAGGGTACGTTAATCCACTTTTTAATATCAAATGGACCATAATCTATTTGGGAACGAATAAAGAATATTAGAACACTGTGTGGCGGTGATTAAGAGCACCATGTAACTTTTCCTATAATCTCAATGAGTCGGATTAGCAGTCAAGGCCTGGTACTTAGAAGTTTACTCTCTCTTAAGATCTCAAATTTAAAACATAAAGCTCTATTAAGTCCTCCAGTGGGGTCATTCAATATGAGCCATTTGCTCAAACTTTAATTGGAATCTTCGAGACCTCCACGAGTAGTTAGTAGTATTAATAATTCTCTACAATTATTAGTCAAAATATGCGTAAATTGAACCGAATAACCGAAGAGTATTAATAATTCTCTAGAATTATTAGTCAAAATATGCGTAAGCAGAGCGGAACAACCGAGGAGTAGTTTAGTTAGCTTTTCCTTCTTTTTGGCTGCTGACAGGACACTTCGCTAGTCAATTCATTCGCGCGTGCAGGACTTTGTTTTTGGGGTGTCGACGGCCCACAGTGCGAAGCGTGGGTTGACCGCCACTGGCCCACTTGCCAAGTGGGCCGTGTTGCATGTTTTGTCTTGTCTTGTTCCCTTTGGTCAGATTATAGGGGGATTTTTAGGCCGGCCCAAAAAATTAGGCTCGGACCTAATTCAGCCCAGCACAAAATATTCTATACCCCCTTTAGTCCCGGCGCTACATTGTGGACAAAAATACCCCTCGCGGGTCAAAACAAGCATCCCGGATCCTCTTGCGGGTCAAAATACACCTCGCGGGTCACGTTCCCGAACCCTCTCCATACGGCTAAACAAAACCCTCTCTCCCCCCAACCACTACAGAACCACCCTAACTCTACCGCTACAGAACCCTAACTCTTCCGCTCAACAGCGCTTTCTCTCTCGCTCTCTCTCTCTCTCTCTCGCTCGATCTCTCTCTCTCTCTCGTGCAATCGATCAGGCAACAACATTTCAATATGGCAAAAAAAGGTATGTACATTAAAGAATGTCGAACGTTTATGCGAAATTTCTATGCGAACTGTAAAATATGTATATGAGAACCCTAACTCTCATAAACGTGTTGCGTCTATGTGAAGTATGTGTTTTCGAGTTATGTGAACTGTGTGTAGGGTTCTATGTGAAATGTTCTCGATCAGCTCCTTCAAGGAGGAGACTGGCCAGTTATCCAGCAGCGAAGAGGTCAGGATAATAAGCACATTTGATGGTTTCGCTTTAGGTTTTTCATTTTTTAGTTTTTAATATGAGAATTGTGTATTATACATGACATCTGTCTATGAGAACTGTGTATTTTTCTACTGGAACATTGTATTTTCCTATGAGAACTGTTTATTTTTCTATGAGAACTGTGTACTATACCTATGATGAGACAACGTAAACACTCTATCTAACTTTTGTTCATATATTTAACGGGACACAAGAAGACTTACAAAATTTGAACTGTGTATTCTGTTCCGAAAGAATACATTTTTAAAGTTACACATCATCATACTTATCCATGAGAACTGTGTATTTTCTGCGAGAACTGTTTATCAGAACAGTGTATTTTTCTATGAGAACTGTGTATTATACATGAGATTTTTCTATGAGAATTGTGTATTTTCTACTGGAACATTGTATTTTTCTATGAGAACTGTTTTTTTTTCTATGAGAACTGTGTATTATACATGAGATTTGTCTATGAGAATTGTGAATTCTCTACTGGAACATTGTATTTTTCTATGAGAACTGTGTATTTTTCTATGAGAACTGTGTATTTTTCTATGAGAACTGTGTATTTTTCTATGAGAACTGTGTATTATACATGACATCTGTCTATAAGAACTGTGTATTTTTTCTACAGGAACATTGTATTTTTCTATGAGAACTGTTTATTTTTCTATGAGAACTGTGTACTGTACCTATGATGAGCCAATGTAAAAACTCTATCTCAATTTTGTTCATATATTTAACAGGGCATGAGAAGACTTACACACAAGATTTGAAAACTTCTTACGAGATCAGACCAAGAACACTAACAATGGAGGAGGCAGGAGTCATTACAAGATCGAAAACTCAACCTGACAGGCCAGCAACCTCCTTAGTTAGCCAATCATCACAGAACCCTTCGCAAACTCAGGGAAAGAAACGACAAAGACCAAAACAGGAAAAGGTCGCCAAAAAACGCCAAAGGCTTACCCAACAATCTGAATCTGAACCAGACTCCCCAATCCAGACCCAAAAGCAAACCCAACAAAAGAAACATCAGAGCCCAAAACAGAAAAAGAAGGCCATGAAACAAGAATCAGAATCAGAATCAGAATCACAACCAGACTCCCCAACCCAGACCCAAAAGCAATGCACATTCAGGTCCAATGTAATAGGAACAGTGGGGCTATTGTCAAAACTGAACTTGAACAATGCCCACTTAGAGCTCTTGAAACAAACACCTTTTTGGATGCTGATTGATGCCATTAGGAAAGGTAAGTTAGCGGAAAAAGCTTGCATGAAGCACGATAAAACCATCCTGAGTATCATTCAGAACTATGATACCAATGACAGCAAGTTCCTCATTGGTGGTAAGAAGGTTGCCATAACAAGGAATGACATCAAGCTAATCTTTGGAATAGCTTGTGGGAACAAACAAATAGGAGATTTGAACAAGAAGAAAAGTGATGTTGCATTTGCAAAAAGAAGGGGGATACAGGAGGCAAGGATTGGTAGTAAAAAGATGAAAGATATGATCAATGAAATACTTTCAAAAAAAGAGGAATCCATAACTGAAGAAGACATCCAAGATGTAGTCCGCCTTGTATGCATGTTCATTTGCCTGACGCTGTTCTTCTCCACATCAGGAGTCACCATTGCATGGACATATGTGCATTGCATGGAGAAAATAGAACAAATAAAAGACTACGACTGGGCACAATCCATTGCAGAAACATTGAATACATCAATGCACAAGTTCCATGACAAACCAAGAGATGCAACAGGATGTGTGGTGGCATTGATGGTAACTTAAATCTATTTTGCTATGAGAAGTATTTTTGGGTATTCTAATAATTTTCTTTTATTCTAATAATTTCCTTTTACCTGTTTTGCAGTACTGGATTTGTGAACACACGGATTTGATTGCACGACCAAAAAATGAAGCAATTCCAAGACTACTAAACTGGAACACCTCAGACCTGAAAAAAAGAATTGATGATTTTAAAGATTTGAGCAATCTCAACATTACGGTATATACACTAATCAAATTGCTTAACTTGGACACGAAAATACACACTTCTCATAGAAAAGTGCACACTTCTCATAGAAAATTACACACTTCTCATAGAAAATTACACACTTCTCATAGATAAATACACACTTCTCATACTTCTCATAGAAAAGTGCACACTTCTCATAGAAAATTACACACTTCTCATAGAAAATTACACACTTCTCATAGAAAAGTACACACTTCTCATAGAAAATTACACACTTCTCATAGAAAATTACACACTTCTCATAGATAAATACACACTTCTCATACTTCTCATAGAAAAGTGCACACTTCTCATAGAAAATTACACACTTCTCATAGAAAATTACACACTTCTCATAGAAAAGTACACACTTCTCATAGAAAATTACACACTTCTCATAGAAAATTACACACTTCTCATAGATAAATACACACTTCTTATAGCAAAAACACAGTTCTCATACAAAAAAACACACTTCTCATACACAGTGCTCATAGGAAAATACATGGTTATCATATGAAAAACACAATTCTGATTGTGAGTTCACATCTTTCAGGTATATGAGGAAGAACTTCAAGAAACATGCCAAGAGGCTCAAGTCTACAGCATGCCACACCCAGAAGTTGTAGATGACAATGACAGGGGAACTATATCACAGATGATGCAGCATACACAATCTCCTCAAAGTCCGGCACTACGACTTGATGAGATACACTTAACTGAAAAACAGCAACCATCTCCTCTTGTGTCAACATCATCTACTGAGAAACAACAAGCAATGTTCTCACAATCACAATCAGGCGAGACTATGGTTCCAAGTACCTACCAACCTCTGGACTCCATTAATTTCAGTCAGGGCCTAATTAAAGAGCACAACCAGATGGGTAAATTCTGTGACAGCTTACTGGAGAACAATGATCAAGTTATCATCAAGGATCTCCAGCAACAAGTCCAATATATTCAGAATCAAAAACAAATACTTGAACAACAAAACCACGGACTGCAAAACGACAAGGATGCAATGAAAAATGAGCTGGAGGAAATGCAAAAAGAACGGGATGCAATGAAAGAAAAGCTGCAGAAGATCGTAACTATGTCCAACACAATGTTGCAGGCCCAAGAACAACACAAGTTCCTGATAGAGAAGACTGCAGTCTTGGAAAAGGACAGCGATACAATGAAAAATCAGCTGTTGGAAATGGAAAAAGAAAGGGATTCACTGGAACAAAAGCTGCAGAAGATGGATACAATCTCAAACGTTTTGAAAAAGGACAGGGATGAAATGGAAAAGCAGCTGCTGGAAATGGGAAAAGAAAGGGATGAATTTGAAAAACAGAAACATATGATGCTGGAACAATTTGAAATTGAGAAGAACAAAATCAAAAAGGCCCTTACAATGCAAGTTGAATCCCTAATGACCGAGAAGGGCCAGCTGCAAAAGTATCTGAGCACAACTGAACAAAGGCAAAAGGCTATAATTGTTCAAAAAGATGCAGAAATACGCAGCCTAACCAACAAGCTTTCCCTCACCAGCAAGCTTTCCATCCAACCGCAACATACCAAAGAACCTCAAAAGCATTTACCGGTTCTCGAGACTGATTCCTCTTTGCTCACACAAAGAAGTGAGGAAGCAATACATAACATCACACAAACGTACACTGATCAGAAGATTGAGCAAGTGGTCCATGAAGTTACACAACTATATGCTCATGCAGGGAAAGATTCTGAAGAGGACAACAAAGATGATAATGCAAAACAAAGACCACGAAGGCAAAAAATGGATGACAAGTATTACTATGGTTCAATCACAAAGGATGGTCGCAAAAAAGAACAAATTGTCCTTGTCGAAAGTGACAAGCCACAAGCAGAAATCAAGAAACTTGATGACAAGATTCCTCCCCTAGGAAAAAAGGCAGACATTGTCCTTGCATTGCTACCTGACGAATGCCAAGAAACAATCAGAAAATTTTGGGAACTCGAGGAGGGATGGTAAAAATGCTAAACCCAACAATTTACTGTCTTTAAATCATTTCAGATTGGCTAATGTTATGTATATCATGCAGTATGCACATATGGGATTGTGAATTAGATGACCTGCGCATATATCAAGAAGATGTGAGGTTTCTGCTATGTGATCGAGAATTAACAGGCCAGGTAACACAATAAAAAAAGAAGCAACTCTCTTTCTATATTTTAAGAGAAATGTATATGAGATCTGTGCTTTTGTATGAGAACTGTATTTTTTCTATCAGAACTCTGTTTTTTATATCAGAACTGTACGTGATAAACAAATACTTTTTACATTCTGATACAGCCAATAGATGCCTACGTCCACTTGCTGACTACAACACTACAACCACCAACATCTGGACCATCCTTTTCATTGGGAATAGAAGATTCCCAACAAGATATGCCGTTTGTCTTCAACAGCTTTTCATCAGTAAGAAAAGGAAGCACTCTCTCACAATTCATGTAGCATACACTCACAGTTAAGAGGTTGCCTAATTATCTTCTTTCGAAACAGACCTTCCTTGGAGGTGATCAAAACTCAGCTAACAGAGCACTTGATGTCGTCCGCTCAAAGATTTTGAACACCAGAACAATCCTTATCCCAATATATGGTTCAAGCCATTATACTTTGCTTGAGCTAGACACCATTGACCAAGAATGGAGGTTCTACAACTCCATCCACAGACAAGGGAGAAGAGATAAATACTGTGAAGCAACTGCCAATCTGGTAACATAATCCCTCCTTATTCTAAGAAAAATATATGAACTCTTTCAACTGTGTATTGTAGTCTATGTGAACAAACTATGTGAAATGTGTATCGTTAATGTATCCATGATCATATTCTGTAACAGAGAAAGAATGTCACGAACTACATCAACCAACAATGCAAGAAGAAGATTAAAACCTCTGCAAAGCTCGTGGACAATGCACCACAACAAGAACCAGGCTCGTAAGTATCTTTCAACTACCAAAACTCGTCACTGCATCTTATATAAGCCCCTAACATTAGTCTTGTATTCACAGGGTTGATTGTGCAGTTGTTGTTGCCTACATCATTCGCCAAAAGCTAATGAAAAAACCAATTAAAAGCGACCTTACAAAGCAACAATGCCTTCAAATGAGAGCTGATATTGTGCAAGCATTTGTCAGTGACCCCAAGAGATCATGGACTCCAGAAATCTATCATAATAGGATGGAAAATCTCAGACTGCAAAAATATTATGACGACCAGGAGCTTCTTGAAGAGAAGAAAAAAAAGGCATAGATTCAACTTACTCATCAAAGTTGGTAGTGGTGTTGTTCATCAGTTGTATAGTGGTTAATGAGTTGTTTAGTTTACTGGTAAATGAAGATATACAATCTCAGACTGCAAAAATAGTTTTGGAAGTGAAAGTAGTGCAGATGGGTAATGAAATGGTGGAGGTGATGTTCATGACTTGTATAGTGGTTAATGCGTACTGTTCAGTTTAGTGGTTAATGAAAATATACAATCATCTTTCTCTGAACTCTATTTTTCATTGTTCAAAGTTTGCAGTTTGCATTGGAGGAAAAAAACACTTCTCATACACACTTCTCATACAAAAATTTGCAGTTCGCATAGAAAAAATACAGTTCTCATACACACTTCTCATAGGAAAATTCACAATTCTCATAGAAACCTAACATAGCAGAAACCTCATTAACCACTGCAAAAATATTAGTTTTGGATGTGGAAGTAGTGCACATGGGTAATGACGTGGTGGAGGTGTTGTTCATGACATGTATATTGGTTAATGAGTTGTTTAGTTTACTGGTTAATCAACATATACAATCATCTTTCTCTAAACTCCATTTTTCATTGTTCACAGTTTACAGTTCGCATAGAGGAAAAACACAGTTCTCATAGAAAAATTTGCAGTTCGCATAGAAAATTTCACAATTCTCATACACAGTTCTCATAGGAAATTTCACAATTCTCATAGAAAATAACCAATTCTCTTAAAAAATTTAAATGGTATTTTTGTAAATTACATCTTCAACGTGAAACCCTATTTTATATGGCCTATAAATACCCCTCTTCCTCTTCCCGTTTCTTCATTTCCCACCCTCAACACAACTACAACAAAAAAATCCTAAAAAATGGCAGAAGACTTGGCAAGACTCATCAAAGATGCCGTTGCAGTTCACATTGGAGGAAACAAACCGTTGCAGTTCACATCTAAGATGCCGTACACACTTCTCATAGGAAAATTCACAATTCTCATAGAAACCTAACATAGCAGAAACCTCATTAACCACTGCAAAAATATTAGTTTTGGATGTGGAAGTAGTGCACATGGGTAATGACGTGGTGGAGGTGTTGTTCATGACATGTATATTGGTTAATGAGTTGTTTAGTTTACTGGTTAATCAACATATACAATCATCTTTCTCTAAACTCCATTTTTCATTGTTCACAGTTTACAGTTCGCATAGAGGAAAAACACAATTCTCATAGAAAAATTTGCAGTTCGCATAGAAAATTTCACAATTCTCATACACAGTTCTCATAGGAAATTTCACAATTCTCATAGAAAATAACCAATTCTCTTAAAAAATTTAAATGGTATTTTTGTAAATTACATCTTCAACGTGAAACCCTATTTTATATGGCCTATAAATACCCCTCTTCCTCTTCCCGTTTCTTCATTTCCCACCCTCAACACAACTACAACAAAAAAATCCTAAAAAATGGCAGAAGACTTGGCAAGACTCATCAAAGATGCCGTTGCAGTTCACATTGGAGGAAAAAAACCGTTGCAGTTCACATCTAAGATGCCGTACACACTTCTCATAGGAAAATTCACAATTCTCATAGAAACCTAACATAGCAGAAACCTCATTAACCACTGCAAAAATATTAGTTTTGGATGTGGAAGTAGTGCACATGGGTAATGACGTGGTGGAGGTGTTGTTCATGACATGTATATTGGTTAATGAGTTGTTTAGTTTACTGGTTAATCAACATATACAATCATCTTTCTCTAAACTCCATTTTTCATTGTTCACAGTTTACATTTCGCATAGAGGAAAAACACAGTTCTCATAGAAAAATTTGCAGTTCGCATAGAAAATTTCACAATTCTCATACACAGTTCTCATAGGAAATTTCACAATTCTCATAGAAAATAACCAATTCTCATAATACAATCATCTTTCTGTAAACTCCATTTTTCATTGTTCAAAGTTTACATTTCGCATAGAGGAAAAACACAGTTCTCATAGAAAAATTTGCAGTTCGCATAGAAAAAACACAGTTCTCATAGGAAAATTCACAATTCTCATAGAAAATAACCAATTCTCATAAAAAAATGTAAAGGGTATTTTTGTAAATTACATCTTCAACGTGAAACCCTATTTTATATGGCCTATAAATACCCCTTTTCCTCTTCCCGTTTCTTCATTTCCCACCCTCAACACAACTACAACAAAAAAATCCTAAAAAATGGCAGAAGACTTGGCAAGACTCATCAAAGATGCCGTAGATGCATCAGTCAAAGAGACCAGTGAAAAACTTGATGAAACCCAAGCCCGATTCTTCGAAAACCAGGACAACATCAACCTTCTCAAGAAAAAAGTGCAGATCTTCAAAGATTGGAAACTTGCCAAAAATTTGGCAAAGGAAGCGGAAACGGAAGAAGCCACTACTAGCAGAAACGTGCGACCAAGAAGACAACCACCAACTAACTAGGGATCTAATTTTTCAGTTTGGCTGTTCTATGTTTTTTTTTTTTTTCTTTCTTTCTTTCTTAGTAGATCTCTTGTTTAAATCTGGTACTTTCTTTTTCTCCTTGTATTTGGATCTATCAATTTCATCTAGGATGTTTGAAATGTTTACTTTCTTCGATCGTCAGGTGTATCCAACGATGTATGTCTTATAAATCTGGATGTTTTTCCTTGTTTATTATATTTCTAATTGCCAAAAATACTTAAACCAAAAAAAAAAAAACAGTCACAATTAATTAGTAATCTCGAATATATTCTATTTTTTGTTTTATTTATTATATTTATTATTTATTATTTTTCAAACAAAGATCTCTATATTTTTGTTTTTCTTGTTTTTGTTTTGTTTTTTATACCAAAAATCGTTGCACTTTAAACTGTTCACCACGTGTATCACTACCACCTTAAATACCTGAAAGGTTAAACACCGCACACGGCTTTTCATTTCCAGAGAGAGAGAGAGAGAGAGAAGAAATCTCAACCAGAACGCTCCGGACGACACTCCACCAAATGGCAGCCCCAAATCAGAACGCTCCGGACGACACTCCACCAAACAACGCTCCGAAAATCTCAACCATGGAGGATGCTGTGAAGAAGATCATTGAGGAGCATGTGGCTCCTCTCAAAGCTGAAGTGGAACGCCTGCATCGCCAGCACAGGATACAGAGCATCGATCTTCTCCGCCTCAGGTTAGAAATCCAGGCATTGATGGACGCTCACAGAGCAGAAGGGAATAAGGAGGACGAGGAAGATGCACAGTAGAAGTTAGGGTTTCGTGCCTCAACTACTTTTTGGAAAATTAGGGTTTCTAGTTGGGGTTCATCAACATTTTGGGGATTTTTTGCGACTTTTTGGCTCCTTCCTCAAATGATTAAGGAATCTAACTCCAATGAAAATTAGGGTTTGTAGTTGTGTTAAACCACTGATGCTGTAATTAGTGCTATCTGACTCTGATGATAATTAGGGTCTTCTGAATGTTAAGCTGGATTTCATCTATGTTAACAATCGTTTGCTATTTGTTAGTATGGTTTGGTGTATGTCAATTTGATGCATGTTCTGTTAGAATTTAACTTATCATCGAAAATACACACTTCTCATAGCGGGGAAAAACACTTCTCATGGAAAAATACACACTTCTCATAGGGGAGAAAAACACTTCTCATGGAAAAATACACACTTCTCATAGGGGGGAAAAACACTTCTCATAGAAAAAAAACACTTCTCATAGAAAAAAACACACTTCTCATAGGAAAAAACACACTTCTCATAGGAAAAAACACAATTCTCATAGAAAAAAACACACTTCTCATACAAAGTTCTCATATACTAAAAACACAGTTTTGATACACATTTCACATAGAAAATACACACTTCTCATAGAAAATACAAAGTTCTCATAGAGCTATACACACAGGTTGCTTAGATACTTCACATAATTCAAAGTGCTAGAACAAAACACAGAATTAGTAACAAAAACACAAAAAAAAATCTTATTCTCAACAATTATTTCATGAATCAAATCCAATAACATTGTTTTTTGTACAACTCAATTATTAAAAACTAAAAACCAGGCCTCAAATCCTCCTTACAAGTAAGTTTATTATGATTCCCCATCTTCCCACACCTACCACACTTCATTTCTCTAACCTTCTCCCCATTCGAACGAATCCTCTTCTTCTTAGGCCGCCCTGGAGGCTTTTTTGACAATGGTGGCAGAATACTAGTACCACAATCAACCACATCACCTTTCAACAATGACGCAACTGGGTAAATTGGTTTTGAATACACCTGACGATAACTCTCAACATGAAAAAAACGCTCTACATACAAGTTCAAATCCTTACCACTATATTTGATAGCACAGACAGCGTGGCAACAAGGGAATCCATTCAACTGCCACCAACAACAACTGCATGTACGCCTCCCAATATCAACACATACAGACGGATCCGTGTCAACTTCAAATATATCAGCACTTGAAGGAATCACTTTCCATGTTTTAACTAAATCATATAACTTCTCCAACCGAGACTCCCCATAAGGACAAATCACCTGATCCCATTTACTTGCCCTTTCTCTCCTCAAACACATTGATTTCATCATCTTCTTCCTTATACGATCAACCATATCCACCACGGGCAATTCACGCTCTTTCAATATCCATGAGTTAAAGCACTCAGCTAGACTAGAGGACATTGCTCCATAACGTTGCCCCGGGAAAAAAACATTTGCCCAGCGCTCATTAGGCAACTCCGACAGAAAATGAACAACAGCTGCACCACCGTGTTTCAGCAAATTACCCATATGCTGATTAAACTTTGCCACAGTGGGAGCATAAGCACATTTTGAAAACACTCTGATCAAACTCTCTTTATACTTGACATTTGTGGACGCCAAAGCAGTACGCAAGTTACCCTTCAAATGATAGAGACAGTAAGCATGAAAGCTTGAAGGAAACACCTTAGCAATACCCTCTTTTATTCCTCTGTGACGGTCAGATATAAAAACAAAAACCCTTCTGTCTTCATCCAAAATACCATGCAACTTCTCCATAAACCAAAGCCAATTATCATTATTCTCAGAATCAACCACACCAAAGCACAATGGAAATAGACCTGAGAAGGAAAAAATAATTCAGTTACCAGTTCATACATATGACAAAATCAGTTCTCACAATTCAGGAACCAGTTCTCATAATTTTGAAAACAGTTCTCATATTTCTCATAGTGCATTATAGCCTATGTGAACTGTATGTTATATTCATATGAGAATTGTATATGTAATCTATTTCATACCTGCATTACCATCTCTAGCTCAATCACACATCAAGCATCCTATATGACTATAAGAAACCAGTTCTCATAGTTCAGACACCAGTTCTCATAGTTCTGAAAACAGTTCTCATATTTCTCATACTGCATTGTACCCTATGTGAAATGTGTGTAAGTACTCATATGAGAATTGTATATGTGATCTATTTCATACCTGCATTACCATCTTTAGCTGAAGCAGACATCAAGCATCCCATATGCCTTGCCTTCAAGAACGTTGCGTCAACGGATAAAACAGGCCTGCAGTGCTTAAATCCTTGTACACATGCATCAAATGCTACAAACAACCTCAAAAAACGATTTGTGGTTTGATCCCACTCAACATCAAAAACACTTGTAGGATCCGAATTCAGAACAACATTACGATACCATTGCAGTTGATTAAAAGAATCTGAATAATCTCCAAATGCACTTGACTTGGCTTTCTGGACAGCTAACCAAGCACGATTATATGACACATCCACCCCATAATACTCCTTCAAATCATCAACAACATCAACAGGACGTTTCTTTGACTTGTCTCGAACATCATCCTTTATCAATTGACTAATCAGAGATGAATTAGCATGACAGTTCTTTGTCGTACGCCCAGCAACACCACAACAATGAACATTATAATACCTTTTGATGTAAAAGCAACCACTGACCTTGTCAAGTCTAGCATGGATATTCCACTTGCAAGATTTTACCTTACAAACTGCAGTCACTCTCTCTGTTTCATTCTTTACAAAGTCAAACTCAAAAGAATGAACAATTGAATATTTCCGCAATGCATCACGAAAACCTTCCGAACCCCCGACAAACAACTGACCAACACTTTTAATAAGCTCTTTCCACGCGTCCGACAACCTTGGCCGATGCTGATGCGGGCAAAACATAGCTCCCAAATCATCCTCTTTACCTACATATTCCATTGATTCCAACCGACAACCGACTAACCCTTGCCCACTGAAACAAATGCCCTTACTAGTGCTAGCACCACCACTATCGAAAACCCCACTACTATTAGCACCAACATCAACAGCACACCCACTAATACCACTATCAAAACCACGACTATCTACTACTGTAACTTCAATGCAATTCAATCCAATACTATCAGCTACAGCAAACATCACCTCCAAATCTTCATCATTATATAACATGGTACTAGGATGATCACGTATAGCATAAAAGAGTTGCAATGAGTGTCTTCTCAACTCACTAAACTTGCCACACAATATCTTCATAAAATCTCCAATTCTCGACGACCGAGACAACTTTATTCCAGCACACAATCCATTGTATTTACAAAACAAAATCAACGAATTCTCCGTTTCCCTAACAAAAAAACAAACAATTCACACAAAGGAAAACGACACAATTCTCATAAACCAACACAGTTCTCCTATTAAAAACACAGTTCTCATATAAATAAAAACAGTTCTCATTTTAAAAACACAATTCTCATAAACACTTCTCATGCAAAAAACACAAAAAGACACTTCACATCAAAATCTAACAAACAAACACAATGATAGTTCAAGCTAGGCCTCAATCTAACAACAAAAACAACATTTAAATAATACACAAAACGACAAATCACATCAAATTCATATGAGAACTATAGTTCAGAAACCAGTTCTCATAGTTCAGAAACCAGTTCTCATAGTTCAGAAACCAGTTCTCATAGTTCAGAAACCAGTTCTCATAGTTCAGAGACCAGTTCTCATAGTTCAGACACCAGCTCTCGTAATTCAAAAACCAGTTCTCATAGTTCAGAAACCAGTTCTCATAGTTCAGAGACCAGTTCTCATAGTTCAGACACCAGCTCTCGTAATTCAGAAACCAGATCTCATAGTTCAGAAACCAGTTCTCATAGTTCAGAAAACAGTTCTCATAGTTCAGAAACCAGTTCTCATAGTTCAGAAAACAGTTCTCATAGTTCAGAAACCAGTTCTCAGACACCAGCTCTCGTAATTCAGAAACCAGTTCTCATAGATCTAAAAACAGTTCTCATACATCAAAACAATCACATAAACACTGAAAATAAACAAATCTACCAACAAAAACGACATTAAATACCTCATCTGCTCGACTCCATCAACCTGCATCTCCTCACGCACCACAAAGCTACAACGAATCACAAAGCAACATACATCACTACTAAATGAAAAGTACATCAACTGAATAACTAATCAAATCTAACAACATACTCAAAAATACCTCAACAGATCGATTGAATCTCAATCCAACGCAATTCCTCCTCTCAATCGAACATCAATCGCTCAAGCTAGACATCAATCGTTCTCTCTATCGCAATCTCTCCCTAGATCTCGATATCTCTCTCTCGAAATCGCTCTCACGATCGCGATCGCGATCGCGCTCTCTCTCTCTCTCTATCTGTCTTCTCTCTCCGTCAATATTCTTTTGAAAACAAGCCTATATATAGTAAACCCGAAAAAGGGCAAAAACGTCCATCACCCAACATACCCGAGCCATTCAGCTTCGGGAAAATATTTCAGGGTTGGGATCATTACGAGGCTAGAAAGGAGGACCGGCCTCTAATTATCTACAGATTATATGCTCTATTCTAATTCCCTACAGCAATTTTAATATCAACGTATTTGCGATAATTACGGATACAAATTTTAAATTTTAGATTCGAATTCTGATGTAAATTTTAGATTTCGGATTTTTTTAGAAAGTTGAGGAACTGTGTTGTTGCAGCTGCCAGATTTTGAGAATTTGTGTTGCTGAATTGGCCCTGTTCGATTTGAATTTTGGGGGAAGCTTTTGAGAGTAATGAATCGAGAGAAATAGATAGAGAAAATATCTTGAAGACAGTGCCTAGGAGTTTTGCGAGAATAACTCAAAACCAGTTTTTGATTTTGGGAATAAAATTCCTTTTTTAACATTTCAAAATTTATATAATTCGAGAATACGTTATCTAGAATTTTTGGCAAAAACACTAAACTGATTTTCAAAAGTTAGAATCTCAAAATTTGCTTGAAAAATTCCTGCAAACACGCACCAAACTGATTGATTGAGGTCTATCAAAAAGACACTTGCATCAAATCTAGGCTAGTGAATTTTTTTTTTATCGGCAAAAAGATTATATTATTAAAATTTTAATACGGGTACATCAATGAAAAAGAAATTTAAATCATGAAATTGATACATGGAATATGGAAAGGAAAAAGACTTCCAATAGAGCATTGAAAGTGAGAAAAAAACAGAAGGCCAAAAACAGCTGGCCAGAAAAAAACTACCTAAGAAAATATTTGTGAGTCGACTTCCAATAGGCTAGTGATATTTGTTAGTCGGGTCGGGTTACCCATTTACCCATAAGGAGGAGCCACCCCATCAGGTTGACAGAGACGGCCGTGTTAAAATGCACTCTTTGCACAACAAGTCCACTTTGGAGTTGACTTTATTTGCTCAGCCAAAATCGTCAGAACTGGCGTATGTAAATGTCAGGGATGAAAGAGTTTATATTAAAAGTCTCAGTACGTAAATCCTTCTATAAAAATAAATTTAACTTTTTTTTTATCAGAAATAAATTTAACTTGATACATCATATATATATAGATAATTTTCTCGACATACTGCATTTATCTGAAGAGAAATGGACAATCAGAATTTTGACGTTTCATTTAAATTTTGGCCCTTTGTTTTCACGAGACAAATATAATTCGGTTATCGATTTACCGTTATTCGATTGATCAGAAACTTTTACCATACCGAAATGGTGATAGACCCAAAACCCCCTTCTACAACAACTCAACAAAAAGAAAATGCACGTTAGCCATAGGCCAATGGGATCAGTCATCCTCGTGATCCTCATCATCATCGTCCGCTCCAGCCCTGGGTCCCACAACTGGCTACACCCGAAAGGAAGCATCGATCTCTCTAGGAATCACTCTCTTTCCTACGAATGATATGCAATTCATATAGCCTTCAGAGGAAAATTGAAGTTGAGAAAAATTGAAGTTCTCCACATAAGAAAAGATCATTTGAAAGAGTAGACGCGCGTTATGATCAATCTTCACTAGGTTGGCTTCATGAAGTAGGAATTCTTAAAAAGAACTATCCAAATCATTAGCCATTCCGACGAGGATTAGAGCGATTTTTCCCAAAATTACAATATTTTTTTAATAATTTTTTAAAAAACAAATATGCTATGATCAAGTGACTATATCATCAACCTGAATGATGGGGGGAAAAAAAAACACAATTAGATACCCTACAAGAATAAAGCCAAATCTTTTGTTTGAAAACAATGGTGATTATTAGGTACGAGTATTATTATTGTTAGGCACTAGTCTACACCGATCGAAAAGCTTTTGGGTGCCGGTAGGGTACCACACACGTGGTATTCCGTCGACGATCCGGACCGTCATCGCCAACGAATACTGTCACATGGTATCCGCTCAGCGCCCAAAAATTTCCCAGTCTACACGTAATGACAAGGAAGTAGGAGTATTGAATCCATGACTGCAAGAATTACCCATGCTCTTCTTTTGATCATGATGGGATTATGGTGATGGGTGGACCTATTATTGAGCTTTATTTGAATTTGAAAGAGATTGGTCAAATTGATTTTTCTTGTCCTTTTTTCTTGTAGTTCTTAAAAATACAAAAAGGCACCATTATTTATATACGGTAGATTATTTTTACCTTTTTCAGAGACAACTATTCCGACAAAAATAAGTGGTTATTATCCGTTCCGCTTTCTCAAATAAATACTTAAAAAATAATGACATAGTTTCAAACTTAAAAATAATGGACTTACAAAAATAATTTTCTAATTTTTTTGGCAAGGTTCGATAGATCTCATCGAAATCTATCAAACAATATCTATATTGCATATTTTTTATTTCAGTAAGCCTAGCTACTATTTTTAAGCTTGAAATTTTCAAATAAATACTTATTTTTTAAGGACCTAATCCAGAACGGGGAGTACATCGATTAAGCAAATGTGTAGAAATTTTGTTGGGAATTTTTCCGCATCCTTGGATTCCGCAAACACACCAAAGCTACAATTTTTTGAAATATACTTATGTAGCAGGGTTATGGTTATTTGACAATTTAACTAAGGTGATGTTTGATACTTGAAACTAAAAGTGGAAGCTAAAAAAATCAAATAATGAAAGCTAAATGCTGAATTTTTTGGGCTGAAAAGCTTTTTGATAAACACATTAATTAAGCATTGAATTAAAACAAATGATGAATTAGTTTTACTTTCATTAGTTATAGTGATTCTGTTTTGATTTTACTAATGGTTACCATGTATTTTTAGTAGTGGGGTGGTGATTATGGTGGCGATGGCGGTGGTGATGGAGTGTTTGTGGTGATGGAGTAGGTGGCCTGGTGGTGGTGATGGTCATAATGGTAGTAATGGTAGCGGCGGCCCTGGTGGCAAAGTGTTGGTGGTAGTGGCAATGGCAGTGGAAGCGATGGTGATGAAGTGGCGGAGTGATGGTGGTGGTATCCATAGTAGCAGTGGTGGTAGAGGCAGCCAGAGTGGTGGTGGTGGTAGAATAGTGGTGGTGGTGGTGACGCCAATGATATATAGTGGCGTGCGGTGGTCAATCTAGAGGCAGTGGCAGAGGAGGAAATGATTGAATATCACTTTGTGTGGAAATTAGTGCTATATTGTGTTTTACTAAATTACTTGTGAAACTAAACGAAACCCAATTATTCATATGGTGGGTTAGGTCAATTCAACTCAACTTTGGTCATTTTCAGTCAAAACCAACCAAACAAAAAATTGCTAGTACCCCTCCAATACCTTACATGATGTTGACTACTTCGCGTGCCAACCTCAAAAAGGGTTGGCTAGGTAGTTAAGACACGAAACTTAGATATTTCGTTCCCTCTTAAATCCTACTAATACCTTCGAAGCCTTCTAGGCAGTGTCAACTCAAGGTGCTTCCTTTTTAGGCCTCTAAAATTCGGCAAATTTTCGGTACCTTCTTATATAATTTTGCACTTATTATATACATACATAACGGGATACTAGACCCACCTCTAACTCACAAGCTGCAAATAAGTCGACTCAACCTTTGTTGAGCTCGAGCTCGGCTCGAGCCTTAATGAGCCAAACCATCAATGAGTCGAGCTTAGTCATTTACTAAACGAGTCTCTTTAATCGAACCAAACCTTCCTTAATAAGCTGAGCTTTTTTTGAACGAACGAACCGAAAACTCAAGCTTGGCTCATTTAGTTAACGAGCCGAGCCGATCGCGATTTGCTCGGTTCATTTGTGACCCTCCTCAAAATAAGGTTGAATAGAATATCCATCCTCTCACCTGTGAAGATGCTAAATTAGTACTTTATGCTATTAAAAATTGTGAGAATACTAGAGTATTTGTTTTTGGAAATTTGATTTACCTGTTGTAGGTTTTGTTTGTGAAAATTTGAAACATCGTTCTTATTTAATTTTTGCTTTACACGGACCGGCCCTTCCGTGTTAAGTACTTATTTTGCGGAGTACTACTATGAATACCGATCGCCTCCGTAGGAAAAATTTTACCGACGGCCGCGCCGCGCTGTCTCCGACCACCGGACAGCCAATCCGAGCGGTTCAAAAATTCTATAAAAAAAACCGAGAGGGCCCCCATGGGAATCAACGGCATCCGATATGTGTAGGGTACTTGATCTATATATATACACGAAAAATATGGTGTTTAGATCAAGCACCCTACACACATCGGATGCCGTTGATTCCCGAGCCCCCTCGGGTTTTTTTTTAGAATTTTTGGACGGCTTGGATCGGCTGTCCGGTGGCCGGAGACGGCCCGGTGTGGCCGTCAGTACGATTTCCCTAGGTGGCGGTCGGTACCTATATCATTTTCGTATTTCGCGTGCTAGCTAAATATCTCATGGAAGTGCTAGAAGTACTCGGAAAGAAAATGACATCCGCAATAAACATTTGAAGAATACAACGCGTGAGTAACCGAAATAACTGCCAAGGCTCTTGCGGTGAGAGCGAAACATCTCGCCGTCGTTGCAGCGTCACCCACGAGTCCATGACGGGTTAATTTCACTTTCTCTTTTAAGGTGGCTCCACCACCACCACTACCACCACCACCAAAGCCATGTTGATATATGAGTTTATAATCTATAGATACAACTGGATCGATATGACTCAGATGAAAACAACCTCCCGCCCTTTGGCTGTGTGATCCTCCGTTACCCACATTCCCAAGTACTACATATATCTGGATGTCCCCTACTGTCTTTTTTTCTAAGCAAAAAAGAATTAATTAATCTTTATAAAGGATTACAAAAATTAAAAGGATCAAGCGCACACCGGCAAAAAATCACCCGAGACCTAATGACAGGCAAGACGCCAACCAAACATGCACCAAAAACCGAAAATAGCCAAGAACCCAAAAACCAAAAACAACCAAGAAATCCTCTCTTGCTTTTGTTCTTACATCTTACTAACTAGTACTAGTATTTTGGAGTGAATGAGTTATAGAGATTGAAGGTCTGCCTCCAAGGCTCCAAGGTTTTAAATATTGGCCGTTACATTTTGTATTGGTTTTCATCTACGTTCTGAAAACCAACAATTGATCAAATTCATTCGCATTTTTAATCACCAACAACTGATCAAATTCCCCAGATTACTCTACATCTTGCTGGGACCGATGCAGGATTTTAAGATTGTGTGGGCGAACATTGGATAAATTTGTGAATTCCATATCAGGCCTTAGTACTATAGGTCCCACTAGATGATCGAACAATAATATGAACCAAATTAAGTAATTCTAAAAATAAGAAAAAATAAAAAAACCTTTTTTTAGTAATTGCTAATATCAGTAATTAACGTATGTCGTTTTTCCTCTGTGGATGATTTTGCGCGGATTTGATGCTTCTATGGATCGAATTCCTAATGTCTTTGGATATGTGAATTCCTTATGTTTTTTGGATATGTAGATGATTTTTGCGCGGATTTGATGCTGTGATGGATGTGTTCTTTTTCTTGATCTCATGCTTAGCTGTACCTTTTGTGGCTAGTGTGTTAGACCTTTTAATATCTCGATGTACCTTTTGTCGAGCTATTTATAAATCTTTTGTTGCCGATAAAAAAAGCATATCAACCACCTTACTTGACAAGACCAGTTCGTTCATGGATCTCAACAGATTCCAACTATATGGACAAAAAAAATTTGCTTTCAGCCAGAAACCTCATGTGGTATGAACCCTAATCTACAAACAATTCAAAGTGGGTGGTGCACTTTATTAAAGTAAGTAATACAAACAAAATTTCCATTTGGCCATATGGGGTTTGTTTGATTGTTTTAAGAAAATATCCAAAACCCTAAAATGTGATAAAAACTCCAATACGCTAACATGCAACTTAATTATTTTTCAATTTAAAAAAAAGGTGATGAAAACTAATTATTTAAGAATAGCGTAGTCCTTATCTACCCATATATCAAATCACTTGGCCACACATGAATGATTCCATAATCATTGTGAAAACCAGTATCCTAAGTGTGTGGATTATACTCTATAAAATGAAATACTTGGGCTGCTATCGAGTCGAACGACTACTTTTTAAATCATTACAAATGATATCAGAACCAATCGTGATCTTCTACATATGTAGATGTAGGGGCCATGAGGTATTGTAACATGTATCCGAATAGATTGCGCTATGGTGGCTTATGATATGCCATTTCAGATATGGCCAACCAGAAAAAGAAACTGAGCCATGTAACGAATACGTTGCATATTTGAGTTTAGGAATTTTGTGACTTCCATGTCTCGAGATTATTCGAGTTTGCACATAAGCTAACAGACACACCCGATTACCGAAAATCATAGAAAGCCAAACTACAGGTAAATAGGGCACTTGGGTTATTCCACCCCCAAAAAATACTATCCGTATCATCTAGATCCCTAAATTTTTGTGGTCGGCAGATCAATCAAATATTCAAAAACGTTGGAACCATATCTCATGTTCAAAGTGTAATAAGCTTCCAGTGTGTGTTCCCTTTTTATCTTCACCCGTGTTTGAAGATTTAAAGGGAAAGTTATCACATTACAAAAAGCCAAGATAAAAACTTTTCTTATCCTCTTTCCTTTTTTTACCTTTTTTTTTCCCCCTCTCTTTTTAGCTAATCTGGGGATGCTACCTAGCGGCATCCCCGCAACGCAATGTCGATCGGTCAATCCGGCCGTTCATCTCGGCATGGATGGCTTGGATTGAATATGACACATATAAATCTGAACCGTTCATTACTCAGTAAAAATTTCAGCCGTCGATCGCCGAGATGAATGGCCAAATCGACCGCCCTACACCCGCTTCGCAGGGGTGCTTGTCAGCATCCTCACTCCCCTTTTTAGCAACCCTTTTATGGGGTATATTTTTCGATCGACCATTTCCAACTGAAACAGTTGGTGATGTGAAGTATTGGGGGCCTTCCTACTAGAGTCCAGCTCAGCTTCATGGGCTTACACGTTGTCATGATTAAAAAGATTAATCCGATTTAGTTAGAATATTCACTTTAAATCATTCACTCTGTGCTTTTTAATGTAGAAAATCCAACCTTAATGGGTATTAAAAAGTTTTAAAAAATCATGATTTGATTTGATCCCACCTTATAAAGGCTAGAATAAAAAGATCGTAAAAGCATTTCTTGTGCCTTTTTCTCTCTTTTCGTCGCGTGTAATTCCAAAAAAAGAAATATGATTTTCTTTCCGTCATTTACTTTTTAGATTCAAATATCAACTGTAAACTGATGTAAGGATAAAACAAAATGGTGTGGTAGGGTTGACGGAGTAATAATTATATATTTGTGGTTATTGATAATTTAAAATAATACTCCAAAAGAAATATTTGTTATTGGGGGTCGGATTATAGGTGCCAAATCCCTCGAACAATAGGGTTTAAAAGATGGCTAAGTAGTGTTGAAGACTGTTAGAATTTTATCCCGCATCGTCCATCTAAACCACCCGAGCTTGGTTAATATATTCAAGAGGTTAATCAACTTAGGAGCCAATTGGCTTTATATTGGAACCTTATAAAAAAAATCTAACATAGTATTAGAGCTAGGTTTTGTGTGGTCTCACGTCATGTGGCCGAGTCTCCGCCACCCGAGTCAAATCTCTCGATCTCCTCAATTCGTACCTCCACGTGCATCTAGGCGCTGCACGTGAGTCGTGAGGGAAAGTGTTAGACTTTTGACTTTACCTCGCATCGCTTATCTAAGCTACCCAAACTTTGTTAATATATCCTAGAAGCTGCTCCACCTATTGTCAATTAGTTTTAAGTTGGAACCATCCAAGAAATCTAATAAAGACAATGCTCTTTAATGAATATGTGGGGTAGCTATCTCGATATACATTTTTGCCCCATTCTGCTTATAAGGAAAATAAAGTAACTTATTTTTTGAATTAAATGTGATGTATTGTGAAAAAATGACATGTCTCGTGAAGTGAAAAATAAGTACTCAAAAATAAGAATCTTACCAAAATAGGATCTAATGTGTACCAACAATGAATAGCACTTAAAAGAACAACGAGGGCAAATAATTGGTGACATTACGCACATGGATCAATTATTCATTTGTTTTTTTTTTTTGCCAAAATGTTAGGAGTTTTCATTGATAGAAAAATAGTACATCAAGAAAAGCAAGATCCCCACAACACAACGGGCGAATCAAGCCACAAGGGGGAAGCCAGCAATAAAGCACCCCACTCTCACACACAAACCTTCTGGGCACAACATTCGCCGCAAAAAGTATGCATAACCAAACCAAAGGAAATCCCCGAAGGGGAGGAAACAGCCTCAGCAGGGATAGGAAGCCAAAAAAATAAACGCAGCAGAGAAAAATAAACCAAAACCTACATAAACAGATCTACACTCTTAAATCCGGTCACAGAGATCGCAGCTCACCACAACAACCACACTCCATCATCCAGCAACACCAGCAGCTATCTCCGTCCTACAACAATAATTAACCTTGTCAAGGCTCGAACAAGCGACACCCAAACAACAAAACCGGGCCGGCCTGACAACGCTAATAAAACTCGCACGGTGAGGAAGATTGGAAAGAGAACACATAGGTGGACTGCACGCGGACAATTGGCGCCATCGACGGGGAGCACCAAACTCAGGGAGGGATAGATCTTGAGAGAGAGAGAGGAGGAGGAGGAGGAAACAGAACCCCAGCCATAATCATGTCACCAGACAAACCGCCGCTTTGGTTCCAGGGGCATATTCGCCGGAGGATCTCACCAAGCGGCCCAACAATCTGTCATAGCAGGGAGTGGACGGCCGGTGATGAGGGGGTGGGGTGAGGCGGTAGCCACAACCCCCTACCAAGAAACCCTACCAGATGTTTATAGAGAGAAGGCAGAGAAAAGAAAAGTTAGAAAGAGAGAGAGAGGATTCGATCAATTATTCATTGATGGGTTTGGTATTTGATATTAGTGATACCTTTTTGATAGAATTGACTAGTTTTAAGAACTAATTTCTCAATTAGGTCCCTTTAGAGGTATTTTGTGGTCGGGAATTAGTTGGCTTTGCTTACACAATTTTGGTTTGGGATTAAGACATTGTAAAAAAGGTTTGGACTAATAAGTTTGACAATGAGCAAAGTTGAGACATTGATTTCCATTGCATTTGGTGAGAACTAAAGTTTAGGTCCTCTTTGGTCTGTTAGATTGGAATTTGCTAGGTGTTTCCATGATTGGTTGAAGGTGTAGACCGAAAATACTCCACGCATAGGTTTGGCTCGTTTCTCATTGAGGCAACCAATTCACTTTGTGCCCAGGGATGGAACCAGGATTTCGCAAGTGCGGGAGCCAAAATATGAACAACAAGACTTTGAAATTTCAAGGTTCGGGAATCTAATGGTTTGGTTTATTTAGGTTTTGGGGGAGGTTTTTTGGATAATGGGTGGAGAAAAATAGAAATAAAAATGAGATTAATTAAGAAAGGAAAAACTTATGGGAGATTGTGTGTTGAAAGAAATTGGGTTTGGGACCCAAAACGAACACATTCTAGGTGTTCTTAACAAACAAAAAAATAACTAATTTTAATATTAAAATTTGGAAAAAAAAATCCCCGAAACAACGCTTGGGCCATGGCCCCCGTATGCCCATACATGGATCCGTCTCTGCTTGTGCCTCATTCATTCGGTCGAGCGTTCTTTGGGCATCGATCAATCTATCACAGGCCGCTTTGTCATTGTCTGATCACAGTTGAAATTATGTATCTACTAGATTTGGGGGTAAATGTTGCAAAACCTCGAATTTATTGATTACTAATTGAACTACATGAAATTTGATTATATAGGACAAAAAATTGATTTACAAAAGAACAGTACAAAAACAATTTTGGGTTCTGGATTATTGGTGAAGTGATAGTGTATTTCGAAATTTCAAGGGCCCAAGATAAGAATAAAAACTATAAATTGTTTATGAAAAATTAAATAATACCATTTATGCTTTCTTTACATAAAAATTAAACATTATTACTATAAGACATAAGACATTTCTGGTACCCATTTGAAAACCCCATTTCGATTGGTAGTCACCCTTTTCTTTTTTCTTTTTTATCCGGATTGGTAGTCACCTCAAAACACTCTTTTTAACATAAATAGTAATTCATTTATACATGAACTTGAAATAAAATGATTGATCGAATTAAGGCCACAACAGGACTCAAGAATGGGTTCAACCTACTAATTTTTTTTAAAAAAAAAAAAAAGAGTCTCCATGGCTTCACAACAGAGAACTAGCAACCCAACTAGATTAATTGGCACACTCTCCCGGCCCTCAATCATGTGTCAACCATGATGATTGTGGCTATGTTTCATAGTAATTCTTTGTGCTAATTGATAATTTAATAATATTCCAACAGAAATAATTTGTTACTTCTTCCTTTTTTTTTTTCTAAGCAAAAAGATTTTACTTTGCATACATGTGGTGGATTATTGAGTAGGTGCAAGTGGAGAAAGAGTTTTTCCTTCGATATTTGATGATTGTTTATACCTTTTGGTAATTCACGAGCCACACATTTCACGTATAGCTCAATCAATCTCTAGGTGATCGATCGAACTCACCGTCGATTAACAGGGCACCAGATCGATTAAAGTAGGAATAAAAACCCGTATGAATTGATTCTATGATTTCTATCAGTGTTGATAGAACATATTGGATTTCGGAACTTGAGACCTGAAAGGACGCATGTGAACCTCTAGTTTCCCTAGTTTTCATAGTTTACCACTAGACTAATACCCTTGGGTCACTTTTTGTAGAATCGATGAGTTTTAAAGATCGAATCTCTCAATTAGGTCCTTTGCGGTGGGGGATTAGTTAGCTTTGCTTACACAACTTGGGCTTGGGATTAAGACATTCGGGAAATGACAGGTCGGTCCCATTTTTTGGGTGTGGTTCCGTGCAAATTCTTTTATGTCAATGTTATTCTATAAAGATCTTTTTTAATGATGCTTTTACTATTTTGTCCTTGTCACTTTTACACTCTCAGAATTCACATCCCTCCGAAGAATTCACACCCCTCAAATTCACATCTCTTTACAGAATTCACACCCCTTTGCATTTTCACACCCCTTTGCATTTTCACACCCCCAAAATTCACTTCCTTGAAAAAAGACACATTCGCACCCAAATAAAGAATTCGCATGTTCAAAAAAGACACGATTCACACCCAAATGAAAAATTCACACCTTCAAAAAAGACAAAATTAACATCCTATCTACAGTACATTTCACATTCCCAAATTAAGAATTCACCCATACAATTCATTGCCCTAAACTCACTGTAGGGAAAAAAATAAGAAGAAGAAGAAGAGGAACCTAAACAAATACAACAATTCACACCTGGAGGTAAGGGGGAAAAAAAGGCACTATCATCATATTTTTTCCCCTTTTCCTTTCGGCTTTACAAAGAAAAAAAAACAAAGAATACATATATACACATATAGATATACACAACCATTAACAGATCCACATCGGACAAATCAGATCACTTATTTACGGTCGGACAAATCCACGCCGAACTTTGCCTCGAGGGCACGGCAGAGGGCGGTGGTGCGGAGGTCACAGGTACGGAGGACTTGCCGGAGCCAATCTGACAGGTTTGAGTCTGACATCAGAAGTTGTTGGGCAGATCCAGAATGGACTTGACATGAGATAGGCTTGGACAGGCAGACATTGACAAAAGAGGGCCGGCCAGTAAGAACCGCAAGAGTAATCGACTACAAAGTGTGGGATTAAGGAAAGTTGAGACAAGGATTTCCATCAGAAGCTAAGATTTTGACATCAGCTCGCCCCTGTCCTATAGTCATCAGCTCGTTTCTTGACAGATCCATCGTGTGTTCAATCTGGAGTAAAAGGATTCTAAACTTTGCATGTGGTGTGATCTAAAATTTTAGCTACTCATTAAAATTCTAGTGTTTTCCATGATTGGTTTATTGTGTAAAGCACATTTTGAGGGTGACTAATGAAATGGGGGACCCTATTGCCGTTCGGCCGAGATGAAATTTGAGCAGTTCGTTGCAGAGCATGAACGATCCGGATGGGGCCAACACCCATATTGTCCCCTAAGGGAATGCAAAACGTCAAAATCTTTTTATGCAATTAAGTACGTGTAATTAATTCATTTTAGATTACTAGCCAAAAATTTATTATCTAGCTAGTGAGAGACAGTTAGAACGGCTTTAAATTGGCATTATTAATTGATGAAGTCATTATATACTTTGTGAAGAGCGCCCAAGTTAAAGAGTATAAATATCATAAAAGATATAACTTATGCTTCTTTCTTTGTTTTGGTCACTGTATTTTAGGTGATGCAAAAAGAAGTCGTAAATTTGTAATTTTTTTTTTTTGAACAGAAAAAAAAAAAAACCTTTTACTAATCTTTGGAAAAGACTTCTTACAAAGACTGAGAAGTTGTAATTTTATTTTTTTAAAACAGAAAAAAAGAAAAGAAAAAAGAACCTTATACTAATCTTTGGAAAAGACTTCTTACAAAGACTAAGAAGTTGTAATTTTTGTCATGCCGGACGGCCTTAGAATAGATAGATATACAAAAACGGGCAGAAGAAATTGCACGAAAATGCTAACGAATATTAGTCGAAATTCAAATTGGTAGAGAGGAGATCGATCATCTCCAGAATAAAACTACGAAACATATATGTTACTACTACATTGCATTGTAAGTTTCTCTCTGTCTCTTTTCTGCGTATTTAGTGTTGTTCATACAAGATTTTACCAGCGTGGGGGACGGTGAAAGAAATACTAGAAAAAACTCGTTCGTATAACTATGTAAGTAAATTTCCGGAGTCCTGCTACTAGTACAGAAATCTGTGCACAAACTGTGCACAGATTTTGTGGTGGGGCCCACCACGGGTCTCACACAAATAATCCGAGCCGTTCATTAAATGTAAAATATTTTTTCAAGAGTCCCCGTAGAAAATTAGCTCAATCTAATACTTATAAGTGCTCGATTCAATCATCTAAATTTTTATTCAGATATCCGGGTAATGAAAAGTTAGATAATTAGATCAAGCACCTATAGGTATTGGATTGAGCTGATTTTTTACAGAAGCCCTTAAAAAAATGTTTTACATTTAATGAACGGCTCGGATCATTTATGTGGGACCCGTGGTGGGTCCCACAAAAAAATATGTGCACAGATTTCAGTACCAGTAGCATTTTTGAAATTTCCGAAGTACCAAAAAAAAAAAACTATGTAAGTAGGTACAAGTGGGGACAATTGACCAAGCGAATTGTTTACGTATTGTTTCGCATATGTGATTTTTCCTTTAAAAAAAATTATTTATGAATTGCTACCGAAAGGTTTTCTAAACTGTAACTCTTCACCGAATTCGTAGTTTTTCTTAGATTGTTCTCTCGCTGAAAGGTAGCAAAATTGCCGGACCCTTTAGTTAGGTTTAAGTCTAACGAGAGCAATATTCCACGACTCGCAATTCGTTTATTTTCAAACCGACCCATTTACTATCTATTATTCGATTGACTAATCCTCAATTATAAGAGAGAAAATTTTGTTGTCTATGTTTTTTCAATAAAGTTTGTTCCCACGGAACGGAAATTCTGGTTCTGCCCCTAAAAACACGGATAACCACCAGAGAAAAGCCCCCCTCAATGACTAGTCACCTCAAAAACACATCTTCAACATAAATAGGACAAAACCCTCTTTTCAACGTCCCCACGCTGAAATCTTATTTTCTCTCCGGTTGTGGGGCTTCCTTCACCGGCTTCCTTCACCCCTACGTGGGTGTTTTGTTGGTCACTTATTTGGTGTTGCGCTGATTGGAGATATGCTCCTTCTGTTTTGCGCATTTAATTGTGTGTGATCCTAAATGTTCTGCATGGTGTTTAGGTCTCCTTTGTAGTTGTTATATCCCCTCTCTTGGGATGGCTTCCTGTTCTATGTACTTTCTTCCTAATTATTAATGAAGCATCCTATCATTTGAAAAAAAAAACCTTTCTTTGAACCAGCAACCTCAAGTCCCATATCAATGAGAGAGAGACAGACAGAGAGAGAGAAAGAGAGAGATGCTAGTAGGAGGGGCCTCCCTTTCAAGTGGTACATGCATGAACATGAACAAGTATATAGGACAAGGGGGGATTGACAAGCAGCATGGGTTCTCCACAAAAGAAGAAACCCTGAAAGCAAAAAAAGTGTGCTCAATTATAGTGGTAGTTAGGGTTCCAAGTACAAGACCTAGCTAGCTTAGCTTGCTTCCATTATCAAAAGGTGCACTGTAATGTTCATGATACAAAACAAAACAAATTGAATTCAAAATGCTCTCCAAGTCATCTTCTGGATTCCAAGTACGATGGCATGCACCAACTAGCTAGCTCTCTTATGAGAACAGCTTTGAAAGCTTTAATGGAATCCATCAAGAATGGTACGTAGTAGTAGTAGTAGTGGTAGATGTCACATTTTTATACCAAAAGAATTTCAAAGTACGAAAAACTTACATTAATTGAATGAAGCATTAGTTCTCCACAATCTAGATGTCCTCCCACAACCACGCGAATCTCTGTGTCATGTCCCAAACCTACTCTTCGCCAAAGATTTTTGTTCTCTGTATCTTACGGGTTATTGTGCCTTTCACAAGGGTCTTGGCCTGAGTTGGGACATGTGACTCAAACCATTTATTCTAGGTAGGCCTCGAGACATAGAACTATTTTGTAAGAAATCAATTCGATTGGACATCGGTCATGCTTGTCTTGAATAAATGAACATGCAAATACAATTTGGAAAAATACACAGTATGATAATTTGATTTGATCACTAATCCACACATGTCCGATCACCTTGAGATTTTGCAAGGTTGTTCTACGAGTCGAGCTCTATGAAATGAAAGGGTTTGAATCTCAATTTTGGTCCAAGGACAAGGCCTGTTTGTTGAGCACAGCAAGCTATTAGCTATTGTGTCCCATTTATCTCAAATTGCCTCTCTTGCTACCGCCCTCTTAATTAAGCACACATAATCCAGTTAAAATGAAATATTCATATGAGATTATTTGATGATGGCCGATAAATTAGTTATTCTAGTAATATAAGAATTTTAGTTTATTATTTTTAAAATTAGTATTTCATTAGGGATCGATCTGTTTTGGCATAAACTCCCGATTGATACTCTGATCGATCTATCGCTCAATCTGTCTAGTCCCACGTTACGTTCAAAGAAGTTAGAAGGTTTCGATTGACTGTAGATTGATAATCAGATCAATCGGTCGGTCAATTTGCAGATTTTGCCGTTTTTGGAAATAATTGATTTGCTTATAACTTTTAATAGGAAATTTCATTTTGGTTGCCGTTTGTTTTGGCATATTTCTTATTTCACCTAGTATTTGATTCTACAGTTTATTTTCAATTTTTTATTTTTGGTAATTTTTGTAATTTCTTTAATTTACGCTTGATTAGCAAGTTTGTTTGTTTCCAGTTGGTCTATGGTTTCTTTGCCCTATAAGTATCATTGTAAGTCCTATAGCAAGAAGTGGTTGTTTATTGAATTAATGAAAATGTAGAGTTTTCTCATAATTGTGTGTTCAAAGAGGGAATCACTCTAATTCATACCTATTTGTGTTTGTGTTTCAAAGAGAGAAACTTTAGCATAAGCAAGTTCATGATCTCTTTTTGCAAATAGTTTCGTAAAAGGAGGCTGCTCTGCATCAACTGGTATCAGAGCCCAAGTTTCAATCCTAACTATGGCCAGAGGACGTGCTGGAGGTCGAGGAGGATGAGGGGGTCAAACAGCAATTATGTTGATGAAGCCTATGAGTGATATGATGCTGCTTGGGATGCTCGAGCGGAGGAAAGATTTCAACGACTAGAGCGGAGGGTTGCATCAGTTATACAACACATCGAAGCTCTAGAAGTTGGGAGATTGCCTTGCTGCCAACCGTTTAAACCTAGCCTTCCAACGGAGGTAGATTTATCGGATGGTGTTTCTATCGCCAAACCGTTGCCGGGTAACCATCAGTCGACAGGGAGGACAAGGGCGGTTAAGGTTGCTAATCATGATTCGCGACTTTGGGAATCTGGTTTGAAGATCAATTTTCCTGAGTTCCAGAAAGGTATGACACTAGAAAAAATCTTAAAGGTTATTGTAGGAGGAAAAAAAAAGTCATAGAAGAAATTCTAGTTGTGGGAGACGTAGGAGACTTTCTCAACGATGTATTAGAGGAATAGTCCGATAAAATATTTTTGGACAATAATCCGTTGGTGTTTCAGTCAGAAATTGATTGGGAGTTACCTCCAAAATTTCGATGAGTACCCGGATGAGGAGGAAACTGTCATTCATAAAGTGGAAGAAGTTGTGATGGATAAGCAACCAATTGGAGTTGTGGGCGTGAAAAGCGTTGATTGGGATGACGACGTGAAGCACGCCGTACCTGAAAGCTTAGGTATGAATGTCATGCGTAATACTCAAAAATTGGAGGGTGTTGAAGCTGATCACAGTCATCAATTTATGGATATCCTTTTTTGATAGTTTTCGACAACTTTGAAAGGACGACCGTATTGATTTTGTTTCTACAAGAAGAAATTTATCCTTTCAATTTTGAAGACTCTCCTTCGAAGTTTATGTTCGGAAAAATTAATTTGAAATATAAGATTGATGCTGACAAGATTTGACAAATTCGACTATATAAACTCAAGGTCGAGTTTCTTTATGCCGGGGAGAATGATGACGGTCAATAAATTAGTTATTCTAATAATATAAGAATTTTAGTTTATTATTTTGAAATTAGTACTTCATTAGGAATCTTTCTGTTTTGGCATAAACTCCCGATTGATACTCCGATCGATCTATCGGTCGATCTGTTTAGTCCCACGTTAAGTTCAAAGAAGTCAGAAGGTTTCGATTGACTGCAGATTGATAATTAGATCGATCGTTCGGTCGATTTGCAGATTTTGTCGTTTTTGGAAATAATTGATTTGCTTATAACTTTTAAAATTTCGTTTTGGTTGCCGTTTGTTTTGGCATTTTTCTTATTTCACCTAGTATTTGATTCTGTAATTTATTTTCAATTTTTTATTTTTGGTAATTTTTGTAATTTCTTTAATTTAGGCTTGATTAGCAAGTTTATTTGTTTCCAATTGATCTATGGTTTCTTTGCCCAATAAGTATCATTGTAAGTCCTACGGCAGGAGGTGATTGTTTATTGAATTAATAAAAATTGAGAGTTTTCTCATAATTGTGTGTTTGAAGAGGGAGTACCTCTAGTTCATACCTTTCTATGTTTGTGTTTCAAAGAGAGAATCTTTAATATAAGCAAATTTTTGATCTCTTCTTGCAAATAGTTTCGTAAAAGGAGGTTGTCTTGCATCATTAATTATTAATCAGCAGAGAAGACAATAAATTATTATGAATTGGTGGTTAACAACCTCATATGGTATCAAAGCAGATAATAAATTCGGTGTTTAAATCTCACTACATGCCTACCTAATGTTAAAATATTTACATGTGTTTAACTCGCTTATTAGGGAGAGCCTGCCTACACGTGAGGGGCGTGTTGAAGAAGGCATTAATATTAAAGTTAAGTCAGAAGGTTTCGATTGACTGCAGATTGATAATTAGATCGATCGTTCAGTCGATTTGCAGATTTTGTCGTTTTTGGAAATAATTGATTTGCTTATAACTTTTAAAATTCCGTTTTGGTTGCCGTTTGTTTTGGCATTTTTCTTATTTCACCTAGTATTTGATTCTGTAATTTATTTTCAATTTTTTATTTTTGGTAATTTTTGTAATTTCTTTAATTTAGGCTTGATTAGCAAGTTTATTTGTTTCCAATTGATCTATGGTTTCTTTGCCCTATAAGTATCATTGTAAGTCCTACGGCAGGAGGTGATTGTTTATTGAATTAATAAAAATTGAGAGTTTTCTCATAATTGTGTGTTTGAAGAGGGAGTACCTCTAGTTCATACCTTTCTATGTTTGTGTTTCAAAGAGAGAATCTTTAATATAAGCAAATTTGTGATCTCTTCTTGCAAATAGTTTCGTAAAAGGAGGTTGTCTTGCATCATTAATTATTAATCAGCAAAGCAGACATTAAGTTATTATGAATTGGTGGTTAACAACCTCATATGGTATCAAAGCAAATAATAAATTCTTCGTTTAAATCTCACTGCATGCCTATCTAATGTTAGAATATTTACATGTGTTTAACTCGCTTATTATGGAGAGCCTGCCTACACGTGAGGGGCGTGTTGAAGAAGGTATTAATATTAAAGTTAAGTCAGAAGGTTTCGATTGACTGCAGATTGATAATTAGATCGATCGTTCGGTCGATTTGCAGATTTTGTCGTTTTTGGAAATAATTGATTTGCTTATAACTTTTAAAATTCCGTTTTGGTTGCCGTTTGTTTTGGCATTTTTCTTATTTCACCTAGTATTTGATTCTGTAATTTATTTTCAATTTTTTATTTTTGGTAATTTTTGTAATTTCTTTAATTTAGGCTTGATTAGCAAGTTTATTTGTTTCCAATTGATCTATGGTTTCTTTGCCCTATAAGTATCATTGTAAGTCCTACGGCAGGAGGTGATTGTTTATTGAATTAATAAAAATTGAGAGTTTTCTCATAATTGTGTGTTTGAAGAGGGAGTACCTCTAGTTCATACCTTTCTATGTTTGTGTTTCAAAGAGAGAATCTTTAATATAAGCAAATTTGTGATCTCTTCTTGCAAATAGTTTCGTAAAAGGAGGTTGTCTTGCATCATTAATTATTAATCAGCAAAGCAGACATTAAGTTATTATGAATTGGTGGTTAACAACCTCATATGGTATCAAAGCAGATAATAAATTCTGCGTTTAAATCTCACTGCATGCCTACCTAATGTTAGAATATTTACATGTGTTTAACTCGCTTATTGGGGAGAGCCTGCCTACACGTGAGGGGCGTGTTGAAGAAGGTATTAATATTAAAGTTGTCCCTCTCTATAGCAGTTTAAGCTTTTAGATGAGTTAGTGATTAACAACCTAATATTCGAGAGTAATGAAGAGTTACATGACGGGAAAGAATCTAGAGAAAGTTCCTATTTCCTCCACAAAAACTCTACAAACTAAAGAGCACGTTGGGAGCCCAAATGGTGATCAAATTCTATGGTCCCCTTAGAAAATCCATTTTATTCTCTCTTCTTCTTCTTTTTTGTAGAAAAAAATCCATTTTGTTCTTCTCATTCTCAATATACTTTAATTTCCTAGTTCTATCATCATCTCTTTCACATGCCGATTTTGGAACCATTCAGTTGGCAACTTCATTTGCAAATGGTTAATTAGTCAATGGCATGTAGGTAGCCGAATCGATCCATATCATATCATCTCTTTCACATGCAGATTTTGTTCTTGAATCTTCTCTCTTTTTCCTCTCTCTCCTTTTGACATTGAAGAAGGGAGAAGAAGATAGGTCTTTGTTACTTATTATTTACCTAATCTTGGAAACAAATCACAAGTTGCCACAAGAGACATTCTTGCATGGTTTTTTTTTTTGTTTTTTTAGTAATACTTTTTGAAAAGCCAGTATGAGAGTGCATTCTTGGTAGAATGCTAAGTACTTTTTCTAGTTTGATTTGTGGTTTAGAATCTCTAATGCCACGCAATGCCGTGTGCCTAAAAGAGAACCAAATCCTGAACTTGGCATGCCTAAGATCATCAAAGATATTGGAGAAAAAGAGAGATCTGGTGGGGAGGGAGAATAGCAGCAAGGAAGCTGGTTTAGGGTTTTTTTTTGTGGTGGTGTCCTAGTGGGGTTGTTGTGGGGGTTTTGTTGAGGGGCTTTTCAGGTGTTTTATTTAGGGTGGCTTTTTTGGGTTTGGTCGGCCTTAGAGCTTAGGTGTTGGTAGGGCCGTAAACGAACCAAGCAGCTCGCGAACTCGGCTCGGCTCGGCTCGTTTAGTAAATGAGCTGAGCTCAAACTCAAGTTTTCGGATGAGCCGAGTGGAGCTCGGCTCTTTCGACAAAAGCTCGACTCGTTAAGAAGGGCTCGGCTTGATTAAATAGGCTTATTAAGTAATGACTATATTCGGCTCGTTAAGCCTCGAGCTAAGCTCGAGCTCAAGTTTTTGGCTCGTTTAGTAAACGAGTTGAGCTCGAGCTCAACAAAGCTCGACTCGGCTCATTTACAGCCTTAGGTGTTGGGGGGTTTTGGTTGGCATCTTGCCACCCCTTTAATCTTTGTTCTTTTTTGAGACTAATAAAATTCTCTTTTGTTGTTCAAAAAAAGTAACAAGTAAGCTCGTTAGTTCAACTCTCACTAAAAAGCAAAAGATCTTGAGGATATATATAGATCAACGGAATATTAGCATATCGTAGAGTTATTATGAAATAAAGGGGAGTGAAGACTAAAACCACAAAGGATTTATGGGTATGAACCTACAATATTTTCTGTCCAGATCAAAATGTTAAATTATAAGAATATTTTGTACGAGTTTATCCTTTACGAGTTTATCCTTTTTATGTCGAGATCGATTTTTTTTGTGAGATTGTTATTTTTTCTTTTATATGTTTCGAAGCAAAATAAATTCAAAAATAACAATCTATTCTTATTTTATTTCTCGAATATTTCTAGTGCGTTTTCCATGTTGTCTGGTTCGGGCCAAGCCCAATAGCTGGTTCTGGCCCTTACACTTTCAGATTATTTTATATGGCCCCTAAAACTTGTTTAGAATTGACCCAATACTTCAGAAGTAGTATCAAGCCCTTGCCCATGAGGTGGTGGCCCAATCCCAACCCAATCTGAGAATCCAACAAAAAAAAAGTACTACTCCATCCATCCCAAAATATTTATTCGTTCCTTAAAATGAGAACCCAAAAGCAATTACTGTTGTTCACAAAATTTCAAAAGTTTCTACAATTCATTAGATATCAAAGGAGTTCTTTTGATTATTGAAAAATAATTTAATTTTAAGTCCTCGTTTTGTGAACCAGATAAGTATTTTAGGACATAGGTAGTACTTTTTTTTGATAATAATAAAAAAAATTATCATTAGAGAAAACGAAAGAAAAAGAAGAAGAAATGGAGACATTAACCATATTATCTTTAGATCTTGAATTATTGGAATAATAAAATTTAATGGGTAAGGAAAATAAAGTGGACCAAAGCTGTATCGATTTCTCTAGTTTACAGTTTGCCAAAGATAAGAATTAACTTCTTCTTCTTTTTATTATAAACTCGACAACGGTTATATCGAGAAAGCGCGCAAAGAGGGGCGGGCAAAACACCCGCTTCATGACATTGATACATGAAGAAGAGTGAAAGATCCATAACAAAAAAACAAAGATAAAACATTCAACACAAAGTTGAATGAAACCAGACACACATCAACCAAAGCAAGAAGCACAAGCTAGCACCTAAAACCCTGAGGCCTAACAGAAGCAACCAAAAGCAGGAATCTTCTTCTTTTCTTGTTTTCCATAGCAAATGAGTATATCAAATTCATTTTAAGTACATTTTTTGGGCAAATAAAAGGACTTAGTCACACGTTATTTCAGCCTCTTATACCGATCTCCTCATGAGATTGTAAGAAAGAGAAGAATTTTCAAAGTCTTAAGGCTCAGTTTGAATGTCCGTAATCTTTTGTGAAAATAGGAATTTGATTATCAAGAATCAAAGTCCTAGTAATTCAATCCCTGGAGTAATTCTATTCCGACATTTGGATTAATTCAATAATCTTCTTCGGGCATCATTTATTTTTGAAAATTTTAAAGTCAAACATTACTTTTTGTACAGTTTGATCCCTCCCTCATGAGAGATGTGAAGGATCAAATTCCCTCTGAGTGTTGAAATGGGATTCCTTGTTGAATAGTATGTCATTAAGAAATCACATTTCTATTCATGTCAATTTAAAACATAGAAAATATGAAAACAAGGCATCATATTCTTATTCCCCTAAGATTATTGCCATCCAAATTGAACCTAACCTTCCAGCTTACTTCTTTCCGTCTACGAATTCGATGATAAAAAATATAGGAAATTGATATTCACACTTTCTTTTTTGTTATCCACACTTCATTTTGTCTTTTAGCAAAAAAAAAAAAATACATACACATTCAACACTAAAAAACAAAAAGGGAGTGTGAATACCAATTCCCATATATAGGAAAAATTAGCCATAAGGACGGTAAAATAGTTTTCATTTAGGGGAAGGACTCTAGAAAAATAGTTTTCGATGGAGATTCTTCAACTTTTTGAGTTTTTTGGCCATAAGGCCAAAAGCATGTTTAGGCACTTTTTTCATAGGATTTTAGGGTGCACATTCCTATTATAAGATTTTAGTGATTTAGGCACTTTCATAGGGTACCCTAGAGTTTTAGGCACTTTTATAAATTGGGTATCCTAGGGTTTTAGGCACTTTCATAGGATACTCCAAAGTTTTAGGCACATTTGTCCTTATGTTTGATTGCAAAAAATGATTGTCCTTGAGCTCAAAAAATATAAATACGATGGATTTTTGGCTAAGTCTCCCGAATATATATTTACAAATTCTTGATTCAAATAGAGCCAAGAAGTGTTTTTGTTCCCAACCAAAAATTTGGAAGTTGGGCTAAACCAATTTGGGTAAACAGTCAAGGCCAACCAACTTTTAAACCACGGTATTCTGGTCTGGTCCATGCAAATAGTAAACCCGTAAGCCCATCTTCGTGACCACGTTTTTTCTAGCTGGGCTACACAAATCGGATGGACGGGCCGAGGCCCGTTAAACCAATCTTTGTCAATTCTAGACCTCTTCTAGAAATCCACCGGAAGCTAATCAAATGAGTTGAATCAAAATTGTGAAAAACCTGTTGGTGTTGCAATCTATATCGCTCAATGATCCATAGATCGCATCTATACTCAAAGACTCAAAGGAAAAAACCCTCGAAGTTTTTAAGCTCCGAAAGAGTTTAGGGCTACGCGATGTGCTGCGCTTGCTGCCTTCCTAGCTAGACCTAACTAACTGATTGGTATATATATAGTGCTCTAGCAACTTTAGCACGAAACAGCAGCGCTGTTGTATCACGCTATAGTCGCTCAAGCACTTTTGTCCGTTAGCTTCTTTCCAGTGACGTCAGATGGACAATAGACCCTGACTGTGGCCAGCTCAAGCCACTTTCTGAAAATTTGCAAACTTGATTTTGAATGACAAATCTTTTGAACCACATCAAACTTTCGTTCACTCAAGACGCTACACATTGATTTCATTTCACATTCGTAAACGCACATAATGAAATTAAAATTACAACTCAACAAACGATGGAGATATGTCCATATAACAATAACTATGTGTTTTGACATGAAATTGTCAATGGCGAATGAGTTCGGCCTATGGAACTTACAGATACCGTGGTTAAAAACGTCTTATTTAATGCGTAATTTGTTTTTTCTGGTTAATTCAACTTAAGCCTCCAAGAACTAAATTACAAAGTGGTGGTGGGGTGGTGTTTGAAACTAAGATGACAGTTGCCTGTGCATAAGCCCCCTTTGTTTCTTTTGTAGGGAAATCTACAGACCAGTGACTTTCTTTTCTTGTATTAAAGGCTCCTTTTTGCTTTATGCAATTGAAATCCGTGGCATCTTGTCTTAGCATTCAAGGCAAATTGGAAGGGTAACAGCCTGTTTGGAACTAGGAGAAAAGAAGGGAAAAGAAAAATACTCCTAAAAGGAAAGGAAAATGAAATTTGAGAGAAGTGTGGAGAAAATACTCCTACTGTGCTTGATTCTTTGTTTTGTTGTTTTCTTCTTTGTTTCCTCTCAAACCAAACAAGGAAAATTTTATTTACCCTCCTTTCTTTTCGTTTCCTTAAATTTAATTGAATTAATCATTTATCTCGACGAAAAGAATCTAAAATAGATAAAATTACGACCAAAGTTTTAAAAATATAGTACAATTTTATAGTCTTCTTGTTCGCCTTTTATGAACTTTTTACTATTTTGGTGGATGTTTATAAACACTTTTTAGGACCCAAAAAAAAAGAAATAAAAGTTTGACGAAAAAGTAATACAAAACTAACTAATCATTAAAAATATCAATTATCTTTTACGAATTACTAAGTCAGGAGAACCCCCTCACTTCCACGAAATGAAGCAACAATTAATCCCAAGGGTTGGCCCAATGGTCAATACCTGAGACTTAACAGTTTGCTCCTTCTTAAGATTTGAGGTTTGAAATTTCTCAGGTCCTATCAACTTCTTTTTGAGCAGTTCATATGGAGGCTTTAATTGGACTAGCTACAGGTGGGCGGTATGATTGGACTTTTAAGATTTTTCGAGGTGCATGTAAGTTGACCCGGATGTCTGAGTTATCAAAAAGGGATGCAACAATTTGTGTGTATTGAGCTACGTACCGATCCATTTTTCTCAAGAGTAGATTCTACTTACTAATTAAAAAAAGAAGCTACTGATCCGCGTTAGGAAATAACCATTTTTAAGTATAAAGGAAATGATATTGGCACTTTAAAAAATGATGCAAGCACTCCAAAATCAGTGTAACTTCAAAGCCAATTTTCTTTATTTTTTGGAGTGCCTGCATCAATTTTTGGAGTGCCAATATCATTTCCCAGAACAAAATTGACTTTTTTTGGTTGCTAAAAAGTGGTTATTTTCAAAAATATTAGGATAAAAGTAAATTTTTTTTACTTTTTTGATTCATCTTGACGAGGCGAATCGGAAAACTAAAAAAGTGAGACTTAAAACTAAAAAACGCAAAAGAAAAAAATTCAAATAAGGACAAAATTGAAAAAAAATGTTAGTAGAACGAGGTCTGGCTTATAAAAATAAAAAAAAAAGGAACGAGGTCTGAGAAGTCATTCGTTTTTTTTTTTTAAATTGCCGAGAAGTCATTCGCTGAGAATGAGTTCTCTCATGAACCAGCCAAACAAAAAAATGTGGAAAGTGGGAAATGATCAAAAGGTGAAAAATGTAAAAAGTGGAAATGAAAAGGTGAAAAAGATCTAATCAATGGACCAAGTTGGCATTCTTTTACATCAAGAATCTCAACTTTATGTATATGTACCATTATTTCTTCGTTCAATAAATCTTGCCCATTAATGCCAACGCACAATTTCTCTCAACCTATGCCTAGGCCTAGCCTAGCATACAATTAAATGTTCAGAGGAATTTTTTAGTACCGGGTGGGTATATCTCACGTAGTGTCCGTTCGGCACTCTTGAGCCGTCCGATACATTTTTGAACAGTTCAAATTAAAACTTTCTCTTTCCTCTCTCCCCTCCTATTTCTCTCTCTAAATTTGAGCCATCCAAAACTACATCGGACGGTTCGAATGTGCCGAGCGAGGATCACATGGTATCCAGTCCGCACTAAAAAATTTCTCAAATGTTTATGTCTAAGATTAGATTAAGAAATAAAGAGATTCTTAGCTAGTAAAATTCCAAGTCCAAAAGCATGCATAGTCCACCTCATCCGTAACTGTAAAGTTCCAACGACCAACGTCTATGTTTCTTTAATTCACTAATCCTGTTTCAAAGATTACTTTATAGATTAGAGGCTAGCTAGTTACTCCAATTCACACCTCTTCTTGATTCCCATTAAAATGCTAAGTATACAACTCCTCGACAACTCGGGTTGTAAACGAGCCGAGCTAAGTTTTATCGAGCTCGACTCCGATTCGATTGTTTACTAAACGAGCCAAAAAATTTGAGCTCGAGCTTAGCTCTAGCCTTAACGAGACGAGCTCTAACGAGCCAAGCATAGTCATTTACTAAACGAACATCTTTAATTAATTCGAGTCTCCCTTAACGAACCGAACTCCACTCGGCTTGTTTACTAAATGAGCTGAAAATTCGAGCTCATTTAGTAATGATAATTCAACAAGAATTGAATTCAAACAACTTAATTTATCAAAAGAAAAAGAAACTAAAAAGAATAATTCAAGCTAATTTTAATGAGGTTCTTTCCATTAGCGGATAATAAACGAGTCAAACAAGCAAGTAGTAGATTGTATAGATTTGATCTGAAATCATAACGAACTTCAAAAATATATTCAAATTTGGCTTGTTTACCTTACGAGTAGGTCTCAAACAAGCATTAATTTAGCCAATCTCGAGTAGTATGAGAATTCAGCAAACATTATAAATTGAGCAAGGCCCAGATACAACTTGTTCCAACTTGATTTTTTCAGTAACATACCAATTTAAAACGAGCTTTTTTAACAATTCAAACTCTAGTAGCTTGGTTCGTCAATCATTCTTGTTTCCATTCACTAGGTGGGGAAAATGCAGGGGCCGCCAAGACTGGACAATTACTAAAATGACCACTACATAATGGTTGGCTCAAATTATTTAAGACCTTACAAAGGGTCAAAAATGGAAAAGGCACAGAAGACGAAAGAATTTATTCTGATTAGCTTTGTGTATGGATTCTTGATGGACCAAACAGGGCTTTTCAGAACCACTTCATTCTTCTTCACAAACTTTGCTTGGCTATAGCTGTGTGAACTTGTCTTTACATGTTGAAAAGAAAGAATAAGAATCTTGGATTGATTGATTACCAAGAGAGAGAAATGTAGGGATGGCCTCCAAATTCCTCATCTCATGGCCTCCAAATTCCTCATCTCATCTCTCAAGTGATAAGATAATATTGTCTTTTGTGTGCTACTGTGCTAGTTAAAAAAAGTATAATTGGAAAAATACAAAATAAAAAAAAAGGAAGAAAAGATATCCCTTTTCTTCTCTCATTTCTCACTCTTCTTAGGCCGGGATGGTGATGCGCATCATACAACCCGTCTGTTCGACAATCTAACGATCCAAATCTCATCTACACCGTGTAGCATCCAAGTCGTTCATTGCCGAGATGAGATTTAGACCGTTGGATTGTTGAACAGACGGCTCGAATGGCGCATAGCATGTGCACCACTCGCACAGCACCATCCTCCATTCCGGTTTAGCTAAGTGGAGTTGTTAGCTATTTTGGATAGTCAAATGCGCAGAAGAAGCCTTCCAACAGCTTCATTGGAGTTCGAAATCAGGAGTTCGAGTCTCCCCACCTGTGTGTGGGTGTTCTTCCCTTTGAGGGTTTTTCCTTTCTTTCTTTGATTCTACCTCATAATGGGCTTATTTCTTGTATTGATTGAGTTGTTCAGTTTGATTGTCTCGTGCACTCTTACAATTGATGTATTGTCCCGAGTTTGTACTGTACTTCATATGTGATATAGATTATCTTCTATCGATTGAAAAAAAAAAAAAAAACAGCTTCAATGGAGACCAGGTAATTAAAAAACCTCATGTTCCAATGGGTAAAATCGATTGTCTTGGTGGAAATTTAAAAGAAAAGTGGACTTGCTAAATTATAAATATGGTATGTTGCCCAGCTAAATTGGCTACACCTTGTCGAGTTAATCCAGACAAAGTCCCAAATACGAGCATTAATTTCGGGAAAATACTCCTTTCCCATTTTAATAGTATATCACTCCCCCTGTTCTGTAAGATGACTCTACGAAAAGAGTTGCAATTTTTAAATTAAAAAATAAAATACTTTCATGCATAATTTTAAATTTTAGAACACCAAATTAAAGAACTAATTGAGATCTTCTATTTTGTATCAAGAAATTTAACAAATTATGCACGGAAGTATTTTATTTTTTTGTCCAAAAATTACACATTTTCTTTGTGGACTATCTTTGTTCAGAAGAAATAGCACTGTATTATTATCTCAGATATCGATTTTTAAAAGTTGTCGATAGTTTTTATTTGCTTGTCTTTTTAAGTGATTTTGACAAAATTGCATAAGAGCTGAACGAGATTTTTGATAGCCGAATATGTTTTTTGAATTAGTCAGATAAAAGGGCACGATTTTTGAAATAGGATTAAAATGTTGCTATTCTATTACAGTAATCATGAACAAAGGAGTGGAGATATAAATATGGAGTGTGAAATGATCACTCTCTCTTAATTGTTTTTCGATTTTTTTTTTTTTTTGGGTAACAATAAAAAACGCGCTTTTACCTTAATCGCAACCCAACCAACCACAATGGGTATCAAACTCATCTCTATAAAATTTGAATTGCAGGCTCACAGCACTTCATTACAGTTACATAACCATTGGGTTAGGCTCTATTTCGCTAAGAGAAATAATATTTATTTTTTTAAGTAAAAGTGATGTATTGTGAGAGAATGATCTATTTCGTAAAGCAAAAAATAAATATTTCAAAAATAAGAACCTCAGTGGAATCAAGTTGGATCAATTGCTGAATAAAGCCCCACCATGATTGCATCCTTGGCTCCATTAGTAATTTTTTTGGGGGTAAATTTCTTTTATATCCCTTCGACTTTGATCAAAAATTCATTTTGGTCCTTCTTCACCTTTCAATTTCAACATAAAATACTTCGACTTCTAATTTTTTTCAATGTCATCATTTAGAAAGAATCTGTTTTCTTTTTGGACAGAAAAAACGACGTGCCCAGCACGTGACTCCTTTTGAGGCACATTATTGCCCTTTCCCCTCCTCCCTCTCCCTTCCCTTACCCTAGGTCCATTGGAGGGAACATTTGCCGCCAAAAATGGTCCCCCCTTCGAATGAATAAAAACAAAAACAAAAAAAGACAAAATGACTTTTAATTTGAAGGGGGGACCATTTTTGGCGGCAAAAATGTTCCCTCCAATGGACCTAGGGTAAGGGAGGGGAGAGGGAGGAGGGGAAAGGCCAATAATGCCCCTCAAAAGGAGTCACATGCTGGGCACGTCGTTTTTTCCATCCAAAAAGAAAACGGATTCATTATAAAAGATAACATTGAAAAAAATTAGAAAGTCGAAATATTTTTATATCGAAATTGAAAGGTGAATGACCAAAATAAATTTTTGATCAAAGTCAAAGGGATATAAAAAAAAATTTCCCTTTTTTTGTTCTATAAACCCAAAGAGCAATTTAAATTTGTTTGGCCTTTTTAAGTTGTCTCTTTTTTTTTGCCCCTTGTTTCTAGTATTTGGTGCTTTCTTGAATTTGTCAATGAAGAATTTGTCAATGAAAGGATCAAAGGCTAGGGGGTGGACGCGGGGGGCTACTGGGCTCACTTTCGGGCCCACTCCAGTCTCGCTCTGATGATCGGAATCGTTCACTTTGTAGAGCTCGTCGAGTAGAATAACTCTAAAAAAATCAGCGGGGGGCTGTTCATTAAGTGCCTGATCGGAGCCCATATAACTCTCGGTCCATAGGTTACAGTGGATTTGATCCAGTATTTCTGATCCATTCTTTTCAAGATAAAAAAGTTCCAATCAGTCACTTAATGATATCCAATTAATTTGATTTTTTTCATAGTTGTTCTAGTCGACGAGTTCTACAAAATGAACGATTTCGATTATTGGAGCGAGACCGGAGTAGACCCAGCAGCACTCGCTATCCCAAGGGGACAACAGCCCCCGCTCCCTGGGGGGTAAGGGTAGGATGTCATTATTGTCCATTTGGCACTTGCTTAGGGGGCAAGTAGGCAATCAATTAAGCTTCACGCATGCATGTCCTTTTCAACCAGCCCTCTTGGCTACCTTTTTAATTATAATTTTCTCACAAGTTCAACTTGCCACCTAAACCTCATTAATAATTAGTGATGAAAACTACTACGGGCCTATCCAATTTTATCCATGTCCTTTTCATGAGGTGGTTTCCTCCTCAGTTGTGTTTGGAAGTTCAATTACTAATCCTTATCCCTACCCAATTCTTTGTTACTAGAAGGCCAGTAGACGTGAGATGCTTGTGCAAATCGTAATATGAGAGAAATATTTGGCTAAGTTCCGTTAAGATTTTTTTGGCTTTTTCTTGTTTTGTTCTTTTTTTTTTTAAAAATCGCGTTTGTTAGTTTTGCGTCTAACTTTGTGGACTATTGATTCATGTCGTCGAGAGGAATCGAAAAAATAAAAATAGACTGAATTTTACCCAAATTATGAAAATTTATGCTTGCAACGGGAGAAGTATAAAGATGAAGGTTTTAGTCAACCAATTCAAGAAGCCTTAATTAAGATCATGTTGCTCTTAATAATTCATGCCCGCAACGCAAATATAAGATGAAGAACCTCATTAGCAGATTATTAATAACACTAAAGTTTCCTAATTTCCTCTCTTATATACTTTAATAAGACCAATTTTGCCCACTACCTGGGTAATTCTTATATCGTATTCTCTTTTCTAAATAAGATGCACTAATAGCTTCAAAGTTACGTAGTCCGGTGTGGCTACCATTTATTTTCTCTTGGGGGAAAGCAATTCGAGAATTTTTCAAGGCAAATCCAGGGATGTGGCTACGGTATCTTGAGCTATCTTTAGTAGTACAAATTAGAGCTAAGATTAGCTCTTGGTCTTTGTGATGCCTGCCTTCTTGATTTAGGATTTTTCGCGATAAACAATTGATTATAGGTGCTGTTTTTTCATGTACTGCACTGGGTGTAGGGTTGTGTGAATTGTGTTTGGGGCCTTTTGCTGTATATGTTTCCGGGAGACGTCCCTGTTGCGGTTCGTAGCTTCTTGCGTTTTTGGTGAAATAAAATTCTACCCATTCAAAAAAACAAAGTTCGGTGTGAGGCCGATTGAAGTTTTTTTGTTCTCCCCATATACCGATATTACATAGTTTGCTAAATCCCAATGAAAACAATCAATTGAGCAACATTACCTCCGATCGCAGGTTACTCCTAAAACGGCTTGATGCGGAAGTTTATCATATCTATCGTGAAGCCAACCATGTGCTGATTCGTTGTAGGAATTGTAATCTGGTAATTATTCAGTCCTTCCCTGGCTGCCGTGGGCAGTTCTTGTTGGATCCCGCTAGGGGAGTGAAATTCCCGGAAGCGGGGTTCTGCTACGAGCAAATCACAACAGCGCAAGAACACCTCGATTTCACCGTGCAAACAATAAATTGAGAAGATCATGCAAACCCTCCTACACTTCAGATAAATTACAGAAGCAAAGCCAAACCCTATCAACAGATTACTAATACAATCAATAACACCACAAAATAAAGACAGTCCATTAATACATTTATAGACCAATAATTACAAACCAAAACAACAGACCCAAAAGCTGAAAACTCCAAATATTCCTCACTTCTTGGCCAGGCTTAGAAAAAACACCAGCCCACCAAGATTCAGAGACCATATATTACATATTAATCAACAGAAAAAAAAAAAAAAACTACCTAAACCTTCAAAATTACTGACCCCCTAAGATTTCACCTCTGCAAATGTCAAAAAACCCATTGCAGAGGCTACTGCAGACACCAAATTAAACCGCTAAGATTACAAACTACTGACCAAATTCACTGGGAATTAATACATTAGAAAGAGAAAATCTAAAGAGAATCCCAATCAATCTCCACTGAAGGGAACTTGTCCAGCCCAAAACTCTCCGATTCATCAAATGAAGGCTCCGAGAAATCAATTAACGTGATATCGGATTCCGGCGAGGACCCGCCCGAGTACTCGTCGGACGACAATAACTCGGGCGAACCCCTGTCCTCCTCCTTGATCTCGTCCGAACCTCGAGACCCCGCGTCGCAATTCGACGAATCCAAGTCCACGATTGCAATCTTCCCCTGTTTCTGCCCCTGTTTCTTCCCCTGTTTCCCGAAATTCTTGTTGGCCAGGTTCTGGCAAATGGCCTGGAGCTTCGCGTCGACGGAGGAATGCAAGGGCTTAAAATCGGCGAATTCGTGGTCGATCTGGTGGCGGAAGTGGGGGAAATTGAGCCTCGCGAAGTCGCCCCTCAGCTTGTAAGCGGCTTTGTCGTAAGCCAAAGCCGCTTCTTCAGCTGTATCGAAAGTTCCTAACCACAGCCGAGTTCGATTCTTCGGGAGCCTGATCTCGGCCACCCACTTCCCCCAATGCCGCTGCCTCACTCCCCGGTAGAGCTTCGGTGGTTTCCCCGCCGGAGTTCCGACTTGCTTCATCAGGATCGGTTTTGGCCCGAGGAAAACAGAGCAAACAGAGGATTCTTGTTTCTGGCTCTGAGTTCTGTGAAATTGGGAAAGGGTTTGGTTTTGGAGTGAAGCCAAGTACTGATTTTGTTGCTGTTGGAGCTGGATCTGGGATTGGATTTGGAGGATCTGAGATGGGGTGAGGTGGTTAAGCCCAATTGAACCGATTGGGTCAAGACCCATCAGAGAAAAAGTTGGGTTCATGGTGGGTGGTGAAGAAACAGAGTAAGGAGAAGGAAAAGGGGAGTAAGAGGTAGAGGGAGGAGAGAGGTGGGGAGGAGAGAGAGAAGGGGAGGAGGGCGTGGATGATGAGGCACTTTTCATAAAAGGTTCAAGTGCTTTCATCAGTTCCTCACTAAAGGGATCTGAGAAAACTGGACTGCTGCTGCTGCTGCTGCTGTATGTATCTATAGCTGCCGCCATGAGAGAGAGATCTACACAAAAGATTAGATATAGAGAGAGAGAAATAGAACTGAAAAATGAAAAGAAACCCAAATACCAAACCTGTTTCTTGTACCAAAATTAAAGAACCAGGTAAAGGTCAAGCCTTTTTCTACGCAAATAAGGATCAAAGGCTTTGAAAGAAAATTTCAACCAAAATCAACCTGAGGGACAGAAAAAATTCACCCTCTTTGTTGTTTTGATATTAGAGAGAGGAAAAAAAGAGAAAAATATAAATTTGTACCACAAAAAGGAAAAAACTGGATCACTGTTCTGAAACACCTGACTTTCAAGAAACCACCCTCGTGGGTTTGCTTTTCTGTTTTGTTTTTGCTCAATTTTGTTCAAAATCAAGATGGAAAAACAAACCCTGAAATTGAAGATTGAAAGACAGACGATGACAGAAAGGGATTCAGAGAAGCGGGGCAATTAGAGAGGGGGGAAAGGGGTGAAGATTATGAACACTCAAAATTTATCCGGGACCTCACTTGATATTTCACTCTTGCATTTGAGGGCTCACCTCTCTGTGTTTTTATAGTGCCAGGGGGCCTTGGTTTCTCTCTCTTCATCTCATCTCCAGCCTCACATTTCCTTTCTCTCTATCCCCTTGCCTTTCATGAAATACTAGCTACACCCTTGTATCTCTATAAAATCTCACTCTTTGGTCTTTACTTTGCAAGTTTGTCAGATAGTTCCTTACACGAGGTTAAGCATCCCATTTGTTCATTAGATTCTCTTTTATCCCGGCCCTATTCAGCTAAGAATTCTTAAAAAATAAGTATTTGTTTATAATTTTTAAACTTAAAATAATATATTTAAGAAAATATTTTTTGATTTCTTTTCACCATTCAAAAATCTCATCGAAGCTTGTCAAACAAGATTCATATGACAAAACAAAATTATTTCAGTAAGCCTATTATTTTTAAACTTAAAAATTATAAATAAGTACTTATTTTTTAAGAAGCTTTTTGAGTTCAACTCCTATTCAGCTTTTAAAAGCTCGTTGAAGATTAGTTTTTTATATGAACAAGTCAAATTTAAATTCATTGCCAAGTTGGTTAGCTTGCCGAGCGAAGCATGAACCACTCATTACTCGGCTAGATAAGCTTATATTGTTTGCATAAATTAACTTCCAGAGTTTGTATCGTGATCAGCTTGTTTACATTCATTTAAAATTAGCAGTTCATGAATAAATCAAGCATTCACATATTATTTAAAACTTGTATGATGTCAAATTAAGAATGAACGACCTATTGCTCGACTCAAATCAACTTAACCCATTTACAATGGGAGGCTATTCTATCCATTTTTATTCAAGTAAGTGAGACAAAAGAAGCCACATGGCCTCACGAAGATATGCGTTGACATTTTGATTAAAGTGTGATGGTTGACTAAACAATTCAATGCGATCGACTTGCATTTAAGGGGGCATTTCCGCTAAGCCAAAAGTTATGGACTATTTCTTGTAGTTCTTTCGTAGTCAAAGTCGTTTCCACTAAACTAGAACTTAAAGATGTTATAGTGTAGCCAAACAAAAAAAAAATGGTATAGTGTAAAAGAAAATGGGAGAGGTCAAAGGCGGAATGGAGGTGAAAAAAAGTTTTTGTGTAGAATAAATAACTTTATTTTTTACAGTAAGTTATACTCCTAGATGAAAAAGAAAGCGGAAATGTTAAGCTAAAAGTTGTTGTACTACGTCTTGTAGTACTATGTAGTCAAAGTTGTTTCTACTAAATTAGAACTTAAAGATGGTAGCTGCACAAAAAGAAGATGGTATGGTATAGGAGAACTGATTGACACAAACTAGAAGTGAAGGATGAGAAGTGTAATATGTGTAATCTTGAGGAGGCCAATGTGTATATTTTTTTCCTCCTTTTGTCAGTTAGCAGGTACCAGTTGTATATGGAGGCCAGCCAATGGGACAAAGGCATCATCGACCAGGAAAAATCAAAATTTATTAATTAGTGAGTCCCAGGTGTCAGTGGCTTAGCGGCGCCTGTTTACGTGGCAAAATATGATTGGTCCGAGGGATTAATTGGAGTTGTTGACTATTTTAGTACCCCAGTTAACACCTTTTGTAATTTAATTGGTGGTTTTCTTTTCTAAAATTAGCTCACGCCTCAGGTCCGAGTCATCTGATACCACCTCGGTGTGATGAAAATTGATGATGAGGCACGATTCTGTGTTGCGGTACCACGGCATGAGGTGGTGTTTTCTGAAAGTGAATAATTTTGAAAAAAAAATTTGTTGCAATTAAAGTGTCTGGTGTTTTCGATAGTGAATAAATTATTTAGAAATACAATATCAAGTTGTTTTCGGTAATTAATAAATTGTAGATGAATATGTGAGTAAAAAAATTATTGACTAATTGTTAGTTAGTGTGAACAATCAAAACTTGTTGGTTAGTATAAACGAGATGATAAAAACGTCTACGTTTTTTCCTCAAATTTTTAGTGGAAACACCCCCCTAAACATGCTATGACCATCGTCCGCAGGTGACAATCTTGAGTTAAAGTCCAATGTTTGGCCGTTTTAAGCTTTCAAAATTTATGAATTTTAGAAGTCTCTTCTATACTTTTCTAATAGTCGATTAAAAAGGGCTTATATTTAAATTTTGCTTTAGACCCTCAAACAAGTGAAGGCCGGCCAACCGTCTACTGTTTGATTTTCTTGTTTTCGATATTTGATTCCATTTTTCAGGATACGATCCACCTATGTAATCTTGGTGTGAGGCAAAACAAGATTCCTATAATCAAGCTGGATGACTTAAATTGTTCATTTTAAAAGTTTAATTTATAAATTACTTATGTAATTCAGATGGTCCAGACTTTTCAGCGATTGAATTGTGATTGGTGTACCTTGGAGTTAATTATGCATTCATTTTGATGATTTGAATCGTTTATCATCAGAAACATGAATCGCACAACATTTAAATTGATCAAATATTGACCAATAACTGATTGAAAACATTTATTTTCAGAAATTGATTAGGGCACACCAGATTGAATCCTCTTTCAGAGAGAGATTTATAATGATTAAGGGTCAGTTCCAGAACGTGAATAAGAACTTATTTTTTTGTTCAATAATAAGGCTTGTTCCACAAAAATAAGAAGAAGGTACTTATTTTTTCAGAAGTTATATAGGTACCAATGAGCGCCGGGGAGGAAAATCGTACCGACGGCCAGGCCAGGCCGTCTCCGGCCACCGGACGGCCGATTCGAGCCGTCTAAAAATTCTATAAAAAAAAAAAACCGAGGGGGCCAACGCCGGAATTAACGGCATCCAAGGTGTGTAGGATACTTGATCCGAGCACCCCTTTTTCGTATATATGATTTCACACGAAAAAAAGGGTGCTCGGATTAAGCATCTTACACACCTTGGATGTCGTTGATTCCCGCGAAGGCCCCCTCAGCTTTTTTTTATAGAATTTTTGGACGGCTCGAATCGGTCATCTGGTGGCCGGAGACAACCCGGCGCGGCCGTCGATACGATTTCCCTCCTCGGCTCCCATTACTCATAGCACAACTCCTTATTTATTAAGAAGGCAATTTTAAGCTCAAAAATCATGTGCTTACGCAAATAATTTTTTTATCATTATGTATCTTGTTTGATAGATCTCGTTGAGATCTTTAATACAATGCAAAAAAAAATTAAATTTTTTTTCATTTACATTATTTTTGAGTTTGAAAATATGAAATAAACTTTTTATTTGAGTTTTGTGGAATGACCCTTCTTATTTTTCTTTGAAAAGTTTCAAAATAAGTACTTATTTTTTAAGAAAGTTTCTGGAACGGGGCCTAAGTATTGATTGGTGTTCGATCGGCGTGACTTTCAATATGAATATAATTTTCAATACTTTCTGAACATGACCAATTTAGATCATCAAAATTAGCCAATAACGAGTTCCAAAGTGCCAAAAAATTGATGTAAATTGAATTGTCAAATAATATAAGATCCGATTAAATAAGAAATCATAATTAAATTAAAATAAACCATCAAAATAGGACTCAAAATGAAAGCCTTGTATTATTTACCCAAAGCCCATTGAGTGAGTTTTAGTTAGCATTTTTCTTAAATTAATGGTGTGTCCAAACGAATCCCACAGATGGAATTCGTACATTCGTTGTTCCATGTTTGTATTTAGACTGATAATAAAGTTATGTGTAACTAATATAGTTTTTCTTTTGTTAATATTATATGAATGTTAGTATATTAGTCCACAAAGAGTTCAGATGCCAGCTAGCGGGGCTCGAACTGATAGGAGTTGAATGTGGGATTCACGGGAAAGTAGTCCTAGGACCATTGACTCAAAATGTCATGTGACTACTGAATAATTTTCCGTCACCACTGACTGAGTAAGTGATCCCCACCTAGAAAACCCCGTCGTTAATTGCGGCGCCAGATCTCTCCAAAGAGAGAGAGCGGGGGGGGGGGGGGGGGGGGGGCGGAGGCTAGAGATTAGCAAAAGGGCAATTTGGGTACGCTAAAAGCAACCAGGAAAGCAGGTTAGATAACCACGGTTAGTGTCGGTAGCAACTGCGCAACACGATCTAAGTCACATAATTTGTGTGCATGAGCAAGCACGCAAGCATGAACGCAAACATGAAAGAGTCATCAAAACACATCCCAACTTATTACAATTCGCAATAACAATGACTAAGACCGGCAAGTGCAGTGCGAAAATTAAAAGTACCGGTTCGAAAAATTTTGAAAGATTATGTAACACATCAAGCACGGTTAGATTTGAAGGTCAACAACCATGGATTAAGCGTGCGTGGCTCCAAAGTTGCGTTGGAATGAAGCGAAAGCATACTTGAAATGAAATTGTAACGGGGAGTCGGGGACCCCACCCGATTGATTTGCTGATGGTAAAAGCTGGGTCCACTTTGATGCGTTCACACGTCCATTCCTCCTGCGTCTACATCATCACTTCCAAAGACACGCAAAGTACCCGCCGTATTTCCTCTCTTCTACGCTCTCCTCGTTCTTAAGCTTCTGTCTCAAAAATCATTCTCTCCAATTGTACCGAGAGGTAGGGCTGTAAATGAACTGAGCCGTTCGTAAACTGTTCGAGTCTCGACTCGGTAAAAGCTCGTTCGAGTTCGATTCATCTACTAAATGAACCGAACCTGAACCTCAAGTTTAGGCTCGTTTCATAAATGAGCCGAACATGAACGCAACAGTATTCGGCTCGATTAGGCTCGCGAACTTGAAGTATATGTGTATCATGGGAATTTTATATAGTTATATAGTAAAAATTTTAAAACTTGTACAAGTCTAAACGTTTACAATTACTAAAAATTTACTTATGTATATGTTTTTATCTTTTTATATGTATATGAACATATTTATGTACATAATGAAAATTTTATTTGCAGTTTTAGACCTGTATAAGAACATAAAAATATGATATTATTGAATCGTTAAGGCTCGTAAACAAGCTCGAGTTCGACCCAAACCTAGGCAAGCTTGGTTCGAGTTCAGCTCGTCATAATTTTTATTGATTTCAGCTCAAGCTCGAGTTCACTAAAAAACTTAACGAACGAATCTGAGTATTCTAATATTCGGCTCGATTCGGCTCGTTTACAGCCCTACCGAGAGGTGAGGTTTTTCGATCGTTGAATTATGTGTTTTTTTATGTTTTATATTTAATGGTCAAAAAATTCTTCGGTACAAAGGCACAGTGATTTTCGACACGGAAAATCTTACCTCGTGCTCACCACATACCAAAACAATTACGCATATTTAAATATTTATATACTTAGGGGTTATTTGACCTAATAAGTCAAATGATTTATTTTTTTGTCCTTATTTAAAAAAAGTTCGCATTTATTGATTTTTCGTGAATTTTTTGGATTATTGCTTCGTTATGACGAGAGAAATCTAAGAAGTAAAAAAATTACGATAAAAATCCAATTTTTTTGAATAAAGTAAAAAAAAGGGCATATTGGCTTATTTTTGTCTGTATTAAAAAAATTTAGGTTTCGATTCTAATTTTTTTATTTTTCAGATTTTTCTTGTCATGACAAAGAAATAATCTTCCAAAAATTAATAAAAAACTAAAAAATTAAAAAAAAAAAAACCCACTTGGCTTATTAGGCCAAACAGTGCAATTTTCACACCCACAATACCAAAAAAAGGTTAAAGTTTCAGTGCCGTTTCCACATGCGTCAATGTATAGCTATTTACATTTTCCAAGAGAACTGTGGTTAGCAATTAGTAGCATTTTCCTCTTTTTTTAGCATTAAAAAAGTTAGCCATAATCATAAACATAGTACTATTTGATTCTAGATTTGTTTGGTCGCGCTGGCACGACCCTACTTGAAGATTTGGGAAGGATTACTTGGAGTATTATCAATTATCTATGAATTTTTATCGTTTGATTGAAGGTTAATAGATCATAGACAGAGTTGTAAGAGAGTAAAGCACGGGAAGACGTTATCCGCACACTATGTCAACTTGGAAGTAAAGGGCGCATTTGATAATTGAATTGTTACTACAAGTATTAGTAATTTTTATTTTTTTTTTGGAATTTAGTAATTTTTTGTCAAATTTTTTGAATTGCTTATTTATCGCAACGATTAAGAAATTTAAAAAGTAACAAGGTTTTTACAGAAATTTAAAAACATTCTTTAAGACAACAAAATCAGATAAACTCTTGAGATATTTATTTTCTTGTCTAAGTTTTTTAACTTTAATCCCTATTTTTCTACTTTTCTAAAACTCCTCTAAATATAACGAAGAATAATTTAAAAGAATAAAACAAATTTTAGGTAAGTCAAATCTAATAAAATCTGTCAAAACCCTGTCAAGCTCTACACTATCACTCTAACAGAATATACTTCTTACAATGCGTCCTCATGTAGTGGACGCCTGGAAGGAAGAAATTTTTTATTTTTTTATTTTTTGCCACGGTGATATACATCAGTGGGAGTTAGTAGGGGTGTTAGAGTTAGTATGGGGACACCAGAAGCTATCCATAGCCCTGGTCCCCTAAAGGGCATGCCCTCTGTGGGGCTCGAACCCAAGACCTTCCACAAAGAAGAGGCAATGACTGACCAACTGCACTAAGCAGTGGTTGTCAGTGGACGGAAGAATTGATCTGCCGAAATTAGTTAAATATGCATAAGTTGACCCGAACACTTGGTTATAAAAAAAAAAAACTGTATGTCCTTGTGTGGTGGAGATTTTATCTAACCAGCAATTTTGCCAAGAACGTTGTATGTAGACGTCTATTTATTTATTTTCAATTTTTCTCCTGAATCAAATGTATGTAGACCTAATTCATTCCTAAATCATATGGGCTGATCACGTGACTCGCCCTGTATTCTATCCATCATGTGCCGGCGTTAGATTCTTTGGAGTAAATTTCACTTTGGCCCCTTTGGTGGGGGCATGTGCGGATTGTCCTCCTCGTGTTTGTTTATTGGCACTTAACTTCTTTGATTTATGGACTAATCATGCTTTTTGTCCACTAAATGCAAAGAGTTAGCGGTGATAAATCGTGATTATACCCTTTCAAATATATATATATATATATATATATATATATATATATATATATATCGTGATTGTACTGATATTGATTATTTATCAATCTGGGATAGACTTGTCATAAAAATAACTCGATAAATTAATAATAAGTAATTTACTAGTAATTGTAGTTTGTAAATTTTTATGTTTTGGGTTGTGAAGACTGTGAATAGGAAAGAGAGAGCGCGCGAGCATTGGGGGAGGGGGGGTGGGGTGGTGGTGGTGGTTGGTGCGCCTATACGTGATCTAATCTCAGCCGTTTGTGAGATGGGTGTGTCTTTATGTGATCTAGTCTAAACCGTTGGTTTCAAAGACTGAAATAGAGAGTCAAAACTTGTGTCCTTAGAACCGGCCCCATTAAAAAAAATACTAATATACTTATAAAGTTTTTTCCTTGCTTAGGAACTAGCCCCGAGTTCTCCAATCCAAATCATCGGAAGATTAAATTTATCAAACTAGTAGAGAAATTTTTGAATCAACATATTTGGCGATTTATAAGGTTTTCTACTGATGATAAAATTTTTGGACCTCCCACAAATGTGAAATGAAACCTTCGTGCCAAAGTCAATTTGAAATGAAACCTCCCAAAAATTTATTTTTTTTCTTTTTTGAATCACCCCACAAATTTGCTTAGCCCATTTTCTAAAGCTTTTGTTTTCATATGATCTTTCCAATTCTAAGAACATCTTAATTACAACGAACTTAAAAAAAATGTAGTTCTTTTGTGACCTTCCGCCAAGCAATTGTGACGTCTGAATTGAAGTCATATATTCACATACCTTAATACGTATAACTAAAAATAAATAATAATAAAAAAACTGTAGATATGTAGTACTCCCGTCGTCCCCTTTTTAATGTCCAGTATTCCATTTTGGGCTGTCCCTTAATAAGTGTTTATTTTGTAAAGTTAGTGGGTAAAAGTGAGCACATTTCCCATTTTGCCCCTAAAAGTAGATTCCATTTTGAAAAGTTAGTGAGTAAAAGTGTAATAATGATGTTTTTATAGAGGGTAAGTAGGGGAAGTGGAGGTAAAAGTTGATGTGAAATGTGTAATGATATTTTCTTAATAAGTTGAAATTACGAAGCGGGACACTTAAAAAGGGATGGAGGGAGTATAAAGTTTCAATTATTTATCAGTGTACGTTTAACCCCAAGGAATGGGCCAAATGATCAAGGCTTGAGGCTTGAGGGTTTCCATTTTCATAGGATCTGAAGTTAAGAAGTTTGTTTGTTTTTCTTGAACATATGTTCTCAGACTCTCAGTTTCAAAAGTCTCTTTGCTGCTATAAACTCTTAAAACTCTTATGGGATCAGTCCTTACAGAGCTTTGGTCTGACACTAAATTGATCCCTTGCCAGGGAACAATGGGGTTGGTTTCCCAAAAATTAGTCTAGTTGTTGGTAAGCTAGCCCGAAAACTCTCAAATATCAAAAAAATATAAGTGGACAAAAAGCAAAATGGGGAAAAGAAAGAAAAAAAGGGGGGTAAAATGGAATGGATGGCTCAAAGTTGGTTGAACCACATCACAAGAAGATAAGATTCTCTTTAATTATTGGTAAAACAAGGGTTGCAACTAGCTAGTGCTCCACCTTTAGAGCATCCGCAATGGGAATAATCAAAATCGATAACCAAAATGTGCCACGTCAGCATTTGATTATTCATTTAGTTCATAATCAAACCTAACAAACTTGATCTCCACATTGGTTATTTTTGTATCCCTATAAAAAAAACCCCCTACAATACGCAATGCATCTATGTCCAATTGCAAACGAGTTCCAATCACGCACCCGATCACACCAAATTATTCGTCTCGATGAGACGATTCTTATGTGAGGTGTTTTTTAATTTTTTAGTTTTGAATTTGGTTATTGGGTTTGGTTATTGAGTTTTGGTTATTGGTAAAAGTTGTTAAGTTTGGTTATTCAAAGGTCAAAATTTGATGAGTTGCTAAGAGGTTGCTAAGTTTAGTTATTACAATGTGAGCACTTTTTTGAGCAAACATTGCTAACTTTAGCAACCTTTTAATTTTGATTATTACAATGTGGATGCTCTTAGCCCACTCTCCATTTGTTTCCCTTTGTCCACACCATTGGGAGTGGAGTTGAATTAACTTGAAACCCTCCCTTTCTCAGTACTATTATTAAGGTTGCTGTTGGGAAATCTAGCTCCAATAATTGTTTGCCAAGGTGACTCATTCACATGACCTTAAAAATTGTGAGATAAAGCAAATTGCATTTCTTTGTCAATCTTTCTTGGCGATCAAGTTCGCAACCTTATGCCTTGAAAATACGATGCATATATATAACTCAATTTTTGGAACTATTTTTTTTTTTTTAATTTTTACGAAGAAATAATATTCACATCGCAATTTCGATCTCGCATCCCACTTTAGAGTAACCACATAGTGACTGACAAAAATGTAAGAGAAAAAATACTACAAGAACCAAAAGAAGTACTTGAATGACATTTTCCTCATTATTAATCAACTATACAATATAAAAGGGTCAGGCCTGCCGGACAGATGATCAGATTCTCGATTGATCTGATCTTCTGGTGACTTGGCCAATTGTCAACTCTTGTTTTGTTCCTTTTCTTGAAGGGAGTTGTTTTCAGGACAATTCTAGTTGTGTAGACTTTGGATAATCATGCATACATACATATTTTTACGGTTCAAGGGAATAGCCCAAGATAAAGTCAACATTCACTATATTTCAGGGCCAATTTAAGCCCCGTTCTGTTAAAGTTCTTATTTTTTGAAGTCTTATTTTCCATTTTACAAAACAGGTCATTCTCTCACAATAGACCTTTAATTCAAAAAAGAGAGCTGCTACACACACAGCAATCTGTGCACAGATTGTCCACAGATTTTTTTGTGGGGCCCACCACGGGTCCCACACAAATCATCCGAGCCGTTCATTAAATGTAAAACAGTTTTTCAAAGGTCCCCGTAAAAAATAGGCTCAATCCAATACCTATAGGTGCTTCATCCAACCATCTAACTTTTCATTCAGATTTCCGGTTAATGAAAAGTTATGTGGTTTGATCGAGCACTTATAGGTATCGGATTGAGCTTATTTTTTATGGGGTCCCTTGAAAAAGTGTTTTACATTTAATGAACGGCTTGGATGATTCGTGTGGGACCCGTGGTGGGCCTCACAATAAAATCTGTGCACAATCTGTGCATAAAGTGTATGTGTGTGTAGACTTTCTGTTCAAAAAATAAGTACTTATTAAAAAAATTACTCATTTTCCTTGGTGGAATGGGGCCTAAATAGAGTTAGAAAGCATGTGGAGTAATGATTTTTTCTTTCTCAAACATGTGAGAGCTGTATATTTGAACCAGATGAAAAAAAATGGGCGATTAATCAACACAACTAGATCAGTTGAAACTTTTACTCTTGTTCAAGATTAAAAAATTCCATAATACAAAAACATAAACAGAAGAAAATTTAGAGAAGCCAATAAGTGTGGTACCAATAGTTCTCTCTGTTAGCACAAAGGGTCTTCATTGTTTGCTGGTTCAATGGATTTGAATGTGCAAGGAAAAGCAAGCCTTGTTTGGTTCATGCATTTTCTTAAAGCTTTAGATCATGGATTCTCTTACAAACCAAACCTACGCACGGGGCATTTTCAGGGTCACAATCTTGTTCATCTCATCACACTTTCAGGTCAAATCAAACTATTGAACTAGGATTTTGTCTAAATAAAAAAACTACCAAAGAAAACGAATAACCATGGACTCAAATCCAAAGGAATACTGGATGAAGCAAAGAGTAAGAAATCAACATAACGAATACATCAGTTTATTCCAAGGACACAAACATCGTCTGGCATCAGCAACAACAGCAACGGCAACATCAAGTGATACAAAATGCTGCAGGTATCTTACACATTCAATGACAAGGTATGCCGTGAAAAAAAAAAAAAACACAAGGTATGAACTTCAGGATATTTCCTTACATAAATACGGTATAACAAGCGCACATACAAACTACTAGACGTTAAACTGAGAAAACAATCATACAAGCTCAAGTCTCAGAAGTGACTATTGCTTCTCGGAAGGCATCCCATTCATCGTCTCCAGTTCTGTCTTGCAACTCTCTCTCACATCTATTAGGGTGAGCAAACCGGCTTCCTGCCACACAAATTTTGAGTTACTCAACACATTTAAAACTAGAGAAAAGATATATAACTCTTAACTGAGAGAAGGCAATATTCCAATCTTTCTTCACCATTTTATAGCCAGGTAAACACTGTTTACAACAATGCTTGAACAGAACCTCACATTACATCTCTTGCGGTTACAAAATGGTCTGTACACATTTTCAAATCATGGATCACGTGATCATTGAGCACATTGCATTCAGGATTTTGTAACAGCCTAATGCAAGAATAAAGTGAACATTTCTCTTATTTTTTCTTCGATAAAAAAAGTTTGGGAACTGGGGAAGCAAGCTATTGTTCAGGTGATGTTAATTCCCATTTATATGTTTCCTTCCATGCCTGAAGATGAGTTTGGGATTAGATGTTGTGTTTAAAATAGAACACTGAACATCCATGGCTACGATAATTGGGCATGCATCGAATTAAAGGACTCATACTTACTATATGTTAAACCACGGGAGCCATACCAAGACGTGATAAACTCAACCAATGTGAGCAATTTAGATGGTTGATCCCTCAACAGACATCTGATTCTTTCATGGGTTTAGTGATTCACCAGGAATCCCTCAAGCCAGAATCTTATACTGTTCTTCACATTAAGCAATGCAAAACCAATTACGCAATTAATCTAAGGTGATGTAAAAATGATAATAATAATAATAAATAAATAAAAGTATGACATTCTGTTGTATAAGTCATTTAAGTACTCGAAAACTAACTAATTCAAAATTTTCAACCTTAGCTATTACCAACAAAAGCATTGTTGATACTCAATATGTGCCAAGCAAGAAAACCATATACATGCTAACCTGATTACTGGTTACCTAATAAATTGTCTATAAACTACGAACCAACTTTTAAAATCGGAATGAGAAGGAACTCAAAACTAACAAAGAAGCCAGAAACACATCCACAAAGCCCAAAGTTATTGTCATGCTTCATTCAAGTATTCTATCAGGCCAGTCTCAAGATCATCAGCTAGGAAGATCATTGCCAAATAATTGATAGTTTAACACATTCTACCACTTAGCAAATCATTTGAAAAGTCATATATAAATAGAGAAGTAAAAACATTACGAATTTGTTTTAACCTTGCCAGTATGACTAATAGCACGGTTCAAAGTATCGCATGAGATGTTTCAACACAATCCACTTCCATCCACAGGCACAATACGTGTCTCTATAATTGTGTAATTTATGTTTTATGATACTGGTATACTGAGTTCTATAACTAACCAACTGATGAGTACAAAAATTGTGAATTCATCAGAAGCCAATAACGTTTTAGAACTTGAATGGGGTTCAGAGAAAAACTTATATCCAATTTCACTAGTCTTAAATTCTCATAAAGAAGGCATCTCTTCATGCGTTAGTTATTTCTATAAAGTGAAAATAGAAGTCAAATGCTAGTCTATTGACAAAAGCTGCAAACACTTTCCCCTAACTCTTCGCTTTTGGTTGTGCCCCTCTTCCAAATTATTTGTTGTAACATTTCCGTCCTGTTAAGTTACCCATTGTCCCAGAAGGCAGAAGCCTAACTTGTTAGGAACTTTGGAGTGGACCCAAATATATATCAAGTATTCAATGTCCTCCCTCACCTGCCTCTCCATGTGTGCTTCAACTCCATTTTGCACGTGGAGATGCGAATAATAATAGAGCAAAATAGAATACCAATGGGAGAAGCAGAATGCAAACAAAGAGAATTGAACTCAAGGTCTCTCCCAACATGAGCTCAAATACGATGTAAGTTACCAATTGTCCAAAAAGCTTAAAATGTTAGGAAACATGCCCAACAATGTCTATCAAGCTATTCAATGCACGTGAATAGGGCCAAATAAGGAAAATCAACTTTTTTTGCAAGTTACGACCAAATAAGGAAACGTCAAAATGTAAACTTTAAGTTGCTGATATCATAGAATCTGAGTCTGAAGTTTCAACTTACGCAGTTACATATCCCCATTTCTTACTTATGGCTATGCTACACCAAAGAATTATCCACATGCCTTTGAACACTCAAGCCAATCAAGGATAACAGAAGTAATTGCCATCAAATTGTAGGCTCCAACTTTTTCCTTTAGCATCTTTGTGTTTGTTGGGGTTGGGCTGGGGCTGGGGCTGGGGAGAGGGAGGGATGGAGTATAACAGACCAGCGAAGTCACGTGTAGGACACTACGTGTTTTTAGTTCAGAACGCAATAAAAAGTGTTCCTTGTTTCCTGAAATTTTCGAACAAGGTAAAATTGCATGTAGTATACACATCAGGTGCATCTACACGTAGTAATATAGTTTATCATATATCATAACTCGCAAGATGAAATATATTTGAAATCTAGTGCAAGTCATACTGTCATATATATGTTATGTAGTCAGTAGTATTACAATTTTTCAAACTAGGCAAGAGTTGGGCGTTAAATAGTATTCAACTTTGGAAAAAGAATCATTCAAACTGCATATTGCTATGTAGAGAAGCAAGACAAAGAGAGTTAGACTTACGAGTTGGCTGCCTTCATGGCCTAGTATATCCTCCATATGAAGAAACAGTGACCTCCACTGACCCATGAGATCAGATTCTAACCTTGAAGACTTGAGGCAATTCTCTTGATTATGTTTATCTAGGCCCTTATCCCTGCAATATCTTTGAGCCAAAATGCTTGCTTCTTTCTGACTCTTCTTTAGTGCTAGGGAAGTATCAAACAATCGTTATGCTATGTAAAAAGAAACCAGAACATGCCTTAAACAAATATCAACCAACATTAATTTTTTAACTGCGAGACATTAGACGTACCAGCTATTCGACCCTTGATATCCTGGTAGTGAAGGTCTGACAAAATATAGCCAGCTGAAAACCACCAAATAAAACCACCACAGCCTTATCAGATCATGGGCATAATGAAACTAATAAAATATTGTCAGACGAAAAGGAGTTTCTAATAATCAGCGCAGATGATTGAATGCTAGTTACAAACAACCACCAAGAATCTGAAACCCATGTCAACAGATGGAAACTTTAGCATGAAACTATGATGTAAAGAACTCGGATGTACCTTTCACACAGAAAGAGCAGGAGCATTCTTTGATCAAGTCAACACCTGCACTTGAGTTGGAGCTTCCATTTCCCTTAAGTCCAATGCATCTCTCTAGTTTATAAGATCCAGGACCCAGTGACTCGGGCAATCTTGAGCTTCCAATTACGTTTTGTCCTACGCATTTCTCTAGTTCAAAATTATCAGCACCAATATCTTTGCAATGAGCCACTAATTTATCTCCTCTCTGATCAATTTGCACAACTTCCGGAGTGACACTTCCTTCCACAACTTCTGGAGTGACACTTCCTTCATGTTTTTCGCAAATTTCTTCAGCAAAAGCACATGGTTCAGAAGCCATAGGCAGCAAAATGCTAGAAACACAGCTGCCTCTTGAGGCATCAGCAACTTGCACAACATTTTCAACGACAGAATCGGTTCTACCAAGATGAAGGCTGTCACTAAATGAACTCGACTCCTTAAGTTCACTTGACACTTTTGAGATGCCAGAAATCACATTACCCCGGAGTGAATTAATCTCACTGCAAGGACGTGGCGAAACGCAAACCCTCTTACCTTTTTCAACGTTGTTTACAACAAATTTGATCCCGCATTTCTCTTTGACAATGTTTTCAACTCCCTTGATGACCTTCTGCGTAAACTGTGAATCTCCCTCTTTGTCATCAACACGCTTTCCACGTCCCTCCCCGGATTTACTTCCTGAATTGCCCGAAATCTGCAATAATCCCCTTTTCCCTAATCTATTGGTTACATCACCCAAAACAGTACGGGTTTTGGGAAACCCATCGGTAGAATTACCCTCGCTCATAATGAACTTACTTACATGAAACGAAAGGCATCAATCCAATCCCAGGCTTGGAATCAATTACATCTGTAAATGTGTGGATCAAATCCCTATCCCGCGGATTTGGGGATTCAATTGAATCCTTGAGGGTCTGACGGACACAAAGAAAAACACCAGCTTAGTATAACAACCAGAGCATACACCGAGCGGTATTTAATCATGTTTCTTCCAACAAAGATCTAACAGCCCCTTTGGCTTAAAGGACTTGATAAGAAAAGAAAAGAAACGATTAGAGTTTCTTGCCAAATCACTCATTTTCGGTTTGAGTAATTTGGTAAGAAACAAAGAGAACAGTACAAAAATGATATTTTTTGGTTAGTTCATTCTCCTCTCACTTATTGTTTGGAAGTTGGAACCTCTGGAAAACAAAGGAAAGGAAAATCAGAAAAATTCCCCTCCCCTCGTTTGGTTTAGAAAGAAGTGAGAGGAAAATGAGAAAACCAAGTTTTGAGCACAGTACATTTTCATCACACTTCTGTTCTTAACCATTTCCCTTTCTTTTCTTTTCCTTTCCTTTCAATAAGTTCCAGGCGTACAATCTGTCCAAAATGGTGACATTCTGTGAGAAAGGACTACCTTTTCTTATCACACCCTTTCTCACAATCCAACATAGTTGGCGAGATTTCGGTTCCACCAAAATCTATAGCTAACCCTAACAAAAAAAAACCCTAGAGAAGTCGAAACCGACAGAGAAACACAGAGATCTTGTCTCTTGATGCCTTGTAACGTGAAAATTAAACCTCGAGAATAATCCTATTCACTAATTCAGTTGGAGGAATGAAAAAGACATCAACTTGAGCCAAAATTTAGTTCTTTTGAGGTACCAAATAAAAACCATCGTCAAGTTTTCCACAAAAAGTATACATATACACCAACAAAATTGGAACGTGGAAAAACAAACTAAGGGAAATGGGTATTGCATAATTAGATATTAAGATGCATTAAAGAAAGGTGAAAATCTGAGGGCATGTTGAAAAATGAGTTACCTCTGTGAAGGGAGTTCAATAGATTTGGGAAAATATTGTTTGGAGGGAAAGCAAAATCACAATCAGGGAATCTGGATTGTGCTTTCTTGAGGGTGCTCGTTTTGTACTAGACTCTCTTTGTATAGGCAAACTTAAAAAAAAACAGAGAGAGAGAGAGAGAGAGAGAGCGAGAGAGGGAGAGGAGGAGGAGGGAGGTTGAATTAATCGAGCGGGAAACTGGATTTAGGTCACCGCCAAATTGGCCCGCGTTTGATGTTTGAACCGATTTTATGAGACCACAAATTATTCACACCAGTGGAGTCCAGTTATGGATGGCGACTTGGGCTGGGCTAACCTAAGCCCAACATGAAATTGGGTTGGGCTTCGACCGAGATTTTGGACGACCCAAGCCCGAGTTCTAACATACTATCCATTATGTAATGGGAAAATAACGGTCAATGACATGTTTTGATAATTAATATCTACCAAAAATATTTTCAGCATTAACAAATGTTCTCAGCATGTCCTTGACGGGTATTAATTATCAAAATACGTTTTGGGCCGTCATTTTCCCTTATGTAAATACATCCTCTGTCTCGATTTGTTTATCCACTTTTGAAATTCAAATTTATTAAAAAAAGACAAGATTACTAATAAATGGATTTAACTTTCTGCTTTCGATTGGTTGTGATTGTGTTGTCCATCATTTATTCAAAGAAAATGGTACTCCTATCTAACTTTTCTGGCATTAAATGAGAACACACAATGACAAGGCAATCTTAAAAGGAGTTTTTAAATATTCATCCTTATTCATCACTCCTCGTAAGTTTCCATCCTTTGACTTTTTTGCACTTATGTTTTCATCCCTTCTCTTTTTTAATACCAATTGTACCCTTACAAATAAATATGCATAACAGATGTTGCTTAAATAGGTGGCATGTAATTAGGTTTTATGTGATTATGATTTCCTAATTAAATGGGATTTGATTGATGATTTGAAAATGAAGGGGGATAATTCAAATCTTTGTTATCTTTTCCAAAACTTTTTAAAACTAACTAAAATCCACTCCATATACACACCAAATCCCCATTGAATAAACACATCATGAATGGAAAGAAAAAGATATATATCCGTACCTTCACATTGCAATTGGAATTAAATATGGCAATTGCTTTATTTATTGGGTCTAACAAACCACATCAGTGGATATGGTTCTGATCCATTGTCGTCTTCTCCTCCGTTGTCGCTGGTGATTCCTCCGCTGCAAGCCCGCCATCGGAGATTCTAACCCAAGACAAACTCATTGCCGCCTACTACCTCCCACCTCTCAAAGCTCCTCTCCACTGTTCGCCGCCTCCGCGACCTTGACTTTTCCGTCCGATCCACATGCATCCACGATGACTCCTCCATCTCCTCGTGTTCTTGCTGGTTAGCTCCGTTAGTTTTGTACCTTTTTCGTTTCATGGTGTTTTTTGTTTCAAACGTGATGTATTTTTTCATATTGTTGAGTTTTCATTAATAAAACATTGTATATTCATATTTTTTCGTGGTGTATATTCATGAATAAAACATTTTATATTCATGGTTTTTTCATGCTATTTTTCCGGAATGTTATGGGTTTTCAAGTTTCGTCGAGAAATCATGATTTTGGTTTATTGTTTTTCATGATAAATTAACCACGAAAAATATGGTCAGTTTGAATATTGTGTATGTTCCGAAATATTTCTTAAGATTATTTTCCAAATAATAAAAACATGGTCAATCCACCATGTTTCAAAAAAGGGGCTATTTTCCTGGAATGTTATGGGTTTTCAAGTTCCACCGAGAAATCATGATTTTGGTTTATTGTTTTCATGACATATTAAGCATGAAAAACAAGGTCAGTATGAATATTATATATGTTCTGAAATATTATTTATGATAATTTTGCAAAAAATAAAAATATGGTCAATCCACCATGTTCTAAAAGGTTTCATGATAATACGTGCTATAAATGAAAAAATAAATATCGTTTTCGAATGTAAATCGGTGAAATTTGGTTATTACGAATCTTTTAAGCTTTGAAATCATATGTCATAATTATCTCCCGTAATTATTGAGATTGAATCCCACTAAATTAGGAAATGGTTGAATCCTACTAAATTAAAAAATGGTTGAATCCCACTAATTTAGGATGTCAATTTAATAAAACATATATGAATATATTATTAAAAGGGTAAGATAGGTAATTCACCATCTGAAAGGATGGAAACATAACTGTTCAAAATGACCGTGATGAATTCTTACGTGGAATGAGGTTTGAGGATGAATATTTAAATTCCCCATCTTAAAACTGGACGAATAAATTAGGAATGGAGGGAATACTACAGAGCGGGTTTTAGAAAATTTGATTGGTGTGGGTCCTGCTTGACTTATCCTATTTTAATTTTTATGATGTAAAGGGCATAATCTTCTTTTTTAAGTCTTGGCATGAAAAAACTATCACTCTCCACAAAAAGGTTCGATCATGTGTCTTATTCATAAATGGTTATATAAATTCATGCGTGGTGCACCTCTATCCACATGAAGGTTAAAATTTGTTATATAGTAGTAGCTTGATGGTGATTATTTTTTGGTCATTGTAGCTATTCATATAGTTTATTAAAATTAAGGCCCTGCTCGGACAAAAAATTGAGCCGGCTTTCCCAGCTTTTCTGTCAAAAAAAGCCACCGCTGGTTCGGCTAAAAAAGCCACACTGCAGACCACGAAAATGACCAAAATACCCTGCCTATCTTATATGCCTTCCCAGCAGAACCTTATCCTTTTGTACTCATCACACCATAGCCTCACACAGTCCAAACCCTTTCCGAAGCTCCCAAACAGTAATCACCGACTCTCCCCAAAACATCCATTCAAGGGGGAACTCTCCAAATCCCGTCACACGCCTCGTCCGGCATCAACCCCCTCCGATCCTCTCACCAACTCTCCACGGAACCCAGATCTCCCAAACGTTAATGTGTGTTTGGAAATTGGTATGGTGTATGCGCCAAGTGCGGAGTGGGGTCGGTGGGTTTCTTTTCTTTTCTTTTTTCAATGGGTTCGTGGGTTTCCTTTTGTTTCGAAAATGGAAACATTCATTTTGTTTCCCTTCGATTGTATTGCAGTTGTTGTGTAAGGGCATTATAATCTTGTTGGTATGTGAAGGGGAGTCAAAACAATAAAGAAGCCTGTAGCATCGTTTCCCATTTTCTCTGATTTCTACAATTTTTACTTTAAAATAATGTTGTCGATATCTTTTTTGTTGTTTATGTTTTTACATTATTTATTACTTGTTCTGATTTCCAAAAATTCGTTAAGAAATGAAGTGTTTCAATTTTCAATCTGTATACACTGGGGCAAAGAAATACTTTTTCTGATCATTTTATCTTAAATTGTGATTCATAATTGAAGTTTGTAAGGCCTTTCAATGAGTACCGTAAGAGAAACTTAAAACTAAAAAAGGAGCCTTAGGGTGCTCGTTGAAAGGCCTTAGAGCCACAAATTCATTATGACCATTAAAGATAAAATGATAAACAAAACAAAATCTATCCACCGATTTAACCGGATTGAAAATCGGAACAGTAAAATAATATTAAATAAATAAAATAGAAAAATGAAATACAGACATCCAAGTAAAAAGAAAAAAGAAATAAGTTAAACTGTTGAAAGAGGTGTATTTCTGGGGCCGGGGGTATTTTCGGAAAGAAGGGGTGGGGTCGGGGGGTGGGGTTGTGTGTCAGGAGGGGTAAGCAAATGGCTTTTTGTAGAATAAGCCAATAAGCCAATAAGCCTGGCTCAATTTTTTGTCCGAACAGGGCCTAACTATTATACTCCACTATTATTTTTTTATGGTGATTATTTTTTGGTCATTGGATGCTTGGTATTGTGCTATGCGGATGTAGCAGCGATCTCATATTCATTATTAAGTATGCCAGTTGAAATTTTGAACATTAATAGTGGGAGAAATTTAATCCCTTTAGGCTATAAGATGTTCAAAATGAGACTATTTGAAGTTTAGAGTAGATTAAGATTAACAAATGACAAAAAAAACAAAAGAAGGTTTGACTCGGATAGCATCGCAAAAAAGCTTTTGAAAAGTCATTTTGTTTATATATAAGTAGCGAAAAAGTATACTCCTTAAGGTTAGTGGGAGCAAATATGTTTTATCTATGGATATTGGTTAAGGGGTTATTGGATCGATAGATATCTGAGTGACCATGATATGAGCCATTTGAAAGCTACAAATAGAGGTTACGAGGAACATGTAAGGAACCAAGAATTTTAAATTGATTTACAATATATGCATCCCAATCATGTGGAACTGATTGCTTACGAGTTTAAATTCTGCCATGGTCTAGACATCTTAAGTTGTTATTTGATTTGAATGCAAAAATTAGTCGGAGCTATGCATGAAACCATCTACTATTATGTTGCAACGGTCTTAAGTTAATATTATATAGTGACCATTACTACGTTTACTTCAGCTATAATTTTGTTTTCTATGATAAAGATAAAAGTAGAATAGTGTAGATCAACATAAAGTACCTTATTAGGAAGGGGGAGAGAGAGTGTGTGTGTTCATAAACACAATTTTGTGACCATTAAGCATAAAGTATTGAGTTAATTTCTGCCGAAAAAATAGTATATGTCATGTCGTGAATACATGGCTTCTTCGCTCATTTCATATTTGTTTGATCTCATATTGATGCTTAATTGAGGTTCGTCACTCTGTAAGTGTTATTAGACAATAAAAATGTACATGTGCACATAAGGTATGAAGTACGTTTTAAATTATCTAATAAGCCCTCAATAGTGTAAATAAATGGGCTTATCTATCTCATTTTTGTCACACTCACGTGCACAATTATTTTGATTTGAATGATATTGCGTGTAGTTTGTGTTTTTTACCATTATAGATTGAACGTGAGAATAAGGCGTGTTTTGGCGCCATGAATGACTTCCAAGAACATCCAAGGCCCCAAGGCCATGTGGAATCCGTGGACAAGCTCAAAAATGTCATAGCAAGAAGCCTCAGAGTGTGAACGGAACGGTCGAGGGTGATTTGAAGATGAAGCAAGGAAGCTGACTGTTTTGTAGATCAGTTCCAGAACCACCAAAAATGCCAGTTTTGGAACCAATCATCTAGTGGACAACACTTTCTGATGCAGCAGACCAGTTTCGGAACCCCTAAAAATGCTAGTTCCGGAACTCAACTAGAAATTTGACAGATTTTTGTACTCAATCTCAAATTAACTCAGGGGTATTTTGGTCATTTGTAACTTGAATTCTAAGGGGTATATGTAGGTTTCTATCCTATTTTGCTGTTAGATCTTTAATTTTCAGCCCAATGAACTTCTATATCTACCTCCCTCTCCTCTCAAACTCTTCATCTCTCTTCAAAGGAGATTGAAGAGTTGGGTTTGAGGTATTCCGTCTTCATTAATATTGTAGGTACGGTTGAGATCTTTCGTAATCTTAAGTTTATTTCCGTTTTTATCCATGAATCGTATTTATCTTTTTATGCTTGTTCTTCGTACTTGTTCCAACTTGGCCGACAATTCTTCCATCTTTGTTTCAAAAACATTATGCTCGCTCACCGAAAACTTGTCGGAGCTACTCATGCCTTGGTTTCTCATTGCTTGCTCACCCGGATCGATGTATTGCCAAGTTTGATCTCACGCTGCCAAAGAGTCCAAGAACTCCCAAGCATCATCGAGATTCTTTCCCATAAAATTGCCACCTCCCATCGTGTCAAGGAGCTGCTTGCTGTCTCTAGAGCAACCCAAATAGAAATAATTAATCAAAAGGTACATGGGGAAATTATGATGTGGAATAGCTGCAAGTAAATCCTTGTAGCGTTCCCAATACTTGTAAAAGATCTCCTTATCCCGTTGTTTAAAATTCTGTATTTGGTCCATAAGGAGCTTTGTGCGGCTGGCTGGGAAAAACTTTGTGGTAAACACATCCTAGACTTTCCTCCAAGTTCACAAAGATCGGGGCTTCAAAGAATGGTACCATTGCTTGGCCTTATCTTTGAGCGAGAAAGGGAACAACTTTGGCCATGCTTGATCTAGCTGCCCTGGGCCAGTAACAAATGTACCAACAGTTGTCTTAAATTTCCGAATATGAGCATAAGGATCCTCAAGTTCACGCCCCCGAAACTCAGGTATGACCCGGTGATATTATGGCTTGAAAGCAAATGCATTGGCGGCATTGGTGTTTGGAACTATTATTGGTGAAACATGTGGAGCCATTTCCGGAGTTAGATAATCCCTCAAAGTTTGAGCCGGTGGATCTGCCATTGGCCTCAAAGGAAGAGATAATTCGCGCGATGGAGAATAGGCCTGAATGATACTACGTACCCTCAGAGGTGAAACAGACCTATGCAACCGATTTTAAAAGGGGCTACGATAGACGTTGAGCATATGCCCTGCACAAATCTTAACAGACTAAAAGGGCTATGCCGCCGCCGCCTCGTTCTCAACACAGTCTCGTGGGGTTAGGCCACCGCCACGGCTATATAAGCAATAAAAAATAAAAATAAAAAAGTAAAAAGGCAATTGATGCTCAAGTTAGCCGAATTGGTGGCTCAGTTAGAGGTATCCGCTAAGTTAAGTTCAAATTATACAAAGAAAAATAAATGGAGTACTTACAATGGTTTGTTGATCTTCCAAATAAACTATAAAAAGAAATCCCCAGCAACGGCGCAAAAGATGCTTAGCACCACAACCTCGCCTTCAAATATGAGATTGGAAAACCCCAAGCGTAGGGCTAGATCGTCGGAAGCATAATAAACCGGTAAGACCGGGATTGTACCACAGGGAATCAAAGATAGCTTAATCGGATTGTAGGTTTTATATGGTGGGATTCCAGCGTTTAAGACGGTTAACTTGGTTTTGCTTTAAACATTGGAAATGCTAAAACGAAAGACTAGAAATGAGCTTTATAAACTAAAAGAGGCAAGTCTAGGGATCGTCTATCCCTTGACAAAGGCCGTTACCGATTCTTAATTATAACTCAAGCAAGAGTCACGACTGTGTGCTCACGCCCGGAGAATTTAACTTTAAAGACTATGTTTATCAAAATATGTGATTAATCAGAACTAAATCAACTTATTTTTGCTAATGTATTTAACACGTAGGAGGCCACGAGCCTCAATATGTCGTTTGCCAAGACCACTTGACTAATTACATATCAAGGAGTTAGCACCTCTCGCTTAGACCAAAATGACTAGGTTAATTTTAATTCCGAAAATCATGATTTTAAGCCCGAAGGTTTGAGAACCAAATAACCACCTAAGTCCTCAGGAAAGATTACCCCGAGACTTACCCAAACGACAACTCACTCATAGCTAAAAGCACAAAAGAAAGCATAGAAACGAGACATGATTTTAACAGATGAACACGAAAACAAACTTGATATTAATAAGGATCTAGTCCGTACAAGCAACTTTAATAAACGGAAAATTAACAAACGAGAAAGACTTACAAGTGTTCTTGAAGGATTTAACTAAAAAGCTTGAAAGACATTAATGGGGTTCTAGGAAAGTTAAAGACATAAAGCTAGGGTAGGTGTGTGTGCGTGTTACATAAAGAGAGGAGAGGGGTATTTATACTAAAACACCTTTCTCTCTCTAAAAACATGCCAAAAGTGGCAAGTATTCCATAAATGGAAAATTGGAAAAGTAAACAAAACGTAGATATTTTCTGCAGGCAGTGTCGGTACTGGCCAACTCCCAATACCGGTACTGGGTCTTCAAAATGCTAAGAAATCAAAACTCTGCCAAGAGGGTACCGGTACTGGCCTTTTCCCAATACCGGTACTGGCCTTTTCCCAATACCGGTACTAGGTCTCCAGAAATCAGATTTTGGCCTGCACTTGGTCCGAACAACTCGATGATGCCCCGATGCCCTCTCACCACTTAATTAATCACCCGATGTGGCTTGGTAGGGAGCTGCCACATGGCCTTGAATACTTGGATGCTTCCGAGAGCAATCCTTGGCAATAAAAACCGTCTTAATTCAACGTTTAACCTGAAACTAATAAAAAACAACCTTACGTGCAATATGGACAAAAAACGATAACTTAAGGATTCAAACACGAAAAATTAGGGGACTCTGAGCACCAAGATTATACAATCTTGGGTGCTTATCAGTGGGCCACCGCACTTAAAGGAATGGAAAGAGAGTAGTGTATGGGGCCTGGCTGCTTGGGCTATAAATCTCAACCATTTGTGTGTCTTTTATTTTTTTAAGGTTAAAAGAGGAAAACTTATAGATGCTTTGGTTATATTCGTTAAGAAAGTGCTGCGAAAATTAGTTCCGACTTAATTATAGATGACTTTCGGGATCTAAGAGAGCATCACATTCTATTTTGATACGTGGTTGAGGTAGCACATTAAAAACTTTTTTATTTTTTCACCTTTTAGTTATTTTTTGGCTTTTTAGGTTCACCTAAATATTGTGTTTAATATTGGTAATATGTACACATTTAAATGCTTTAGATTCCCGACCTTCGAAATTTCAAAATATTATTGTATATACGTAATTCTGGTTCCGTCTTTGTAGGCATCCAAGTTATACATAGAATAGAAGACACCTAAATCTAAAAATTATGAGTTTGGTGTTTTACTTGAACAAGAAAGAACGATTCATATATTTTTTTCTACCATACTATCAGATTGCATTGAATACTGCCGATTCGAGTATGCTCATTTCATTTAAGACATGAAATTGAAATTCTTTTCATTTTCTTTCTTCAATCATTGATAAGAATTCAGAAGTTGCGTTTCATTCAAATTTTTTTATGAATAGGAATTTCTAATTATTTTGACTGGCTGTTTTTAGATAAGTAGAAAAGTAGTAGGAATTAGAATGAACAGTGCAGTAGCAATAAATGCAAGAATATTTACTGGCTAGAGGTTAGCACGATCTTATTTACGTATATTTTATGGGTTTTGTTAATGTATGTCCCTAAGGCATATGTTAAGTCACATCATACGAGTACATTAGTAATTCCTTTCATATTGCTCCACTTCCATAGGGGATGTAACAACAATAAGGCTCCGTTCAGTTGCCAGGAATGTTGTACCGGAAAGTTATTCTCAGGAAAAGTTAAGTAAAGTGAAATAAAGGAAAAAGAAATCTATTTTCCTGCGAGTGTTCATTTGACATTTTTTTTGCTAGAAAACGAAAGTCTAGTGGTTCATTTGCCGAGAAAAGTTACTTATGAGAAACTTTTTTATTTTTATTCTCATGGCTAATTTTAAATAAAAGTAACGTTGATAGCTAAATAATAGGCTATCATATCTTAAAAATTAACACATACGGAAAATGTATTTTATCTAATGCAAAGCCTTAACATGAAATAAAAAAAACCGACTTGCAATTCCATATTCAATTTGCTATATTCTGAATGGTCATGCAAATCTCCCATTTAAATTGACATTCTCTAATAATTAACCGTACAAATGAAGTTTAAAAAATAAGTAGATGATAACTAAATAAATAAATATTAAACAACCGTGCTTGATTAGTTGCCGATGCAAAAACTCACTGAAAATTAGTTAGTACAAAACAAAATTGAAGACCAATGACAAGATAAATAAATACTTCCAAAAAAATAAACTACCAATTTTTTTCTAAAACAATTATCTCAGAAAGCACCATAGTAGTCGAATTTTTTGTTACTCGTGTAAATCTCAAAGTGTCTTTCTAATAAACTAATTCGTATTTTTTGGTATTGGCGTCATTCATTTTTATTCTTACCCGCCAATGATTTTGGCTCCACAATGGAGAAAATTTTTCCCGTGACGCAAAATTCTATGCTTTTGGTTGGATCACTTTTGCAAGAAAGTAAAATCTCGCAGGAAAACTTAAAAACAAGTTTCCCACTACTTTCCTGCCAACTGAACATTACAAAAGTTATGGGAAAATTGATTTTCCCATCATTTTCTGTACTTTCCCGGCAACTGAACGGGCCTAAATTGGGTTCTCGGAAAATTTAACTTTTTACTTTTAGATGAAAACGCCCCAAACTATACGGGTTGTGTACAGACAAATGTTAAATATTACTAAGAAATAGCCACCGATCCAAGACATAAAATGCAGAAGTTGACTAAAATGCATGGAACTTTCGAGTAAATTCGCTGCTTAGTTCTTCATGCAGTTTTTTTTCCCCCTCAAATGTTTTTCTTTTGAATCGCAAAACATTTTACTCCCTCCGTCCCTAAATAAATGTCCATCCTACAAACTTAGGCCTCTAAAAAGTATAAAAATTGAACCAAATTAATATTTTTTTGGAATAAAGACAAAAATGTTCCAAAAAGTCTATCTATTTTGGATTATTTTCATCCTTAGTGAACTCTTTTAAAATTTCGATCATAATTCTTTTTTTAGATCGAACTAATAATTTAAAAAAAATTAACGCAAAACTAACTAATGCGGAAAAAAGTTCGTACAAAGAAAAATAATAATTCAACCTTTTCATTTAACCAAAATCGACAACACCTTTTTTTTTTCCCATGCCCTCCCTTTTTTTTTTCCTTTTCTTCTTGCAGCTTTTAGATTAGCGAAATAAATGAGTAGTTGCACTGTATATCGTCTTGGTTTATGATCTTTACCGTGTGTTTAAAGTGCTAGAAGGCAGTTGAAAAGATGGCCTGGGAGAAAAGCAAAAGGGTAATTTGGTCTCACTTGGAGCAAGGTTTTCTCTTGGTCCAATATTGCCTAAACTATTTAGTTACTTTTAGAGAAATGATATTAACACTTCAAAAATTGATGCAGGAATTCTAAAAAATAAAGAAAAGTGGCTTTTGAGTTACACTGATTTTGAAGCGCCTGCATCAATTTTTAGAGTGCTAATATCATTTTTCTACTTTTACAACTTCCAATATACTAGTAAGTGGTTGTAGTTGGGCTCATTTAATGAGAACTAACATATGCCCTCAGCACACATATTAATAAAATTCATATTTTATTGAGCACTGCTATGGGTACATATGACGTTATGGGTACATATGACATATATATACCATGCATATACGGGTTTGTGGGGCACCTCGGGTCTCAAAAAATTATTCGAACCGTTTATTATTTTTAAAACATTTTTTATGGAGCTCTTTCAAAAAATCAACCTCAATTCAATTCGATTTCAGTAACGATTTTTTCTTGAATTTATACGAGTGAAACTAAACAGTTCCACCCTACAAATTTTGAAAAAATCATTACGGATATCGAGTTGCGTTGATTTTTTACAAGGCTCTAAAAAAAATTAAAAAATAATGGGCGGTTCGAATATTCTCTATGTACCCCTAGAATTTTTGTATAGCTAATATGTACCCATAGGTGATTCCTATTTGATTTATCTATCTTACGATAAATGGATCAAAATGGAGTTCGGATCCCTGTCCGACTCCATCCGGAGAGGCGTCTGTTCCATTCTTTTTGGCCATTGATCTCACAAATCAAACGTTTGAGATGAGTCGAACACTTCTTGCCCAAAACAACGTGATTTTGAAAAAAAAAGTACTCGGCCCATCTCAGTCGTTAATTTGTGAGATCAACGGCCGATAGGGGTACACCAGGCCTGTCCGGAAGGGTGCCGGACAGATAAATTTGGAATTCGTCGGTGTCACTGTCACCGATCTGATCCATTCCAAATACACACACATATTTAGGTCAAACAATCACATCTTCGACGTTGGAGGGCGCGCCAAAACAATTAACTGCCGCGATCTCTATCCAATCACTCCTCGCCACGTGTCCCCCAAACGTTACCCCACCCTCCCCTTCATTCTTCCACACGCAAATCTCTCTCTCGCTCTCCCTCTCCATATTCCTTCAATCGGTTCAAACTATCTGCACATAGACATACATCATATTTGGGGTTTATATAGACCTATGAGCTGTTAACCAGGCAAGTTTTGAGTTGCTGGTGAAGAAATTAGTTCCTTTGCAGGTATGAATCTATAAATTCTTTCGCTTGAATATTACCAAGATTGTGCATGATGAAATTCTTGAGTGAAAAGCCATATATTTGTGCTCCGTTGAATAATGGGCCAAATTAACAAACACTTGCGAAGAACAACGAATAAAAGGAACAAAGATTGGAAGGCACAGAGATTTTTTTACGTGGTTCCCCCAACTGTGCAGTTGAAAGCATCCGCCTCTCGTAATACCAGTTTTCACTGGGTATCGAATGATGAATGAAGTATAAGTTAGATAGGCTGCGTATAGCAAGTATTTATAACATAGGGTTCATATCGTTATAACCTAGGATTCATATCATCAATCACTACCCGGTGAAACCCGAACAGTCAGCGAAGAGCAAATTAGACCTAATCAAGCTTCACAAACCCGAAAAGTCAGCGACCTAATCAAGCTTCATAAACCTGAATAGTCAGCAAGACAGAGACATTTTTACAGGGTTCCCCAACTGTGCAGTTGAATACATCCACGCGGCTCATTTTTCCTATTTACCGAATGATGAATGAAGTATAATGTACATAGGCTGTGTATAGCGAGTATTTATGATCATATCATCAATTATCGTAATACCCCTGTCTAGGTTTCGGGATGGTGATCAACCTACAACCCGGCGAACCCGAATAGTCAGAGCAAATGAGATTGAATCAAGATTCACAAACCCAACATGGCCAATTACAGAATGATGAAGCGCACAAAAATCTTGTCTTTGCTGTTTGCATTCTTTTTTTTTGTTGTTGTTTGCGCATTATGTGTTGGTTTGGTCAAATTCTAAAAGAAAATCGGATCCCATTGTTTATGTTTGTTTGCAGCCCTACCTCTATATATACGAGAATACATTAATATAGTGGCTCGAGGAATGGAGTGTCGTAATCCAACACTGCAATCATCCAATTCCAGTAATCAGACAGCAGAGGATGATGATCAACCTACTACCCGGCGAATCCAACGGCTGCAATTGCACCTAAACCCACCGGTTGTATCCCGTGAAAACGTCCTGGAACTGCTGTCCTGTGCTGCTAAGGCGAAGCTTAGCGTGAACACTCAACAACTCTCTGATTACATGAGGGGAAAGCACAGAGACATACAGGAGAGGATATTCGATTACTACTTCAAATCTAGACCGGATTTACAGACCCCAGTTGAGATTTCTATGGATGAACATCGTGAGCTGTGCATGAGGCAGCTTCTGGGTTTGGTCAGAGAAGCTGGCATTAGGCCTTTTGGGTATGTTGCTGATGATCCGGCTATGTATTTTGCCGTTGCTGAAGCTGTGGGGAGTGTTGACATGTCGCTTGGGATTAAGATGGGGGTGCAGTACAGGTATTTCTATCCCCTTTTCAGCTTTTACCCTTTTTGGGCTTTTGGGATTTGATAGTTGAATTGATGGGTTGCAGTTTTGTGTGGCTTGAGATATTGGTATTGGTGATAATAAGGAACCCTTTTCAAAGAAATTTTATGGAACTTGAATATGACTTCATGGTTCCGGTACTGAATCCAATTTGAAAGGGAGTTGGATTCTAAAGTTTTTTGAGCTGACTGTTCAGGTTTCGCTCATATTTGTCAGAATTACAAGATAAATGAGTATTTGGCATCTTGGTTCTGGCATAGCAATCGATTACTAGATGTGCAAACTTCAATCGTGCTAATTTAAGCAGCAGTTTTTGTTTTTTTTTTTTGTTTTTGCCAATCACTTTCAGGGGATTTTCGTTGCCATATTGGGATTGTATCAATAAAAGTTGCTCTGGTTAATTCAGTCTTCACTTGTTAATATTAGTTGCCTAGTCTGCATTAACTGTTGAAGAATTGTATATGGTGTATGATATGGGAGTTAAAAGTTAAAACTGTTTCATCCAAGTCCATAATAGCAAGCTGCCACACCATTTTCCTGTTATGTATGGGTTTAATAGTTTCCAGTTGAAGCTATGCATCCATTGCATGTTTTAAACTAATGAGTGTTAGAGTCGGTGGAGTTCATATTTTGACATCCTCAGAAATAGGCCTTTAGATACGACTCGTTCCTTTGTAAAAATACAATCCTGTATTAGGAGGGAATTTGTAGATTTGAAGTTGAGGTTAGGGGTCCCATCCCCAGTAATGATCTTGAGAAACTATGTGGACAAAGAAATGGAAGCATATGGAAACTAAAAAGAACATTTTGTCGATGAAGAGAGTAAAAGACGATCAAAATAGTTGGTTTGGTATGTTGAGAGACGACCTTAGGCAAGAAGTAGCAAGGAGTGTTACTACTTGAGATTCAATGAACTGACAGCTGATCATAAAGGAAATGGATGGGATGGTTCAGGCTGGTATGACTGGCTTAATTTCATTTGCATTTTGTTGTATTTGATGTGGGTAGACATTTCAGATAGTTATGCCTAAGCCTTGAGTAATGTTCTTTCATCTGATCATCATACCAGCAGTTGGAATGGGTGTCTGTTAATCCACATTCATCATTTGACTACCTCTTCCACTTGGTGTCTTGCGGTCTTCTTTGACTTGCCTGAAACTTTAAGAATTGATGTCTATTGGTTACATTGCTTGTCTGGAGAACTATGTTTATGTCCTCTGTTTTGTCCTAGTCTTTCAAGTCATTCATTCAGCTCGCCACATAGCTAATCATGCTTTCTGCCTTCTTCTTTTTCTTCTTCTTCTTCTATATATGGTCCTTGAATTGTAGTGGAGATGGAGCTATCAATGTATATTTGATTTCTATATTATGTGATTCCATAAGAAATACAACTTCAAAACAAGAGCACAGTACTTCTTTAACCTTCTTTTGAGTGGAGAATAGGAAATTCTCCTTCTGAACTGAGGTATACGGTAGACGTTGAGAATTAGCCTTCTGTACATGTCTTTCCCCCTCAACTTAACCCTCTTTTACATAATTTGTGCGAGCTGTTAGTCCTTGTCTAGTTTATAGGGTTTATGCTGAAAATTGTGATGATTTTAAAGACCTGCTATTTCTATGTAATGTCATCCAATTTGATGCATGTGCTATTTGCTGAGGTGCTTCTGTACGCTGATAATTGAGGTTTTGAAACTTAAGCTCGTGTGATTGGCATTGGCCTATGAATGTTTTTCCTAGTGAGTTCTGCTTCGGCAACATTTTTGGTTAGAGCTAGGTCTGAAAACGAACCGAGCGGCTCGCGACTCGGCTCGCTAACAGCTCGACTCGGTTCATAAATGAACGAGCTCAATCTCCGCTACCTAGCTCGTTTAACAAACGAGCCGACCTCGAGCCACCTTGACCTCGGCTCGTATGAGCTCTCGAGTTGACCTCTGTATATATATATACATATATATATATATATATATATATATATATTATACACACTCGGACAAATGTTTTAACTTTATTATTATTATTTATTTATTATTAAATTAAATACTACAAAAAGGGTTATCATCATCCCAATCCCAATGTACAGCTGTCTAGCTACTAGCTACGGCTTCTTGTACGAAGTGATTGGGGAGCCCACATGTAACCTCAAGGGAAAGAGGTGCCTTTATAGTATAGTGAATGCCTGAGGAGTCTAAAAACTCTCGATGTGGGACTAAAAGTGCAAGTGAAAAACTTCTTCAAACTCTATTACACAAGTCCCACATCGAAAAAATGAAGAAGTGGTGCCCAAAGAATCCTCTTCAAGTAGAGCCTCCAGACCATTGCAGCAACAGCTCAACTTTTCTCGCGCGTACCGAGCCGAGGCGAGCCGAGCTCGAGCCATGGCTCGATGTTTCGAGCCGAGCCGAGCCAAGTTTGTGCAGCTCTAGCTGAGCTCGAGCTGGTATATATTTTGGCGAGCCGAGCTCGAGTTGTGTGAAACTCGGCTCGACTCGGCTAGTTTGCAGCCCGAGTTAGAGCCCAAGCTTCACATGACGCCTGAATGCTAGATTCGTTGCCAAAATTTGTGTAGTTAACCAAAACCAGTCATAATCTCAAAGCAAAATGTAGTGTAGGATGTCAACCGGACATAACAAAATTATTCTCTTTTTGGTTTGAGACCTACAGCTGCTCAAACCTTTCTGGAAACTTTGTTTCTTTTTGTTGCCTTCTCTATTCATGTTTTCCTTAACAATCTCAAGTGTTGGAGGCCCTTGTTGCATTTTGATCATTTATGTATGAACTGTGTAGTAGTCATTTTTGCAGATTTGAAAGTGTTGTCACCTTTAGGCCTGCCTGCTTCAATAACTTCATAGTATTTTTTCGAACCTTTTTTTTTTTTTCCAGTCTTTGGGGAGGCTCTGTGCTCAACCTGGGAACTAAGAAGCACAGGGATAAGTACTATGAAGGTATTGACAACTTGGAGTATACAGGTTGCTTTGCTATGACGGAACTTCATCATGGTATACTCTTCTTTTGGCCTCTACTAGTGTTGTTATGTTATATTATCTTCCCTTCTATACTCTCTCTCTCTCTCTCTCTCTGTGCATTCCACAGTTCCACTCTTACTGGTTGGATTCCAACATTTAAACCATTAGTACTTTCTTCATACGCTTCTAGAGTCCTGATGCAGACTGTGCAATTCACCTACAGGTTAGCTCATACCCGCACATACACAGAAAAGAAATAAAAACATGAAGTTTTTATTTCGATGCTGAGTTCATGTGAACGTGGGTTGATCTCTACACATGCATAAAAAACGCGAACTACAAGTTGAGCAATATAGTGACTGGTGCAAGGATAGGTATTATGAAAGACACTGTTGGAAAATCACGCCGGACACTCTGTTGTATAAGTTTTCCCTTTCCTTAGGGAACTATATGCATTCCCCTCGGTCGCACTAAAGCACAAAAAGAGGGAGTTTGAGAGGCTTAAATTGTGGTGCAAACATCATTTTCCCTATTTCCTTTGTGAAATCTCCAGGAGAATGTGTCTATGACTCAGAATAAGAAATTAGAATGCGGTCTTTTCTTATCTGTATTATTAAATGGTTCACACAAAAATTGGCGATAATCTGATAACAGTTATCAATGATCAATTTTTACTGTTTTCTTTTTATTTCATTTGGCCCATTCTTATCTGTATTCTTACATATCCTCTTGACATTTACCAAAAGTTGAATGGCTCCACCTTCCGACCAGAAGTTTGTTTATGTTTTAACTTACTTTCTACATGCCACTTGCATCTAGACTTATTTCTCGCACTTGCTTGTATTTGGAAGGATCAAATGTCCAAGGACTCCAAACAGTTGCCACATTTGATCCACTTACGGACGAATTCATAATCGACACCCCCAATGACGGGGCAATCAAATGGTGGATTGGCAATGCTGCAGTTCATGGCAAGTTTGCTACTGTATTCGCCAAGTTAATGTTGCCAACTCACGATACAAAAGGAGTATCTGACATGGGTGTTCACGCCTTCATTGTCCCAATTAGGGATTTAAAGACCCACCGAACACTTCCAGGGATTGAAATCCATGACTGTGGTCACAAAGTTGGTCTGAATGGAGTAGATAATGGAGCATTAAGGTTTCGTTCTGTAAGAATTCCGCGAGACAACCTCCTAAATCGATTTGGAGATGTCTCTAGGGACGGGAAATACTCAAGCCCCCTTCCGTCCATTAATAAACGCTTTGCTGCCACACTAGGGGAGCTTGTTGGGGGGAGGGTAGCCCTTGCATATTCTTCAGTTGGTGTCCTCAAAGTTGCCTCCACCATTGCAATTCGTTATTCTTTGCTCCGACATCAGTTTGGTCCTCCAAAGCAGCCTGAAGTCAGTATCCTTGATTACCAGTCCCACCAACATAAACTTATGCCTATGCTTGCTTCGACCTATGCATTCCATTTTTCCACTCTTTATTTGGTGGAGAAATATTCCGAGATGAAGAAGTCTCATGATGAAGAAGTGGTGGGGGATGTCCACGCGCTCTCTACGGGCCTCAAGGCTTATGTGACCTCTTACACGGCTAAGTCATTGAGCATTTGCAGGGAATCCTGTGGAGGCCATGGGTATGCTGCTGTCAATAGGTTTGGTAGTTTGAGGAATGATCATGACATATTTCAGACCTTTGAAGGCGACAACACTGTGCTTCTACAACAGGTTGCAAATGAATCTCGTTCTTATTCTTCTTGGGAAATTGATTTTTGCACTCTTCTTTTCGTCATATGTACTTACTATTCGGTTATTAAACACGGACTTTGAAACATTTCATGTAGAAAAATGTGAAAAATATGAAAGGGCAATGTTGCAATTCCGATGAATAAAGCAAAAAAACAAGTGCGGGTATGAAAAACGAGGAGTGCAAAAATAGTACTCTTTGGTGATATTATATTACCTTCAAATTTAGAAACCAAATCTGTCCGACGAAGTAAAGTTCTTGTAGTACTTGAATTCATGCTGCTATAGTTACGAACTTACAAATATTCACATGTAAGATGGGTTGGGTAATTTGTAGAAATGGCTACCTGGTGGTTTCATTTTACTAGTCACTAGTATAGAAGCTCCTCTGAGAACAATCAGTTTAGTACTTCTTTTTTTTTGCTCGGCAATCAGTTTAGTACTTGGAAGCTGAGTCAAGTCTGACTTAGCATTTATGAAGCTATACTATATGGAGTTAAAACTTTACCATAAATCTGCTGATGCGTTATTTTTAATGTCGAAATTGAAATATGCAGTTTGACCTCAATCCTACATGTTAATCTTCATTATGAGTCCCTTTCCGTTGAGTGGGTTCACTCCTTTGCCATCCTTAGACAGTAAAGTTTGTTTGCAAACTAATTAAGGAGATTTAGAAGTGAAAGTCAAAATGGAAATGTAGGACACGTCCAGTATGCAGAAAACTCTCATATTAGGCATGAAATTGCCCATGGCATTTTGAAGAAACAAGTAGTTTGAAATGTCTGAGGAATGAGGATGATATAAATCTGACACTCGGACACTCCCCCTTGTCATTATCAGAGCACCTGTACCGAGTAACATAGATTTCTAATTCTTGTTCGTTTCTGTAAAAGTAGTTTGTCTTCACTTTCTCCCCATGGAAGCTAGAACTGAAAATTTTAATTTTTTATTGTGGTCAGGTGGCAGGAGACCTCTTGAAGCAATACCAGCAGAAGTTTCAAGGTGGCACACTTGCTGTTACATGGAACTATCTGAGAGAATCCATGAACTCTTATCTCTCGCAGCCAAACCCAGTAACAGCTCGGTGGGAAAGTGAAGACCATTTGCGAGATCCTAATTTCCAGTTAGATGCCTTCAGGGTGAGTATTATTTTTGGTTCTGCGAACCAAGATCATTATTCTTTGGCAGATAATGGCAAACGTCCAGGGCAGGATCAAGACAATTTGAAATGGAAAGTTTTCAAATTCGTTAATACTCCTATTGTTCTGGAACTCTTATTGTGACTTGAGTTTCTAGCTTTTTAGAGAAGCAAAATTGTTCTCAAGTTTTGCTAACAAATCCTTTTCAGATGATAGTAGAGCTAATTCATTTAATCTTTCTTATGCCAATGTCAATCTTAAATTGGATTTATCAATTGTAATTGAAAAAAGACATTCTTTATCCGAAAGCAAGACTTACATGTGAAATATTAGTTTTGAATATGCAGAGATTCCTTTTTATTTTTGAGCAATAACTTTACTAGTTTTGGGTCTTGTTTCATTATTGGTGGGCCTTTTTAAGATAATGCTGACGATATGTTATGTTGGCTTCACTCTAGTTCTCTATAAAATGGGGGCCTTTCAAAATGGGAGCCGAAAGCAAAAGCCTAGTTGCTTATTGCTAGAGCCGCCCCTGCATACATCTCGGCATGCACTTATATTTCACCTCCCTTGTTGCAGTATCGTACATCTAGACTGCTTCAAAGTGTTGCTGTGCGACTTCGGAAGCACTCTAAGAATCTAGGGAGCTTTGGTGCTTGGAATAGATGTTTAAATCATCTTCTGACACTAGCGGAGTCCCACATTGAATCGGTTATACTAGCTAGATTCATTCAATCGGTACAAAGGTAATTCCGAATGTTAGCCTCAAAAATATTTTCTTTTTCTTCTTGATGAATCTTCAGTTTTTTTGTGTGTGTGTGTGTGTGTGTGGATCCTCGTGAATCTCGAGATTGATCTACCTGAATTTTTCTGCAGCTGCCCTGATCCAAGTACTCGAGCTGCTCTAAAACTGGTTTGCGATCTATATGCCCTGGACCGAATCTGGAATGACATAGGAACTTACCGCAACGTGGATTATGTGGCTCCCAACAAAGCTAAGGTATTCAAACATCTAGAACCATATTCGATTGCTACGACAACTTAAATCAAGTGATCGTGATTAATACGGAGTAGATTCTTTAGTTTAAGGCTCAATGTATAATGCACTGGCCATTTTGCAGGCAATTCACAAGTTGGCAGAGTACCTCAGTTTCCAAGTAAGGAATATTGCTAAGGAACTGGTAGACGCATTCGATCTTCCTGATGAGGTCACACGGGCTCCGATTGGCATGCAGTCAACTGCAGAAGCTTACTCTCAGTACACCCAGTATGTTGGATTCTAATTACTCGGATGTTCCAGGATATACCGATTCCTAGTCGAAATATAGGATTACAATAAGATGACCTGAAAATAGAGGGAAGATGATTGGTGAAAGGACACTCCTATCTCCTATCTTCCCCACCCCCTTACCTTGTAGATGGTAAAATAGAGATGGAAGGATGTTATTCTGAAATGGATCTATAGGACTTGGATTGTTCTCTCCACAAATTCTAGCTGGTGTTTTTATTTTTATTTTTTTTATCCTTCTTTTTATTCCACAAACATGCTCACAAACCCCACGATCTAAATACCGTATAATTGTTTTGATGAGAAAATGTTCGTGGATTTATTTATTTCGCATGCAGTAATTCGTAGTTTAATTCCATAACAACCACACAACGATATCTCGTAACATAAGAATTAGGTCAAGTGTTCAACAATGCCTTAGAAGTCCCAATAAGAATTCTCCTGCGAAATCATATCCCTTATCACCACCTGCAGAATTGAATTCCCTCCTCACAAAATTCCCCAGAGACCAACCAGTCTTGACAGCAAAGACATTGCTCATCTCCCTAACATCAATTTCCAATCTGGTAATCACCACTCGAGTCAGGATTTCCCTCCCATCGCCGCCACTCTGCAATGCTCCTCGCAATTGCTTTGCGAAGAACTTTCCTGGAAACTGAATTCCTTGGATTACCATTCTCATTTCGGTTCCGAATTTCCCGCATTTGTTGGACTTGAGGAACTTGGAGAATTCGTGGCCGTAGAGCTCTTTGTAGGCTGAGAGAATCGATTTGATTTGTGGTGTGTTTCTTTGGGTTAAGAGGGACGTGATTGTTTTCCAATCAACGGAATTTCCAGTCTCCATTGCCTCGTAGAGTGTTTTGGCATCGCACATGGCCATGCTTGTGTCAATTCTGCCTCCATATTTGGGACTAGACTTCAGAATTGTGAGAAGAATCTGTCAAGGCAATCAAGAAGTGTTGAGTATTAGAGAGTGGTTAGTTCTAAGTAGCATAATGCGTGTGTGTGGGCATGAGCGTGAGAGTGCCATTCAAAAACATTCCAAACTACTAAAATTCGTAAGACAAAGGATTGAGAGAGGAACATTCCAAGCTACTAAAATTCGCAAGACGAAGAACTGAGAGAGGGAGGTACAATGAGGATTGAAAGCGGGAATCGAGTGTCCTTTCGAAGGAATATATGAGCTAGGGTTAGTTAGAGGAGGCACTATGAAATTTTGCATATACCTCTTTGAAGGTGGCACTAATTGTGTGAGCCATATCCTGCTCAATCTCAGAATTATACCGAAATCGGTATGCCTGCTTGATGGAATGCAGCTCTGTAGAAGAGCGAGTGCTCACCACCTCAACCAGAGTGTTGACATTAACCCTCCTTCCAAAGAGTGCCTCTCTTATTATCTCGGCGTCGCGCTCCTGCGGTTCACTCATCCGTAGATACACCGCATTCTACAAATGGACTCAGAAAAACTAGTATTATCGATCTGCGGTTGCTGTTTCCAGAATCAGTTTTGCAGAATATTTGTTTTTGAAACTTTTTGAAAATATATAAACATGTATCATCCTCTTATACTAACTTCCTATTTAATTACCGCCAGTTCATCGTTGTGTCGAATGGTGGATAGAACGTGGTGGAGATCCTGGTTGTAGAGAGCCCTAAATGTTTGATGAATGAGCTTAAGTTCTTGCGAGTCCCGGCTCGTGAGAGTCTCTACAAGCTTCTGTCTGTTGCCTTCACCATTGCCTGCAAATGTATACCATTCATCAAAAGCTTACGAGCTTTTGTATCACACTACTATGCTTTTGTTTTCATTTTCTGAAAAAACAAAACTACACAATCTTGTTTGGCACGCATATGAACTTTTCTTGAAATTTACTTTGGGAAAAAAATAATTTCTTGGAAGATTGACATTTCAAGAAATACAAAACGACGAGCATAAAAGAGTCGCGTCTTTAGAAATATTTGCCCAGAATTGTAAAAGATTTATACATCATTGAGTATCTTTCGTTGTCTTAGTTTCTGAATAGAAAGCAAAAAGAGTAAATAAAAACGAAGGATACGAAAACAATGCCCAACATAGATGAGCATATAATTTTGTCTTTTATCAGAAGCAAGTGGGTGCATTCATAAAAAGCCTTCGGGCACTTATAGAGATTTCCATAAGAAAAAAACAAAGACTAAGAAACTATGACCCTTCCATGATGAACAAAAGGATAAATTAAGGCAGATAGAGGATGTAATAACATGTACCTAGGAAACAAGAGTTGAGGTATTGGCAATCCAATTCATACTTCCTAGAGGCTTGCATGGAACTCTCCATGTGTAAAAAAGACACTAAAGTGTGGAAATGGGCTAAAGTGTTGCATGGAAATGAGGGCCTAGCTAGTGACCACATTTTATAGGGTGGAAATGGGCATGTGTGTCTCAATCTCAATCTCAAAATGTGGAATATTTACTTTCCACAAAGTAGCTATAGCTAGCCTGTGACAAAGTGAGAGAATAAACCTTGACATTGCATTTATTTAGGTTTAGATAGTGTAAAGGGAACCTATGCTTGGCTGCTTCAATGTCAACCATAGCCTTCCTTTTGTTACTCCCTTTTGTTTATCCAACAACCCTATCTCTGGAAACATTGCTGCCTGAAAATTACATGTTTAGAGCTGAGATTCGTTTTTCTTCAGATCAAAGGGTCCAGATTCGAAGATGAGCAAATCTAATCATCTTATATATATGTCGTTTGGCAAGCCCACAACAAGAAAATGGGATTCAATCTCTTCTCGACTAGAGAGAAGCCCCACCTATACGGGTTCAAAGGCGTTTTTCCTTGGTCAACAAACAAAAAAAAGTAAAACCTAAAACAAGAAATATTTTCATGATCCACATCTCATGTAACCCTCCACAATTTGTATTTCGCTTGCACGCAGTAGGCACGCATCATAAACAAAGATTCAGGATTAATTGTTTATCATTTGAAGAGTCAAAATATTAATTAAATTAACGGCTCCTGTGTATGTCAAACATATTAGTGGAAAGATGGATGAAGTGATTTGGATTGAAAGTCACTCTTGAAGAAGAATGTGTTGAAAAAGCATCAATTTAGGCTTAGAGAATAGATGCTTTTGGTAGGTACAATGCATGGCGATTCTGAGAGAGAAATTAGGCGATCATCGTTCAATCACAGCCGCACTACACATTTCATTTTAGGACTCCCAATTAGAAAACGAAGTGGATTTTGTCCAGTAACGAACACTTGGTGAAGTTTTATCATATGTGCGAATACTATACATGTGACATCAAAATCAGATTGAAAACATCGGTTTCAAAATTCTTTTTTTCTTTTTCTTTTAAGGGAATAAGAGTGGAGGAGGGGCAACTGGCATTGCTATCTGTTAGGTTTTTACTCTCCCTTTTTAAGGCACGATATTTGGTTAAAAGACTACTACTGCAAATGAGTTTGACTTTGTGACTGTATAAGTCAGCCGGTTTGCCAACTCGTCTACTAGAAGGGTACTCCGTAGTACACATATAAGTATCTTCATAGGTACACCGCATGAATTTCCCGGTGATAGTCCTCTGCACACCTATTGGAGCCCACTCTGAGCTCCACAAAAATACAGAAAAATATTCATAAATTTTAAAATAATATTTTATTGGATCTGTAAAAAAACAGCTCTAACAGATATCGATAGATATGTTTTTTTGAATTCGTAAGGACGAAACTGTGAATTCCGAAAAACATACCTACCGATATTCGTTAGAGCTTATTTTTTACAAGATTCCATAAAATATTATTTTAAAATTTATGAATATTTTTCTGTATTTTTTTGGGCGTGCGGTGGACGGTAACTGCATTTCCGCGCGGTGTACCTGGACTTTCTGATTTAGACCCCGGTAATTAACATCTTTTGTATATATCTAGCTCCTATCCCCCTAGTCTTGTGTAGTTTTGTATCTTTATACTTGTTATCTCTCATCGTCATGATTAATTGAAGTTATTCCATTTTCTCAACAAAATATAGAAAAAGAAAAAGAAATGCCACTTTACTCATTGTATACTGGTTTAGGGTATAGGTTTATAACAACTAATGGAATTCTTCATCCTATACTAGTTCCATTTGATCTCTCCATTAATTATTTGTATCCAAGTGTTGGCGTATGCAGCAGAGTTCTATCCGCAACCGGGGGCCCTGTTGTTGTGCTCATGAAACGAGTGTTGTCCGGTGCTCCAAAATGTAATCACGATCGCTCATTTTGTAGAGGTTATAGAATGAAATAATCCCGAAAAAGTTTAAGTTGATTGGACTTTGGTGATCCAATCAGCAAAACACATTTGTACAGTGCCGTCACCCATGTCCAAAAACTCAAGCTTGATAATATGATTCTTTTATTAGGTTACTGATATCCGATCGACTTAGTTTTCGTAGAGGTTGCTCAACGTGCCTAGCTCTATCAAGTGAACAGTTCATATCTCACATTTTAAAACTCAAGATGGCACCCGACTCCATGGGCATAACAGAGCCCCCAGATCCCTCCTATCCCAAGCTCAATAGTGTGTGTGTAACTACACATACATAAATTTTTATCTCTGCACTATTTTTTGCTTATATATATACACACACACGGGGCGGGCTCAGATCATCAATATTCGATCGGGAACTTAGAGGGATTTTTAATATATATATTGCTAAGTAACGACCCTCTGTACTTGCACTAAAGGTATTGTGCTCTGTCTTATGGCTGCTATAAGTGTTTTCCCTGATGATTGTATATAATCGTAGTCGACTTCACTTTCAGAAGTTTGGATATTAGCGAAACTTAAATTACTAGTGACCTTTCAACTCTCTCTGTTCTCAAATCTGATTACCAACCAAAGCTTCGAGTTGTCGCGACAACTAGGAATCGATAAATCTGAATCAGCAGACCCAGGATCTCGCAATGGAGGCACCATCCAGATTGCAGGCTCAAATTCCAAGTAAAAAGCGTTCTACTATGTGCACCTAGAGACATTCGTAAAATGACTATTTGACTGATAGGTTTCTTCTCCCAGTCTGAAAAGAACAAGCACACATTGGATTGTTGTGAAAATAGCTTCAATTCTGCTGCTGCTTCTTTTTGGGTAAAAATAATTCTGCTTTTTCTTCATTGGCACAAGAGTTGAAGGAATGCCAAGGGAATAACATAAGGTGGTTACAAAACGTTCATATGCTAAAGAAAATAAAGCTACGACTATGAAAGTTCTGCGGGAATAGGCTACACATTTGGTATTGCTGGTTTTCTTGCGTAGATGGAGGAGTTATTCTTCTTTCCTACTCAATCTTCTATTTGGTTTCTGGCTATCAGGGACCAAGGTTAATAAAGACTTTTTCACGGAACACATTCTTTTGTGCTATGGACATGGACCTTGCATAATCTTATGTGAAGATCATCCAAATAAAAACCCTTGGGGCAACTGGAGGTTTGCTGATCGTTAACTTAAAGCCCCAGGACTAGTAGAGGTGCAAGAAGTTGGCTTGAAAACTGGGTTATAAAGAAAATCCCGAAAAAAATAACTCTACAATTGCTCACCATCTGCATCCTTTCCTGGCTCTTCGTTTCATCTGTTCTGGTGCAAAGCATAATATGACGATACTGTAGCAAATTACGAAGGATCGTTGCATAAAGTCAAGCAAGAAGCTTTAAAATGGAGCTCGCCTCAAATTTAGACACTTCAAAGGGACATTTCGTCTAGTTTTTGCCTGTAGAGGGCCAAATCCTGCAGAAAGCAAAAACCAAGACGCACATATGCAGTATTAGTCCACCTAAGAAAAAGATAGGACGTGATTAGACAACAGAAAAGAGCAAAACAAATATTTGAACGGTTCTAATAGGAAATCAACACTTGTAGCCTTCACCTGTTGCGCGAGAATAATATCTAGGCAACTCGAAATGAAGGTAAAAAATAGGGCACTGCAAATTCAGACATTGCTGACATTACCATCCAGTATCTTGTGACTATAAGTTATCTAACTGGAAAAAAATAATAGACGGAACACAAGCATGGTAACACACAGCAAAGATAATTCTTACACAGGCATTTGTCCTCCTGGCATTGAACACTGACAGAAATAAACACCAAATTCCCTGAGAAATTTTTTGTCTGTTGAGAGTATTTTGTACCTTTTAATGTCAACATAGATGAAACCGTTCTCTTTTTTCAAGGAGGTTGAAAAATCGAACTTTCAGTTTTTGATACCCCAATGTATTTTAGCTTGAGTTTGTTACTACTTAAGGCTCAACTTTGTACCCATAGCTAGTCAGATTTGAGCAGTACTAGTTGGAGTTCCACAAAAATCAGTCTAAAATCTGATTTTGGCATGTTTGCCTCCATTCAAGTCCATTGCTTATGCATGTTGGAGTTGGGAACCACCAACAACTGAAATTTGTAAGACATATTTCACACAATGACACACTACTAAGTATCTTAAAGCCAGTAAGACTCATCCTGGCTAATTGACTCCAAAAGTACAAACCAAGACTATGACAAGTCGAAAACGATGAAACCAACAATTATGTCAGCATTTCTCGTTTCATTTCAGCAAATTCAAAGGGCAACTAGACAATGTTATACAAGCAAGATCTCAAGATTTGACTGCTACTTAAACAGATAGAACAACAATATGTAGTAGAATGTTCATAGTTCATACCCAAGTATAAGCATAGACGCCAGCCTCTGTTGATCCTAGAGGACTTCCCCTCCTGATAATTTTTCCCTCTTTACATACGTAGAGCATTGGTACCCCATTTGACAGTTCTAAGTCAATAACCTGTCCGGAAGACAAAATGAAACTTACATACAGGAAACCCAAATTTTCGGGATACATGCTCCTAAGCATGGGTGGCTCCAAAAATTTCACTCAGTGACGACATGCAGTTTTTTAATTGGCAACATGGGTAAATTTTATATTATAAAAGATTGCCAGGGGGGTAGTGGGGTACAACCCAAATACAACCACGACAACAAAAACAACCATAACAGAACCCATCTAATCCCCAATCATTGGAGGTATGGATGGGGGAGGATTAGAGATAGACCTAATCTTTGGCAATATATGCACAAAGTGGCTACTCTCAGAATACCACTAAAACAGTGGTCCCCCTATACCTCCAAGAACCGAGGAGCTAAAGGGACGTTTTGCTACGGAACCATGTCCCCAAATCAAAGCTGAAATAGAGAGGGCAGACACAATTTCTGTGCACATTACCATGCTTCCTTCTTTCATAGTCCAGAGCATCGGTTGAAGCACCAAGCCCAAACACAACCAGGAAAAAACGAAAAAAGAAGAAAAGATGGTAGAAAGGAGGATAAAAGAATGAAGAAAAGTAAAAGTTCAAACAGCCACCAACAAAAAACCAAGTTGAACCCTCCCAAATACTAAAATCTTGCAAATATTATTCAATACTCAATAAAATTAGAATTTACGTTACCTATTCTTTACTTTCAATAATCAAATAAGTTTAGGACAAACTTTTTAAACCACAAGGGAAAGAGAACTTTGTTATACGGTACAATTTAAGCACAGAAAAACACGCAAAAAAGTGAAATTTTCCATGGCAAATACATTGAAAGATCTACAGTAGATCTGTTTTGGAGAGTTAAAAAGTAAGATTGGACCCCTTTCAACTTTTTGGGCCACTTGGGCTTCAAACAATTTTTTGGCTGTTGGTACTGTCCAGAGAGTTCATCCAAGGTGGTCCACGACTAACAATTGCCCCTAAAATTTTGAAAAATTGTAACAGAGAAAAAAAGTGATTTTTTTGTACCTTGCCCGCTTACCGTAATGTTGCAGTCACCCCTGCTCCTAAGGTGTGACTAGGACTCCATAAACCTAAAACTTGACCTTGTATGCTACAAAGCAAGCATTAAAAAAACAACTGAACAGATTGTGGTATTACCTCCTGAGAAGTTAAATTGTCAAGGTACATAATAATGGCCCTCAGTGAATTCGCATGGGCAGCAACCATTACATGCTTTCCCGACAAAAGTTGGGGTTCAATCTGCAATGAAATCATTCTCAGCACTTGGGGGGTTTACACAGAGACACTTCAAACCTAACAAACTCTCTCATAAGAATATTCCAGCGACGGTTCTTGACTCAGAATTGGTCAGCATAAAATGTTAAGATGTCATCTTCGGAAACCACTTAGTAGAAGAGATAAATGTAGTGATGCTTACATGCTCTCTGAAATAAGCAACAGCTCTTCGAGATGTCATTTCCAAACTTTCACCATTAGGAGGGCAAGTACTGTAACTTCTCCGCCATTCATGAACTTGCTTTTTTCCATATCTTTCAGCTGTCTCCTGTTTGTTAAAACCTTGTAACTCCCCATACCTGTAAGGAAAAAGTTTCTAATTCTTAACATTAAGCTCAAAATCCGGATGATTATAAATTGCCAAGGGGAGAGTAGGGAAAACGTAGACAGAAAGGTGCCTTTTTTCATTTAATTGCCAAGCCTTTACAACCGGAATGGATTAAATCTGGATGATGATAAATTGCAAAGAGGAGAGAAGGGAAAACGTAGACAGAAAGGTACCTTCTTTCATTTAATTGCCAAGCCTTTACAACCGGAATGGATTGCTTCTTGGTATTTTCGCTATGGATCTGACTCCACATTCTGGACTCTTCACTCTCATCATGTACAATTATGGGAACCTGGAAATAATAAGTGGGTAAATGCTATAGAATGAGCATTCCTTTCTCGTCGAAGACAGGAACGAAAAAATAAAAGAAGAAAATAAAATGAAAATAATTGTAGAAAATCCTTGGGTTTGAAACAAATTACTTAATTTATCACAACATAGTATACTAGTATATCGTACACTAGTTTGAAAGATTACTCATCAAACCCAGTGTAATTGCTCCAATACCGGTCTAAAGGATAAGCTCCTTAGTCATAATTTCGGGTCAACACAAGGTCAACTAGTATGTACTAGTTATATTTACTTTTCATTACATGAAAATACACGCATATGCACATCCATAGAGGACACACACATCACAAACCAAAGGGTCCAACTGTTGGAGGAATGACGGAGACCTAGATAGCTTGGTTTGTTATGTCTGTTTATTTCACATGTTCATCATGGCTACATGCATTATTTATTTGGCAATGATGAATTAACTGGCTGGCGTAATTTTGTCCTGAATTCCACGACGAGGCACAGACACAAGTTTCGTATTCACCAATCAGGTAGTAAGCAAAAAACCTAGCATTTCACGTGGCATGACAAAAGTTGTGAGATGCATGATGATTTGGAAAGGAAGCCTTATAGGGTCAACCGAACAAGATCAACATTTTTCTTTGAATTGAAATTCTACTAGTGGAAATCTTTTAAATGAGTTCTTATGTTAGTCCATTCCAATAGAATCCAGCCTGTGTAGACATGTTACAGCAAAAAGCTGAACATCAGAACATCAAAACTAAGTTTTCCAAAAGTAATAACAAGATAACATAAATAACATTCGAAAAGACAGTTGTTCCAGAGAACAAGAAGTATAGGTTGTACAGTTATATGCATATCACTTAACAGATTTTAAGAACAACTTTTGCATCCTTTGTGCAAGCAGTCCTAATATTTCAGTTTAGAAGACGGATTAGTCTATAAAACAATGATCACTTTCTCTCTCACTTTTCCTTTCTACTGGTGTTTTGCTTTTATTTATCCGTTTTTTGCTATTTTTTTGGCTCATCCAAATAAGGGAGGAAGACTGAATAGGAAACATCTATGGGGAAGTACCTTATAGCAGCGGTGTTGGGTCAATGCCAGCATAGCAGTCATTTGAGCACGAATCAATGCAGATGTGTAAATAATGTCAATAGGTAGATTTCTAATTCTTTTACCAGCTTCAATTGCTTCTTCGATGCCTTTATTAGTCAACGGCACATCAACACATCCAGAGAACAGGTTCTTCTCATTCCACAATGATTCACCATGTCGAATTAAGATCAAAGTAGACTCATCTGAATAAGATAATATAGCCACAATTTGAAGGGTTGGCATGAATGGTATATCAAGGAAAAAATTAACATTTTGAAATTCGCTAATTTGATTATGTAAGAATGAAACATCCAGCCAATGGAGACTCACCTGAAATCTTCCCTGGATCTTCTGTGGAGCCATGTAAGGAGGAAAAGATTGAATCTACGGATGCAGAGTGTACAGATGATGCCTCAGTTGTATGGAATTTAAACCGGCATGAGCTAATAACTCCGTTTCTCAGCAATCTTAAATGAACCTGTGGGTATGATGCAACGGGTTTCCAATTGATTTTAGGAACCAAGAGAACCCTTAATTCCGTTGACAAGAATCTCATACCAGAATTCTCAAATCCATAACAAGCTCTAGAATCATTGCCAAATACCCAGACACTGGTAGTTCCGGTGGCTACATGTAGTGAGCCAGTGGACATCCTAGTAATCTGATCAAAACCACAAGTTATGTCCATTACGCATACATTAGAGGACAAAAAATATGTTCTTTACAAATTCAGTACGTAGATGTAGATGTTACGACAATCACGAAGTAGAAAAAATAATTAAACCAACAAGAAATCACACAAGGTTTTACGTCGTTCCGCCCAAGCATGAGCTTAAACGTAAATCCACAGGCAAAGAGCAGTAGATGATGCACTATTAAGGAGCACAAAAGTTTTAAAGAGCCGGCCAGCTATATCCGTAACTCTTGCAGTCTGCAGAGCTATCAAACAAAATGACTCTCTAACGAACTCCAAAGGAACCCCAAAGGGCACAGAACCGCAGTGGGATTCGAAGGAAGAAAAATCCTTTGGAACCCCCAAAGGAACAAAACCCTAGAACTCCAAAAACTGAAGTCTAGGTGCCACAAGCGCTCATCATGCACTTGGCCTGTCCTCGCACCCGTGCTCGTCAAGCGCTGCCCTCTGGAATTCGAGGCACAATCTCAACAGAAGATGATGAGTGATGACTACTGAAAGAAATGGTTCCACCTTTTAAGCTATGTCACAACAACATACTAATACTCCATTGTTTATCTCAAGCAGTTTTTTTTTATTTTTTATATGTCAATACTCACTAGATATTTTGGATTCCATAAACTTCAATAAGGATAATTGGTGCTGCAAACAAAACCCAGTTCAAATAATTAAATATCACTATTCCGTTGAACAAATTCACGGACTGACAATCAATTATGATCCGTTTTACAGGATCACAAGTTCCCTGAATAAAAACAATTCCCAACGAATCTTTCCGGGTAAATTTTCACAAGAACAGCATGTACCTAATCAAAACAAGATGGAAAAAACAAAAAACAAAATGGGGCATGCGTAAAACATCAAGATCACAAGAAAGAAGCACCCAAAGAGCAAATAAGGCAATAGGGTATAGAGAACTTGCATTTTTTCTGTCTTGAATTTGAGGACAATGATGGATGGAACATACAGAGGGTTGGGTCTGCAATTGGGTTTGAACATCTAAGTTGATCGATCGCCAGAGAGATTCGATGTTACGCCAACGGGTGGCGTTTTCAAATTAGCCGTGAGAAATCGACAAAGAGCACCAACAAAGCAGAAGTCATGGCATTTGAGCTATCCAAACAGCCCCCTTGTATAAGGGCAAAACACCAGCCCCTCTACATTTTTTGGCCAAATTACCTACTCAAAAAGTAACATTTTTTTTCTTTCTTTTCGCTCTTTACTTAATTAAATAAACTATGGGCTTGTTTCACACAGCTTTTTTTTTTGGACTTTTTATTTTCTGTACTTATTCAAAAAAATCGTATTTGTTAATTTTGAATAAATATTTTGGATTATTGGGTTGCCTCGAGAAGAAGAATCAAAGTAAAAACAATTATGAATTTTACCTAAATATTTTAAAAAATATCCAAAATTAAGCCCAAAAATAAAGAAAAAAATTGATTCAAAAGAATCAAAACTAACACATGCAAAAAAAAAAAAAAAAATTGAATAAGGAAAAAACAAAAACTAAGTGAAACAAGGCCAGCCTATCTATTTTACTTGCTAAAAAACTCATTCTTATCACTTCTTTATTCATCAAGAAATAAGAATAGTAATTTCAACCATAATGTTAAAAAAAAGTAATTTCAACCATTATTTGTATTTACGGATAAGGTGTCGAGATGATCCAAACCACCAATACTGGGTAAGAAACCATGATATATCAAACAACTTGTGCTCAAGGAGAAAGCTATGGTACACATGATATATCGTATGTTTAAATTATGACAATTTGTGATTTTCATTATGCCGATTTTTGGTTTTCTAATGCATATTTATGATTCTAATTACGACTTGTAATTTAAAATTTACCTGTTGAATAAGTCATTAGCAGGTTACCCATAATTAAAAAAATATTGTTATTATGTAACCATAATTATTCGTATCAGAATCCATAATACTTGTATCCTAACCAAATATATGCATACAATATAAATAATTAAATAATTCTATCCACAAATGTTATAACAACACCATAAATTGGCGTTATCTTACCACAATGAGTCGTACCAAAAATTCTTTGACTCGTCTGATATTTCGTAACATAATCAACAATTGTTATACCCAAGCCAAAAATATTTGTAAAATGCCACAAATTTTATAAAATAACCACAATTGTTATGACAACACCTAAAATTGTAATTTTCTTACCACAACGTGTCGTATAAAAAAAAACATACGTAAATACCATAAATTATATAACAAACCACAATTATTATGACAATACCATAAATTGACGTTTTTCTTACCACAATGTGTCGTACCAAAGGAAATTGATTAAAATATTCCATAATAAGACATGTCTAAAATACCACAAATTCAGTAATATAACCAAATTTGTTATGACAATACCATAAATTGACGTTTTCATACTCACAACGTATCGTATAAAAAAAATTCAATCAGAATGTCCAGGTAAGGATAGTTATAATTGGCAAAATACCATACCATAATTAAATAATATAACCACAATTATTATATGTCTCTAATTTGATGGTTTATCTATATTTCTTTCTAATTTTTATAGATTTTTTAATATTTTTTTTAGTATAAAATACTACATAGTTAGTCATTGAAGTTTTATATAACCACGAAATCAACGGTTTTGATCGTTACTATTGTGTCACGGTGGCAAGGCTACATCCAACTATAGAAGAGGACTATGTTCATATCAAATATAAATTCAATGTGCATTCTAAATGTCGTTAGCGAGTATATTTCTAAAATGATTGATCAAAACTGTTAGAATATCAAGTTATACGATATTTAGTATTGTCACCAATATCAGAGATCATCAGATAACGACAACTGCATAATCGAAAAACATTTAAGGTATTTAGATACATTAAAGTCTAATAATGCACCCCCGAGCCCCATCTAAGGCAATTTTTTTCCGATCGGAACTCTCTCTTTTACATAATATGAATAAATCATATGTACCAAGAATGAAGTTGATCACTTATCGTTAGACCCTTAATCAAATGAAAATATCATTTTATGATTGAATTTGGGTGCCGATGAAAGGACTTTCTAAACCCGATTGAGCAAAAAATTTACGTGAATTATTTAATCAACAAGTATAACGAAATCAATGATTTTGATCGTTATTATTGTGTCGCGGTCACAAGTCTACCGTATATTTAGCTACAACAGAGAAATTAGTTTCATATAAAGTATATTGAATGTACAAATTCTAAATATTATTTTTTTAAGGACAAATTCTAAATATTGTTATCGAGTATATTTATAAAATGATCGATCAGAACTGTTAGAATATGAAGTCCTACAATATTCAACATTGTCACCAAAATTAGAAATCATGAGATATCGACAAATATGTAACCAAACAACATTTAACGTGTCCAAATGCATTAAAGTCTACCGTTAGTTGTGTTACGACATATTTTAGTCATGCTATAGAATATTTATATTAATTTCTTTTGATACGACACATTGTTGTAAACAAATGCCAATTTTTGGTGTCGTCATAAAAGTTATGGTTATGTAATATTATTTGTGGTCATTTTTTGGAGAGGGAGAGGGAGAGAGAGTGCGGGAGGAGAAAACAACTTGTTACCTGCTCAGCCCTTTTTTTATTTATTAATTGATTTAATAAATGGATGATTCGGATCATTCACTTTTAAATCCAATGGTTTAAAATTATGGTATGTACGGTACACCCCTTAATGAGGGTGTATACCATACGACTTCCCCAAAGTGTAATTGAGTTGCATCTCAAACAATTTGTGCTCAAACGGTCCATTCCAAACGGTTCCAGAAAACTACTATAGTATAATTACTTCACTATAGTAGGTTTCTTTTCCACTTTGTTTGGATGTTAATTCAACACACATATATTGGTTATGTTTTGGTTCCTAGTTTTCTGGAATCGTTTGGAATGGTCCGGTTCCAGAAATCAGACCATTCCAAATGGTTCCAGAAAACTTGAAACCAAAACTTAACCAATATATGTGTATTGAATTAACATCCAAACAAAGTGGAAAAGAAACCTACTATAGTGAAGTAATTAGAGACATGCTATAAGCTTAAGCGAGTGAGTGAGGCTATCATTATATAAGCTTAATGCTCACATGCTATCATTATGTTATGTTAGATATATTATGCGTGTATGATTTAGGTCCACATGCTACCTATTATGTCATGTACATACATTGGACATGTATGTTAATCTCGGCCATAAATGTTAGTTTTGCCTGTGCATACGGTAGTTTAAGGAGGCGCTAGAAGGTTACGCGAAGTTGGCTCTTCAAAGTTACAAATTGGATAACAAGGGGTGTGTGTGTGTGGGCTTTTGTGGTGCATTAAAGTCTTCCATCCTTGCCTCTTTTATTATAACTTCCTTTTTCTTGGTTTTGGGTGTTACTTCTTTGTTAAATTGTATCGCAAGAACCAACAAAGTACCAGTTTGAAATGTACCTCAAGGCAAACATCCCTTGCAGGCTGCAGCTGTTGTTCTAACAAGGCGGTCTATTATATTACCTTCCAGGCCAAGGGTGTGGCTCTTTCTCCCCTTAAGAACTTCCAAGCTCTCGTCCACGAGTGTAAAGATCAGATAGAGGTGGAGTTTTGCAGGCCTGAGCTTGAATCTAACCAATTCAAGGTACTTCTGTCTCTTGTTATTTGACTTTAGGGCTTGTTCCACTTTCTTTTAAAACATTCCTTTTTAAAAAGAAGGTAATTTCAAACTCAAAAATCATGTATTTACGCAAATAATTTTTCTACCAATATAGATCTTGTTTGATAGATCTCATTGAAATCTTTTAAACGATGCAAAAAAAAAATAGAAAATTTATTTTTTATTTTGGTTATATTTGAGTTTGAAATTATATTCTTTTAAAAAAAGAAGGTTTAGAAAGAAAGCGGAACGGGGCCTTAGTGTTTTATGCACTACATTGCCTCTTTTGTCCTTTTTCGTTTGACACTTGTGCACATCATGCCATGACCTTTTGATATTTTGTTTGTCCCCTTCCTCTTCCTTTTCATTCTTTTTGTGTTTTTTGGGTGTTTTCTATGCGGGCTTGCTGTTATGTGCTTTACTATAGTGAGCCGCCTTAAATTGTGACATAAAAAAGTTACTCATGGGAGCTGTATGTGTTGAAATACCATTCACGTGTTGTAGATGGTTATACATTTTCTAATTAAATGTGGAAAATAGATAGCATGAAACAATATTATTCAAAAGGAGTGTACTCCTTAATAATCAGTCAAATATAGCAAACATTGCTTAATCTATTTTCTTGAAGAATTTACAAAAGGGTAAATACTAGATGTTAAGTATTTAGGATCAAGGTTTTCAAAACAGGATATGTATCTTGTATCCTGTTTTCATGTTATTTTATGAATCATATCGAGATACATATCGCGTATTTTAAGATACGATAACAAGAGTAAATATACAGTTCAAAATTGTTTTACCCAACATAAAATGTAACGCAAAAAGTTTCTTGTAACACACAATTTTTCACATCTACAACCTCTGATATGGTCAAAGTAACAAAATTTATAATGTAATCTATTGTGTATCGCATCATGGATGAATTGTATGGTTATCACATAAGTATTTATTTATGAGTAAGAGACGCTTAGAAATATGCATCGGTTTTACCTCTAAACATCCGGATCTTAAGATGTGTATCACATCGAAGCTGTTATAACTCACATCGAGGTACTTTTTGTCTCTTGTTATTTGACTTTGGTGTTTTTATGCACTACATTGCCTCTTTTATCCTTTTTTGTTTGACACTTGAGCACATCATGCCATGGCCTTTTGATCTTTTGTTGGTCCCCTTACTCTTCCTCTTTCTTTTTTTCTGTGTTTTTTTCGTGCTTTCTATGCGGGCTTGCTGTTACGTGCTTTACTATAGTCAGCCGCCTCAAATTGTGACATAAAAAAGTTACTCACGGGAGCTGTATGTGTTGAAAATACCATTCACTTGTGTTGTAGATGGTTACAAATTTTCTAATTAAGTGTGGAAAGTAGATAGCATCAAATAGCACTGTTCAAATGGAGTACTGTTCATGAAATTACCGGAATGTTTATGAGTGATGAATTAATTGGATTTCAGATAGCTATTTGAGGTTGAGGCACGTTTGAAGAGGCGGTTTTTAGAAATTCGTAGCAAACGTTGATTCCTTTGCCTACTGCAGTGAATAGAATGTTCCAAATTGTTTGAAGGCAATAATAGTGAGTTCAAAATCAACTACTACATTCAGCTTGTAGAGGAGGAAGATGAGTCAAGTAGGGATGGCAAGGGGGGAAGGGGTGGATACCACTATCCCAGTCTCCAATCCCTTAAGTTATCTTCGGTCCCTGTTTACGCCTCGATTCCCCGACGTGGATTTTTTCTTACCCTTCATCCCCGCTCCGAATGTGCAACAGGAATCATTACTCGATAGTTTAAAGAGAATGTTAACCACGTACTTATTTAGTAATTGAAAGGGTTTTGATACGATAAAATTTCATCACGCTTGTAAATAATTACTGCAAAAATTAAAGACATAAGAACAGCCGTAACCACGCATGCTAATCCAGTCTCATACCCTAAAATGCAAAGGTAAATAATGCACATTCTTTCTTATAATTCAACATTCTGTACCTTAACAAAGGTAGGAATGCCAGGGAGAAGAATATCATCTGCACGATATGCATCTCCTCTATTTGTCATGCATGAAAAACATATAGTATCCAATATTGGGGATAATTTGCACAAGCAATTACGCATCTTTCATATAACGTAACAACTTGAGTCATATGAAGAGGGTCATGGGTCAACAAATACAGTATAAGAAAGAAAGAAAAGAAACAACCAAGAAGAAATGCATAAGATGTTCTCCATTGACCGAACGGGGAGGCTAAGGCAGAAGGAGAGACCTTCCTTACCAGACAGATATATGGTTAAAAGAAATAAGACCACACCAGCAGTTACAGAGAGAATGATAGATGTAATAATATCTTATTATGTTCATCAATCCAGTCAATAAAATCATGGTACCTATTCCAATTCGTAAGTTCTGCATCATTGAGGGGGGCGTCATAGTAAAGTAAGGCGTTAAGATAGCTCTTTCAAACCCATTGATTAGATCATCTAACAATACTCTAGTTTTCGAATACTTCATTTCTCTATTGGCAATGAAATGAAAACATCCAACTTCTCGGCCTCTGTTAAATCACGAGCAGCAAGCCTCATCAACTTCCTCTGCCGTCATTAGCAAGTGAAGAGGCTATGAGCAAGTGATCAAAATCTGTTATAGAAGACAAAAACATAATAAGATACTTGAAGAAAACTTGAATTCTTTACAACACTTAAGAGTATTTTCAAGAACTGGAGAGAGAAAAAGTAGGAGAAGAGAGAGAGAGAGAAATAAATGCTTTCAATATATTTTCTCTATTGCGAAGATTACAAAGCTCCGCCTATCCTTCTTTTATATACCCTGATTACAAACAAATTACAACAGCTAATCATCCCAAACTTAACAACTAAACAACTAATCAATGCTGAAACTAAAGCTGACGTGGAGGTAGTCCCAACTTGGGCTGAGTCAGATATTCAGCAGCTTAGCTTGTTTTGGCCCTCTTGGGTCCTGGCTTGATAATTCTTCAGCATCGGCTTATCCTTCAGGATTTCCTTCAGCATCAGCCTTTACTGCCACTTATTCTTCTACTGCAGGACCTTCTCCTCAGAATTGGTATTTTGACAGTGGGGCAATAAATCATGTAACTCCCAATGCTACAAATCTCACCCAAACACAGCCCTACAATGCAGGTGCAGGAGTGACAGTTGGGAATGGTAAGTCTTTGCCTATTACCTGCGTTGGAAAAGGACTATTGCCTACACCAAATGCCATGTTTCGTTTAACCAATGTTTTACACACATCTGCCATCACACATAATCTTCTTTCTGTTTTTTAGTTTGCCAAAGATAATCATTGTTCTCTAACATTTAATTCCTCTGGTTATGTCATTCAGGACAACCAATCTCGTTAGATTTTATTTCAAGGTCCTTGCCATAAGGGTCTTTACCCTATTCAGACTATTTCTGAGCTTGCTTCCACTCAGGTTCCTGTGACTTTTCATAGTAATAGGACGGTGCCAGCCTCTTCTGCCATTCTATGGCATCAGAGGCTTGGTCATCCTAGTTTTCCTCTTTTTCAAGCCTTAATAAAGCAATTTGACTTGCCTATTACCAGACCTTTGATGTTTCTTGCTATAGTTGTCATAGTGTGAAGAGTCACAAGTTGAGTTTTCCTATTTCTGTTTCTTAATCTGTTCAGCCCTTTGATTTGTTGCATATGGATGTTTTGGGCCCAGCTCCAATACCGTTAGTTAAAGGTTTCCTCTATTACCTACTCATAATAGATGATTGTACTAGATATTCTTGGTTGTTTCCTTGACACTACAAGTCTGATGTTAAGGCAACTCTTACTCATTTCAAAGCTTATGTGCAAACTCAATTTCATACTACTGCAAAACTTGTGAGATTTGATAATGGAAAAGAGTTTGTTAACAACTATCTCACTAGTTTGTTTCTCACTAGTGGTATAATCCATCAGACCTCTTGTCCACACACACCGGAGCAAAATGGTGTGGTGGAAAGAACACACTGACATCTTATGGACACTACTCTCACACTTCTTCATTAAGTAGGCATGCTTGCTCAATTTTGGTTGGAAGCATTACTCACCACAATCTTTTTAGCTAATAGACTTCCTCACTCTTCCTTAAATTTTTAAGTTCTTTTTGTTCTTCTATTTTATGCAAATCTTGATTATCTAGCTCTTAAACCTTTTGGTTGTGCTTGTTTTCCCTGATTAAAACCATATAATTCTCATAAGTTGATTCCTAAATCAACACCTTGTGTGTTTTTAGGATATTGTACTACTTCCAAAGGGTACAGATGCTTTGATCCCGTGTCTAACAAAGTATACATCTGCAGGCATGTCAGATTTATTGAGACTGATTTTCCTTATTCCTCTCTTTTCTCCAAGTCCTTTTCTCATGTTAATACAAATTTGTCTACCTTTGTTATTCCTCTCACCAACTTCTAAGATATTGTTATTACAGTTAATCCACCTATTTCCTCCGTGTCTTCTCCATCAGCTACTTCTCTTGACCTAATTCCTATTTTTGAGTTTTCATCCATTCTCATTCAGTTTGGTTATGATTTTAATGTCCATGTTCCAGTCTCAACTACTGTTTCTTCTTCTTCTAGTCCTCTTCCTTCGTCTTCTTCTGTTCCTGCTCCTATTTCCTTTGCTGAATTTTCTCTTGTTCCAGGTCCTACACATTGTATGAGAACAAGATCTAAAAATGGAATATTCAAGCCTAGGCATCCTCTCACTTGCTCACTTCTATGTCTTCTTTACCCACTAAAGAACCCTCTCATTTTTCTGAAGCTATACATCATCATGTCTAGCAAAAAGCCATGGGCAGAGGAGTATGAAGCTTTGGTTAAACAAGGCACTTGGCATCATGTCCTTGCACCCTCACATGGTAATATCATAGGCTGTCAATGGATTTATAAGATTAAAAACATTTTGATGGTTCAATGGCTAGGTATAAGGCTCGACTTGTAGCCAATGGTAACCAGCAAGAAGCCAGCATGGATTTCACTGAGACTTTCAGTCTAGTAATCAAACAACCTACTCTCAGAGTTGTTTTAAGCCTTGATGTTCATTATCATTGGCCACTACGACAGTTAGATGTTTCCAATGCTTTCTTGCATGGTGTCATTCATGAGGATGTCTACATGAAACAACCTTTGGGGTATAAGGAGCACATCCCAATTATGTTTGTAAGCTTTCCAAGGCTCTTTATGGTTCGACAAGCTCCAAGGGCTTGGTATGCAATGTTCTCTAGTTATCTACTTGAGTTGGGATTCTATTCTAGTAAAGCAGATACATCACTTTTCATTTTGACCAATGGCAGTACTATCACTATTGTTTTGATTTATGTGGATGATAGAGTAATTATAGGCAATGATTCTACATATGTCTTTGATCTTATTGGACTTCTCAGTAAAAGATTTGTCATGAAAGACTTGGGCACTCTTAATATTTTTTTGGGTTTTGAGGTAACTTCTACATCTTCAGGTTTGTTTCTATCTCAAGCTAAATATGCTACTAATCTATTAAACAAGGCTGGTATGGTGGAATGTAAACCAAGTGAATCTCCTGCTTCAGTCAAACCCGGTTTCAGAACTCCTGATCCTATTTTTGTTGATGTCCATTTGTATAGAACAATTGTGGGCTCTTTGCAATACCTAACATCGATAACTAGAGATTTCCTATTCTGTGAATGTTGCTTGTCAACATATGCATTGTCCAAAGCTTAGTGATTTTATTGCTGTCAAAAGGATCCTTAGGTATATCAAGGGTTCAGTATACCAGGGTCTGCATTTTATTCCCAGCCCTGTGTCTCTCACAGCTTATGTCGATGCTGATTGGGTAGGGGATCCGATTGACAGATGGTCTACTACTAGTTTTAGTGTTTTTATGGGTTCTAATCTTGTGTCTTGGTGTGCAAAGAAACAACGTACAGTGGCTCGGCCCTCCACTGAAGCTGAGTATAGGGCCATGGCCCACACTACTAGTGATTTGATCTAGTTGCAACAATTATTATCTGAGTTACATATCCCTGTGTCTTCTCCACGTATTTTGTTCTGAGACAACAAATCTGCCATTGCTCTTGCATCAAATCCAGTTTTTCACGCAAGGACAAAGCACATTGAAATTGATTACCATTTTATTCGGGAACAAGTCCTCAATCAACATATTACTTTGTCTCACATTTGTTCTGGGGAGCAAGTAGCTGATATCTTTACCAAAGCTCTATCTGTTAATTGATTTCAAGTTCTCAAGTCCAAACTCATGGTGGGTGACCCTCCCATGATTTTGCAAGGGGGTGTAAAGGATTCTCAAGCCAGGACCCAAGAGGGCCACGACAAGCTAAGTTGCTGAATATCTGACTCAGCCTAAGTTGGGACTCCCTCCACGTTAGCTTTAGTTTCACCATTGATTAGTTGTTAAGTTTGGGATGTTTAGCTGCTGTAATTAGTTTGTAATCAGGGTATATAAAAGAAGGATAGGCGGAGATTTGTAATCGATCAATAGAGAAAATGTATTGAAAGCATTTGTTTCTCTCCCTCTTCTCCTACTTTTTCTCTCTCCAGTTCTTGAAGATACTCTTAAGTTTTGTAAAGAATTCAGGTTTTCTTCAATGCTAATATATACAAGTGTATTGCTTGTGATATAAAGAAGTTGTTGTGCTTGCTAGCTCCAATGAAGCGAGATAATCACATGTGATAAAATCTAGTCAAATGTCCATTAGGATTTTGGAAAATCTGTGTAGATTGAAGCCACACGTACCCTCTCTTGCTGCCTTGATTCATACTCTATATAAACATCCCAAAGCTTAAAAGAGCGATATTCCAATACATTTTATTTGTATATGTATATATTCACATATACATATCAATGTATCAATATACTTGTATAATAAGGGAGAAGAGTGGCAAGCCAAGCCAAGAGCCACTATGTGAAAAGACAAAACTACTATTGTAGGATTAGTCTTTCAAATTGTTTGTGCCTGTCTTGATTTGGAAATATTTTAGGTATTTTCGGTCCTTCTTTGATTTGTCAAAAAGAAAAGGCTTTTATTTTGGGTATTTTAGGTCATTCTCTTCTTAGTCGGGAAGAAAAGGCTCTTTGGGAGTACTTTAGGTCCGCCTTTGCTTAGTCAAAAAGATAAGGCTTTTTCGTATTTTAAGGGTACTGAATCTATAAAAAAATCTTACGAATTATAGTGCGCTTAATACTAATGCAAAAAAATATTTTCGACGTTCATTAAACCCATCCATTTTTGTTCTATATTTGTTCGACAAAAAATGCTGAGCTGAAGAAGCAAATATTCTAAAAGAACTCATTTCTTTGTCTTTTTCTTTGTTTTATTGATTAAGTTTAATTGGTCATAGCTCCCCCTTGTTAGTTCGGACAGATTCAATCTATATATCAATGCAATTACCCAAATGCAGTCATTACTACTTCTGTTGAAAAGTGAAACCCCTCGTTGATTTCATGATACTTCTTCTGTCAAATGACCGCACCCTCTGTTTTGATCTCTTTTATTTGCTTTTCTCTACCAGTGTAATTAGTTGCAAGATCAATTTGCAGCATCACTAAGAGCTTGTGTCGTCGTTAAGGAGTTTGACAAGCAACTAGCTCTTCTTCTTTCCAAGCTTTGACTATTTCTAAGAGGCTAAATTTGCATTTGGAATCAAGTAGGTAATCGGTGAAAAAGTTGCATCCCTTTATATCTTTATGTTTTTTACTTTGTAATGAAGTAACTTTGGGTTTGTAGCACAATAGTATATTAGAGCTATTATAATGGACAACATGTAACATAGAATTCTATTTTTGGTTCTATTTGGAAATTCCTTATAGGTTATGGTCTACATTATTGAGTTGGAGATCTCTGTAGCATGTTATGCAAATACATTAGACTTCTATCTCTACACCTCTAAAAGCACTGAGTTGATTTTTTGTTTACTCAAACTGCTGTAAAAGAGAATGTCTTCTGTTAGCCGCCATAGCTTATCAGAAAGAGATAGAAATTCATGCTTCCGATTATCTGTAAAGAGAAACTACGGAAGCTTTCCAATCTCTTTCTAACTCCTTATGATGTGTAGTTTTCGAGCAGTTAAGGAAAACATCAACTCGGTAAAGGATTTTCTATTTCAGTACTATTCAAATTTTCAAGGATTTTAAATTTCTGTAGGCTACATTACCTCGGCTCAGGGCGAGGTCTAGATATCGGTTTCATGTAATTTCTTGAAAGTAAGATTGCTATCTGAATTTGTTTCTTTGCGTGATGGCCTTGTACATAGATATTCCTTGGCATGGGTATGTCTGATGAAAAGTGGGAAGCTACTGTTAACCACGCTCTGAAATGGGAACATGATCGATCCTCCATTGTTCTTTCACCATCCTCATATATCTTAGCAGCAGACTGGTATGGTTTGCAATGTCGTGGGACAAGTGACATGACAATTTTCAGAATCCCATTATGTTGCTCTTGATAAGCTTTATGAAACTCAAAATGTATTCTTCTTTGATCACTTTGGGATTGTTTTCTTCCCTACTTCCATTTCTTTCTAGTATATTCTTTTCATTCTCTCCTTATTTTGGCAGAAGCGGCCTCATCCTCTAAACAAACTATTATGAACCATAGTCCATTTTTGTCTTATTAACTTTCCAACTGCCAATAACACCAATAAGCTCGCGGAAATGTGCAAAGCATGAAGGATAACACTAGTACATATAAACATGTATACGTATATACGTATAGGGTATACATTTGGCGTGATATAAGGTTTTGTATTAGCTCATGGAGGGGCATTATTAACTCCCAAATCTGCTTGGCTTGGAATATCTCGGCTAGGATTTTTGAGGGGTCATAAGGGGGTTCTTCTTCTTCTTTGCATCTGCTCTAGTTTTGTTGTTTCTTCATGTTTTGAGGTTGCTTCCCTCGCTTAGGCTTTTTCTTTTCGTTCTTGTTAGGGTGAGAGCCTGTTCCTAATATATATAAGAACAACAGTACAAAAAAAATGGACACAACCGGTCTGAAAATACAGGGAACAACAAACAAAAACAACCAACTAACAAAACAAAATAAAAAGGTAAAATCGCCTGGAGCCAAGAAGTTGGAGTCGGACCCATCTACACTTGTGAAGAGGGGTTGGAGAGTCGGCTCCACCCCTGCTTGTCTCTTCTTTCTTCCTCCCCCTCAACCCCCCTCTGCACCAGATACAGAGCAAAAGGGAAACATAATTCCTCAAAATATAAATCCAAAACCCTACCAAGAAACAAAATAAAAAGGTAAAATCGCCTGAAGCCAAGAAGTTGGAGTCGGACCCATCTACACTCTTGAAGAGGGGTTGGAGAGTCGGCTCCACCCCTGCTTGTCTCTTCTTTCTTCCTCCCCCTCAATCCCCCTCTGCACCAGATACAGAGCAAAAGGGAAACAGAATTCCTCAAAATATAAATCCAAAACCCTACCAAGAACCTACTATTTTGCTCTTTGGATCATGGATTCTCAAAAGAATATTGAAGAGAAAGAGAAAGAGAAAAAGATAATTTTAATTAAACTCCTAACAAGGCATTTATGGGAAGTCTTGGAAGAAATATGACCCTCACTTTTGCTTATTGGATCCTGGATTTTGTTTTTTTTTAAAATTTTGAATATCCGGAGTCCCCGAACAACTTATGAGTATCTTGAATTGGATTATGAAGTTAGTTGATATTACATTTACAAAATCTCAAATCAACGAATTCTGTCACACTCCACCCCGCAAACGGCACCCAAAGTGGGCCCGAGTCAGCGCGACCACGTGGCATTCCACACAGAAGACCAAACCACACCTCACAACCTGTCAAAAATAAACACCCAGCGGAAGACTTAACACCTTAACATAAAATGAATCAACGTATTGACCAATCAACCTGACATCGCACAACCAAGAAACAATATCTGCATTATAGTATTTTAAAAATTCTATACTTCAACACATCCACCGATGACTTACTTACAACTTGAATAAACCAACTTCTTCATCAACCACCTACAACAAACTCGACCATCCACAACGCCAAGGCTAACCTCAAATAGAACACCAGCATCGACCAAAGTTAATTACAACCTATACAATTTAAAATCTTTAACTATCCATAGCTACAACTCCATACAAATTAAGTTCTGCACTAGCTAAGGCACTCCACAACAACGTAACCAAAACCCCACTTAACACTAGAAAAATGGCTCAACACAAAGACCGGTAGTAGACCCACTCTAAGCAACCTGCTACCTGGCAGACCAAAAAGGAAAGCTAGAGTGTGCGAGATATAGAAATGCTCAACATAATACCACAATACCCGAAGGAATATCAACCAGAATGCACATCACCAACATAACTGAAATACTTGAATATATATAACAGTTATAACCAACATATCCACCCAACTGAGCAATAATAATCAATGCACAACAATATGAATGTAATCACATCACATGCAGTGACACGTCTGCCACATCCCATGTACCCAAGGTATTGTGTCCCGCACACTATATTCCCATTCACCGTTAATTAGACAGCGCGGCCCACGACATGGTGTGACTCACTCCACAATCCTTAAGCGGGTACAATCAACACACCACAACATGCATATCAATAACTAAACCTCGGTTAGCATGATATACAACCTCCAAGCATACATATCGTCATGCATGCATATTAACAACTAAATCATCTGTTAGCATGATATACACCCACCACCATAGCAACATCCCATAAAAATAATCATATCAAAAGGTTACGATTAGTAAGATATACACTCACCATCACAACAATATCTCATAAAAGATAATCATATCGAAAGCTAATTACGATTAGCAAGATATACACTTACCACTAGGGGTGTTATTCGGTCGGGGTCGGTCGGTTCGGTCCAAAAATGTTGGAGACCGAATCGGTTCGGGGATGAAAATGCCAGGACCGATCCCGACCGTTCTTAAGTTCGGTCCAATTCGGTTCGGGGTGGATTCGGTCCGGTCGGGGAATTCGGGGAATTCGGTCTGACCGAATTGGGCCTAGTTGGGCCAAACATAAAAATTTGAAAATGGGCCAAACATAAAAATTTGAAAGTGGGCCAATTAAAAAAAACTTGATAGTGGGCCAGGAGAGTTTTCGGTCCAATACACTTGTTTTTTTTTTATCAAACACCGATTCAAAATTTTGACAGTGGGCCACCTGTTGAGGATTTTTTATTTTTTTTAGTGAAAACCTGTTGAGGATTTGATTCTCTCCATTTCTCAAAGCTCAATTCAAAAAAAAAAAGATATACATCACTACCAAATTTTCACTATCAATTCTCTACCAAATTTTCACCGATCCAATACATATATACACCTGTTGAGGAATTTTTCACTACCAAATTTTTCACTATCAATTCTCTCCATTTCAATTGAAAACCTGCATTCCAGTAAGTGATAGCATCCAAAAAAAAAAGCAAGTGATAGCATAAAAAAAAAGTAGTTCAAGACTAGCAGTTCAAGCCTCCAACAGCTTCGGTCCGTTTGCGGTTAAGATTTATGCAAATTATATAATTATATAAATTATTTATACTCGGTTCGGTTCGGTCCATTTCGGTTCGGTCCGTTTCGGTTCGGTTCGGTTCGGTTCGGTCTTGTTCGGTTCGGTTCGGTCCAATCGGTCTACAATTTCAGAAAACCGAGACCGAACCGAACTTAGTTCGGTTTGGTTCGGTCCACCCCGAACGGAAAAATCCCGCCAGCACCCCGACCGAAAACCGAACCGAATGATCGGTTTTTTCGGTTTTTTCGGTCCGGTCGGTTTTGTATCAGCCCTACTTACCACCACAACAATATTTCATAAAAGATAACCATATCAAAAGATAACTACAATTAGCAAGATATATACTCACCACCACAACAATATTATATTGAGGAGAACCATATCAAACACACTCATCTTTGTATCGACCGAGGTACGCAAAACTTACGGTTTTGGCCCCTCCCAATTGACTGGCTTAACACCTAACTACAAGTTAACCATATCAGTTTATTGAACGCTTAAACGTCACAACTAACTCCTAACATTAATTTATAATACCAACAATAGATTAAAGATGCTTAAAACATACTAGCATGTCCATCTCAAAGGTTTAGAAGTGTCCCTAAACAAGCGTAACACTCAAACACCACATAACCCCTACATTTGGTTTGAAATCTACGACCAACCTGTCGTATTCTGCCTATAACTTTTTATAAGGTTAAACTAGATCATGAAACTACTGCCATTAAAAAGTACACCTCCGGTAAATAAATTTTGATATAAAATTTGTTAAAAACGGAGTCCGAACGACAAAGTTATGCTCATCCAAAGTTACACAAAAATCTGTCCAAAATCACAGATTCTGCCCGTCTATCAATTTCAAATCAAAAACTGATTTAACTTTGTACAAAATAAGCCACAACCCCTACATATTCCGAAAGGTATACGAGTCTAGTTTCAGAATCAACAACCCGTGCACTAACCCGATACCCGAGTTAAAAGATATGACCATTTTCCCAAAATGTGTCAATGCAACAATTACAAAACCCAGCAGTGTCACACAAACATGTAAAATCCGCCAACACTAAAATACGCATCTAATAAATCCCAAATTTGGTACACACCATTATCACTTGTCAAAGTTCATTCCTGATTTTTTCCAGATTTTTCAAAATAAATAAACCTAATCAAAATCACCTCCAAACTCAGAAATTCTGTGCAGCGAAGCACAATTTCCAGCAGAATAGTCGGTATTCGAAAATTCATTAAAAATTGAATACTTAATACTTTTTCATAATTCCAACACCAAAATATCACCAACTTATCAATCTTTCAGAATCATAAGGACCCAGAATCAGGAAGATCGCTTAACTATAAAAAAATTGATAAAAGACACAGCTCTGTAAGCTGTCTGCTAAAAAATAGGATCCTGACTACAGTTAGATTTATGATTTTTATCTTTTTCTACATCTCTCAGAAAATTATAAAAATTTACCACCATATACTAGACACATAAATGAACATTCAGTAAAAATTAAAGAAATTCGCAAGCTTTCTAAGTACCTTGAATAATTTTATAAAGAATAGCCCTGCCCATGTCTTTCTCTTCTTCTTCTTCTCCTCTCTCTCTCTCTCTCTCTCTCTCTCTCTACGTAGAAACAAGATACGTATGGAGAAAGATAAATATCCCAGGATATTCTCTCTCTCTCTCTCTCTCTCTCTCTCTCTCTCTCTCTCTCTCTACGTAGAAAGAAACAAGATACGAATGGAGAAAGATAAATATCCCAGGATATTTTGCTATATAAAGGCACAAGAGAATTTATCACATGTAAGCGGAACCATGTCTTAACTTATGCTCCAATCACAAATCACACACAGAACCCTCGCAAGTATTATTGTTTACAATTTAAACTCATAAAACACATAGTTCAATTAAAAATAATTAAAATACCGAAATATCCGGGACGGGTATTACAAATTCCGAGCCTTGCTGCATGACAGTTGTCAGTTTATATGTAAGCTCTTGGTTCTCCTTCCATTAAAAACTTGTTTCTTGATTAGTATCAAAGCTAGCCACTATGTCGAGTATTATATTCAATGTATCCATGCAAATATGTGATCGTATGAGTGTTAATTTGTGGCTTGAGCTACGGGAAGGGGTGATTTTTTAATGCATTGTATATTGATGGGATATATATATATATATATATATATATATATATATATATATATATATATATAATAAAAATCTTCAAGTAAAAACCTTAAAATGAGGATCTTATATGTAGACCTCTCTATTTCTTACCTTTTCCGATCGGATTTCGATGATCCGAGCCGCTCAATGTGTTCAAAACGTGATTTTAAGGGTACTCGCGAGAAATCGGCAAAAAAATGACCGGGAAGGGCTTGATTTGAGCAGTTTTTATTTGAACCGTTAGATAAAAAACAAACAAAAACTGCTCGGATGAAGCCATTCCCGATCTTTTTTTTCGCTGATTCCTCTTGAGTACTCTTAAAATCACGTTCTGAACACATTGAGCGACTCGGATCATCAAAATTCGATCGGAAAAGGGAAGTCCGCATTTTATTAAAATGAGGTGATCCTTATAAGAAGGGAACTCATATATATATATATATATATATCGTCGGGTCAGTATTGAATTGTTGATAGAGTTGGCTGCCGTAGACATCAACCGCTGAGCGTGTACCTGCTACTTTGAGCAGGTTTATTAGATAGTTTGACCCCAAATCTCGAAAGAGTTCCAATAGTGGACAAGACTAGCAGGCCCAAAATAGACCAAACAGGGCTGGGTTTGTGGTTTTGATGCTCAAGAGTCAATATCACTAGCTACTATAGTCTCTTTCAACTAGGGCTGTACAGAACATCGGGCCCGACCAGGAAAAAATACTCTTTCAATTAGGGCTGTACAAACATTGGGCCGGGCCGGGCTTGCACAAGATAGTAACGAGACTTGCGCATGGGCTAGAAATAATAGTCTCTTTCAACTAGGGTTGTACAAACATTGGGCCGGACCGGGCTTGTACTAGATAGAAACGACACTTGCGCATGCCCAAGTCCAGCCCATTAATAATCGGCTTCATTTAATATTCCCAAACCAGACTTTCTTAAAGTTTCATTGTTCAAGCCCGTCTAACTAGCCCATTTACTTATCTAAAGTATAGTGTCAAGTATAAATTAATCATCCCCACTTTTATAAATTAAAGAAGTGGTATTCTGTATATATAGGTATAGTACTAGTAGTTTTTTTCCCTCCTCCTTAATATTTTTTATAAGTACAAATATATATCGGGGCGGTTTCAGGAACCCTTAAAAAAACCTCTAAAAAAATCCCCCCAAGTTCTCGATTGAATTTTGATGATCCGAGTCGCTTAATGTAATTAGAATGTGATTTTAAGGGTACCCGCGAGAAATCAGCAAAAAAAATGACTGGAAAGGGCTTCATCCGAACAGATTTTTATTGAACTTTATTGAATGGTTCAATAAAAAAATGCTCAAATCAAGCCATTTCCGGTTATTTTTTTTTGCTAATTTCTCGCAAGTAACCTTAAAATCACGTTCTGAACACATTGAGCGGTTTGGATCATCAAAATTTAATCGAAAACTGTGAGATTAAGATTTGGAGGATTTTTTTAGAGGTTTTTTTAAGGGTTTCCGGAACCGTCCCGAACATATAATGCATGCCATTATCATATTTTATTGGGCCAAGCTTGATTTTAAGAGATATTTCCAAGCCCATCCTATTAACTAAGGCCCCGTTCCACAACTGAGAATAAGAACTTATTTTTTAAGAAGGCAATTTCAAGTTTAAAAATAATGTGTTTGTGCAAATAAATTTCCTATCAATATGGATCTTGTTTGATAGATCTTATCGAGATCTTTTATACGGTGCAAAAAAAATCAAAAAATTATTTTTCATTTACATTATTTTTTAGTTTGAAAATGTGAAATAAATACTTATTTTTTAAGAAGGTATTCTGGAACAGAGCCTAAATGGGCTTAAAAACTCAACTCAACCCCACCCGTTAAGCATAAATACACATCCAAAACTCTTAAAAAGTTGGGCTGGGTTGGGCGGGCTAGTGGGTCGGTGTGCACACCTACTATACTTTCAACTATTGGTTTCTTTTATGTTGTACATAAATCTGAATATTTGATCCCAAAATAAGTGTAAATATAATGTTGGGATCTGATAGGGTGACATAAAAGAAAAAAAGTGATGTGGGGGCCGCAAGTGACAATGCAAATTGCTTTAATTGGCTGCTAGGTTTGTGGGAAATTGCTTTTTCTATGAGTTAATTATTTTACTACGTACTCTTAAGGTACTTTTGAAATGCATGAAGTAAAATGGGAGATGTTATCGTGTGGCAAGAATGAAACTCTCCTAAAAAAAAAAAACTCTCAAAATCATGTAATGTAGAGAAAATACGATTAATTGATTTCTTTCTCGCTGTTCAAAAAAAGAAAGAGAAAAAAGAATTGATTTTCTTTCTCGAACAATTGACGGGCACAGTTAAATTTCACGCATTATTGCACCCGTTGCATGTGCATAGTCTCTATGAAAACTCGTAGTGCTATGGTAAAAAAATTAGTTGAGTCCAAATCAACACTTCTATGATAAAAACTAGAGAAAATTGAAAATGCTTTACTTTGGAAACACGATATAAAGAAAAATTTATCTTTTTGGAAAGGAATGACCACTAAAATCCATTTTCATTGAATAAACCCAAATTCAATATTAAAAAAACATATTGCCAACGACCCCCACTATAACAAATTGAAGTAAATGAATACCATTATACTATGCTCATGAAACTTCAAACCATAAACACTAAAGAAACAAAAGGAGGAGAAAAAAATTTAAGATCTCTAAGTATTTATTGAGTTGAAATAATTGCAATAATTGTGTTATGCAGTAACAATTAAAACGTGAAGAAAGGGGGCTTAAAGTAACCCCTTAAAAACGTGGATTGGGAGATACTGTCAAGCATTTGACAGCGGTATAGAATTTTTAAGAGCCCCAGAAAAAGCAAAATATAGAATTTGAGATGAAACAAGGGGGCTTGAAGTAGCTAGTCTAGGTGCAATGTGCATTAATTTACCTACACAAACAATCAACATGGGCAAAATGAGAAAATTCCAAGACAAAAGGATAACAAAAGCAAAAAATTAAGTTAGCTTAAAATTGGAGTATAAAAACGATCGACTCAAGGATATAACTTCGAAAAGAGGTTATTGGTCAACCAGTTGGCATTGGGGAGAGGGTGGGGTCGGTGTGCACCCCTACTTTCAACTATTGGTTTCTTTTACGTTCGTATATAGAAACCTGAATGTTTGATCCCAAAATAAGTGTAAATATAATGTTAGGATCTAATAGGTTGACATAAAAGGAAAAAGTGATGTGGGGGCCGCAACTGACGATGCAAGTTGCTTTAATTGGCTGCTAAGTTTGTGGGAAATTGCTTTTTCTATGAGTTAATTATTTTACTACGTACTCTAAGGTACTTTTGAAATGCATGAAGTAAAATGGGAGATGTTATCGTGTGACAAGAATGAAACTCTCCTAAAATATAACTCTCAAAATTATGTAATGTAGAGCAAGTACGTTGAATTGATTTTTTTTTCTCGCTGTTCAAAAAAAAAAGAAAGAAAAAGAATTGATTTTCTTTCTCGAACAATTGATGGGCACGTACAGTTAAATTTCACGTATTATTGCACCCATTGCGTGTACGTAGCATCTATGAAAACTCGTATTTTGGTCAAAAAAGTTGAGTCCAAATCAACACTTCTTCTATGATAAAACTTAGAGAAAATAGATAGAAAATGATTTACTTTGGAAACACGATATAAAAGAAAATATATCTTTTTGGAAAGGAATGACCACTAAAACCTATTTTCATTGAATAAACCCCAAATTCAATATTAAATTAACATATTACCAACTACTATTTGGCTAGGATTTTGGCTAACTTCAGAAATATGATTGTATGCGAGCGTGCCAGAAAAGACTTGTAATTATCCTTTTCAGATTTCAACTTATAAAAAGCCAAACTTAATCAGGCGATTGTGTTGTTGGTTTAATTACCTCAATAAAGAGGATTTCTCTATCTAGAAGTATTAGAACCACACAACGATTCACTGGAAACTTGATAAACCAAAGAACAAGCAAGGTACCTTGATCAATTCAAAAATGAACTTGCTTTCCAATTGATTCTTCAAACTTCCACTAACGAACAGAACAAAACACAAAGTGATTACTACTGCAAACTACTCCTAACTACTTCGAACTTAAGTCTAAGCTCTTCTAACTACTGCCTAATGGACAAACCAAGCATAGCATAGCTGCTTGTTTGATGATTTGTCTGGGCTTTTTCCTTCTTTCGTTTCTTCTATTTATAGGCAAGCTCGTGAGTCTTCTCCATGTTTTCTGTTTCCCGCCAGGTTGCTTCGAAGTCATCTTGGTTTTGAATTCAATCTTTCCCTCCATGATTCCTGATTGTGGTAATTCAGTTTAGTTCATCACCCCACTTCACAGCATCGTGTTGGTAGTGGACAGTTATTATGCTTGAACCTCAACTTCCTTGACTGTGTCAACTGTAACTACCTCTTGTTTGAATTTAAATCATTTGCGCCTTTGAGTTTCGAACTGCTTACCTTTTAAGCTATCATCTGAATGATCTCTGGCAACAATTATTATTACCCATAAAACGACACTAATTTGATCAGAATGTCATCGTTCTTTTAATTATGTGATTTCATGTATTTCAACCTATGTATGTTCCGTTTTGTCTAAAATGAATGGCCACTTGTCACTAGCTAATTGGGCCAATAAATTCTCATGCAAACACCATCTACCCCCGCTATAACAAATCGAGGTTAAGGAATTCCATAATATTATGCTCATGAAACTTTAAACCATAAACAATAAAGAAAGAAAAGGATGAGGAAAAAAATTTAAGATCTATTTTAAAAAAATTATTTATTGAGTTGAAATAGTAGTTGCAATAATTGTGTTACGCTGTGACAATTAAAACGTGCCCTTGAATGTAGGTGACAAGTGCATATCAATTTTCATGAGCCCTAGGAAAAGCAACGTGTGAGAACCCGCACACCAGTCCTCCATAGGGAAAAACTTGAAGATGAATGTGGTATACAAGAAAACACGAGCAGCTATTGTGTAACTCAAAGTTAACTTTTTGAGCCATGTGGTTATGCTAAGAGTTAGTAGGTCAACTGGCGAGGGTTGTTACAGTTGGTATCAGAGCACAACTCTGGTCTACATGGTGGATGTCACCTCTAGAGTCTGGTATGAGCATGATGATGTGATGTACAGAGCTAAGTGCCACACTATGGCCACTAGGGGGTCGAGGTTAACCTTTTGAGCCCCATGGTTAGACTAAGGGTTAGCAGTTCAGCTGGCGCAGATCGTTACACAACGTATAGAATTTGAGATGAAACGAGCGGGCTTGGAGTAGTCTTGGTGCAATGTGTATTTTTACCTACACAAACAATAAACATAGGCAAAATGAGAAAATTCCAAGAAAAAGAAAAAACAAACAAACCAGAAACTCAATAGTACTATACAATAGAAACAACAATTAGGATAAAAAAAGCAGAAAAGTTAGCTTAAGATTGGAGTATAAAAACGATCAACTCCATGATATACAACTTAGAAAAGAGGTTATTAATTGGTCAACCAGTTGCCATTGGGGGAGAGCGCCTGGGGTTAACAGAAGAACAATGCTACGGTGATCATGTCTGAATATCATATTTTGGTTACCGTGTGATCAGGTGTTACCATTGAATTGGTAATAAGATGTGTTTCACTACATGATAAATGAGATACATTCTATCAATATAATTGTGACGCGCCACATGGTATGTTCCCAAAATGTGGTTACTCAGACATGGTGACCAAATCATGACCGAGAAATAGTACATGAATTTTTTTTTTATTCAACAATTTGATATGCGGATTGAAAACGTGGTAAATTGTGGGTGTTTTAGGAACATGTGCCTTTTGGCTTGCTTTCAAATATTGCGAAAAGCCAAGTATAACTCCAAAGATACCAAAAATTATGGATGACTCCTAAAACTGGAGTAATTGGAGGTTTAAAAAAGTGTGAATTGGGAAGAGGAAGGAGTGGCCTCCAGAGAGAGAGAGAGAGAGAGAGAGAGGGAGAGAGAGCGCGCGCCAAGTAGCCAACTTGAGAGAGAGCCAAGTAGCCAACTTGCAATTAATTGGGAAGAGGAAGAAGTGACATTAGAATAAAGAAAACAAAGTTACTATTACTCCTAGAATTTTCTCACTACAAGACCCTCTATAATACTATACATTAAGAGTCCTGCTATTGGTACCGACCAATAGCGTAGGCAAAATGCATCGACGACCGCGCCGAGCAGTCTTCGGCTACTGGACGGCCGATCCGAACTATCTAAAAAAATTTTAAAAAAAATCGTGGGTCCACGCGAGAATTAACGACATCCGACGTGCGTAGATGCTCTATCCAAACACCCCTTTTTTAGTACATACATGTATACACGAAAAAATGGGGTGTTTGGATCGAGCACCTACGCACGTCGGATGCCATTGATTCCCATGGGGCCTACTCGGTTTTTTTTTTTTTTTTTTAAATTTTTTTTGGATGTCTCGGATCGACCGTTTGTGGCCAGAGACGGCCCGACGCAGCCGTCGGTGCATTTTTGCTACGGTACCTGTCGGTACCAATATCATTTCGGATACATTAATTATGTATAAATATGATATTTTCCAAATACATAATTTTTCAGATTTTTTCAACAAAAAGGGGAGAATCATGTTGCAGGCCGCAAACGGGTCGGTTTGGGAGGAAGTGAGATTCTTATTTGCTCTTGGAGAAATCTGCCGAGGTCTGCCACTAATTTAATTTGAAGATATGCTCAAAATGACGGATCCTTACAAGCAAGGACAGAACTAGGATTTTACTCTAGCAGTGACGAAAGATATATTAAAAAAATTTAGTGATAGCGAGATTATATAAGTTGGACATAATTTTTTTTATACATATAATAATTGCATTTTTTAAAATTCTTGTCGTGGCGGTCGCCGCCACTAGACTCTCCTGATCCCATCCTTGCATACGAGGGTGTTTAAATAAACATAGTATTCTTTAGTTTCGTTTGTTGGTAGCGTGTAGAAAGGCTCTTGTTGTATTAATTCGTTTTCCTAGTGGTGTTGGGATGTGTTGCTCTGTCCAAGGCTATTTCCTTGCCTTTTAGGGCTCGTTCCTTTTAGGAGAAGAAAATTGATCCCAAAAGAAGAAGATATTTTTCTCTATTTCTATGTTGTTATTATTATTAAAATAAAGAAAGGGTCCTTCAATTAATAAGCTAAAAAAAATGATACTTGTAAGACAAACAATTACTCCGATACACTTTTTTATTCTTTTCAATACTACTATATTTTTACACACTTGTTATATTTTTTTTCCTCATCGTATGTCTATTTTTTTTTTTGTTGGTAAACCTTAAAAACAATCCAATAGAATATTTTTAGCTTTTTTTCAATAAAAATAAGGGCAAAACACTCTCCGCCGTTGATGTCTCCAAAAGCTATAGCGCATGTACACTTTTGGACGTGTATCATCATGGGCCCCACCACCACACCAACAGAAAATTACACGGAAAATGAAAGGTGACAAAATAAATGTACTGAAGGCGATTGCTGACGTTTGCTTCCTCCAAAAATTGGTGTAGTTAAACCGACGGTCCAGATTCACTCTCAGCCAACCCCAAGAGCTAAGATTGGTGGTGGGTTTGCTCCACTCGTAATCGATCAGGACTTGATTTTTGAGATTATGGAATAGTAAATATAAATTCTTGTCAATTCACTACTCCCGATGTACGTGGATGAACTGTTTACGTTCGAATCCGTGGGAGGGGATCAAGATGTTTTTTTGCTATATTATTGGATTACATAATAATGACAATAGTCAAGTTATTTCTGTTAACATATGTGAGAGTATTGTCTATCTAGAAAATCGTGAAAAATAAGGGTTTTAAATCTATTTAGTTTAACGAAAACGCTCCTTGAGTTGAAATATGCGTAACTTGATCCGGATACCTTAGCTGGCAAATCAAAAAAATATGCGCTCTCAGCCTCCCCTGACTTTGTTTATCTTCACTCCCCACCTTCCATTTTCACTGCCCCTTGGCCCCCCACCACCCTCTCCTCTTCTTCTTTCTCTCTCTCTCTCTAAAAACACAGACACATACATCCACGGAGATTTGAGCACATACAGTTCCCCCCCTTTCTCTCTCTTAAAATGTTGCTGGGAAAGCGTGGGAGGGGTCCGATGAAGAGGACCACGAGCATGACCGGAATCAACGTGGATCTTGCCGACGAGGAGCCGTCTGATTCTGTGATGAACGAGTTGGTGGAAACGGCGTCGCCTAGCCGGCGTGACCGTAAGAGGAGTTCAGGTGGCGAAGGTGATAATTCCATGGTTGTAGAGACGGCGCCGTTTTTGAGGACGTGTGGACTCTGTAACAGCAGTTTGAGGCCTAGCCGGGACATCTTCATGTATAGGTATTAATTTCAAACACTACAACTCCGCGTTTGGCCGACCGTGTGAAAAAGTTAATAAGTGTTTGTGATCTGTGAGATTGTATGTTTGAATTCCGTGAAAACCTAGGGTCACTGAAAGGTTTGTTCAGTCTTTAATTTCAGAGGATCGGAATTGAATTCGCGCGTATGTTGATCCGAACATTTAGTTTTCAAAAAAAAAAAACTTCTATGTACGTAAATGCATCTACAAAATTTATTCAGTACAATTAAAATGCCACATCAGGTAATATATATGCTAGTAATTTTTAGTTTGATGAAGTTATTCTAATTGAGATTATTTGAATACGTTCGACAATTTACAAGGTTGTCGACTAAAGCGCCTAAATTTTTTGGTGGAAATTTTGATACATATGACTCTTGAAAATAGATGAAAGACAAAATTGATAGATCCTTTTAGGATTCATATCATTTCTGGTTCATGTTTTGGACTGGAGAGAAGACAGTCCTAATCGTGACCGTTCATTTGCTACAATTAATGGTTCGGATGTATTTTTAAACTTCGACCGGTAAGAGTTTATGAGAAAATGTGAACTATTGAATCTATCAAAACATGAACTGGAGAGGAGCGAGCCTGATCCATTCTCTTTCTATGTTACTAAGGACGGTGTGATATGGCTGATAAACGAACTAAATTTTCATATTTGAGATAACGATCAAAAATTCGTATGAAATGTTTACTACGTAAACAAATCAAGTTAAATGTTTTTTTTTAAAGTTTTAAGCTTTCAAATCCAGAACAAGCTACTATTTGGCTCATACAAATTGCAATGTACAGAAAATTCAAGTTATGATAGACTTGATTGAAGTATATGTTGAGATCGACTCTTCTAATAAATAGACCAACATTGAACATACATTTTTAAAGTTCGTTAAGACTCTAATAAAAGCTTGAAGATACCAATGATTGGCTCGGAAAAAAAAATGAATTTTTTTTTTAATAATGACAAGCAATTTGTATAATTTATGTTCAAGTGTTAGTATGGTCATGGTGAACGAAAGTTGAACCCTTGATTATTATTATTATTTTTGTTTGTCGGTATTTTAATAATCGACTATTTTTGAGTTTGGTTTACCCTTTTTAGTTTTGAAGACAAGAAATGGAATACGCACTTGGCTTTATTGAGCATCATCAATTTTATTAAGGAAAACATCTACTACGGTCCATTTGGTTGTCTTTTTGTGAAATTTCTTTTGTTATTTTTTGGATTAATCAGTCATCTTGATGAGCTCAAATTAAAAATAAAGTATGACAAAATATAAAAGTACTATAGATGAAAGAAGTTCAGAAAAGGAACAGGTTCTATGTCTTTTTTTCGTCGTATATAAAATTTTTCATTTCGTCGTATATAAAATTTTTCAACTTCAATCTTTTATATTTTTCGGTTCCAGAAAAAAAATCCTTTTATATATTTTTCGAACTCTCTCGTCCAGATAAATGATTGATCCATTTTTTTTTTTTTACGAAAATCTAAAAATTCACTACTAACTGTTTCTTATACTATAATTAATGTATCTCCAATCATATAATAGTCCTAATTAATTTCCTTTATATTTTTTCCAGGGGGGATACGGCATTTTGCAGTCTAGAGTGCAGGGAACAACAGATCAAGCATGACGAGAGAAATGAGAAGTGCTCCGTCGCAGCTAATCCAATGAAAGACGGAAATCACCACCACCACCGCCACCGCTCGGCACCGGCCACTGCCACCGCCACCGCAACCACCACCTCTCAAGCATAAAACCTAGTGACATGGACGTTGAGTGCTGCTATATATATAGCGCCTTAACAATTTGAAGAACCATACTATAGTCAGCAGCATAACCAAAGTTTCTGGTGGTTGGTGATGTTAAATGTTGAGAAATGATATTCGGACTTTACCTTATTATTATAAAATATAAAATGTATGCTAATTTTTTTTGGCTTTTACTTTGTTTTGAAAATTGGAGTGTCTGTAAATTTAATCGTTAAAAGACAAATTGTGGGGGTGTGTTTTCAAGGAAGTGGTTTGTAAAAAACATTTCCCTTGAATGCTTCGGATACTTTGATGATGTGTAGAAATGCTGGAATGGCTGCTCATTTCGGCAATCGACGGTTCGTATTTTAATTAAGTAACAGACAGTTCAGATTTACATGCCATTTGCATGTATTCAGATTCAATCTGAACTGTCCGTACTGAGATAAACTACCAAATTGGCCCTCTTGTAACGACCCGTGCCAGCTGACCCGTTAACCATTAGTATAAATACGTGACTCAAAAGGTTAACCTCAGGTTAATAGTAGTTGGTTGGTCTTACCTTATATACCACTCAATGCTTTCATAATTAACTACCCAATGTGGGATGTTACAACTCTGCACTTGTTCTGCAGGGAACTACTCGACAGCATCCCTTGCATGCCAATATAATTATTGTGGTTATATATCTACCATTCTAGCTGCATGCAAATAGGCGCAGAGATTTCCATGTGGTTTATTCCTAGTTTTTGAAACATAAACAATGAAGCTTGCTCTTTTTTGTTTTTGGTACTTCGGAATCTCATAGATTAGTCAGCTAAGAGAGTTTTGGAGTACAGGTGCATACATGATTCAAAATATTACGACCCACGAAATAAAATGCCAACCCCCTACTCGAGAATCTGCCTTAAGTTAAGGCGGTCGTGAATCCAAAACTCTCTAAGAGAAGGTGGTTGAACCAATGAATCCACCAAGTCCTCATTTTACTCCGTTCCAATTCTTGCAAGATGATCCGTACATTAATTTGCCTCTCGAAATATATGATTGAGCATTGATCCCGTCCTAATCAGTATATATGGCATGAGCATCATTGATTAAATTCCTCTGAGGATGGTTAATTAGAAGCTTGCCTCGTGATCATGTCGATGTATCTTCAGTCTGTTTCAATTCTTTGGCATGATTAGTGGCTAGCTATGAACAGAAATGTATTCTCTTCGTCACATTTTTTTTTTTGTCTTTTTGATATTCGTGTCAGTTTTCGATCACTTATATATTTCAATATAAATTTTCAAAAATATAAATTATGGATCGTTTGATATATAAAATGGGCCGGAAGGAGTAATTGCATAAGATATGTATCCTATTGAACTAATAGTGCTTGGGATTACTATTTTTTTTTTTATCGGGAAAGAAAAAAAAAACCATGGTATTTTATGTCTAAAATTTGTGAAATTTTATATTCAACGAATCTTAATCAAATTATAAGTTCGATGCCGGGCCTTGTTCATTTTGGGATCTCAACATTGGGCACGGTATTTAATAAATTTTCTCTATCTATGATCTTTCTCCACTCATTACTCTAATTAAATACCTCCCTCAAAATCCAATCCGAACAGGGTCATGTCACGTGATGAGTACGATGTGTAAATGAGGAGAAAGTCGGGTCACGGGAGCCCGACACCCCCAAAATATATATATATATTTTTTTACTATATCTCGTATTCTCTGCCTCGTAAGCATAATACTTTATATAACAAATTGTGCCATTTTTAGATAAAAATAAAACGCTTATTTGCATAATTTTTAAATTTTTTAGGCACCTATTTAAAGATCTCAATTACACCAGAGTTAAGAAAATGACACGACTTAAATTGAGAAACTTATGGTGGTGATGTTGAAAATTTAATTAGAATAGTTTAATATATGGTATGTAAAAATGCGTAATCTCAATGTAAATTTTTTGTGGTCATCTATGTCTGCATGCAAATGGGAAAAGCTCTTGACCATAAAAAATACTGTAGTAACAACGATGTTATGCCCACCTCTCTGTTTCACCACTCAACATCTCATCATCCGTCTTGGCAATTAATAGTCCAGATTTAACTCTTCTAGGAATTTTTTTAAAAAAAAATTTGAACTGTCCAAAACATTTTTGAATGGTAAAATTAAAAGTGATGGGGGAGCGGTAAAAGTTGAGTCGGTGGGCGTAGAATTTTTGAAAGCGAGCCCTTTGTGTTTAGATAAAGAAGAAAGAGAACAATGATATTTTTCATCAGATCTTTTATGTCTGTAACTTTTCTTTCTCGTTTGTACCGGCTAGCAAAGTCATCTCTGAGAATTGAAAGAAATTAGAGAAGTTTGGACTTCATTTGACTTGTGTTCCCTACTTTTTAAAAAATCTCCTTTGTTTATTCATGATGACACGTAATTAAAAATAGACATATGATTATTCTAGTTATACACTACATAAGTTCAGTGGCGGACCCAGAAATTTTTGTTACAGCACAAATTAGTGAACTTAAGAATTAAATCTAACAGGTATCCATATGTGTGAAGGAAACGTAGAGTAATTTTAGTGAAAACTATTAGATATTTATCGGGTACAATTCAAATGTCTAAAAATATAATTGTAATTTCACAAAAATCGAGTGGGGACCCGTGCTCCCACTGGACCCCACATTGGTCTGCCCCAACAAAAGTTTATATAGGACTAGTGGATGCATGCCCGTGCCTAAAGGCTCGTTCAAACGAAATACAGTCCCAACTTAAATAAATTATTTGTTCTATCCATCTGCTCTACCAGTCCAATATAACCTACTCATCTTCTGCCTCTTTTAAAAGCTCATGCCAAGATAGAGAAAATAAAATAAAAAAGGCAATAATTTACAGGTTAATTATCAAACCTCTTGATATAATATCTACTTAAAATGGAAAAAATCAGAAGGTAATAAATTAGAAAGAAAAGTGTATATATATTATCACAACAACAGGTTAAAGAAAAACTTAAGGAAACATTCTCTTAATCGGACGGTTATGATCTTAGCTTGAAGGCGATTAACGGCTATAGAATTGCTCATATTTGTATGTGTAAACAAAAACCACTCTGTTTTATAATATAGATAGAAAGAACATATATATATATATATATATATATATATATATATATATATAAATCAATATTTGTTGTTTAGTCAATTTTTTTCTCTAGCTTGTAGTTCGGCCCCTCCCTTGTAGATTCTGGCTTCCTCCCTGTGGTACAAGAAGATTCACCATATTTGAATATTTGATAGATGCACCTATACAAATAGTTACAGGGGAAGTTATAAAGTTGACTTCCTGGTTTACAATTCTCTTTTCTAAGAAGAATTTTATATATATATCCCTATTTTCTTAAAGGTTGTTCATAATTAGGATACACACAAAATATGTTACTAAGTGATATATGTATATATTAGTCTGGATTCAATGAGGGATCCCGCACGGTGCTACTGTGCGGGACTCCCTTTTCCCGATCGAATTGCAACGATCCAAGCCGCTCAAAGTGATCAGAACGTGATTTTAAAGATACCCGCCTGAAATCAGCAAAAAAAATGATTGGGAAGGGCTTGATCCGAACAGTTTTTTATTGAATGGTTCAGTAAAAAACTGTTCGGATCAAGCCATTCCCGATCATTTTTTTTGCTGATTTCTCGTAATTACCTTTAAAATCACGTTCTGCACACTTTGAGCGGTTCGGATCGTTGTAATTCGATCGGAAAAAGGGAGTCCCGCACCGTAAGGGATCCCTTATAGGATCCGGACTGCATATATATATATCGGGGCGGTTCCGGAGACACCTAAAAAAACACCTCATAGCTCCCGATCAAATTTTGATGATCCGAGCCGCTTAATGTGATCAAAACGTGATTTTAAGGGTACCCTAAAGAAATCAACAAAAAAAATGACCCGGAAGGGCTTGATCCGAGCAGTTTCAAACAGTTTTTTATTGAACGGTTTAAATAAAAACTGCTCAAATCAAGTCTTTCCGTGTCATATTTTTTGCTAATTTCTTGAGGGCACCCTTAAAATCACATTCTGCACACATTGAACGGTTCGGATCATAAAAATTTGATCGGGAACTATGAGATTGAGATTTGGGGTGTTTTTTTAGGTGTTTTTTAGGGTGTCCTTTGAACCATCCCGTATATATATATATATATATATATATATATACACACACACACACACACACACACAGTCGTTTTCAAGTCATGACGTCCTGACCGGAGCTTAGGTCCGGACTTTTCCCACAGCCGTCGGATTGTGTTTTCGATGGTCCGGATGCACGGATAGTTTGTTCGCACGGATAGTTTGTTCGCGCGAACAAACTATCCATGCATCCGGACCATTGAAAACACAATCCAACGGTTGAGATCGTGATTCGGACCTAAGCTCCGGTCAGAACGTCCTGATCAGATCTGGATTTGCATCCGGACCATTGAAAACACAATCCAACGGTTGAGATCGTGATTCGGACCTAAGCTCCGGTCAGAACGTCTTGATCAGATCTGAACTGTGTGTGTGTATATATAATACTGACAATTTGTGACAAAAAAAAAAAAGAAAAGAAGCAGCAATCAGTCTGCACGTAGGCAATGATGAAAAACGATGACACGGATTCTCTTCGGTTGATCAGGTTTAGACCTTTTTGGTCTTCGGCTAATTGTTGCCGTTGTTCCTTTTGTTCTACACCCGCAACTTTATCTACCTTCGGTACTTGGTTGGTAGAGGTTTGTTGCAGTGGAATCACCCCCAATAGCTTATCGACTTCAGCTTGCATGCTCTTTTCAAGGCCTTGCATTTGTTTGATAGTGCGTTTATTTTGTGCATGGTCGTTTGTATGCATTTTGTTATTATGTTATTCTTACTATGGTGGGTGTGTTGTGTTGTAATTTCCTACAAAAAACCAAAGGGAAGCACGAAATCAATGCATGACACGTGGCACTTTATTATTGAAATATATATGTACTATGGGTGTAAATTTGTTTTTCCCATTCTCAATTTTAATTGAAGAAATAATTGGCAATTGTATAAAATAAAAATGGTAAAGAGTAACGGAGTCAAATTCCCTATTATTTTGGTGAGACATAAAAGCATAGTGTCGACAATCATTGAGCCATTGTTCACTTTTTTAACTTTGCGAGTCTTAAAAGGTCCGAGTCAAAATAAGTGAGCATTTAAATATTGTCACTTTGTTGAAAGAAAATTAACTTTCATATTAACTTTGGACTCATGAGATACGAGCCAAATTCTTAAAGGAAAAAGGCCATGCTCTTTCATAGGTCAATTACTCTCTCTCTCTCTCTCTCTCTCTCTCAATTTCCTTTTTTACATTGCAAAAAAGGAATTTAGTAGTCATCCAAATGATTACAATTGTTAAAACAACCTAGAGATCATGACGACAAGTCATAATGAGAAAATCAGCATCCCAACGCGATTGGTACCCGGTTCTTGACAATCATACGTCATCTTAAACTCAAAACGGAAAAAAGTTGGCCGGCAAGAAGACAACCATGAAACCAAAACATAGTAGCAAGAACACACAAATACAAAAATATGTAGCATATTCTAGAAAATCCAATTAGCTGCAAAATAAATTAATCTCCCAAATTAAGCAGAAACTCCGTCCTTCCAACACACAATTCTGGAGAAACGATAGCACCCAAAGCAGAAACAGAACTACAACTAGTAGCTGCAAATGGGGCCAGATCCCGTCCATTTGGTACCGATGAGTTCGGTTCATTTGGTGCATCCGAGCCGTCTAAGAGTGTTTTGGATGGCTCGGATTTAAAGGGGTGTTTTTATAAAAAATAAAAAATACTTACTTTAAATCCGAGCTGTCCAAAACACTTTTGGACAGCTCGGATACATCCAAATGGACCGAACTGATCCGGAGCAAATGTATTGGATCCAACCCCGCTGCGAATACCCCTTACTGTCTCAGTACTTAAAACATCCTTGCATGGCATCATAGACTCGTAGTTCTAGCAAATCAGATCCAAAGCAAGGACCACAACATCCCCGGCCAGCATAAAGAACTATCACGCAATCTCAGTTGTCCGTTTCTGCAATCAGTGGTCTGGATTTTAAAAAAAACTCTTCCAGTGCGTGAATAATTTTTTTAATAGTTGGACCGTTCAAAAATACTTTTAGACATTCGCGATTGAGTGCCGTAAAATATATTCACGGCTCCGCCGTAATTTTTTTTCTCATAACAATGCACAGACCCCCATAGAACCAACATATAGCACATTGAACCCAACCATTAGCATTAATTGAAAGGCCAGCCAATTAATTTGGTTGGATGAAGTGCTGGTGGCTAACACATTCCCTTATTGTACCCCTAGCTCCCAGGCATACAAAATCTCTCTTTGATTTCTTGGTTCTTAAAATTAAGTGGTGACTCCAAAACAAAGTGCGCCGCAGTGGGCATCATCAATTTAGGCACGCTGTAATGGTTGTCGAGAGTTTGCAAATTCTCCCATCCTGTGTGTTGGCCTCAGGGCCGGCCCAGGCTCAGGAGGCTTGGGCCTCAGGCATTCAAAATATTTTAAATTTTAGGGGCACTTCAATATTATTCGTAAATTAGTGTGTGTGTGTATATTATTTATTCATTTTATAGCACAAATGTCTTTGCTAGCTTAGTGGTAAGTTGATTTTAGTTCATGTGGAGTATTTGAGTTCAAGTCTTCTAGATAGCTTTTTCTTTTGAAATATTTTTTCTCCAAAAATAATGTTATTGCAACTGTCAGGTTTCAAAATCAAGTCAAGTAGAATTCAAGCCAACCACTTTGGCTGTTGGTAACAAAGCAATTTACATGCATTATAAAGTCTAAAGTAGTAATATAACGAAACATTTCTATCAATGTTTAATTCTAAAAATATGTAGGGCACCATCCTACAATTTAGCCTTGGACATTCAAATCTCTTAGGCCGGCCCTGGTTGGCGTACGCCGCAACTGTTGGGTGTCCATAATGACACCACACGATTAGTAAATACAGACTCACAAGGTAAAATAGATGGGTCATGCCATGCCAGCTCTCACCCATTTGACACCTGCATGGCTAAACGGATCATTGATTCGGCGAAAAAGTACTTGTGCTAGGCACGACCTATTTGACGCCTCTATGTCTAAAAAAGATCATTGTTTCAATGAAAACCCTGCGGACTCCAATTGGTGATGTCTCTATCGTCTTTCCCCACGCTTTCAACCCAACGACCCTTTACAACCCCACCCACCTATTATTGTCTCTCCATGCCTGTGGAATCACTTTTATGGCTCCTCAAAAGTAAGGCCAAACATCTTCTCAACCTTTTATAGTAGAGATTTTGCTTGGTCCAAAAATATGACAGAGCACATCATGTACGCCAGTCTGTGACTGCTATTTGTAGATTTGGACAAAAGAAATAAATCAAAATTGGAGGCCCCACTAATTAAATGATTTGGTGGTATTCAATGAATTTTATGCTCTTTCCCACTTTCTAAGTGGTTCTTTTTCTTGAATTTCCTTTCAAAATAGTGTTGGACGGAGATTTGGTTTCTAAAATAGAAATATAGAGCTTGGTATAGGAGATGCTGTATATAAACTCCCTGCCGACATTAATAATTCTCTTTTTTAAAATGACGCTTTTAGGACTTGAACACCATGACAATCTCACTTGTTAATGTTGCTCTCGTTGAGGATACAATTCCATATTGTTGGAAACGAAATGGATAATCATTTAATATATGTTAGGACCCCTCCACCTGATAGTTTGAGCTATTGGTTGAATATAAAGTTTTCTCGTGGTATTTGTGCGAGTCTGTTCCAAGTTTAAAATTCAAAATTCATACCCACGATGACAAAACGAACAAAATGGTGCACCATGATTGACCTAAAAAAAAAGGTTACAGGAACTAGATCTCACACACGACTACAGTCCCTTAAAGTTACAAGTTTTTGAGTTGGATATAAAGTTTCCTGAGAATTGAGTTCTGTGTCATTTTTCATACTCCTACATCATATAAATGGCATTTTTTTTGACCTTGCATTTTCTATTTTCTATTTAAAGTAGTGACAGGAATTAAGCAATATCATGTGCACATACAAGTAGAATGCATGGACAAGGCCAAACTTGCCAGTGTTGACGAAAACAGAGGGTTTAAACGAGTTCTTTGGATTTAAAAAATGCATTAAAATATTATATATCAATAGGCATAAATTGATTTTTTTCAATATTGTCTGCACTACATTATTAGTACAAGTTCAGTGTTAATAAAAGTTCACTTAAATTTGTAAGTAAATAGATCATATAGCATAACAAAAAACCAAATAAATTACGTATCCCGATAAGTTTTCAACAATAATAATAAGTAAGTTTATTCTGGAGCCGTGCCTGGCAAAAACCCCGACACCTTCTATTTTACGTATTTCTCTGGTAAGCCTTCTGTATATTTAAATTTGTAGCTATTATACAAATAGGAAATTAGTCTTACATTTAAATGATTTTACCTTACTTCTTGGATGTTTCTCCTTATTGTTTGCGATACATAAAATCTAGTTACCAAAAGAATGAACAAAGCAATTTTATAAAATGTACTAGTGGATGTCCGTGCCTGAAGGCATGGCGCAACGTATTCTAAACAGTCTAAATGAAGTATCAAATTACACTTTTATGATATATTGTGTGTGTGGATATAATGGTTATTTTTAACTCCATCTCACATGGGGTGAGTTCCGTGTATGTGTATATCCCACCCCATGTGAGAGGAGGTTACAAATAACCGTTAAGTGAAATTTTTTCCCTCCTCCCAACAAAATCTACTTATCGAAATTTCAAATTCATAGAATAGTCTAACACAACATATTTCAAATTCGTAGAATAGTCTAACACAACTGTGTTATCAAACCGGTGTAATTTCATTAGTTGCATTCAGGTATAGAAAAATAAGAACCTTATCAAAACAGGGCTTAACATAAGACTTTTCGTAAGCTAACATAAATCAAGAATTCTTGCTCTATTATTATAACCTTCCCAAATAGCTAGTGAGAACATGAGATTCAACGAATAAGTCGAATATGCAATAGATACCACAGTATTTACTGTTCATTTAGAGTGGTGGTCAGCGGCTCCAGTGTGGAATAGCCAACATTGGTAAACATGAACGGGTATCTTCCTTTTGCCGATCAAAAAGAGAGAGAGAGAGAGAGAGAGAGAGAGAGAGAGAGAGAGAGAGAGAGGAATGCTCTTTGTAAATACTTTGGTCAATTTGGAATCAATTATTACGTACTCTATAATATAGATGCCTAAATCATGGAATCAATTATGGCATTTCTTTGGCCAATTAAATTTGAACTTAAACTTATTATTATGGCATTTCTTTGGCCAATTAAATTTGAACTTAAACTTATTTAGGAAGTCATATATATAGGATATAAAATTAATACTAAATTAGGTTTTGGAAAGGGGAACAAAATTAAATCAATCAAAATCAATTGGAAAAGGAAAGAGTATGTTTAATTAGTCTTTTCACATATGAGGGAAACGTGTAAATCTTAAAAGGAAACCCTCTTTAATGCTAGCAAAACTTTTACATTATTGTAGGTTTATACATTAGGAAATATTCACTCGATCTGACAACTACAAAGTTTACAGGAAGTATGATCGAATGGTTGTAGAGACTGCTTTGTTTGTATAAATGTCGAAAAACCGCTCTATTTTATAATATAACTAGCAAATGCCCGTGCCTGAAGGCACGACTCGAACATTCAGCATATGCAAATTAAAACTGAACAACAAATTTAACCAACTAAGATGCATAGAACAAACTCAAGCACATAAATTTTGATCAAATCAAAAAATACCATCCAAGACATTGATGAAAATAAAAAATGATATATATTAATGAAAATGCGTGCCTCGAGGAGACATCTAAAAAGAGAACATGAAACATGTCAAGACTAAAAATCTTCAAGCATATTGATCCTTTTGAGCTTTTAGGCTTCTCGATCATAATCCTAAAAAAGAATGATAGGTCAACAAAAGCTTAGTTAGTACGCCCAATCATTTGTTTAAGGGATGATATATTATATATGTTTAGTACACCAACTTAAACATATATAATACGTCCATCTTAAATCCCAAAAAAAAAAACAACAATAACAAAAACAAATCTCAGCCGTCATCTCAATCTTAACGCAAGGCCAAAAAAATCGACTGGACCAAAATTAGTTCCCGAACCACCCCGAACCAATTTCGATCCATTGTTTTTTTGGTCTGGGTCGGTTCCGAACCACCCCGAACCAATTTCTTGTGCTATTCTTAGAAAGAAAATCATAATTAAAATCAATGTCATGCACAGGACAATGGTATAAATTGTACAATGAACTCTTAGGGTGCCTATGATCCTCTTAGTAGAAAATCTACCGTACATATCTACTGTCTACATACATGATAGCGCTAATGAAATTTATTTCATCAAATTTAGCCTTAACGCAATGATGTCGAGCTAACACGATGTGTTTTTTTTTTTTTGACGTTCCATTTCCTGCTGTTCTATAAGAAGGACCGGCTGTAATTATTGTTGTGCCATTTATAGGATCAAAACATCTCATGATTCATCCTGCAAATTGACAGACACAATAAATTTAACTAAGCATAAGAACATATGAGTTCTCTTCTAGTAGAGATTAAATTATTTACACCGAGGGTGTAAACATTTGTTTTCTTCAAATCAATTACATTGCGCCGCGACATCATGTTCTATTAATTGGAACCATTATTTTGACGATATGGCGCAATGTAATTGATTTGGAGGAAATAAATATTTGCACCGCAGGTGTATATAATTTATTCTCCTTCTAGTAATGAGCTAGAATTCTCGTTATGAAATTTTCTTTAAAAATGAATGCACCAATTCTTCCACATTTTGATAAAACTTGATCCTTTTAACTCCAAGGATAACTCCCAACTAATGCACCTTTTAAATATCATTGGCATGAAAGCTTCTTTGTTTGTCATTACTTTTTATTTAGTTTTACAGCATATCACAAATTTAGTGAGAATAGTAGTAAAAATGTCAGCTCTAAATTAATTACGTAATTAGTCTTATTTGTTTTCTTGCATGTCCAAATAAATGATTTTATTGGGCTGTTGCATTTTGTATTTTAAGAGTTCGATACATGCAAGTTTCTTCCAAAAAAATCAAACAAACAATTAGGGTTCCGACTAAACCTATCGAGACCAATGCAAAAATAATAAAAGATAAGTAAAACAACCGTTAATCATCGGTACCATTTTCTCATGAATTGAAACCCAAAATGAACCAAAAGTCATTTTCATAAAGAAAAAGAGGAAGAAGAAGAAGAAGAAGAAAAGTTGAAGGAATTAGCAATACAATATGCAATAATTTAATTTGTGCTTACCACTAAAGTCGTAGATGTGTCATGGTGCCACCTTCAAGATCAAAACTCCACGGAACAGAAGTTGATCAAAACCACATCAACAAAACCAAAAGTGGAAAAAATAATGCTATCCAATAAAGTGGAAAAAATTGCCATTGATGACCAAATGTAGCCTGTTCAAAGCCATTACACACCCACCAACTCAATTGTCAAAAATCAAAATATGAGAAGAACAAAACAGAAGAAAACTTCAAATAAGTGGATGTGAATGATTAGGAAAGTGATCCAATATATGAGCGAACCAAACGTTGAAATGTTGGACAACAATGATTCTACATTGAAATCTAATGGCTTTGAAGAAAAAAAACTTGAACACTTACAGGGAGTTTGCTGAAAAATTGATACCGAGAAATGCAATCAAGAGAATTAAAGAACACTTGAGTTTTAATGTCCATAAATGTGATGTTTTTTAAACTTTAAATTTGAAAATCTTAATTGGGATCTAAATTAACGTAAAAGGATTTTTTTGTTTTGGCTATTATGTAAAAAGAAATTAGAAAGGTCAACTTACTCATTTCTACCGTAAATGTTTTATTAGGTTTCATTCATTCCACAATATACAAATCATGCCTTAATTAAAAGGATCCCTTCAAAAAAAATTCCAGTTTTGAGACAATTATCCCATAAATTACGTATTTATTAACCTAAAAAAATTATTTCAAACATTCAAAGCAAATTTGATTAATTAATTACATTGGCCAATCAATGGAATACATATACAGTTAAATCAATGGAAATTATGGAATCTGTATTGACAGTTTCATCGGTCTTGCTTCTGCAGGGGGTGCCTGTATCGAAGTTTTGGTAGTTTTGGTTCATTCTTGTATCATTTGATGGAATCTGTATTGCCTCCCGGCTCTGATATGAAATTGACAATTTTTAAAAAAAAAAAATTTGCCATTTCCAAAATCAATGGAATACATATACAGCTAACTACCGTTTCCAAAATCCATTGGCCAATCAATGGAATACATATACAACTAATTGCCGTTTCCAAAATCCCGCGCATGGGAATACCCATATAGGTTTCGCCTAAACCGTTTAGGTGATGACTTTCCAAAATCATTGTATCATCCTTTCCGTATTTTCGGCTAGCTAGATAGAAGGTAGGAATTATAATTGTATCATCCTTTCCAAATATAGCGTTAGCCCTTCTACCATGTAATCTCAGCCGTCGAAAAAATGTGTACCAATCTTAGGGTCCAAAATATAGGAGACAATTTAGGAATTCAAAAACCACCCTGTCATATTATATAGATATAAATTTGATGCGGGAAAAAAATATGTAGAGGTGTGCATTTTTAAATTTGCACACACACATATATATTTCTCTCAAGTTGGGCTCTCCTAGGTAAAGATTCTGGTTCTGCAATATTTTTTTTCGGTAATACAAGGTGTCTCGGGCCAATTTTGCTCGTGCTTTCGTAACTAAGACCTAGTTCAAAAAAAAACTTGGGCTAAAAGTGCTAAATTTTGAATATTTTCAAAAATTCGGGTAAAAGTATTAATTTTTTACTTTTATGATTTTTCTCGTCCAGACGAACCAATAGTCCCCAAAAATTTGAGAAAGCAATCACCGCCAACGGTCATTTTTCAGATGCATTTAGTTTAGGTTTGAGAAATTGCCGGGGGAACCTTGGGCATATGTCAATTTCTGTGGGGTTCCTAATTTAAGGTAGAAAGAGATTCATTTGGAATTTTGTTTGGTGATTGGTTTGGGTTGGTCCGCTGAAATGGACCTCCTTGACATACATATGGAAAGTCCCCTTCATCAATTGATTTTTTCAGATCTTATTTTTGTTCAGTTAACCTCTACAATTTTTCCATCATTAAACACAATAGACCAATTAATTGAGACTAGCTAATTAGTTGGTCAGGACTCTTGCATCTCAATAGGAGGAATGAGAGATGCTACATACACTATTCAAAATCACTACATCATTGACTACATTTTTTGTAGAGCCCACTCAGGATTTCAAAAAAATACAAAAAAAAATATCCAAAAATTTTAAAATAAGTCTAGGTACACTACACTAAACCACTACACCATCCACTACATTTTTTATGGGGCTCATTTCGGATCCCACAAAAAATATAGAAAAATATCCATAAATTTTAAAATAATATTTTAGGGGGCCCTGTAAAAAATCAACTCAATCTAACGGGTATCGGTAAGTATTATTTCTAGATTTGTAGGAGCAAAAATGCTTAATTGCGTAATTTCGGACATACAAATCCACAAATAATATTTATTGATATCAGTTAGAGCTGATTTTTTACAGGACCTCATAAACATTATTTTAAAATTTTTGGATTTTTTGTTTATATATTTTTGTGAAATCCTGAGTGGGCTCTAGAAAAAATATAGTGAATGATGTAGTGATTTTGTGTAGTGTATATAGCATTTCTCGAAGGATACGAGTTCGAATCTCTCCACCCGCATGTGGCCGTAGGATTGCAAACGAGCTGAGCCGAGCTTTGTCGAGTTCGAGGTGGGCTGGTTTGCCAAAAGGGCAGAATTGAGTTGTGGAAGAAACTAGTCATGTTCTTGAGGATGTAAATTATGTGGGGAATTCCAATCTCGGACCAACCAACCAACCGACTCGTGGGCTAAGCCCAGCTTGTTGTGTAATGGTTCTAGAAAGATCAAGGGCGGCTCCTGAATTCTAATTTAATTAGTAGTGACAAAAGCATGAAGAAATATTTTTGCATACAAAGTCTTTTATAAAATGAACTTATTTATTTTGGTTGAAAATTTATAGGGCTTAATTTAATTCGTTTTGGTGAGCTATATTATGCATTTACTCACAAATATTTATTTACTTTTGGCTACATATGTATGATTTAGTGTTGACAACATTAGAGAAAAAATCAGAATATATTTGAAAAAATACATTATTTTAGTACACCTATTGAACCGAGGGAGTTCAAATGACCCCCTTCATGACAGAGTGGAACCGCCCTTGACGATCATACTGACGTTATCTCGAGTAAAAGATAATCAAATACTATGCCAATGGCGATTCACAACCCTAATTTCGAACAAGAAGGTACGTCTGTTGTGGTCAAAGGTGTGGAGCATCGATCTAATTCCAACAAAAAATAAAAAAACATTTGGGCCGAAAGTTTGGCTGGCTAGAGGACCGGTGGCCGAAAAAGACCCATGATACAAGCCCAACAAAAGGCCTGGCTTCGTCTGAGAGGGCGTCCGTTACAATGAGCCAATGAGGAATGTGCTCAAATTCTTATAATTGGAGATGCCATTAGGAGGAAGTGCGAGGCTACTCAAGAAATGAAAGCAGTTATTGACAAGTTCAAAGGGAAATTGGCCGGACGAAAATGGAGGGTTTTTTTTTTTTTTGTTATTTGGGGGAGGACTAAATTTGATAAAATCTGTTATGAGTAATACTCCAAAGGGTTGGAAGTAAACTAGGAGGATATGGCTATATCTATTAAACTCAAGTTCACATTTTGGACAACAGGAGTCCATATATTGATGGAGTCCCTATTCTGATCTTTTGGAACTCAAATTGGTACCGGAGTTTTTGCATCACTGGAACCGGCCGGTGCAGGTTTTGTGAAGCATATATATAGTGTTAGTGCTGTTGCTTTCTAATGGTGTAATGTATTGCCCTCACAATTCTGTTGGTAGCTTGCCATTTCTGAGGTTAATTATGCCGACCGTTATCTCTAGGAAGCTGGGGATTCTGTTTTGGTGTTGTGTCTTGGAGAGGGTTCTATCATCGACGGGGGCTACGAAAGTGGCCGGAGTCTCCTTAAAAAAGAGGTTCTGGAATAAATTGGGTGAATGCTTCAGCTGGTGTGAGGGGTGTGTGATTTGATGGTGCAATCTTGATCAGTTGCTTATGTGTGGCTTCTCTGCTATTGCCTCTGGCTCTATTGCAGCATTGCTTCAGCACGGGTGTACATGTCCTTGGCAGTCAGTCGTACGTGTCTGTTGTGTTTGTTTGAGCTGGTTGAACTGCTGAGTTTTGAATGAAGTGCTGATATTTGCTGCTCTGTGATTATTCTTCTGGAGTACTTTTATTTGAATGCTGTATATGTCTTGCTAATCCTGTGACTTCACCAACCCATCTCTAAAACTCTAAAATGGAGAATGGATGTGACATATTATAGAAAGATTTTGTATTTTATTCCTACTTTTTGTATTTTATGAGAGAATCTAAGAGGGTCGACCCATCGTCATTTTTAGATACTTGGGTCTCCAAATTACCTTTGGTTCTCCAAATATGGAACCTAGTACTCCCATTTTGGAGATAAAATCTCTAAAAGTATGATAGGTCCCTCCTAGATTATCTCATAAAGTGCAAAAAATGGAAATAAATTACAAAATTTCCCTCCAATATGTTGTTACCTACATTCTTCATTTTGGAGTTTTATGCTTTGTTTGGAACACTTTTTGAAATTTTTTTTAACAAAAAGTAGCAGAGGTAATAAGTGGAGATAGATAAAGGAGAAATAATTGAAAGTAGGATGAATCTTTTGAAAAATAATTTTCAAAAAAAGAAGCAAACAGAGCATTGGAGATGGGTTGGAGATGTTCTAATTAAGGGGTAATGCTGATAAATAGTGCTGGGTGCATACCTTGAAAACAATATACTGTACATTATAAGACAAGTGCCATACTTTGAAGTCCTAAAAGTTAGAACCTGCGTCGATAATCATATATAATCATGCATGACATTCAAATGACCATATATGAAACACTAGCAACTATGCATCCATCAAAAATAAGGACGGAGTCAAGAATTTCACTATATAGGAGCAACCATGTATGCGCGATATGAAAATAAAAATAAACATGCATAATAACGAAAATACATTATAACTCAAAAAAGTACAAAATAGCAACACTTCACAAATGGACAGAGCTAGCATTGTTTTTCTAAACAATCTACCATAACCAAAAACTAGCAATATTGAAAATTGATACAACAATCAACAGTTATTGTCACACCCCACCCCGGGCCAGCACTCAAATGAGCCTAAACCGACGTGAGGGTGCAACATCAACCACCAACCCATTTCTATAACTCAAGTTTTAGCAACTAAATTATCCAACAACCATTTTATTGATAACGCAAAACTTAACGTTCTTACAAACACAGCGGAAGTCTTAAGAAAGCATTAAACTATACAATAAACCAAATTTAAACATAGGCTGCAACTACATCCCTATCTACAAAATTTTGCCAAAACTAGTCCAGCCTTCCCGACGTGCTACCCTAAGCAAGCGTACAACCCCACGACGATCAGCAGTGGATATCTACAACGCCTGCAAAACTGGATTCCAAAATGGAATCCAGGAGTGTTATGAGACATGGATGCAATTCCATATTAAAGGTACAGCTAAAAGATATATCTCAACCAGTCAAACAGCGAACCAAGTAATTAAAAGCAACACCGGGCACAAAGCCAATAATTTAAGGCATTAAGCCTTTTGGCATTAAGCCAATCACCGGGCACACAGCCAATAGTTTAAGGCATAAAGCCATATGGCATAAAGCCATATGGCATAAAGCCAATCACCGGGCACTAAGCCAACATTCAAGTTCAGTTCAATATAGAACAACATCTATGAATCAAACACTCACCTCGTACTCCAAAAGAAAGTACAACTATGGTTTCGGTGCTCCTTGATTCACCGACTCGTCACCTATCCACAAGCCAAACATTTTAGTATAGAAATACTTTTAAGGCTTTAACAAATGCATTAACAATGTTCTGCATGAATTCAACTATTTAACGTATGCCGAACAAAAGTAAATTCACCAATTCGTACCCAAAACCAAGAATTCCACAATTTCACACATTATCAACAGAACCACTGATCGATTTCTGACTATAAAAATTCTATAGGTTTCAAAGAATCCTACAAGACCACCACCACTAGCAAGAAGACTTCTAGTACATCAATCTAGATATAAAATTTGCCCAAATTGGACTCCGAATGACTAAGATATGCCCAAATAAAGTTACACGTCGGAAACAGAAATCACAGTTCCAGCAGAACAGTCTGCGATCAAATACTCATTAAAAATCATATACTCAATCTTTTCCAATAATTTCAACATCAAAACTTCACCAACTGATCAATGTTTAAGACTCATGAGAACCCATAGTCAATAAGTACATTTAACTATGACAAAATTGATTAAGAACACAGCTACAAAACCTGCCCAGAATTCCAGAATCACCAAAACCTGAACTTTAATTCAAAAACTGCTATAATCTAGAAAGAACCACGACACAACCCATACATATTCAGAAAGATATGCGAGTCTAGTTTCGGAATCAAGAAACGGTGCGTAAAACCGGTACCCGAGCAAGAAGTTATGCCCGTTTTTCCAACATGTGTCTGGGCTGTCTGCCCAGACGCGAATCTGACTGCAGCCCGGTTCAAGATTTTTATCCTTTTCCATACTATTCAGAAAATTCTGAAATTTTTACAGCATAAACTAAACTCACAGAGGCACCTACAGTAATATTATCAGAAAATAACATGATCGGTATGTCAACAAGAAATATTCATCAAAAACAGGACAGATTCAATTCTGCTCAAAACACAGTTATGCATATTCATTTGTTATACACGAATTTAAGCAAAAAGGGAATGAAAATTACCTACTGAATTGAGGTTTCAATCACTCTTCCACCTCTTCTTTCCACCGTCTCTCTCTCTCTCTCCCTCTCTCTCTCTCTCTCTCTCTCTCCACGTTGGAACAACTCCCTGATGGGTTTCCTTTCTGTTTTTTTTTTCTTTCTCTTTTCTTTGTTTTAAAGAAACCCACACACACACAACACATCAGCACACACACACGGCACACATGCACAAATTTAAAAAAAAAATTGCACTTTAGCCCTTAAGTTATTAAATATAACATTTAAGCACCTCAATTAAAAAGGGTGTTACACCCTTCCCCTCTTAGGAAATTTCATCCCCGAAATTACTTACCTCATTCAAACAAATGCGGATAGCTCTTTCGCATAGACTCCTCCGTCTCCCACGTAGCTTCCCGCTCTGAATGATTACGCCATTGGACTTTCACCAACGGTATTACTTTTGAACGAAGGACATGTTCCCCTCGCTCCAAAATCCGAATTGGTTCCTCCACATAGGTCAAATTCTCCTTTAGTTCCATCGGTTCTGAATCATTTAGCACGTGTGTCGAATCTGGCACATACTTCCTCAACATCGAAACATGGAATACATCATGCAACCGTGCCAATTCCGTCGGCAAAGCCAATCGATAAGCTGTTGCCCCTACTCTCCCAGTAATCTCATACGGCCCAATGTACCTCGGTGCCAATTTCTTCTTTCCTTTGAAGCGAACAACCCCTTTCCAAGGCGATACACGAATGAATACACGGTCACCCACCTCAAATTCCAAATCTCTTCTTCGTTTATCAGCATAGCTCTTTTGACGATCTTGGGCAATTTTTAAACGCTTCCTTATAATTTGAACTCCATCAACGGTTTGTTTAACCATTTCAGGACCTAGCCTCCGATCCTCACCTAATTGCTCCATTTGCTGAGCCAACATCTGTCTCTCACCAACATCGTTCCAACAAATTGGTGTCCTGCACCTCCTGCCATATAAAGCCTCATACGGTGGCATGCCAATGCTGCTGTGATAACTATTATTGTAGGGAAACTCAATCAACGGCAAATATTCATCCCAGCTGCCCTTAAAATCAAGAACACACGCCCTCAGCATATCTTCCAAAGTCTGAATGGTCCGTTCAGATTGCCCATCAGTTTGAGGATGAAAAGCTGTACTAAATTTCAGTGAAGTACCCATAGCTCGTTGCAAACTCATCCAAAATCTAGACGTAAACTTTGGATCCCTGTCACTAACAATAGACAAAGGCGCTCCATGCAATCTAACAATCCCACTGACGTAAATTTGAGCATACTTATCTGTAGAGTATGTGGTCTTGACAGGTAGGAAATGAGCTGTCTTTGTCAATCGATCCACAATAACCCAAATCGAATCATAACCTCCCTTAGAACGCGGTAGCCCTGTCACAAAATCCATTGTTATATGTTCCCATTTCCACTCCGGTATAGGAAGATTCTGCAACAGACCCGCCGGTCTTTGATGCTCAACTTTCACTCGCTGACATGTCAAGCAACTAGCAACAAATTCTGCAATCTCTCTCTTCATGCCAACCCACCAATAAAACTCCCTCAAGTCACGATACAACTTCGTACTTCCTGGATGCATAGCATAAGCTGAACTGTGCGCCTCCTCCAAGATTTCTCTTTTTAGAGCTGCATCATCTGGAACACACATTCTATGTCCATACAAAAGCATACCATCCTCTCGAATATTGAATCCAAAAATTTTACCTTTAACTACCTTCTTTCTGATTTCTTCCATATATGGATCATCACGTTGTCCATCCCGAATACGGTTCACAAATAAGGGCCGAACACTGAACTGTGCCAACAAAATATCACTACTATTCAAAGAAAGCTCCATACCCATCTGTTTCAACTCAGTAAAATTTACAACTCTTGAACACTGGATACAAGCCATTCTCGCTGCTGTTTTCCGACTTAAAGCATCAGCAACCACATTCGCTTTCCCTGGATGATAGTGAATAGAGCAATCATAATCTTTAATTAATTCCATCCACCTTCTTTGTCTCAAATTCAACTCCTTCTGCGTAAACAAATACTTAAGACTTTGATGATCGGAATAGATTTCACAAGTCACGCCATATAAATAATGCCTCCACAATTTAAGTGCAAATACAACAGCCGCTAGCTCCAAATCGTGCGTAGGGTAATTATGTTCATGATTTTTCAACTGCCTCGAAGCAAAAGCAATAACCTTACCTCGTTGCATAAGAACACAACCCAAACCTTGATGGGAAGCATCAGTGTAAATCACCATATCCTCGGTACCCTTCGGAATAGTCAATACCGGTGCAGATACCAACCGAGACTTCAATTCCTGAAAACTATCTTCACATTCATTAGACCACACAAACTTTACATCTTTTCTAGTCAATTTGGTCATAGGCAAGGCAATAGAAGAAAAACCCTGAATAAATCTCCGATAATATCCTGCTAGACCAAGGAAACTTCGGATTTCAGAAACATTAGTTGGCCTTTCCCAATTCACTACTGCCTCCACCTTCTTTGGATCCACACAAATGCCATCTCTAGAGATCATATGTCCCAGAAATGCAACACTTTCAAGCCAAAATTCGCATTTGCTCAATTTACCATACAATTGCTTATCTTGTAAAGTCTGCAATGCAATTCTCAAATGTTGCTCATGATCCTCCTTAGTTCGGGAATAGATCAGAATATCGTCAATAAACACAATGACAAACAAATCTAGATACGGCTCAAACACCCTATTCATGAGATCCATAAATACCGCTGGAGCATTAGTCACTCCGAAAGGCATAACAAGAAACTCATAATGGCCATACCTCGTTCGAAAAGCCATTTTGGAGACATCACTATCCTTTACCTTAACCTGATGGTATCCCGATCTTAAATCAATTTTTGAAAAGACGGTCGCTCCCTGCAACTGATCAAACAAATCATCAATTCTTGGCAACGGGTACTTATTCCGTATCGTCACCTTATTCAGCTGCCTGTAATCAATGCACATACTCATAGTACCATCTTTCTTCTTCACAAATAAAACTGGTGCACCCCATGGTGAGATACTTGATCGAATAAACCCTTTGTCAAGTAAATCTTTCAATTGAATTTTTAATTCTAGCAACTCAGCTGGTGCCATTCGATACGGTGGAATAGAAATAGGATTCGTTCCCGGTATCACGTCAATAGTAAATTCTACCTCTCTATCAAGCACAATTCCTGGTAATTCATCTGGAAAGACATCCGGAAACTCCCTCACAATTGGTATATCCGATAACTCTAACGGTTTCTTCTCCGTGTCAACAACATAGGCCAAATACCCCTGACATCCCTTCCTTAACATACTAACAGCTTTAAGAGCAGATAACATACCAGTTACAGAAGTCTGTCTATCACCACAGAATTTAATTTCCGACTCACCCGGTATTTTAAAGACAACTTCTTTATTAAAGCAATCTAAAGATGCATGATGTGTAGATAAGAAATCCATTCCTAGAATAACATCAAAATCAGACATTACTAGAGGAATCAAATCAACTTCTAGATTTCTATCACACATATTCACCACACACTTGGGAAAAGATACCCCAACTATCACCACTTCTCCAACGGGAGTAGATATCGCTAAAGCAGTGTCTAATAACACATAATGCTTATTCAAATGCACACTGAACAAGTTCGACACAAAAGAATGCGTAGAACCAGGATCAATTAAAATTTGTGCATTAACACCACAAACCATTAAAGTACATGTTACCACGTTTGGAGTTGCCTGGACATTTTGTCGTGTCATGGCGAACACTCTCCTCGGTGCTGTAGATCCACCTGTTCCACCACCCCGACCAACAGGCCTACCAACATTCATTCCACGGCCAACCGGAACACTGCCAATAGAAGATGCACCTGAACCTTGTGGTTTCGTGCAATGAGTTGCAATATGCCCCATTTCCCCACATCTAAAACATTTAAACCCTTTCCCCGATTCCGGACAATCTCTCATGCGATGATCGGGCGACCCACACCGATAACACTTAAAAGGAGTTCCACGTCCACTTGAACTACTCCCCTTGCCAAAACTTGGCTTACTTGCCTCATAGCTTTGACTACCTTGCTGTTTTCCCTCACCCTGGCCTTTCAAATGTTGAAATTCTCATCCACCTCTATGAAAATCGCTTGATTTTCCCCCCTGGCTAGCCTGCCTCGCCTCAAATTTACCCTTTTTTTGATTGTTCTCGTTTACTAAACAACTCTTCAACATCCTTGCCAATCATCTTTGTTGTTTCAATCAAATCCGCATAGCCTTTTTCTTTATAAATTGTCATTCTGGTTCGAACATTATCCTCCAACCCACCTCTGAACCGTCTACCCTTCTTTTCTTCAATATTCACCATATCCGTAGCATAGGCTGAAAGAGCATTAAACTTGGCTTCATATTCGGCCACCGACATACTCCCCTGTTTAAGATTAATAAAATCTGCTTCCTGCTGGAAACGATACGTCACAGGACAGTAACGATCATTAAAAGCCTTCACAAATCTAGCCCATGTGATTACTTGTGGCACTGGTGGCTGAATACCTGGTAATGGGGCTGACAACAACCTCTGACTTCCCTCCCACCATAATAAAGCTTGCCCTTTCAAGGTGAAGGTTGCTAAAGTCACCTTTTGTTCATCAGTTACTCCCATAGCTGTTAGAACTCTCTCAACCGTTTTTAACCAATCCTCTGCCTCTTGAGGTTTAAAAGTACCCTCAAACTCCGTTGGATACAGCTTCTTGAATTTCTCTAGTAATCCAACATTCTGATTAACCGGAGGATTAACCGGAGGTGCAACTTGTCGTTCAGCATACTGTGCTAAAGCCGCCAATAGTCTATCGATATCCCTAGCCCCTACCAGAACTCCTGCCGGTGCAGCCCTAGCAGCCGGATCCGCTTGCTCAGGATGGGAAGAGGCTTCTTCTTCCATTTTCCTTGCCTGTTGCAATTCAATTTGACAACAGCAACAACATACACTATTTTATCATGTTAGATAAACCAACACTAAACTACTCGACAAAATATGATCGACTCCTAAATCCACTGCTAGATCGCCACTCGCTCAACGACTCTCAGAATCTAGATAAGCCTAGGCTCTGATACCAAGCTGTCACACCCCACCCCGGGCCAGCACTCAAATGAGCCTAAACCGACGTGAGGGTGCAACATCAACCACCAACCCATTTCTATAACTCAAGTTTTAGCAACTAAATTATCCAACAACCATTTTATTGATAACGCAAAACTTAACGTTCTTACAAACACAGCGGAAGTCTTAAGAAAGCATTAAACTATACAATAAACCAAATTTAAACATAGGCTGCAACTACATCCCTATCTACAAAATTTTGCCAAAACTAGTCCAGCCTTCCCGACGTGCTACCCTAAGCGAGCGTACAACCCCACGACGATCAGCAGTGGATATCTACAACGCCTGCAAAACTGGATTCCAAAATGGAATCCAGGAGTGTTATGAGACATGGATGCAATTCCATATTAAAGGTACAGCTAAAAGATATATCTCAACCAGTCAAACAGCGAACCAAGTAATTAAAAGCAACACCGGGCACAAAGCCAATAATTTAAGGCATTAAGCCTTTTGGCATTAAGCCAATCACCGGGCACACAGCCAATAGTTTAAGGCATAAAGCCATATGGCATAAAGCCATATGGCATAAAGCCAATCACCGGGCACTAAGCCAACATTCAAGTTCAGTTCAATATAGAACAACATCTATGAATCAAACACTCACCTCGTACTCCAAAAGAAAGTACAACTATGGTTTCGGTGCTCCTTGATTCACCGACTCGTCACCTATCCACAAGCCAAACATTTTAGTATAGAAATACTTTTAAGGCTTTAACAAATGCATTAACAATGTTCTGCATGAATTCAACTATTTAACGTATGCCGAACAAAAGTAAATTCACCAATTCGTACCCAAAACCAAGAATTCCACAATTTCACACATTATCAACAGAACCACTGATCGATTTCTGACTATAAAAATTCTATAGGTTTCAAAGAATCCTACAAGACCACCACCACTAGCAAGAAGACTTCTAGTACATCAATCTAGATATAAAATTTGCCCAAATTGGACTCCGAATGACTAAGATATGCCCAAATAAAGTTACACGTCGGAAACAGAAATCACAGTTCCAGCAGAACAGTCTGCGATCAAATACTCATTAAAAATCATATACTCAATCTTTTCCAATAATTTCAACATCAAAACTTCACCAACTGATCAATGTTTAAGACTCATGAGAACCCATAGTCAATAAGTACATTTAACTATGACAAAATTGATTAAGAACACAGCTACAAAACCTGCCCAGAATTCCAGAATCACCAAAACCTGAACTTTAATTCAAAAACTGCTATAATCTAGAAAGAACCACGACACAACCCATACATATTCAGAAAGATATGCGAGTCTAGTTTCGGAATCAAGAAACGGTGCGTAAAACCGGTACCCGAGCAAGAAGTTATGCCCGTTTTTCCAACATGTGTCTGGGCTGTCTGCCCAGACGCGAATCTGACTGCAGCCCGGTTCAAGATTTTTATCCTTTTCCATACTATTCAGAAAATTCTGAAATTTTTACAGCATAAACTAAACTCACAGAGGCACCTACAGTAAAATTATCAGAAAATAACATGATCGGTATGTCAACAAGAAATATTCATCAAAAACAGGACAGATTCAATTCTGCTCAAAACACAGTTATGCATATTCATTTGTTATACACGAATTTAAGCAAAAAGGGAATGAAAATTACCTACTGAATTGAGGTTTCAATCACTCTTCCACCTCTTCTTTCCACCGTCTCTCTCTCTCTCTCCCTCTCTCTCTCTCTCTCTCCACGTTGGAACAACTCCCTGATGGGTTTCCTTTCTGTTTTTTTTTCTTTCTCTTTTCTTTGTTTTAAAGAAACCCACACACACACAACACATCAGCACACACACACGGCACACATGCACAAATTTAAAAAAAAAATTGCACTTTAGCCCTTAAGTTATTAAATATAACATTTAAGCACCTCAATTAAAAAGGGTGTTACAGTTATCACTTATCACAATTAGGCAAAAACATACTTTCAACTTCGATTTGACCAAGATTACTTAGGGTTTCAAAAATTGCTTCTCCTCAATCTATTCCTATTTTCTTGAAACTACCTTCAAAGTGATACCGATTGGAGATTTTGTGTTGAGAGAGAGAGAGAGAGAGAGAACGTTTGATACCCCTCTAAAACATTGAGAATTTTTTTGGGAGAAAAGTGGGAGTTCATTAATTGAGTATTGATCACAATGTTAACCCTCAAATTTTATATTTTGTTAGTATATTTTAACACTTAACCTTTAGAAATTAATGTTGGTATCCTTGAATTTCAAAGGTTACTACTATTTGATTTTTTTTTTTCCCCAAAATACTAGAGGGGGCGAGCTTATATGCTTTATAGAAAATTTTTAAAAAAATATAATGGTACAGTTTTTTTTTTTGCAGGGCATGACCACCTTCCTGGCTCCGTCCTTGATAAAAAAAAACCTAACTTTTGAATGGTAAGCTTTAGAAACTTGAGGTGTAATAGAGGGCTTCTAATATGGGGAGTTATGCACGCCAAGAAACCATCCAAAATCACCCATGGACAAAAGTCTTGCGGCTTTTTTCAAAAGCGCTTTGGATATTAGTAAAAGCTATAATTTGATCCTTTTGATGCCATTTAGTGCTTGATAGACTTCAAAAAAGGGTGGCTCTGATTCAATACAATATTTCTTAGAGTTGAATCAGTTGATGGATAAGCGCGCTTCATGCGAGTTGAGCTTACTCCCACGCGAAGCATGCGCTTTGCCACTCGCGCCTCACTTATGCCGCCTAGTCGCGCTTTTCAAATCACTGGTCCAGATGAAGTGTCGAACTCGGGTATCGGGTACGTCACACTTCACAAGCACGTTGTTTCTTCTGCAAGCCGAGCAATTTCCCATGCAGGACTTTCTTTTTGAATTTACTGCAATGAAAAAACACTGAAGCTTCGAGTGTCAACAAATCCATCAAGATACTACACATCTTAAAACCACGAAGTTACAGAAAGAGGGAGATGCAACCAGTGGCGGACCCAGGAATTTGACACAGCGGGGACAACAATTTTTTTTGTAACCGTAATATACGAGTTACAGTTAATCACATTTACTCCAAAATAATTTTAGCATTCATGATAAATTAACAATTTTAAAGTATATATGTATTTTAATAATTAGCTACTTAGACAAACTTACTCACATTGACTAAATGCATTAAAACAACATTATCACATGTTCATCATCTATTTTTTTTATTACTAACTCTATTATTACAGTTTTGGGGACAAAAAGTATACAAATGTAATGTGGGGTAGACTCGAACCCATGAATAGTATAAAAAATAAGGTACGCACTATTTTCTACTGTCTTTTGAAAAAAAAAAAAACACACATTTTCTACTGCCTTTTGGAAAAAAAGGCAAAAAAAACACACACAAAGCTCCACAAAACTGCATAGCTGGAAACTAGCAGGAAAAAGGCAAAAAAAACCAGCAGGTGTGCATGGGGTAAGTTTCAAACCCAACACCTCTTGGTTAAAACCAACAAACTACTTACATGCATTCAACATAAATTATATATATACAAAACCGCAAATTTTTTTTTTTTTAAGGTCGTGGCGGCACGTGACCCAATGTGCCCTATGATGGGTCCCGCCCCTGGATGCAACTCAAGGATAGGAGCTATAAGTCAAGCCAGGCCCTCCATCTCTCTTTTGCTGCAAAGTTACCAAAACACCCTTTCACTTTTCAATGGAGTATCTCATTTTTGTTGTTGTCCAAATGAAACGATTTTTGTACAAAGTTTAAGGACATTTTGGTAAGTTCACACACGAGAAACAAAAAGAGAAATGTGGTTAGTAAATAGCTTGGGAAGTGTGAAAATCACTCTCATTGAAAAACAAGAGGCATTCCATTTCCCTATTACTATTAAAGAGACAGTTGAAGGGTAATTTAAATTATATATGGTTTGAGAGACTTACTGAAAGCACATACTCGTATTTCATGTTATATCTCATATCTCACGTTAGATCGCATTTTTTCTGAAATTTAGGTTGTGTTCTTGTAAATTTATTTGTTCAGAACTTATTTTGATTTTTTTTTTTATTTTTCGTAACTTTTTGTTTAGTTTTTCGTCGTAAATCTTCAAAAATTATGTACTAATGTTAAAAAAAAGTTCATTTAAGACCAGGAAAAAAAAAACAGTTGTTTGATATTTTTTTCGTCTTTAGTGAATTTTTGTTTTTGTTTTTATTTTTGGTCATATAATTTTTTATTTTTTAGACTCCTCTTATCGAGACGGATGATTATCCAAAAAATGTAATGCAAATATAACAAAAAATTATTAAAAAAAAATGAACAAAACACACAAAACGAACAAAAATAATTAAAATAAAGTGTACAACTACAAGAGCTTGTTACTAATGGGCCTTATGACCCAGAGCCCATCATGCCTACATCGTTAATTCATGATCCATAATGTAAATTCCTTCACAATCAAATACCCGCCCGCGCACAATAGCCCCCTCCACCACCGCTCAAAATGGACCCCGTTGACTCACCGGAAACCCTAACCACCGCCGATCCACCACCTCTCTCCTCCTCCACCACCGCCGACGACCCTCTCACCAGCCAATTCAGCACCCTCAACGACCTCTGCCCGGAGCTCTCCTCCCTCCACGACCTCGCTTCCCGCGGCTCCTACCGCTCCATCCTCGACAAGGTCTCCCGCGCCAGAAAACTCTCTCTCCTCCCCCTCCCCCACCACCACCTCACCTACCTCTCCTACAACGCCCTCGCCCTCACCAAGCTCCCCCGCTACGCCGACGCCCAGGCCGAGCTCGACTCAACCCTCCACCACCACCTCGACTCCCCGCACTACACCTTCCAATTCTACCCCGACCTATACCCCGGCCGCTCCGGTTCCTTCGTCCCCTTCGCCCTCCGCTGGATCCACGCCATCCTCCCCGAAAAGCTCGGTCAGCGCGGCGAAACCCTAGATCGATTGTACACTCTCCTAGACTTTGTGACCACCAAATTAAAAGATCTTAACGCGTCCTCATCCGCTGTTTCCGCTGAGTTGTGGAGGAAGCGCGAGGTTTTCGTGATTAATTCCATAATAAGTCAGCATTTGAGTCACAAGGAGTTTGGTGTGTGTTTGGATTTGATTGAAAGAATGGTTGGTCGGAGCGGAGAATTTGAGGGTAGGGACGCAGTTTTGTTGTCGAAACTAGGTTATGTTAAGTTGCAGCTTGGGGATCTGGAAGGGGCGAAGGGGGCGTTTGATGAGGTTGAGGGATTGGTGAAGGAGAAGATGGGCGAGGAGGTGGAGTTCAGGAACCTCGCGAGTAGGAACAAGGCGCTGGTTTATTTGGTCGGGAAGGATTACCTGTCAGCGGTGAGGGAGTACGAGGAGTGTATCGAGAGGGATGGGTCCGATGTGGTGGCAGTGAATAACAAGGCTATATGCTTGATGTACTTGAGGGAGTTGTCGGGTTCCATCAGCGTGTTGGAGAGCGCATTGGAGAGGGTGCCAACCGTGGCTTTGAACGAAACACTCGTGGTGAATTTGTGCAGCATGTATGAATTGGCTTATATTAACCACTCGGATATTAAGCGGACGCTTAGTAATTGGATTGCTCGAGTCGCTCCAGATGATTTTGATACGTCTTGTACTCGTGTGTGAGGTATTTTTGCTATTAAGTGCCTTTCTCATTGCCTCATTGTTTGATTACTTGTTAATGTCAGTTTCATTTGGATTTGGGCAGCGACCTTGTCTTAATCGTTTTTCATTTTCACTTTCTTTGTTGTTGTTTCATGCTTGCTTTTGCCTAAATGGTTGGGGTATATAATTTCTTTAGCATGAGATGAATTTTGTTGTGTATTGTTGTGGACTGCAAGTCGATAACATTAGACTGATTATGAAATGTAATGACCATGATATTGATGAGTTCTGTACCTACACCTCCAATTTTGCTTCCTGTAAAAGTGAAGCCATTTCGTTTCACGACAAGAAGTTGATTCATTCAAGTTTTGTGGATTACATAACTAATTGTTCAGCAGCTAGACATTATTGCAACCTAGGTTATCTGCAAACATCCAACTAAACTTTCGAAAAGACTTCAAAAAAAAAAAAAAAACTCTCAAAAAGACTAAGTTTAGTCTCAACATCATGTAATCCTGTCTTTGGGGTGTGCGTTAAGGTTTTCTACGGTCCGAAGTGAATTTTTTAGCTGTTTGGGTACCATGTGTGGTCAATGGGCGTATTACATGGTTATGGTTTAGCAGGGTAAAGATGTATAAACATTCTATCCATATCCACTGGTGTATTTACACTGATGAAGAAAGGGGAAAGGAATATAGAGTAAGAAGTGGAGCTTGCCCTAGTTGTCCATATTTGCTTATACCTTGCTTGGTTGCTTGGATACTGTAGTTCTATTCGAAACTCCAATCCCTAAGTTTTGAGTAGTTTATGTGATCTTGGTCCTCCCGCAGTTTTAAGTTGAATATATAGGTTGAGCATATAGTCTCCCGGATACCATTTGATGGTTTACACTTTGCTGAGTGGATATTACAAATCCATACATTCAATACACGATTTTAGTCTGTTGGATACCTCTTGATAGCTTACTCAAAGCATGCATTTCTGGTGAGATCCATCATGAAATGTTGTGCTTTTGGCATGATGTGGCTCGTTGGTGGTATTATTTCTTGTACTCGTGTGTAAGGTATTTTCTCTGTTAAAGTGCCTTTCTCATCGTTGATTCATCATTAATGTCATGTTTTTTTGGAATTGGGTTGGCTTGAGATGATGATCAGTTTCTTAATCGTTTTCGTTAATTTCTTTGTTGTTTCATGCTTACTTGAGGCCCTTGAAGGTACATTGATGGGGTATACCAGTTCTTTTGTATGGGATGAATTTGGTTGACAGTAAGGTTGTGAGCACTATACTGGTCATTACTTAATGGGCTAGTCAGAACAGACTATGGGTGATATGGCCCATTAGTAAGAACTCTCGAACAAAACCTCATAAGTTTGCATTTTTTTGGTTGTTTTGATCATAAGAGCCTCATAAGTTGTTTTTTTTTTTTTTTGCCACGCATTATACATCAGCGGGTGATAGGGGAAGTTAGTAAGTTAGTCCACAAGGTTGTCCATAGCCCTGAAACCACAAACACCCATGACGGGGCTTGAACCCTGGTCTCCCAAAAGGGGAGAACCAGGAGATGCCAACTGGGCTAGAGCCCATTGGCGCCTCATAAGTTGATAAGGCCATAAAATGACTTGGGCCTACGAAGATACAAGATAGTGCAGAAGAAAAACAAAAATGGAAACGATTAGGACCCTTGTTCATTAACAGAAAATGGTTACAGCCTAGGGGGATGTTGTGTAAAAAAATGCATCAGTATTTATGAGACACGAAAGTAGATTTATATCAGTGCAATTGCATTACAACGAACTTTTGTGGTATGCTATGTGAATTGTCCACTATCCAGTGAGCTATGGTTTGCAAAACCATTTGATGGTACATTTCTTTCTTCTATTTCGTTATGAGATAGGAGTATTATGAGATAGTCATTATACTTTGAATAATTCTGCACATCCATGCAGAATTATAGGGTGGGGGTAGAATGAAGATGTTGAGTCTTAATATCCATTTGGACAATTTTGGTTGATTTTTCCAATTAAGTCCTTCGGCTGTGTAGAATGAAGTTATAGGGTGGGGGTAGTTCAGTCTTATCGTCAGTTTTAATGGTGGGAACCAGGTACCATTCATGCACTGTTTAGTTTATTTCCAAATTACTTTACTAAGTTTTCTGTCTTCTTTACAATTCCGTTTGTGTCCTACAGAAAAGCCTTTTTTTTTTTGTTTTTTTGTGCATGGTATTTTAAATTTGAGCAGGGGTATTTTAGGGCTTTTCAAGTTTCGTATAGAAAGATGCGTGTACATCTTACCCTCTTCCTCTCACGTCACTTTCAGAGAGAGAAGAGGGGGGAGGGGGGGGATAGCAGTGAGCGGATCAGGTCAGAAACCTCACTTCCCTCTCTCATCTCTCGTCATATCTGGTCACGTCCCTCTCTCATCTCTTTTGGTTCTTCGTCTTCCTCATTGAACGCCCTAGACAAAGGTGAGAGAGAGAGTGCGAAAGGACAGAGGAGGTCAGCAATCAGGGGGAGGGAGAGAGAGAGAGAGAGAGAGAGAGAGAGAGAGAGAGAGAGAGAGAGAGAGAGAGAGAGAGAGAGAGAGAGAGAGAGAGCCTGTTCTCACTATTATCCCTACAGTGAACACGCTTGCCTGCTCCTTCACGTCTCTCTCTCCATCACATACTCAAGCAGACAAGCATCTCTCTCTCTCTCTCTCTCTCTCTCTCTCTCTCTCTCTCTCTCTCTCTCTCTCTCTCTCTCTCTCTCTCCAGCCAAGTAGTAGAAGCTATGGCCGATAAGGGAGAGGACCATCGATTGTAATAGATCTCGGAACGATGTACTTGTGCGTTGGAGTTTGGAACATGTTAAAGCATCCAACTCCAAACCAATTGGCAAAGAGTGGAGAGGCCGCCCAGGCTTATATACTAGTATTGGAGGAGATAATTAACCAATGTGGGACAAATCCCAACACTCCCCCGCACGTGCGACCCCTGACTCGCACGTGGAGAGGTAAACAAAGGATCCGGAACACACGGACCACAATGAAAGAAAGTGCAACTATGGCACAGACAAAGGGGAAAAGCCTCCGAAATTCTAGCTTTGATACCATGTTAAAGCATCCAACTCCAAACCAATTGGCAAAGAGTGGAGAGGCCGCCCAGGCTTATATACTAGTATTGGAGGAGATAATTAACCAATGTGGGACAAATCCCAACAGAACAAGACCGCATCGAGATTATCGCTAACAACCAAGGGAACTGTACTGAGCTTGAGACCTGGTGGAGGTGGCAATCGAGGGACCCCGTTTCGATTCCTCTTTCTTCAGATCTTCCCCTCCTTCGTCAACATGGCGGTGGCAGTGCCGGAGCTCCTCCCTCTTCTGTCTCTCTCAAGGTCGATTCTTTCTCTCTCCTCCCCCGGATCTAGGGTTTTCTGATGCCTTTTTACTCCAAATTCCCTCTCGTGCTCGGATCTCGATTTTATGTTTTCGTTTCTTGGTTTGATGTGCTTTGGATGCTAATCTGTAATATTTGTAGGTTTTGGTTATTGGCTCGTGTAACTTGGTGTTGTTAAGTTGGGTTTGACTTGTATGAATCCATTTCCGCTGAAAGGAACATATGGATTGAGATTTTACAGGATAGCTACAAACAGGTAGTAGATATATGGTTTAACACGGATAGTTGCACGAGTAATATTTGGCATCGCTTCAATAGTATTGATCTGATACTTTGAACGTAGAAGTATGAGCACTATTTTGTTGCTATTTCCGAAACCGGTTCCGATGGCTGTTCTAAAATACTTGTTTACCTGTGAGATTCTGAAAAAGGATCAATCTTTATGAAAGCATTTAAGATATGTTTTTGAATTATTGGTATTGGAAACGGCAACCAAACAAGGGCATTGTGTTTTCTCAAGAAGGTGTTGGTATGTTTCATATTTGACATCTTGCCATTGGTGATGTCTCTTCTGGAGTTGTTGCATTATTCTTGGTTAATGAGTGCACGGAAAGGAGATAAAGTTAATACAGCTTGGTAGGAGAAGACTATGTATTCTAAAACGAGTTCGGATACCATGTCCTTTGAAAGTGAATTAGATGGAGATTTGTAAACATTAATGTCCTAATTCTTGGCAGTGCGTTTATGGCATGTATCTGCTGTAAATATGGACAGACATCATTTTTGTGGGCTGTAGGTGGGCATGAAGTTAGCATGAGATTGCCCATAAAGATACTACATACATGGAAAGCTTCTTCCAAGAGATTTTATTCAAGAAGGGGATTACACTCTTGGGCCTTGTGTAGCCCTTTTTTTTTTTCTTTCTTCAGTAGTATTGTACTGATACTTAGAAGTCTATAGGCACCGCTCTACTTTATTGGTATTTCCAAAATCAGCTCTGGTGACTTTTCTCAAAACTTGTTTTTCGTTGAGATTCTGATAAAAGGACCAATTTTTATCGAAGCATTGAAGAGATACTTTTGAATTCTTGAAAATGAAATGACAACCAAATGTGGCCATTTTGTTTTCTGAAGTAGTGATTGCCTTATTGGAATGTTTCATATTGGATATCTGTCCATAGGTGATGTTTCTGGAGTTATTCCAGTATTCTTGGTTCATGAGTATGTGGAAAGGAGACAGAGAATACAGGTTTTTAGAACACCAAGAATTTTCAATAAATTCGGATATGATTTCCTTTGGAGGGAATGAGATGGAAGCTTTTAGACTCAAATGTCCTGATTCTTGGCAGTGCGCTTAAGGTGTGTTTCTGCTGTAAATATGAACATACAGTATTATATAGGCTTTAGGTGGGCATGAAGTTAGTATCAAATTGCCCACAAAGAACCTACATACATGAAACTATGAAAGCCTCTTCCAAGGGATTTTATTGTAGAAGGCGATTACACCGTTGTGATGTAGGTTTTTTTTCCGTAGATTCATTCCAATCATGATCGTCAAGCATTTACTTAATTAGTAGTTATGTTTTTTTTTTTTTTTTTGTCGTGATTGGTGGCATGGGATCAGTTCATGACCCATTTGACAGCTGGTGCATATCCTGTCGTAAGACTTGAGAGAATTTATCATCTAAGTTTTGTCTGACTATTAATTGGATTTAATTTTTTGGGCAAATGTTACATTTGCATTTTGCATCTTTAGTTTATTTGTCTCGTAACAACCATGGAGTTTCACTTATTTGCTTTTACAGAGTTCCTATTTCATGTTGAAACTTCAGTTTGATGGTATTATGGAAGTTATATTTCATGCATAAAGGTTTGCTGTTATGTATGACCTATTTGTTGTGCTCAACTCGTGAGTGTTCGCGTGTCCTCAAGCTTCCTTGTTGACTTAGGCTGTTATGACTCATATTCAGTTGTGCTATGTATGTTAGCCATGTTTTTTCATGCCCTCTTATACAGAGTTCTTGCATTGTAGCTCTCTCTAGGGATTTTAAAATGATGAATGATGTCTGTTTTGCAGGTTTGTAGAATTGAACTCTTTATTGGAACTTGGGAGACCTCCCAAAAATGACAAGTTGGCCATACTTGGAGACAGCATCCGAGTTGTGAACCAGCTGCGAGCTGAATCCCAACAATTCAAGAGACAAATGAGAAACTTGTAGAAGAGATAAAAAGTTGAACGGTTGGTTATATTTATGCAGCATTCTGTTTGAGTGAAGCTTCGCTCATTTGTGGTATCTTACAACATTGATTTCGCCATTTTTATACTCTTACACCATTGCTGAATGGGGGAACCAAGCGCTACAAAGCAAAAAGGGAAATCTTTTGGACTATATAATTTGCCTAAACTACTTTAACACATACATTAACATAATTCATCATGCATCTACATGAAAACCATCAAGCTTAACACATATATTAATATAACTCATCGCATCTCTACTCGCCAATAAAAAATAGACCATGAAAATTTACCGGGCATGTTATTATCGTGTTCACACGATGCCTACTCACTAGTATTTCTGAAAAATGAAGGGAGGCAATTACAGTATGTGTGAACCCCAGCAATGACGATAATAAATGGAGCATAAAAACTCTCCAACAATATACTTAAGGAATTGGATTGGACGGTTCTATTTGCCCATTTTTTGGCACACTTAGATAATCAAAACCTTTCAGTTCTCAGACCTTGTGAAGAACATTAGTCATGGCAAATATCATGTTGATTAGCTATCATTTGAAATGATTTCAAGATATATTGATCATGAAGAAACGTGTTTCAACACTGGATCGGAACCAACATACTTTTGGTGTAGCTGTTGTTTAAGATGAGGTCTAAAAAACAAATAATGAGGTCTAAAAACTAAACGATCCTTGTTATATGAGGTCTATAAAACTGAACGATATTTGCCTAAAGTGGGTCTAGAAAGAGCCCACTAAGACACTGGATAGCACGATCTTTGAGGGATGGGAAAGGACCCAATTCCTACTTTTAATTGCAATTTTAAGCTTGAAAGCCAGGAAAAAGAAAACTTCATAAACAAGGGGCAGTGAAATAAGGTTCAACCAATTGGGACTAGATTAGTTGGCTAGGACTATTGCATCATACTTAAGGTCAAGAGTTAAAATCTATCCACCTGTATGTGGGTGTTCTTTCTTTACAAGGGCTTTTCCTTTTTTTTCTTTGTTTCTACCATATAATCAGTTTATTTCTTATATTGGTTGAATTGTTGGGCTTGGTTGTCCCGTTAACTCTTGCAATTGATGTAGTATTCCTAGTTTGTACTTTGTACTTCATATATGATACGATGTAAATGATCTCTTCTATCGATTGGAAAAAAAAAAAAAAAAGGTCCAACAACAAATTTGTACTCCCTCCGTTCCTTTTTTTAAGTGTCATGTATTCCATTTTGGTTGTCCCTAAATAATCGTCCTTTTGTAAAATTAGTTGGTATATTTTCTATTTTGCTCCTAAAAGTAAATTCCCTTTTGAAAAGTTGATAAGTAAAAGTGTGATAATGATGTCTCCATAAATAGTAAGTATGGAAAATAATATTTTGGAGTTACAATTATGTTGACTCTTAAAACTGTGTGAAAGTCAAACTGTAACACTTAAAAAGGGACGGAGGGAGTAATTGTTAGCAATAACAATTTCATGAATTGGATAAAAAAAAGGCAGTTCCATGGTTGACTTAGCCATATAAATAAGGACAATCAATACAAGCAATGAACTTGTAAATTTCATGAAGTTTAATGGTTTTTATGTATGTGTGCGTGAGTGAGCATGAGTGGAGCGCATCATTAAAGCGTCTTTTGATAACACTCTAAGCTACTTAAATTCGTTAGATCGAGTATTGAGAGCACGCGCATAAAAACAAAATTTGAAAATAGAACGATAAATCTTACCGGAAAATTATGTGATCAATGTTATGTGGACCTTCTTGTGCCGAAAACAACCCATGGAGTCAATGGTACTGCACCACCACAAGACACAAGATTTTACTTTTTAAAACGATCTGAGCCTGACAATCACTGCTTAGTGCGGTTGGTCAGTCATTGCCTCTCCTTTGTAGAAGGTTTTGGGTTCGAGCCCCACAGGGGTAGGCCCTTTAGGGGGCTAGAGCTATGGATAGCTTCTGGTCTCTCCGTGCTAACTCTAACATCCCCACTAACTCTCGCTGATGTATATCGCTGTGGCAAAAAAAAAAAACGATCTGAGCCTATTATGTTTGGAGTTTTCCCTAGCTAGGCTTGGTTAAGGCTACATGGGCCACCCTAGCCCATTGGGCTCTTTACTTCGGTCAATGGGCATCGATGCTCTACTGCGATGGAGATTGCCAAGAACCAGACACATAACGTTCTTAGTTGACCTTTCACCACTAGCCAGAAGCAGGGGCGGGCAAAAAACCCAGAACCCGACCAATCCGACCCGACGAAGGGTTTCAAACGGGTCGAACATGGGGTTCGGACGGGTGCGGGTTTACTTTCTGTTAAAAATCAATTTTCAGTTCGGGTTGGTGCGTTACTTTCCCGTGGGGTCGGACCCAACCCGACTTAAAAAATCAGGCTCGCGGACGGTTCTTACACCTGTTCGGTTCGGTTTGCGGGACTAAAATATTGTTATCCGACATGATCGGGGTCAAAACCGACCCGTCCGACCCGTGCACACCCCTGGCTAGAAGTCAACTAATAACAGGTGATTAGTTCGATCCTTAGTTACATATTCTATAAAATGGTCTTCGCTCCTGCACTCATTCCTCGCTCTGCGCTCGCGCTCGCAATCTCCGTACTCACGAATTCTAATTGTTTGGTGGAGTTTTGAAAGACTCTTTGACGTTAGCGCTTGCGCATTGTGTGACTTAGGTTGGATCACATGTTGAGTTGTTTGGAATGATGGAAACTTGTAACAAGGATAGACCCCCTGTTGGGGTTAAGGGGTTCTGCTTACAAGGCAGGTCATATGAACATCACGCTGGATCCGCCGTTGTCATTGTAGAATTCGTCTCACTAGCTCTAAGTAACACTATGTGCGTACGCAATCGCAAATGCATAAGTGTCTTTCGAAATTATTATCAGTTATTAAAATTTTCGAGAGCGAGGATTGTTAGACTCACACATCACTCATCTAAGCCAACCAAACTTGGTTAATATAATCTAGATGTTACTCCACTTATAGCCAATTGATTTTAGATTAGAACCCTCCAAAAAAAAAATCTAACACAGTATTAGTATCAGAGCTAGGTCTTAGATGGCCTCACTTCTCGAGGTCAAGTCTCTGTCGCCCAAAGCAAAATCTTCCGGTCAGCTCAATTCGCACCTTCACGTGCATCTGGGCTGCACGTGAGGAGGAGCAGTGGCGGACCCCATGAATTATATGTAGTGGAGGCACATAATTATTCATTACTTTAAAATCACCATTCCAATTTTAAACATATCCACACATATGTATTCTCTGGTAGATTTTTTCATTTGAGTAGTGAAGTGGCGAAATACGTTTTTCAAAATTTTATTTTCATGTTCTGTTCTTCTTAAGCACTTTGTTTTTCATACTTCCTAACTTAATAGAAGGACCCAGATTTCCTGTAAGTGCAATTCGTCAACAAGTACATCTCCCTTTATCAATCAAAACCGTTCATATGATAGGGCTCGTCATATAAATTGTCCATTAAAAAATCGATATTGATTAGACTTTAAACTGAAACAACTCCATCGAAATACTTTTATTCAAAAAAAATACACGGTCTAACCATTTTTCGCACAAATAAAATGTTGTTATCAGTGTCCGATCAACTTGATTTTTTGTGTGGACAAATTATTTGACAATCTCTATGTTATATACGTCTTGGATCATCAGAAAAAGATCCATAATTGTGCGAACTATATTTTGCTCCCCTAAATCAAACAAGAGAAAACCTTAGTCGAAAATTAGTGGGTAAAAGTTGGTACATTTTCTATTTTACCCCTAAAAGTAGATTTTCTTTTGAAAAGTTGATGAGTAAAAGTATAATGATGATATCTCCATAAAAGATAAGTATGAAAAGTAATATTTTGGAGGTATAATTATGTTGACTCTTAAAATTGCGTGAAAGTCAAACTGAGACACTTAAAAAGGGACAGATGAAGTAATTGTTAGCAATAACAATTACATGAATTGTGTTAGGATCATCAAACACCTAAGCATGATAAACGAGTATAAACAATAAAGAAATCAACACAGAGATATACGTGGTTTCCTAAAATCGGGTACGTTTACTGGAGCAAGAGCGGCTGCTATTCTTTATTATCACAGTATGGAATAGGGTTTACAACATAGAGTATTTATACCTACTCTATTCTAACCCTAACCGGATTTGGTCTGCACCCCCAAATTACAGAACGCCTGGGCGTCTAGTTTCACTGGATCATCGGTGATGGGTCAGAAGCCGTCACTCCGCTACGCTCCACTCATTGTGCTTCGCTCCACTTGTTCCGCTTCGTTACGCTCTGGCATCTGGCATTCTTTCTGGAACTCCTTCGCATCTCTTTATACTTAACATATAAGCCACAGTTCTAACAAATTAGATAAAATAAATGCAGTTACATGAGTGACTGACTTGCCATATAAATAAGGCCAATCAATACAAGCAATGAACTTGTAAATTTCATGAAGTTTAATGGTTTTTACGTATGTGTGCGTGAGTGAGCATGAGTGGAGCGCATCATTAAAGCGTCTTTTGATAACACTCTAAGCTACTTAAATTCGTCAGATCGAGTATTGAGAGCACGCGCATAAAAACAAAATTTGAAAACGGAACGATAAATCTTACCGGAAAATTATGTGACCAATGTTATGTGGACCTTCTTGTGCCGAAAACAACCCATGGAGTCAATGGCACTTCACCACCACAATACACAAGATTTTACTTTTTAAAACGATCTGAGTATTATGTTCGGAGTTTTCCCTAGCTAGGCTTGGTAAGGCTACATGGGCCACCCTAGCCCATTGGGCTCTTTACTTCGGTCAATGGGCATCTATGCTCTACTGCGATAGAGATTGCCAAGTGTTGTGCCGAACACGAAATTGAGAATATAATAAATCAACAAGCGATAAACAAGAACACAAGGATATACGTGGTTCCGTTCAAGCACAAAGCAAGAACGTACTCCACGGGGAAAAGAGCAAGAGGATTCACTATAAACGGGGAGAGAAACAAAGAGCCGGCTATACCCGTAACTCTAATTGAAGCACCAAACAGATATCTAGGGACAAATCTCTGGTGGAACCCAAAAGGGAGACACAAACCCTTGGTGGAACCCTAAGAGCATAAACAAAACCCTAATATCTAAGCCCTTGAACAAAAGACCATAACCCTAGGAACCCCCAAGGTCCCTATTTATAAGAAAACACTAAATAAACCTAAACCAAATAGGAAAAGGAATCCTAGTCAATTTAGGAATTCTAGTCAATTTCCAACAAATCTCCACCTTGACTTGAATTCCATCGAATTCAACACTATAGGCAATCCTCTCCTTTAATCGCTCATCTCCCCCAAAAGCCCCCCCACGGGGCCATCACCAACGGCACAAACGAGTAAGGCTCAAGCACACCTGCTTGACCTTGTAAACGCGACTCAGGAAACTCAGCCGCACATGCCTCCAAATTGAGCCTCTATCTTCCAACGGGCACCTCCCACCCAACGCATCCCTCCCGAATGCACTCGAAGATCTGCTCAAACTCCACACGGAGTTAATTACCGACTCTACCACAGAGTTAAAAACCCAACACTGAGTCAACCTCGAATTCACCGATGAAGAACCCAAAGATGTAGCACCCACAATCGTACTACCATCAAGCACATAGAGGTTATTCGATTTTCGACCCTTCATCAAAACACGAGCACCCTTCAAAACCCTCAAGACTCCACCTTCAGCGGTATGCTTCCAACCCAAAGAGTCAAGAGTACCCAAAGAGATAAGGTTCCTCTTCAAATCTGGTATATGTCGAACACCAAACAACGTCCTCACAAACCCATCATGCATTCTGACTTTAATTGTTCCAATCCCAACAATTCTACAGGACATGTTATTCCCCATAAGAACTGTACCACAGCTGACCGATTCATAAGTATCGAACCAATCTTTATTCGGACACATGTGGTAAGAACATCCGGAGTCCAGAATCCATTCGTTATTCGAACAGACATCACCGACACTCACAGAAAGAACCATAAGTGAATCGTCGGAATCTTCTTCAACAATACCAGCAACAACCTTCTCTTCAAAATTATCCTTATTTTTCAACCTAGGACAATTTCTCACCATGTGCCCATATTTCCTACAGTAAAAACACTTTACTTCCTGATTTGTGGAACGAGAGCCAGAAACCCCTCTACTGCCATAATCCCTCTCAGAAGTTCTTCCTTGCACCATCAAACCCTGAGCAACAAAATCACCACCCTCACCGGATACTTTTTTTCTCAATTCTTTCGAATACAAACTAGACTTAACGTCCTCCATGGAAATCGTATCCCTCCCGTAAAGTAGGGTAGTAACAAAATGCTCATAAGATGTAGGCAAAGAACATAACACAATAAGGGCTTGATCTTCATCATCAATCACAACATCAATATTTTTTAAATCCATAATAATTCGATTTAACTCATCTAGATGGTCTTTTACGGGCGTACCTTCCCTCATACGAAACGTATAAAGGCGCTGCTTCAAATACAACCGGTTGGTAAGAGACTTCGTCATATAGATGCTTTCCAACTTCAACCAAATACCGGCAGTAGTATCCTCCTCCCCGACCTCGCGAAGCACATCATCGGCTAAACACAACTGAATCGAACTGAGCGCCTTCGCATCGAGATCCTCAAACACACTATCCTGCATATCAACAGGCTTATTCAATTTTCCTAACAAAGTCTTGTGTAATCCTTGTTGAACAAGCAAAGCCTTCATCTTAATACGCCATAAACTGAAGCTAGTGCTCTGCCCATCGAACTTCGCAATTTCGAAACGAGTCGCCATTGAAACGATCACCAATTGCACAATACGCAACAGAAAACAAAAGCCTCGGATTGAAACCCGGAGCTCTGATACCAATTTGTTGTGCCGAACACGAAATTGAGAATATAATAAATCAACAAGCGATAAACAAGAACACAAGGATATACGTGGTTCCGTTCAAGCACAAAGCAAGAACGTACTCCACGGGGAAAAGAGCAAGAGGATTCACTATAAACGGGGAGAGAAACAAAGAGCCGGCTATACCCGTAACTCTAATTGAAGCACCAAACAGATATCTAGGGACAAATCTCTGGTGGAACCCAAAAGGGAGACACAAACCCTTGGTGGAACCCTAAGAGCATAAACAAAACCCTAATATCTAAGCCCTTGAACAAAAGACCATAACCCTAGGAACCCCCAAGGTCCCTATTTATAAGAAAACACTAAATAAACCTAAACCAAATAGGAAAAGGAATCCTAGTCAATTTAGGAATTCTAGTCAATTTCCAACACCAAGAACCAGACACATAACGTTCTTAGTTGACCTTTCACCACTAGCCAGAAGTCATCATCTAATAATAGGTGATCAGTTCGATCCTTAGTTACGTATTCTTTAAAATGGTCTTCGCTCCTGCACTCATTCCTCGCTCTGCGCTCGTTCTCTCAATCTCCATACTCACAAATTCTAGTTGTTTGGTAGAGTTTTGAAAGACTCTTTGACGTTTGCGCTCGCGCATTGTGTGATTTAGGTTTGATCATATGTTGAGTTGTTTGGAATGATGGCAACTTGTAACAAGGATAGTCCCCCGGTTGGGGTTAAGGGGTTCTGCTTACAAGGCAGGTCATATGAACATCATGCTGGATCGGCCGTTGTCATAGTAGAATTTGTCTCACTAGCTCTATGTAACACTATGCACGTACGCAATCGTAAATGCAAAAGTGTCTTTCGAAATTATTATCAGTTATTAAAATTTTTGAGGAAGAGGATTGTTAGACTCTCACATCACTCATCTAAGCCAACCAAGCTTGGTTATATAATTTAGAGGTTACTCCACCTATAACCAATTGGTTTTAGGTTGGAACCCTCCAATAAAATAAAAAAACCTAAAATGGTATCAGTATCAGAGCTACGTTTTGGATGGTCTCATTTCTCGTGGTCAAGTCTCTGTCGCCTGAAGCAAAATCTTCCGGTCAGCTCAATTTGCACCTTCATGTGCATCTGGGCTGCACATGAGGGGGAGCAGTGGCGGACCCAGGAATTATATATAGTGGGGGCACATAATCATTCATTACTTTAAAAAATTTCATCGTCAACTGCAATCATACACCATTCCAATTTTAAACATATCCACACATATGTATTCTGTAGTAGATTTTTTTCATTTGAGTAGTGTAGTGGCGAAATACGTTTTTCAAAATTTTATTTTCATGATCTGTTCTTCTTAAGCACTCTGTTTTTCATACTTCCTAACTTAATAAAAGGACCTAGATTTATTGTAAATGCAATTCGTCCACAAGTACATCTCCCCTCGTCAATCCGAACTGTTCATATGATAGGGCTCGTCATATAAATTGTCCATTAAAAAATCTATATTGATTAGACTTTGAACTGAAACAACTCCATCGAAATACTTTTATTCATAAAAAATACACGGTCTAACCATTTTTCGCACAAATAAAATGTTGTTATCAGTGTTCGATCAACTTCATTTTTTGTGTGGACAAATTATTTGACAATTTGTGGATCGAAAAAAAAAATTTATTTCACAATCTCTACGTTATATACATCTTGGATCATCAGAAAAAGATCCATAATTGTGCGAACTATATTTTGCACCCCTAAATCAAACAAGAGAAAACCTTAGTCAAAAAAAATAGTATGGGAGGGTGTGGGGGCACGTGCCCCTGAATAAGTCCGCCACTGAAGGGGAGTGTTAGACTTTATCTCATATCGCTCATCTAAACTATTCAAGCTTTGTTAATATAATCTAGAGGTTACTTCACCTATCGCGAAATGATTTTAGATTGAAACCCTCCAAAAAAAATCTAACAAATATCAAGAAAGTGAGCCTAGGCCGAGAATTGAGGACGGAAGATCTTGCTGAACGATTATGTAATTAAATCCACGAGGAAGAAACCAAAAAAAACCAAGAACTATAGCAATAAAGTCTACCCATACAAACCCAGCATAAGAGTATCCACAGTGGTATAATCAAAATAAAAAGATTTATAAGGTTAGCAACATTTGTTCAAATTAAAAGAGCTCACATTGGAATAATCAAACTTAGAAACATCTTAGTAACTCATCAAATTTTGGCCTTTGGATAATCAAAACTACCAACATTTTGCCAATAATCAAATTTAATTGTCTTTACATTTCCTCAATCAAATACACTATCATTACACATAAACCTTCTTTCTTCATTTTTAACATGTTTATAACAAAAATACTTTTAAAAACAGTTTTTATTTTATTGCAAAAATAGTTTTTTTCCCTTAAAACTGTTTTTTCCAATTTTTTTTGAACAGTTTTATTTCAAAACAGTTTTTTTATTAAAACTTTTTTTCAAAAACCGTTCTTTTGAAAAAAAAAAACTTTTTATATTAAAAAACTGTTTTTTTTAACTTTTTCCCGAAAACTGTTTTTTTTTAATCAAATTTTTCAAAAAACTATTTTCTCTTTTTCTAATAACCTATTTTTATTAGTTTGAAAACTATTTTAAAAAAAAATTGTTTCTATGCCACAATTTCTAAATTTTTATAAGTTAAAAAGGCGATGTGGCAAGTTTTGGTTATTCAATTTTAATTGTACCATTGTGTATTTCTACATTGCTAACCTTAACAACCTCTTAAATAGATAATCAAAATTTTTTAATTGTTCCTTTTTGATTATTTCACTGTAGATGCTCTAAGCACCAAACCTAAATCTGCAGTTAACATTATCCCAAAGGCCAAAACATAGTTAATTTTACTATCTTTTTCAATAGTACTAGTCGTCCCTCCACGTTCTCTTCATCCTTCCAAGTTGTAATCAGAATCAGAATAATAAATGAATGTGGAACCCGCCAACCATATGCGGTCAATCAAAGTCCTCCATCAGCAGCATCTCCATTGCTAGTATTTTTTATTTTTGAAAACAGACAATCTCGTGTTTATATTGAACAAAAAATTACTCGGACGCTACAAACGCCCAAATCCCAGAACCCTCCGTTGCATAAGAAGACCTTAACATTTGGGTTATCTATATGGGTCGGGTAGGTACTCACCAATTCACTCAGCTTATTTTAGGCAAAGGGATCCAAATAATTTTGACACTCCAGGTATTGATAACCACACTCTAGTATTTGTCTTATAATGTTCATGTTACATGTATTTTGATTACTAGTAATTAACAGAAAAATATTGGAGTGCCAAAATCAATTACTTTAATACAGATTGATCGTATGTTCATCTGGTATTCGATTAAGCTAATTTTGTTACCCATACATTGTTCTCAGCAAGACTATGGAATGAGCGGTTCCGGTCACTATTGTGCCTACGACGATGATTCGAATAGTTCATCCAAATACATAAAAGCTTGCACAAAATTAAAAAAACGCTAATTTTTTATTTTTTTTTAATAAGGACGCGGAAACGCATCAATCACATGTCAAACCCTATGTGGATGACCTTTACGAATTAATTACAATAAATTGAACCTTGTGCCTTTTAATTGGTTCAACTATCACACGCCCTAAAGTTGGAACAAAGACTTGTCAAACCGAGTGGTTTTCGAAGTAGGATCCATGTGAACTCTAAATTAAAAAACAGAATCCCACGTACCAAACCTTCACGTGGAAAATGATGTTTTCTAATTTTTCTTCTATTATTCCGCTAACTGTATACTCCCTCCGTTCCTGAACGAGAGTCGTTTGGAATTCCAATTTTTTTAGGAGACATAAAATTATTACACCTACTTTTCACTATTACCCCTATACTCTACCTATTTTGCACCATATGTATTCAAATAAGAGGGACACTTTTGGAATTTTATCAAATTTCCACTTTTATTTTTGGAAAGGGACAATCATTTTGAAACATCCCAAAATAGAATAAGGGACTCTCAATTTGGAACGGAGGGAGTATATGTTTATTTATATTTATAACTCTGATGTCCAGACTAGTTTGCGTACACCTCAATTAAGGACTGGAGGAGCGCCGTCGCTCTTGTCTCGCTTTGATGATCGGAATCGTTCACTCATAGAGCTCGTCATGTACCAGAAATTAGCTCGATCGGATATCATTAAATGTCTCATCCGAACTTTATTATCTTGAAATTATTAAGTGTACCAAAAAAATAGTGGATTTTATCTAGTGTTTTGGATCCATTCGTTTCAAGATAATAATGTTTAGATGATGCACTTAATGATATCTGATCAAGCTAATTTTTGGTACAATTGTTCTACACGACGAGCTCTACGAAGTGAACGATTCCGATCATCGGAGTGGGACCGGAGCGAAGGCGATTTGCCATGCACAACACGCTCCTCCAGTCCCTCAATTAACCCAAGTCTTAAGCCTTGACTGCCAAGCCAACAGGTTTCTTACTAGATATTTTGGATATTTCAGTTATAAACTATAGTATTAAACTAGGCCTAATTAAGGGCATTGACTAAAATAAATAAGTGTTTATTTTTTTTGAATGAAGAGTGATGTATTGTGAGAGAATAAGCTGTCTTGTAAAGTAATAAATAAGTACTTGAAAAATAAGAACCTTAGCAGAACGGGACCTAAGTATGTAGTTGCAGTTGAAAAACCGTGTTACATAAAAAATAAATTTCCCCCGAACTAAGGTGGTGTAAATAAAAGTCTAAGCCTCCTTTATACACTGTTTTAGAACCACCAACTACATAAACAATTTTGATAAATAAACAGATGCTCCTCCCGTCCTAATTTGCTTGATCACTACGGGAAATCTCTCAATTTATTGAGTCAAAGCCTTTGAAAGTGTGCGTACATATTTCCAAACTTACCTTCTATTTTCGAAAGTGAATAAACAGTTTAAGAGAGTCTAAAATAGAATGTTGAGCAAACAAATCGGGAAGGAGGGAATAACTTGAAAAAACAATGAAATATAATACTATTCAACTTGAATAAACACTTGCCGTTGGAATGCACATGTCGATTGATATCTTCCAGTTTTTTTATTAATTGTTCCCGTTGAATTGGAAAGCAAAAAAACGCCCTAGTCTAGAGAACATGTGTCTGTTTTCACAAAGAAAAGGTCAAATGTAAAATGTTTAGAATTTGCAGGGACTAAGGTAAATAAATAAACTTCAAAATGGGTAAATTAAATTATCAATATTTTGAAAGGACCAATACTAAAACTTTAAATTGGCCGGATTAAATTAAATTATTTCAAAAGTTTGAGGGTGTCGTGATCCCGCCCCACACCTTTGGCCCGCCAATGCATCTACTTCAAATTAAATCACCACACGTGATTGTGGCATCGCATATCGTATTTAATCTCAAAATTGTCTCCCGTTAATTGCTTCACGTGATTAACCTCATAGGCAAATTCTTGGTTTTCACTTCATGAAATTCAATTTACATGTAACCCTAAACATGCATAGATTCGAACGTAGATCTTCTTACAAGACGTGATCGAGTCTCCCAACAAGACTACAAGAATTCCACATCTGATCCAACAACCGACCGTGTATAATTATTGATTCTAGATTTGTGAACATGGAAGTAGTCGCGTAGTTGGTTGACATATTATTACATATCTATCTCGAGAATGCGTCTAATGCACCATATCAAGTAGCCCACCATTTTCCACATTACCTCCTGGTTTTGTACGAATTAATCCATATGGAAATCCAAACACATGACTAAATCCAGTCTACTCAATCCGCGGCAGATCCGTGGGGCTGAATATTCCCAATCCCAACAGCACAAGAGTGCACCGGTTGTCTTCTTTATTTAGGCTCTGTTTGCTAACACCTATAAGTTAGCTTTTTAGATTATAAAAATAGTTTACACGGGGCGATTCCGAAGACCCCTAAAAAAATCCCCAAATCTTAATCTCATAATTTCCGATCAAATTTTGATGATTCGAGCCGCTCAATGTGTTCAGAACGTGATTTTAAGGGTGCTCGCGAGAAATTGGCAAAAAAAAATAATCGAGAAGGGCTTGATTTGAGCATTTTTTTTATTGAACCGTTCAATAAAAAACTGTTCGGATGAAGCTCTTTCCGGTCATTTTTTTTGCTAATTTCTTGAGGATACCTTTAAAATCACGTTCTGATTACATTGAGCGGCTCGGATCATCACAATTCGATCGGAAACTTTGAAGGATTTTTTTAGAGATTTTTTTAAGGGTCCCCGGAACCACCCGTAGTTTATAAGTTGTAAAAAAAGTTTAACCTGCTTGCTTTTATATACAAATTGTCTAGCCTGTCCTTCAAATTTGAGTAAAAATAACTATTCACTTTATGATTCTTTTGTCCATTCATGTTCTAACGTCTTAAAATAAGCAAAAAGAACAAACTTCAAATTATAGCTTAAAATCATATAGTAGCTTTTTTGGGTCAAATAAGTGATTATTCATATAATTGGTAACAAACATTTTTCATTTACTTTTTTAAGCAAATAAGTTAAATTATAAGTGCTAGTAAACGAGGACTTAATCGTAGAGAAACGTTTCAAACAATGACCAGCACAGAAGCCATGAATCAGTCTTTGATTTGTGGTCTTATCAAATTTTTTTTTTTTGTATTAGTGGACCTTACCATCCGTTAACCAACGAATCTCTCTAGATGTACTAGCGTCGTTTCCGTTCGATGCACAGGACAAACGACAAATTTTGTGTGAGCTCAATATTTTGTAGCAGAATCACACAAATATTTTGTCTTGTGCATCGAACGAGAATGGCGCTAATTGATAGAAAAGGAATCCGGGGTGCATGCTGTCCCTCAAGAACAACATGAGCGTTGGAACATAGAATAAATTTTTCCTCTCTCTCTTCCCCTCCCCCACTCCCACGTTCCCTCTCTCTCTCTCTCTCTCTCTCTCTCTCTCTCTCTCTCTCTCTCTCTCTCTCTCTCTCTCTCTCTCTCTCTCTCTCTCTCTCTCTCTCCACTCCCAGTTTTTTCTCTCTTTCATTTTTTTTTTATTAAAAAAACTCTAAATTCTATGAATTTAGGATTAAGGGTTGGGAGCCTTTTGACTTCAACTACATTCCTATAGTATATTTATAGATTCTCTGAATTTTAATTTATATCCAAACTTGAAAAACAAAAATCAGAATTCAGGTTAATACTAAACGACGGACCTATGGAGGGGCGGACGGAAGGGCGTGCCGCAACTCCAAATATTCTTTTTAATGATACTACTAATTAATTAATTTTTTCATTCAGGTTAATTAAGAAAAGTTTTCAATAAGATTGGTCACTGCGAGTTCTTTGAATGAAATAAATAATTCGATTGGACAAAACTCCTTGTAATTCTAAGTTATCAACAATTTCTATGCTTTGGTTGGAACACTTTTTGAAATTTTTTTTGTAAAAGTAGTAGGGATAATAAGTGGAAAGAGATAAAAAAAGAAATGATTGGAAGTAAGGAGAATCTTTTGAAAAATGCTTTTCAAAAAGAGAACCAAACAAAGCAAAAGTCAGTAAAATAAAATGATTGCTATGTACGTATAATTATACACAAACTTAGATCTACCAAGTAGTAATATATATCTAAACCTAAAATATATATTTTTGTCAATGTAAAATACACTGGTACAACTCCCACTATCAGTGGTAGAGCCAAGATTAGGACTCCAGGAGGCCGGCTTAATAGACATATATTTTTTATCAGAACGTGTACTTATTATATTATCAGATTTTTGCTTTTCAATACATTATATTTCTATATATATATTTAAATGATTCTAGCCTAATGATGTTAAAATATACCAATCATTTTATTTTTTTAGGCTACTTCAACTGTCACGTGCTTATTTTTTATTTGTAAAATAAATTGAGAAATGAGAATATAAAATAACTATTTTTTTATCAAATCAAACCAAAATTATTAAGATTATAAGTGGTTATACACGAATAATATTACGTATAATATTCAAAATCAGATATATACAAAATAAAAATTTTAAAATTCGGACACTCAGAACTCGAGGTCGGGGGACCGGGGCCCCTAGACCGCAACATAGCTCCACCCTTGTCCACTGTGTATAAATTCTGCGTCCGCCTCAAACCGTGTATTTTGTACTTGTGCATGTTTAAATATTACTATCTTCAGTATTAAAATACCATGGCCGACTACTGTCGGTGTCAAGTTGTCAACCCATATTTTCTTGTAATCTTGTTCTTTTTGTTTTTTGTTTTTTTTGGGATCCGGTAGGTGTCAACCCATATTATTTGTCAGTGAATCACATGTAATGGGACCGGATCCGGGTATGCTGCCAAGCACCCCTGTTAAATTGGTGTTGAGCGACATCCGGGCGTTCATCTCAGTATGAATAGCTCGGATTGAATCTAAATGCATACAGATTTAAATAGTTAATTGCTTGGTCAAGATCTGAGCCGTCAATCGCTGAAATAAACGATTGGATCGACCGCTTAACAATGGGTGTTTGGCAGCATCCCATTCCACTGGACCCGTTTAAGTAAACACGGGCAGAATCATATAAAATAACTTATAATGAGTCAAGGGGAAGATAGGCTATATTAATCTCGTTTTACAAATTAATAACCATTTATTTTTTTATCCGCCAAAACGCCCCTCGGGGCTCGGGCAATTAATAACCATATGAAAATGGTAGTATAACATTGTGTGAGGAGATTATGCAAGCAATTGGGGAACTAAGCAAAGGTTACAGAAAAGAACAAATAAGTTATTAGTTCCCTTATAATTTTCAATTGTCCTTGTTCTTTTAATTTTTGTAATATTGCGGAGTTTAATAATAAAAAATTGCCGATAAAAAAAAAAAGTTATTAGTTCCGTAGCTTTTATTGGAAAAATGCTTTCTGAAACTAAAAATCTAACAGCTTTGTGATTTGTAGTTCGAGAAGTCTTGTGGCTACAGATTTTGATGTACAGATTTGAACAAATATGTGTTAAAAAAAAGTTTCATGCAAGCTGAGTTTCATAAAGTAATGATGGCTCAGGGCTCCATGCAAAGACGGTTTAGACACAAAACTATCGATCCGTCGAAAATTCTTGCGAAAAAAATAACAAGAAAAATATCTAACAGCTATGCATAAGTTTCAATGCAAATCATAAACTAAAATATTCGGTCTAAAATAATGAAAAATAGCTCCAACCGGAATCAGGGATGTTGTGTAAGTCGCGTATGAGTCGTGTCGTTTGGTTATGGGGTACAACGTGAACAACTAAACGGTTATTCCCGTCATGTGCTCGAGCTACACGAGTTTAACCGGCCCCGTATTCATTCTGTTTAATTTTCTTGTCCTTATGTTATGTCATACTCATGTTCATGTCAAAGTAATCAACTACAACCCTCCATTTTCTTGTTACCCGAGTCGTGTCAATCATGTCGTGTTACAAGTTCTCATCCTATGCAAAACTCAGACCAAATCCATCAAAAATCAAACTCATTCCTTATTTAAAGTTAGACAAAAATTAAGATACGATTACATATTTAGGAATTGAATCTCACCCATAACTTAAACCAACCAACCCTACGGTCCCCATTGCCATGACTAGCAGCTGTAACGTTGCAGGACATGAGAGGAATTAATTAAATAGTAATAGTTTTTAGAAACTTAGAAAAATCAGATCTTCACGTGTATGGGGACCCAGCTCTATATTGCCAATTCCTGCTCCTTCTGTGTTTCAGAGACTAGCGTGTTATTTTGCTGATGATCATACGAATATTTTACTCCACTTACGTAGTTACGTGCATGGTCTTTTTCTTTTTTTTTCTTTTTTTTTTTTCATGTCCAGCTCAGCTTGTACGCATTTTAATTATAACCGGAGTTCTTAAATTAACGATCGGACAAATCTTTTAATTAATTTATCGAACTCTTACAAATGCTCAGTCACATTACACTTTTCCACAAACCATTACATTAGTTTCTAAAAAACCAATGAATTGGTCAATATACCTATTACGATTGCCAAGCAGAAAGTCTGCACAGTATCGTGTGCATGACTCCGAATAGATATATTCATAACAGTTCGATTCACGTGAGTTCCAACAGTAACATAAATTCATATTCATCAAACGATTCCAAACACATTTCGAATACAAATTGTCGGACAATTCAAAGTCAGCATATTCTCTCATTCCCATGTGCAAAAAAATATATATATATCAAACGGTCTACTAATCTCCCCTTTGAACCTCTCCACTAGAGGCTAGCTGAATTTGACAATATAGAGAAATCCCACCCCAAGACCCTTCCATGAACTTCCCTAAATATTCACGCTCGACTCACCTAATCCCCTTTCTGTCACCTCATCACCTTTTTGTTTTATAGTATTTTAGGTGGTCGGACCAGCTTACGTGCACCTCAATTAATTTAAGAGACCAATTCTACTGTCCACTTGCAAAAGTCCTGATGGACCAACTCATTTGGAGTTAATAGCATCTGAAAAGTTTCAAAGAGCTGATTTCTTCGGATTTTAAAGTTAGTAGCATTTGAGAGGTTTTGGATTTGAGATCTTTGGAGAAAACAAATTCTTAAGTTTCAGTCTTTGATCACTTGGCTAACCTTGCGGATCGCTTTGTCGATGCTTTACCTAGAAATTTCCCCCGCGCTACCCACCCTATTCTTACAATCTCCATATCCAATTAATTGACTCCTTCTCCAAACATAAACTTCTACCTGCAGCCTACACAAACATGTGTATAAATACCCTCCCAAACATCAAAACAAAACTCAAACATCAAGCACTTCTATATATTTCGCATCAAGACCCACCCATTTTTCCGGCCACACCCTTTTTGCCAGTTTAGGATTTGATTGATTTTATTTTCAAAACATGGGTCGTGAGCTGATCATGGCTCTGTTTCTCTCTCTATCTCTACTCGCTGTTCCATTTGCAGCAGAGGCAGCAGGAATCCGGCATTACAAGTGGGAAGTGAAGTACGAGTACAAGTCTCAGGACTGTTACAAGAAACTGGCCATCACCATTAACGGACGGACACCTGGGCCGACGATTGAGGCCCGGGTGAACGATACGGTTGTAGTGGAGCTCAAGAACAGCTTGTTGACTGAGAATGTTGCCATTCATTGGCACGGGATTCGTCAGGTATATATATATATATATGATCGTACATTTTCATTTTCTCTTTAGAAGTCCAGAAAGTCGAATAGACTACGAAACGTGGCGATGGAACATTTCCTCGCTGGTACTTTTGGTGACGAAATCTGATACTTAAGCGATGGAATCGTTTCACCACCAAAAGGTATTTTTGGTGGTAGTGGTCTTGGATACACACAAGTGAAATCCTGAAGTGTTTAATGGCTCGAATTCGGCACGTGTGTGACGTACGCGGGTCACACTTCAAATGAGGGCGCATTCTTGTAAACTTATTTTCGGTATTTCATAACTTTTGGCTAAGTTTTTTGTCATAATTTTTGTGATTAATCATTCGTTTTGATGAGAGAAATTAGAAAAGTATAAAAATGTGGGTTGATGTTGTAAAAAGTTCATAAAAAATGACACTTTAGACGAAAAACAGCCGTTTCGTATTTCTTTCGTCTTTAATGATTTTTCTTTTTTGGTTATGGTCATAGTTTTTTTACTTTTCAAATTTTTCTTGTTAAAACGAATGGTTAATCCAAAAAAATAATTGGTAAGGAGAAGAAAATAGGACTTAGGCCCCATGTGATAGCCAATATCTGCTAGCGTATTTGCTTATTCTATATCTAAATATTTCACTTATTTGTGTGTTGCTTCCGACAAAAAATAAGCAAATAAGAAACGATAACCAAACGGGTCTTAGTCATTGCGAATCTACAATCTTGATTGTTTGAGGTGACGTGACGGCTGATTTGGTTACATGTATTTTGTGATCGATTGCAGAAAGGAACACCTTGGTTTGATGGAACAGCGGGGGTGACTCAATGTCCAATTGTGCCTGGAGATACCTTTGTTTACAAATTTGTGGTGGATAGAGTAAGCTTAATTTTCTTACCACTGACTATTAGTACCGACCAAGCCGTGTACATAGGCACAGTTTGATCGGTACCCCTAGCATTTGTGTTAGTTTCAATCTCTGAAATGGAGTTTTCTCCGTTCTAGTGTTTTTCATAACACTCTCATCCCTCATTCAAATTCTGAGAGCATAGTTTTGATAGTTTCACTTAATCAATCGATTATATTCAACAGCCTGGAACATATCTTTACCACGGACATTACGGCCTGCAAAGAGAAGCCGGTTTGAACGGAATGATCCGGGTATCGCTTCCACCGGGTGAATCAGAGCCCTATACTTATGATCATGATAGAAGCATCCTCCTGACCGATTGGTACCACCAAAGCACTTATGAACAAGCCACCGGACTCTCTTCCTTACCCTTTGTTTGGGTTGGCGAACCTCAGGTATATAACGCGCAACATATATACTTTCTTTGCAACAATTTTTTTTTTTTTTTTGAGTCTTCAAGGTTACTGTGTGCATTATTAATGCTAACGCGTTTTATTGTCTTGTAGTCACTTTTGATACATGGAAAAGGGAAGTTCGACTGTTCTACTCCTGGATTAAAAGCCGGCCTTTGTAATGCGACAAATCCTGAATGCTCACCCTATGTTATTACTGTGGTTCCGGGGAAGACATATAGGCTGAGGATCAGTAGCTTGACATCTCTAGCTGCCCTTAGTTTTGAAATTGAGGTAACTTGTTAATTATGTATCCCATTTGGTTGTTGTGTTAGACTTAGTTAATTTATTTTTAGAATACGTTTTATAATAATCAATCCTATAACACATTTTGAAGCTTGTTTTCGAGGTTTTATTTTGACAAACAATCCATTTCTAAGAAAATGGCAACCAAAAAAATCCAAATCAGGAAAGCTGATTATTCCAAAAAAGAAAAAGAAAAGATCGTTGTGATGTGCCAACGAGAAATAATTATTGAAAATTTTTGGTAAAAAGGTCTGAAATGTTATTTTTCTAAATACTACTAGTAACCAAACTGGATATTTCCATCATTTTTAAATTAAAATACATTAACAACTTTGTTGCTAGGGTTTTAAATCTCATTGTTGCGGGATGCAACTTTCCTTCGCGTATATATATATTCTATAATATATCCACTTGAAAAAACAAAATTCATAACTAACGCATAGTATTTCTAATGCAGGGTCATACTATGACTGTTGTTGAAGCAGATGGACACAATGTTGAGCCTTTTGTAGTAAAAAATTTGTTTATCTACTCTGGTGAAACATATTCTGTCCTGATAAAAGCGGATCAAGCCCCTACAAGAAACTACTGGGCAGTTTCAAAAGTAGTGAGCCGAAACAGCACAACTCCCAATGGGTTAGCCATTTTCAATTACTACCCGAACCATCCCAGGAGATCCCCTCCCACGGTTCCACCCGTCGGTCCAGCTTGGAATGACGTGGCACCAAGGTTAGCCCAGGGTGAGGCGATGAAGGCCCGACAGGGTTACATCCTCCCTCCTCCTCAGACATCGGACCGCGTCATAGTCATGCTCAATACTCAAAACACGATCAACGGTTACACCCGGTGGTCTGTGAATAATATCTCCTACAACCTTCCCGATACCCCTTACCTAATCGCCGTGAAGGACAGATTGAACCATGTTTTCGACCAAACCCCACCTCCGGATGGCTATGATTCGCAGAACTATGATATTTTCGGTAAACCAAACAATACCAATGCCACTGCTAGCAGCTCAATCTACAAGTTGCAGTTCAACTCAACAGTGGATATCATTCTCCAAAATGCCAATACAATGAATGCTGACAACAGTGAGACCCACCCTTGGCATCTCCACGGGCATGATTTCTGGGTCATGGGCTACGGGCAGGGCAAGTTTGACATCAATAGTGATCCAAAGAAGTACAATCTTGTTGACCCGATTATGAAGAACACCGTGTCTGTTCAGCCTTACGGGTGGACTGCTCTCAGGTTTGTGGCCGATAATCCGGGAGTTTGGGCTTTTCATTGCCACATTGAGGCTCACTTTTACTTGGGCATGGGGGTGGTGTTTGAAGAAGGGGTGGAGATGTTGGGGAGGTATCCAACATCTATTACGGGCTGTGGTGATACCAAAGGCTACCGTAGGCCATAAACCCTTCAATAGGAAACCATTCTAAAATACTTCAAATTGACAATTATTCTGTAAGTAGTGAAAATTCTTTTCGGGTATTCAGAGGCTTACCCCACTACGAGTTTGGTACATAAGAGTCATAAGGCCTTACCTCCACAGCCAATTAGTTTTGAGTTGGGTGCTTCGGAAAATACAGCATCAGAATTGGGTGGTTTCAGGGGTCGAGCCTTCGGTCCTTCTTTTCGTGCTGCTTGTTTTTCCCTCACTATTGTTAGTTTGTTCCGGGTCAAAATGTCTTCAAATTCTAACACAAATAAGGATATCTGTTGGTTTATTCTTTTTACAAGTCAAGAAATGGGTTGCCTAGAAATATCTTGATTAGCTTGTACAACCTTTCAAATGGATGACTTTTTCACATTTTCCACATGAACAATTTCAACGAGAAATACTCTGTCAGAATAAGGATATCTGTTGGTATACTGCTAGGATTGCTGCCATGTGCAAGTTCAGGATAACGGCGCAATTGGGGAATTAATAAGTTATTAGTTCCCTAGCTTTTATTGTTGATAAAATGGCTTTCTGAAACTAAAAATCTAACAACAAATTTTTGATTTGCAGTTCGAGAAGTCCGTGGCTACAGATTTTGATGTACAGATCTGAACAAAATATGTGTTGAAAAAAAGTTTAGTTTTATAAAGTAATGAGGGCTCAGGGCTCCATGCATGGACGGTTTAAATGCGGAACCATCGATCTGTCGAAGATTCTTACTAGGAATTCACTTTGTTAACGTCCAATCAATTCGAAAATAACAAAAAAAATACTCATCTAACAGCTGTTGCATAAGTTTCAATGCAAATCGTAAACTAAAATATTAGGTCTAAAATAATGAAAAACGTGCAACTCCAATCAGAACAAGGGATGTTGCGTAAGTCGTGTACGAGTCGTACGTGTTGTTTGGCTATGGGGACAACGCGAAGAACTAAACGGTTATCCATGTCATATATGCTCGAGCTATGCGAGTTCAACCGGCATGTACCCGTTCCGTGTAATTTTCATGTCGTTATGTCATGTTGTACTCACGATCTTGACAAAGAGTAGTCGACTAGAACCCTCTATTTTCTTGTTATTCGATTCGTGTCAACGTGTCGTGTTTCCAAATTCTCATCCTACTCAAAACTCAGACCAAATCCATATCTGTATTCCCTTCTGCTTTGGAGATAGAGGGTCAAAAATCAAACTCATTCCCTATTTAAAGTTACACAAAAATTTAACCAACCCTACCCCATTGCCATGACTAGTAATAACGTTGCAGGACATGATAGGAATTAATTAATACTAGTACTTTAATTTTGGTAATTTTCCCTTTTTAGAAGCTTAGAAAATCAGATGTCCACGTGTATGGGGACCCAGCTATTGCCAATTCCAGCTCCTTTTATATTCCAGAGACTAGCGTGTTACTATTTTGCTGATCATACGAACATTACTCCGCTTACGTGGTCTCCCTTTTTTTTTAAATAATAATAATCGGATGTCCAGTTCAGTTTGCGCGGATCTCAATTATTTTCAGAGTTTTGAAATTAACGACCGGTCGGCAAATCTTCGATTGGCCGGAAGGTATAGAACGTTTGGCCTCCATGAGATTTGAACATGCGATATCGTGAAGAACGAACACTTATTACTTTTTCATACTCGATCACTTGGCCAAACCCCGGGGTCAAATTTCTTGATCTCCTTTGTAATGGTTTTACGCTACATCTTGCACCAATTTTTGAACGAGTTTTTTTTTTGTCACCTTTATACATTAGCGGGATTTGAGGGTTAGTTAGTTAGTATATATGTTAGTTCACAAGGGGTTCAGAGGCTATCCATAGCCTTGGACACTGGACACGCCCCCTATGAGGCTCGAACTCACGCCTCCACTGGAGAGACAAATGAGAATACCAACTTGACAAGCTTGACCTTTCAATTGGAACGAGGTTGGAAAATGCACTGAATACAGATATTGGGATATGAATTTGAATGACAAATGTCTCAGCAACCGTTTTGAGACATTTTTAAGACTTAAGTACTGTAGAATTGTTCATCTCGCAAACTCATGTATTGTTTAAAAATCGAACAAATCACGACACACGACATGCACGGAAAACAATAAGTAGAGAAACACAAACGAAAAAGATAGAGATTTTCGTATTCATATCCATCAAACGATTCCACTCATTTTCTAATATAAATTTGTGTACATAAAATTCTATCTTTAAAAATCGAACAAATCACGACACGCGACGATACAAAGAATAGTTTTCGCATTCATATCTATCAATCGATTTCAAACACATTGCCAAAAAGACTTTACTCATTTAATAGGTTACGTAATTAGGTTCCAAACCCGATAAATTTCAAAGGTCAATGTTTATAGTGTCGGACAATTCAAAATCTACCCATATTCTCACATATGCAAACAACGAACTATAGAAAAATCCCACCAAGAATCATCCTTGAATTAGCTAATTAACTTCTGTCTCCACAGCTTACATGCTTCTCGATTAATTTAGGGGATCAATTTTACTGACCATTTGCGGGGTCCAAATTAAAGTTGGATTTAAGCTTCGTATGGACCAACTCATTTGGAATTAATAGCATCTGAGAGGTTTCGGAGAGCTAATATCTTCGGATTTTGGAGTTAGAAGCATCCGAGAGGTTTCGGAGCTGAGATCTTCGGATGAAACAAAATCCTTAGCTCTCAGGCCTTAATCACTAGGCGAACCGTATGGATCACTCCGTGGACACTTTACCTAGAAATTTACCCAGCTCTACCTACCCTATTCTTACAATTAATCTCCATCCCATTAATTGATTCCTTCTCCAAACACAAACACAAACATGTGTACAAATACCCTCCCAAACATCAAAACAAAACTCAAACATCAAGCACTTCTATATATTTCACATCAAGACCCACCCATTTCATTTAATTAAGTTCCACACCCTTTTTTCCAGCTTAGGATTTGATTGATTTTATTTTCAAGACATGGGTCGTGAGCTGATCATGGCTCTGTTTCTCTCTCTATCTCTACTCTCTGTTCCATTTCCAGCAGAGGCACGAATCCGGCATTTCAAGTGGGAAGTGAAGTACGAGTACAAGTCTCAGGACTGTTACAAGAAACTGGCCATCACCATTAACGGGAAGACCCCAGGGCCCACGATCGAGGCCCGGGTGAACGATACGGTTGTGGTGGAGCTCAAGAACAGCTTGCTGACTGAGAATGTCGTAATTCATTGGCACGGGATTCGTCAGGTATATATATATATATATATATATATATATATATATATATATATATATATATATATATATATACACACACACACACATACATATATCTTACATTTTTTTCTTTTTCCCTTTAGAAGTCCAGAAAGTCGAATAGGCGACGAAACATTATCTCGCTGGTACTTTTGGTGACGAAATCTGATACTTCAGCGGTGGAATTGTTTCATCACCAGAAGTCATTTTTGTTGTATGGCTGATTTGGTTTACATGTATTTTGTGAATGATTGCAGAAAGGAACACCATGGTTTGATGGAACAGCGGGGGTGACACAATGTCCAATTGTGCCTGGAGACACCTTTGTTTACAAATTTGTGGTGGATAGGGTCAGTTTAATTTTCAAACCTCTGACTATTAGTACCGGTGTGCGTCGCTATGTGAGGCCTATTACCAATTCTACACAAATGATTCGATACATTGGTGGCTAACTTTTGAATAAAAAGTTAGAAGATTGAATCGAGCACATAAAACATATTCGAATGAGCTGAGGTTCCGTTCTATAAACCTTGTTAAAAAATAAGTACTTATTTTGAAACTTCTCAAAGAAAAATAAGAAGGGTTGTTCCATAAAACCCAAATAAGTAGCTTATTTTATATTTTTAAACTCAAAAATAATATTAATGGAAAAAAAATTCAAATTTTTTTTTGCACTGTATTAAAAATCTCAATGAGATCTATCAAATAAGATCCATATTGATAGGAAAATTATTTGCGTAAGCATATAATTTTTGAGCTTCAAACTATCTTCTTAAAAAATAAGTAATTATTCACTATTTCGTGGAACATGCCTTATTATTAGACAAAAAATAAGTTTTTAGAGCATCCACAGTAGAACAAGCAAAACAAAAAATTGTTGAAGTTAGCAATGTTGGATCAAAAAAATACTCACATTGGAATAACCAAACCTAACAACCTATTAACAACTCATCAAATTTTGGCTTTTCAATAATCAAAGCTAGCAATATTTTGTCAATAACCAAATTTTATCTCTCAATCAAGTACACCAATATTACACAAAAATCTTCTCTCTCTCTCTCCCTCTCTCCCTCTCTCTCTCTCTTAGCAATGTTTTCAAAAAATAATTTTAAAAAAATGTAACTTTCAGATTATTTTTTCTTTTTTTTTCAGAAACTTTTTTTTTACAAAAAATAATTTTTTCAAAAATTTTAAAAACTATAAGTAAATAAAGTGTGTTTTTAAAAAATCTGTTTTTGAAATTTCAAAACTCTTTTATAGAAAACTGTTTTTTACACAAAATCGGTTTTTAAAAAACTATATTTATAGTTTTTATAATTTCAAAACTATTTGTGTAAATATAATTCTTTCAATTTCTCAAAATTGTATTTACAGTTTTTAAGTGAACAAAGTGTGTTTTTTGATGAAAACTGTTTTTTGTTTCGAAAAACTATTTTTTTAATTGTTTCTAAACATAAACTGTTTTTTTTTTCCTTCAAAAATCGCTTTTTCAAAAATCATGCATGAAATGAAGGGAAAAAGTTTGGAGGGCCCATTGGTTTTGATTATGGGCAAAAAATAACAAATGTGGGATTTGACATTGTTAACTTTAGCAACCTCTAAATGGATAATCAAAATCTAATGTGTCATGTTTTGATTATTCACATTTGCTTATTCCACCGATGCTCTTAAACCAGTTCTGAAACGGGGCCTGATATCAACAGATCAAACATATATAGGACCGCAGCGGGTCCCAAAAGGTGATGTACGCCGTATGTACACGGCTTGGTTGGTACCCCTAGCGTTTGTGTATTTGTTTCGATCTCTGAAATGGAATTTTCTCTAATCTATCGTTTTTCATAACACTCTCATCATCGATCCCTCGTTCAAATTCTGTTGAAATTATGCGGAAGCGTTCAATCTACTCCTAGAGGGGGGGTGAATAGGAGTTTTAATAAAAATTACCAATTTCCAAATTTAACAGTCTTGATTAATCCAAACCAAAAAATAAAGTATTGCAGTAGAATAAAAATTATAACAAGAGACGCACGATTTACGTGGAAAAACTTAGGGTTCTAAATAACCCTAAGCCAAAACCACGGCCTAATACCACTGCTTTATTCTATTAATCGAAAAGAAGTACATATTGCGAAATAGCAAAAACCTTACCCAAGCCTTTACCTATTCTCGCCAATCTCCAATGCTCCCAGAGCTTCTTCAAGATCCAATAGATGCACCACGGACTTCACGCCCGATCTCCGGATTCAACCGGCTCCGAATCAATCTCCAAAAGATTCGGCCACAACAGCAGACGGCACCAAAAATCACGAACAATGAATGGATGAATAATATGATGTGAAACGTGATTTAGACAAACCCAAAACGTTCGAAGAATTCTAGATGCAAGAACGTAGTAAAAATAAAAGGTTGCTGCCGAAAAAATAAACTCCTCAGTGGTGAAAACTCCCCGTGACGAAAACCCCTATTTATATACTACTATTTTCCCTTCCAACGAAAATCTTTTACTGATGCATGAATGGAAAGTAAAATATCACCGAATTTTTAAAAGGCAAACGTGCGATCTTTATTTTTTATACTACGAAAAGGATATTGTCACGATAATGATATACGGAGTGCATATGTATATATATGGTAAACAAATTTTTCGGAGAGTTTTATAAGAAAGGGAAACGCACAGGAATAAAATTTCGGATCTTGGAAAAAATATGCATGATGTGCTAATGCAAATTACTTCTCACGTGATTGGATCAATTTCGTAGCGGTCAACTTGGATCAATTTTGTACCGGTCAATTTGGCGCAGATAATGGGAGGAGCATCGAGCGAGCAACTACCCCCTAATTAACCTACCCATTACAATCAAATGGAGTTGATATAATAAAGACACCAATGAAGGTTTTGAACAACCCCGGAAAGTGCCAAAATATCTAACAATCTCCCCCTTTGGCATTTTCGGGACAAAACCAACTGCACTAAAACACAATGGAAAAATACAATTTAAAGAGACAAACACTAGTCTAAACTAGGTCTATCCAATGAAGATTGAGTTGCACTTTCAATACCTGCAAAGATTGCTCAACAAAAACTATGCGACAAAATATATGTTTCGAAAAGTAGAACAGGTCGGCATAATTTAATAATAAATGACAAAGCAACATTATATCCAAAGGCATGAAAACTTAACCAGCGATTCATCAATAAAATAAATCTCTCCTTATAAGTATCTCCCCAAATGAACAAAGCACTCAAACATTATCTATCTTTATGCAAGACTTAATGACACATATCACTCTCCATTACTCGCCAACCCATGACCATAAAAACTAAAAACTCTCCCCCTTTTTGTCACGGAAAAACAAAGGAAAAAGTATGTAGCCGAGTGAGACACATGCAACCTGAAAGAATACAAGAGAATCATACGATATGCAATAACAAGAATCACATAGGCAAGATGGCTATAAAAGAAATGCATCGAATGAAAATTTAAGACCGTATCAACTCATGAAGCAGAATGATGCAGATCAAAGAATGGACAGGATACCATGCTCAAGCCTATGAATGTGAAGCGTAAACGCCGTGCATGAGGAGCAAGAAAAACTTATCAAGGACTAAGTGGGCGCTATAATCTTATCTCAAGAAAGGTTTAAACAAGACTATCACAAGGAAGTCAAACCAGAAACGCTCGGACATAGGAACTTAAGCACAAACCTCATCGGTTGTTTTAGACTCGAGATTAGCGACTTACACCTAGCCTTGTGGGGCAAAGGACCAGGCAGCTATAACCTCAAAGGTGAAGAGACAAATGTAAATAAACCCCCTCTCTTTTTTTTAAATAGGGGTATTGTTCCTTCTTCTTTTTTTTTTTTTTTTTTAAAGCAATAGACAAGAAATAAAAGAAAGTCTCATTTTGATTTTTCCAAACCTTAGAGGTGCTTTACACACTAATCCATAGGCGGCCCATCTCATAAGGAGTCGAATGAGGGAAAGCATCCCTAGGTAAACAACGAACATGTGGTCAATCAAAGTGATGAGTTAAGATAAACTCAACTGAGACTCAATAGAGACCACTTAAACAATGTAAGTTTACTAGCTCCAAGTGAGATTGTGTGCATAGAAACGTGAGCATGGGATTCTATTACCAAAGCAGAGAACAACATCACTATGTAACAGAGAGATATGATAGAAAATTTGATTCGATACATAACTCTCAAAGACATAAACATATGTAAAACTGATATCAAGACATCACATGATTCCCAAGCACGCAAAAACATTGCAAGCACGCACACGATAATTTTTTTTTTATTTTTTATTGACTCAAAACAATACATCGAGAAAAAAAAAACTACTAAGTACATACCAACACATGACAACTCAAAATTAAAAACATTTATAGCAAGTATATGAGATGACATGTGACCCCACACACAACCTAATCTAGAGAAATTAAACCAAGAGATTTCCTAAGGTACTCAAACCTAAGAGAATCTAAAGGCTTAGTGAAAATATCCGCTTTTTGATCTTGTGTGGGTATAAACTCAAGTGCCACGACCCCATCTTCAACCAAATCACGAATAAAATGATGACGGATGTCGATATGTTTAGTCCTAGAATGTTGGACTGGATTTTTAGAAATATTAATGGCACTTGTGTTATCGCAAAAAATAGTCATTACACCTTGAGATAGACCGTAGTCTTGAAGCATTTGCTTCATCCATAAAAGTTGGGTGCAACAACTACCAGTGGCAATATATTCAGCCTCTGCAGTGGACAATGAAACACAATTCTGCTTCTTGCTATGCCAAGCAACCAAGCAGTTTCCCAAATAAAAACAACCACCTGAGGTACTCTTCCTATCATCCGCGCTTCCAGCCCAATCGGCATCGGAAAATGCGGCTAAGTCCACATTAGTACCCTTAGGATACCAAAGACCAAGCGTGGAGGTGCCCTTAACATAACGTATAATTCGCTTGACAGCAATCAAGTGAGACTCTTTAGGGTCAGATTGATAGCGGGCACACACTCCAACACTAAACGAAATATCAGGACGACTAGCAGTAAGATATAATAAGCTTCCTATCATACTACGGTAAAGCGTGGAGTCAACACTAGCGCCCTCAATATCTTTAGCAATTTTAACGGTGGAACCCATGGGAGTACGAGTACTCTTGGAATCTTCCAAACCAAATTTTTTGACTAATTCTTTCGCATATGTGGATTGGGACAAAAATATCCCATCGTTCAACTGACGAATTTGAAATCCTAGAAAGTAAGTCAATTCTCCCATTAGGCTCATTTGAAACTCATGGGACATTTGTGCCCCAAATTGTTTCGCATGCCGCTCATTTGTGGAACTGAACACAATATCATCAACATATATTTGAGCAATTAAAAGGTCACTTTCAATTTTCTTCAGAAATAAGGTTCGGTCTACTCCCCCTTTCACAAAGCCGGTATTTAAAAGATGATCGGTTAAACGTTCATACCAAGCTCGAGGGGCTTGTTTAAGGCCATAAAGGGCCTTACGAAGGCGGTACACATGATCAGGAAATGAAGGGTCAATAAACCCTTTAGGTTGTTCCACATACACCTCCTCCTTAAGATCACCATTCAAAAAAGCACTTTTAACATCCATTTGAAATAATTTAAAATTAAAATGAGATGCAATGCCAAAAAGTAACCTTATTGACTCCATTCTTGCTACGGGGGCAAAGGTATCATCGAAATCAATTCCCTCAATTTGGGTGTACCCCTGGGCAACTAACCTAGCCTTATTACGCACAACTATGCCATCTACATCCTTTTTATTTTTAAATATCCACTTAGTGCCTATGACGTTAGTGTGAGAGGGTCTCTGTACTAAGTACCAGACATCATTCCTCAAAAATTGTTGTAGTTCTTCTTGCATGGCTCCTATCCAATAGTCATCTCCTAAGGCCTCTTCTACCCTTTTTGGCTCTAATGTGGACGTGAAACACACATAATTGATCTCATTCCTAATTTGCCTCCTAGTTTTCATCTCATCATTGGGTTCTCCTATGACTTGGCTAATGGGATGGTTAAGTTTTACTCTAGCCGAGGGTTCTTTGGCAGAGAAAGGAACTAAGTTGTGTTGACCTAACTCCTCATCTTCTAAAGGCTCATCTACCTCAATCTCACTATCTTTTTCAACTCTCTCATCCACACCCGTAGGAATGTCAACAACCTCTTTAGAAGAAACTCCCTCATCTAAACCATTGGATTGAAACTCCCCCTCAAAAATTTCCCAACTCCCTTCATCCTCATCATTAACCTGAGGGACTGACTGATCAAGAGTGGTATCATCAACAACTACATTGGCCGACTCAACTAGGGTAGAGGTGCGTAGATTATATACTCTAAAAGCTCTGCTCGTGTTGGAATACCCTAAAAAGATACCATCGTCACTCTTTGAGTCAAATTTGCCTAAGGACTCACTATCTCTCAAAATATGACATTTACACTACAACAAAAAGGAGATTTTGGGGCACTTTTTAAAGGGCACTTTTACAAAACTGCCTTATCAAATACTTGACGAGGCATTCCCTTAGAAAGTGCCTTATTTTGTTAACCTAATGGGGCAGTCCAACTTAATAGCAGATTTTTGAATTATTATTTTTTACTTTTAATATGATAGGGCTGGTTTTAGTGCCCCAAAAGGTTTGTATATTAGGGCAGTTTTTACAACTCATCAAACACGTCACTCCGGTGTGCCTCAAAAGCTTGGAGAGTTGGAGGGAAATTGGAATTTCATTCTCCCGCGTCGTTTATGTGTTCCCCCCCCCCCCCCCCCCCCCCCCCCCCCCCCCCCCCCATGAAAATATCCGCTCAATTAGGGTTCAGTCACTTCAGTCGTCATTCCCACCCCGTCTTTGCCACTGGTAATCTCTCTCTCTCTCTCTCTCTCTCTCTCTCTCTCTCTCTCATGTGCACTAGTATGTTCCAGTTCCCGTTTCAAAATCGAAAGCTTGAGGGGTGGCTAAGACGGCGAAGGCGAGGTAGATCTGGCGTAGTGTCGAAGTTCCGATCATCGTCGTCGAAGTTTCAATCATAATCGAACTGAAATTGGTCAGAACATTTACTCTCTATCTCCTCTTCTTCGTTGAAGGTATACTCAGAAATTTGGGTTTTTTTTAATTGCTTTGTAATTTTTGGTATGGGTTTGGTTCGGAAAAAGTCGAACCAAATCTGGGTTTGGTTTGGGAAAAAACAAAACAAAATTTAATTTTGGTTTCAATCCATTGGTTTAGGTTGATCGGCGTGGATGAAGTGGTGGGCATGGCTGGTGGTGGTCAGATCCTTTGTTGATGTGATTAATCAAAAGAAAAAGTTTCTTCAAGCAGAATTCTAGTATGTGGGAGGAGTTTGCTGAAGTAGATACTTGTCTTCTTTGCTTTTGCAAGGAGCGATGCATGGTTACATTCTCATTTAGTTGTGTAGCTTTCTCTTGCTGTTTCAAACGGTTGATTTTTATATTTTCTATTACTTTATTACTGCTGATTCCTTTCAGTTTTTGGAATATTCTTATACCTCAACTTTGTGTTATGCTTTATTCATTAACATGTTATAGGTGATGGCCCCAACAATTCGTAATACAGGACAAATCGATGTACAGCCTAATTCGTATTAGCCGCAGGAAGGAAGTATATATGGATGATGCGGCTATTGTTTAGCCCCTTAATGAACCAGGTAAATGACAAACTCACAAGTGCTTATCTCTTTGAATTTTATTGTCTGGTTCTGCTTTTGTTCTTGCTAAGTGCTAAACTATTCCAAGTAACAAGATCAGTGCAAGCGTTTGTGGCATTCATTTGGTTTTTTGCGGGGGTAAAGTTAAGGCCTTGATTAATTAGATAGGCATGAAACCACTCTACAGGCTCATTGTGTTGGCCTTTCCTAAAGGGCCAGTGCATTGCACACCCTGTAATTGCCATACAGTCAGAAAAAGTTGCATGGTCACAAAGTTCTTTTGCCCAAAAAGCTTTTTCGATTTTTCAGGCGAGAAAACTTAATTGATTGAGGACTATATTTTGGTAATGTCTCTCTTCTCTCTATAGATATTTGGTGTGGAATTGCAGCTTCAACTTTTTAAGCATTGAAATTGTAGTTTTCTATGTTTGTGTACTGCTAAAATTGTAGTTGGTACTTGGACTAATTGGCTTAATTGGTCTTGAATTACTTAGTTCATTCACATATCATATGGATTTTTAGTTTGACTCATTTGAAGATTATGGCCTTAATGTGTCACATGAGTTGTTCAATCACTTTTTTTTCCCTTTCTTTGAATCATTTGAACAATGTCTAGGGGAAGTTTGTGCATATACATGGCTACAGAGTACCAAATTCTATTGAAAGTGCTAATGGTGAGTAATAAGTCCACTATAACATACCCAGTTCCTGTACAGTTAGACTAGTTAGTTTCTCTGGAGTATTTAAGTTCTCTATTGTGAAATTATTTGTTTTGTATCTAAAGATGTTCTTATATTTCAAACAGGTATCACATGAAACTATGGATTTTGGGTAAGCAACTCTCATCTCTGTGTTTGATTGGAATTCTTTGATCATCTTCTTTATTTTCTCCAGATTCCCACTTTTAAATTTACTTCAGCTCTTTACTTCTACAGATTCTTAGGTAAGTATGTCCTTGTTTTTCCAATTAAGGCTTTGGACGATGGAGATGGCTTGCTGGGAAAGGATTTGTCAACCTTGTTTTGCAACTTCATTTTGTTCATATGCTGGTATTACTTGTGTCACTTGGCATGAATTCTTGTAAAAGTTTTGTTAGAACCTTTTTCGTTTAATATGTTAAGACAAGGAGTTGGACAGCTTTTTGTACAATTTGAATGACAAGTTCATTGAATTTTTATTCTTGTATCCTAGCATATGGTGATCTTATTGATGCATATGTTCAAAGTTAGTTGGTGTATTATGTTGATATGTAAAGTGTGGCTTATGGTGATCCATATAACATTGCCAATGTTGTTGGAAACGTGGATATAACATGGAGAAGGAATTTATTTATTTTTTAAATAAAGGATTCTTTTGGGGCAGTTAGAAGTGCCGCATAACCAAAGCTACAAAGGCATTGATAAATGCCACATAAACTAAGCTGTCCCTGCACTTCAAAGTGCCTCGATATATAATTAACCATGGTTAGTACTCCTATCCAATAATCTATCGATGCACCAGAAACTGCCTTAATATGATGGTTTACTAAGCACTTTCGTATGCCGGGTAAAAGAACTATTGAGGCTTGTAAAAGTGCCGCATAAAGCTATTGCTGCACCGTTACAAGCGGCACTTGCATATTTTGCCCCAATAGCTAAAATGCCCCATTAGGTCTCTTTTTGGGGCAGTTTTGACTGCCTCGACATCATGATTTTGTTGTAGTGTTACTACCGAACACCCTAAAATACTTCACTGAAGGCCTCTTACCATTCCAAATTTCATAGGGTGTGAGAGTAGTCCCTGGTCTAACATACACTCTATTTATAGTATAGCACGCAGTATTAATAGCTTCAGCCCAAAGGTTTCTAGGGACACGCTTTGCATGAAGCATAACTCTCGCCATCTCTTGAAGGGTTCTATTCTTTCTTTCAACAACCCCATTTTGTTGGGGTGTGCGAGGTGCGGAGAACTCGTGCTTTATACCCTTTTTATTACAATATTTTTCAATGTCGGAGTTCTCAAACTCACGACCATGATCACTGCGGACTCGTGTGATAGGGTACCCTTTCTCATTTTGAATACGTTGACAAATAGTTTTGAAACAAGCATAAGCATCAGATTTTTCTCTAAGAAAACCAATCCATGAGAAGCGAGAAAAATCGTCAACTATAACCAGAATATATCGCTTGCCCCCTAAACTTTCAGTACGTGAGGGTCCCATCAAGTCCATGTGAAGTAACTCTAAACATTTTGTGGTTGCAACTAAATTTGTCTTTTTATGAGGGCTTTTTATTTGTTTGCCCTTCATGCAACCACCACACACAAGCCCTTGCCCATTGGCAAGTTTGGGCACTCCCCTCACAATCTCGTTCTTGGTTATTCGATGCAATTCTGGAAAATTTACGTGTCCTAAACGTTGGTGCCAAATTTCTACATCATCAAGCAAGACTCGATGACACACATTAGACCTTGCAGTTTCAACACAATAACAATTATCCGAAGATCGAATACCTTTAACCACACACACACCCTTAGCATCTATAATAGAGCAATTATCTTTAGAGAAATTTACTTCATGCATATTATCACAGAATTGCCCTATGCTTAACAGGTTAGCTTTTAAACCCTCAACATATAACACATTATCTATCAGAGGGATTCCGGGTGCGTTTACGGTGCCTTGTCCTACAATTTTACCCGTATTACCATCGCCAAATGTGACAAAACCACCATTATACTTCTCTAGCTTAGCAAAGAAAGATTTATTTCCGGTCATGTGTCTAGAACATCCACTGTCTAAGTACCAAGCGCAAGCATCTTGTGTCCGAAAAGCAGTGTGTGCTACATGACAAACGACAGCGACTCTCTTCCATGTTTGCTTTGGTTTGGTGTTCACATGCGATGTGTGACCGTGTGTGATATGTCTTTCAACAATCCTATTAGTCTCTCCATTGTTATTAGCCAAATTTGACAACTTTTTGATTTCCTCGACGAGGTGAGAAGTTTGATTCGCCAACTGACTCAATGTCTTTTGAAAGTTCTCATTCTTAATGTTTGTGGGAGACTGACACACAACTTGAGCTTTTCCCACATTGGGTTGACCATACCAAACACTTTTATTAATTGGGGCTACAAACAGTTTCCCCTTTGTTCTCTGATTGTCCCTTCTAAGTGTATAACAAAAAGGTCGAATGTGACCTTGACCACCACAGTAGTGACAAATAAACAGATTTTTCTTTTCAGGAACATGATTACTGTTGTAAGCATTCTTAATGATGGTGGGAGATTTAATAGAAGATTCAGGTTTATCGCTCACTACCTCATTCTTTGCAATATCAGATTTCACAAACTTGATTTCGTTCTTTGTGACCTTGTTAGCCATAGGTGTCAATGAAGGTGGATCAATAAACCCTAAGCTGCTTCTATTTCTAAACGTACTTGTCATTTCGGCAATACGAGTTGCGCCACACTCATTACGCTTTATGGCCTCAGTGGCCTCCCTAAGGTCACGCTCCAATTCAAAAATCCTATCCTTAGACCCTTCGAGAGCCTTTAAGGCATCCACATGCTCTCTCTCTATTTTGGCAAACTTGTCTTTCAAATTAGCGGTATAGGTTTTTAATTCTTTAAGCTCGATGTTCTTAGATTCAATGTCATCACTAAGTTTGTTCCTCTCACCACTAATTTTCTCGATGACACTCATGAGTTCCTTCTTTTTCTTTTTCAATTTTACACCCTCTTTAAACAATTGATTATAGGCCTCATGAATAGAATCTATATCATCATCACTATTCTCACAGTCTTCGTCAGTCGAGACATACTTACTATCATCGCTAAGAGTTGTAGAAAGATCAACCGATTTGGGGGACGTGGGGGACTTAATGTTGGCAACAAGCACAGAATATCTAGGAGCTTCAGAACCCCCATCACTACTGTCATTACTATCGTCATCCCACGTAGCCTTATAACCCTTGGTCACTTTCTTTTTAAGAGTGTTTGCACACTCTGCTTGAACATGCCCAAAACCATGACACTCGTGACATTGTATACCTTGGGGTTTCTTGGATTTATCAATAGAAAATTTCTTTTCATTATCCCCAGAATTAAAATTCTTGCCCCCATTAGTCGAAGAAGAAAAATTTCCAGAATTATTATTTTTACGGAATTTGACAAATTTTCTGAATTTTTTAGCAAAGAAAGCAAGTTCTTCTTCGTCAAGGTCATCATCACTCTCATGTGTCACAAAAGATTCTTCTTTAGAAGATTTAAAAGCAATGCTTTTATTAGGCTTTAATGTAGGTTTCTTTGAGAGATGATTCAATTCAAACGTTTGAAGTTTACCTACAAGTTCCTCAAAAAGAATGTCATCAACTTTATCACTTTCTTCGATCGCAACTACTTTAGCCCTAAACCTCTCAGGAAGTGACCTAAGCACTTTTCGACAAACTTTAAGATTAGGGATTGGTTCTCCTAATGCGTGGAAGGAATTAACGATGTCACTCAACTTAGTGACAAAACTATCAAATGTCTCATCTTCCTGCATTCTTAAATCTTCGAAACGTGTTGTAAGCATTTGGAGTTTTGAAGTTTTAACAGTCTTAGTACCCTCGTGGGTGACTCGGAGAATATCCCAAGCCTCTTTTGCAGTAGTGCACGCGGAAATACGACTAAATTCAGTTTTACTCAATGCTCCATAGATGGCTCCTAAAGCTTTAGAGTTTGCCTCAAAACTTTCATTGTCAGCAGAATTCCACTCAGTGTCCTCCTTAGCCCTCATTTGTTTAGTCGTAGTGTCTTCTATGGTAGGGGCCTCATAGCCGTACCTAACAGATCTCCAAACCCTAACTCCTAGGGAACTCAAATGCGTGGTCATACGGGCTTTCCAATACGGATAATCATTACCGTCGAAAAAGGGTGGCCTCGAGTTTGAGGCTCCTTCTCGTGGTGTGTTCATGTCCATTATACCCAGAATAAAACTCAGGTGGTTAAACCTAAACAGAGCAACCTGCTTTGATACCAATTGAAATTATGCGGAAGCGTTCAATCTACTCCTAGAGGGGGGGTGAATAGGAGTTTTAATAAAAATTACCAATTTCCAAATTTAACAGTCTTGATTAATCCAAACCAAAAAATAAAGTATTGCAGTAGAATAAAAATTATAACAAGAGACGCACGATTTACGTGGAAAAACTTAGGGTTCTAAATAACCCTAAGCCAAAACCACGGCCTAATACCACTGCTTTATTCTATTAATCGAAAAGAAGTACATATTGCGAAATAGCAAAAACCTTACCCAAGCCTTTACCTATTCTCGCCAATCTCCGATGCTCCCAGAGCTTCTTCAAGATCCAATAGATGCACCACGGACTTCACGCCCGATCTCCGGATTCAACCGGCTCCGAATCAATCTCCAAAAGATTCGGCCACAACAGCAGACGGCACCAAAAATCATGAACAATGAATGGATGAATAATATGATGTGAAACGTGATTTAGACAAACCCAAAACGTTCGAAGAATTCTAGATGCAAGAACGTAGTAAAAATAAAAGGTTGCTGCCGAAAAAATAAACTCCTCAGTGGTGAAAACTCCCCGTGACGAAAACCCCTATTTATATACTACTATTTTCCCTTCCAACGAAAATCTTTTACTGATGCATGAATGGAAAGTAAAATATCACCGAATTTTTAAAAGGCAAACGTGCGATCTTTATTTTTTATACTACGAAAAGGATATTGTCACGATAATGATATACGGAGTGCATATGTATATATATGGTAAACAAATTTTTCGGAGAGTTTTATAAGAAAGGGAAACGCACAGGAATAAAATTTCGGATCTTGGAAAAAATATGCATGATGTGCTAATGCAAATTACTTCTCACGTGATTGGATCAATTTCGTAGCGGTCAACTTGGATCAATTTTGTACCGGTCAATTTGGCGCAGATAATGGGAGGAGCATCGAGCGAGCAACTACCCCCTAATTAACCTACCCATTACAATCAAATGGAGTTGATATAATAAAGACACCAATGAAGGTTTTGAACAACCCCGGAAAGTGCCAAAATATCTAACATGAGAGCATAGTTTTGATATTTTCATTTAATCAATCTTTTATATTCTACAGCCTGGAACATATCTTTACCATGCTCATTACGGCCTGCAAAGAGAAGCCGGTTTGAACGGAATGATCCGGGTATCGCTTCCACCGGGTGAATCAGAGCCCTATACTTATGATCATGATAGAAGCATCCTTCTGACCGATTGGTACCACAAAAGCACTTATGAACTAGCCACTGGACTCTCTTCCATACCCTTTGTTTGGGTTAACGAATCTCAGGTATACAACGCGCTACACATTTCTTTGCAACAAATTTTTTTTTTTTTTGAGTCTTCTAGGTTACTGTGTGCGTTATTATAAGTTGATGCTAACGTGTTTTATTGTCTTGCAGTCGCTTTTGATACATGGAAAAGGGAAGTTTGAATGTTCTACTCCTGGATTAAAAGTCGGCCTTTGTAACGCGACAAATCCTGAATGCTCACCTTATATTATTACTGTGGTTCCGGAGAAGACATATAGGCTGAGGATCGGTAGCTTGACATCTCTAGCTGCCCTTAGTTTTGAAATTGAGGTAACTTGTTAGTTATGTATTCCATTTGGTTGTTGTGTAACACTTATGCCTTGTTCTCTTCACTACTTTACTGGCTTTAGAATACGTTTTATAATAATCAATCCTATAACACATTTTGAAGCTTGTCTTCGCGGTTTTATTTTGCAAAGTGGCAACCAAAAAAATCCAAAAGCTGATTATGCCAAAAAAAAAAAAAAGATGTTTGTGATGTGCCAACGAGAAATAATTATTTACAAGATTTGGTAAAAAAATCTGAAAGGTTATTTTTCTAAATACTAACCAAACTGGACATTTCCATCATTTTTAAACTACATGAGCAACTTTGTTGCTAGGGTTTCAAATCTCACTGTTGGGAGATGCATCTTTTCTTTGCTTTATACATAGAGGTGAAAAATGAGCGGGTTTGGACGGATTGAAACGGATCGTGGATTGAATATGGGCGGGTCAAATATGGATCAAAAGTAATATTGAAATGAGTCGGGTTGAATATGGGTTAGGTAAACCCAACCCAATCCGTTTCCATTTCTTAGGGTATCAAACCATTCAACCCCACCTGTCCCGTTTTCTACCCCCTTCAGGTTCGAAGAAATTGGAAATTGGGAGAATTCAACATTTTAGATTCAAAAAAGAAAAGATAATGCGCTTTCTTTTTTTCCCTCAATCTGTTCAAATAGTAATGCTTTCAAATTCTAATTTTCATGCATATCTGCCACTTGTCCCAGCAATCCAACCGGTCCTTCTTCTTCTTTTTTTCATTTTCTTTTCTCCTAGTTTTTTGTTTTTATTCAATATTTTTGGCATTTATTTGTTTTGCATCAAGCTTTTTTGACTTATTGATTCGTCTCAATGAGAGGTATCGGGAAAAAAAATTATGATCGAATATGAAACATAGTCTCATAATTTTTTGAATAAAAAGAAAAATAAGCCAAAAAGACAGAATTTTTGACTTATTTTTGTCAATATTTAAAATAATTCTGAATTTTGATCAGAAGTTTTTATTTTTCGATTCCTCTCAACGAGACAAATCAAAAAATAAAAAAAAAATTTGACGCAAAATTAACAAATGCAATTTTTTTTTTTGTCTTGAATGTGAAGAGAATAACTGAATGTATGTGTGCCTATGTGGTTTGTAAAGGTTTGGCTGATTCCATTTTGTTTGACAAAAAAAAAATGGTTTGGCTGGTAAAGGTATGGACCACAATTTCTAAAAAAAATTCAAAATTCCTTTCCAGGAAGAAAAAGAAGAAGAGGGAGAGAAATGTGGGTCTTTTAATTTCAGCCCATATTAAACCTATTTTTAACCCACCTAAGCCAATGTAAATATGGGTTGATACGGATTGAACCCATAATAACCTATTATATATTACGGGCGGATTGGGTTGGGTTGGGTTATAAGTTAGCTGATTGGGCGGGTTAAAAAAATATGGGATCATATTGCCACCTCTACTCATACTTCATAATATATCAACTTGAAAAAAAAGAGGAAAATTCTAAAATCAACCCAATAGGCTGACAATAATAAGTGTGCGAATGTATATTAAAAAGTGTAAAAAAATACACAGAATTACGTGTTTTTCTTGTTTTCCAGTGTACTTGTGGGCTGACAATAGCAAGAGCGAAAAAAAAATCATAACTAACATAGTATTTCTAATGCAGGGTCATAATATGACTGTTGTTGAAGCAGATGGACACAATATTGAGCCTTTTGTAGTGAAAAATTTATTTATCTACTCTGGTGAAACATATTCTGTCTTGGTAAAAGCGAATCAAGCCCCTACAAGAAACTACTGGGCAGTTTCAAAAGTAGTCGGCCGAAAGAGTACTACTCCCAATGGGTTAGCCATTTTCAACTACTACCCGAACCACCCAAGAAGATCCCCTCCCACGGTTCCACCCGTCGGCCCAGCTTGGGATGATGTGGCGCCACGGTTAGCCCAGGGTGAGGCGATGAAGGCCCGACAGGTTTACATCCTCCCTCCTCCTCAGACGTCGGACCGCGTCATAGTCATGCTCAATACTCAAAACACGATCAACGGTTACACCCGGTGGTCTGTGAATAATATCTCCTACAACCTTCCCGATACCCCTTACCTAATCGCCGTGAAGGACAGATTGAACCATGTTTTCGACCAAACCCCTCCTCCAGACGGCTATGATTCGCAGAACTATGATATTTTCGGTAAACCAAACAATACCAATGCCACTGCTAGCAGCTCAATCTACAAGTTGCAGTTCAACTCAACAGTGGATATCATTCTCCAAAATGCCAATACAATGACTGATAACAACAGTGAGACCCACCCTTGGCATCTCCACGGGCATGATTTCTGGGTCATGGGCTACGGGCAGGGCAAGTTTGACATCAATAGTGACCCAAAGAAGTATAATCTTGTTGATCCGATTATGAAGAACACCGTGTCTGTTCAGCCTTACGGGTGGACTGCTCTCAGGTTTGTGGCCGATAATCCGGGAGTTTGGGCTTTCCATTGCCACATTGAGGCTCACTTTTACTTGGGCATGGGGGTGGTGTTTGAAGAAGGGGTGGAGATGTTGGGGAGGTATCCAACATCTATTACGGGCTGTGGTGATACCAAAGGCTTCCGTAGGCCATAAACCCTTCGATAGGAAACCTTTCTAAAATACTTCAAATTGACAATTATTCTGTAAGTAGTGAAAATTCTTTTCGGGTATTTAGAGGCTTACCCCACAAGAAGTTTGGTACATAAGAGTCGTAAGGCCTCACCGTCCACGGCCAATTAGTTTTGAGTTGGATGCTTCGGAAAATACAGTATCAGAATTGGATGGTTTCGAGGGTCTAAGTCTTTGAACCTTGGTACTTATTTTTTCGGACAAAACTATGCTACACAGGGTATACCGTATGTCTAAATTATGACAATTTGTGATTTTTATTATGACAATTTTTGGTTTTCTAATTCATATTTTTTATGCTAGTTACAACATCTACTTTAAAATTTACTTGTTGAACAGGTCATTAGTAGGTTACCCATAGTTAAAAAATATTGTTATTATATAACCATAATTATTTATACCAGAAACCATAATACTTATATCCTAACCAAATATATGTGTACAATATCACAAATTAAATAATGATACCCACAAATGTTATGACAACACCATAAATTGACATTATCTTACCACAATGAGTCGTACCAAAAATTCTTTGACACGTATGATATTCCGTAACAAAATCAAAATATGTCGTACCAGAATCAATAATTGTTATACCCAAACAAAATACATTTGTAAAATACCACAAATTCAGAAAAATAATCAAATTTGTTATGACAACACCTAAAATTGTCATTTTCTTACCACAACGTGTCGTATCAAAAGAAAACATATTTAAATACTACAAATTATATAACAAACCATAATTGTTTTGAAAATGCCATAATTGTCATGCCCACAACTGTCGTAGCAAAGGAAATTGATTAAAATATTCCGTAACAAGACCAAAATACCACAAATTCAGTAATATAACCAAATTTGTTATGACAACACTATAAATTGACGTTTTCATACTCACAACGTGTCGTATTAAAAAATTCAATCGAAATGTTCAATTAACGATAGTTATAATTAGCAAAATAACATACCACAAATTCAGTAATATAACCAAATTTGTTATGACAATACCAAAAATTGACGTTTTCATACCCACAACGTGTCATATGAAAAAAATTCAATCGGAATGTTCAGTTAACAATAGTTATAATCCACAAAATATAAAACCATAAATTCAGTAATATAACTAAATTTGTTCTGACAACACCATAAATTAACTTCTTTATACCCACAATGTGTTGTATAAAAAAATTCAATCAGAATATTCAGTTAACGATAGTTATAATCGGCAAAATACCATACCATAACTAAACGTCGTTAGCGAGTATTTTTAGAATGATCGATCATAACTGTTAGAATATCAAGTCATGCGATATTTAGCATTGTCACCAAAATTATATATCAATAACTGCGTAATCGAAAAAATTTAATGTATCCAAATACAAGAATGAAGTTGATCACTTATCATTAGACCCTTAATTAGACAAAAAAAATCCTTTTACAATTGAATTCAGGTGCCGATGAAAGGGCTTTCTAAACCCTATCAAGCCAAAAAATTATGTGGATTATTTAATCAACAAATATAACGAAATCAATGGTTTTGATCGTCATTATTGTGTCGCGGTTGCAAGTCAATCGTACATTCAGTTACAACAGAGAAATTGGTATTATATCAAGTATATTAAATGCACAATTCTAAATGTTCTTATGATACGACACATTGTGGTAACAAAATGCCAATTTTTTGTGTTGTCATAACAATTATGGTTATGTTATATAATTTGCAGTAGTTTACAAATGAGGGAGAGGGATAGAGAGTCATGGAAGAGAGAATAACCTATTACCGCTAAACCATTTTTTCATTTTATTAATTGATTTAATAAATGGGTGGTCCGGTTATTCACTTTTAAATCCAAGAATTTAAAATCATGGTGCGTATGGCACACCCCCTAATAAGGAGTGTGTACCATAGGACTACCCTATTTTTCCCTCACTATTGTTAGTTTGTTATGGGTCAAAATGTCTTCAAATTCTAACACAAACAAGGATATCTGTTGGTATATTGTATTTACAAGTCAAGAAATGGGTTTCGTAGAAATTAATATCTTGATTATTAAACATGTACAACCTTTCAAATGGATGACTAGTTCACATTTTCCATACTCTACGTCAGAATATGCTTTGGGCTACACTAGGATTGCCCTGTGCAAGTTCAAGTTTTTTTTTTTTTTAGAATGGATTAGCTAAGATCCAGCTGAAAAAGAATATTTTTTTTGAAAGGAGCTGAAAAAGAATATAGAGGACAAGGGAAACACACTAAAAGAAAAGGGGAAGGGATCACCAAAAAATCTAACAAACCAATAAGCCCTAATCAGGTCCATTTAATGGCCTAGTTGTAAGGCTGTTCCTCCGTTCCATATCAAAGTGTCCACTTTCACTATTTGAGACCTCTCACAAAATTGTCTATATGCTTTAACTTAGAATATTTTCATATGCAATATGAATCTTGTTTGATAGTTTTCAATTAGTTTTAATCAGAAAAAATTTACAAAATCATGTAAAAATATTATAGATCGTAAAATATAGACAACTTCTTGAAGGCACGTGTGTTGAAAATGAACCATCAATATGGAATGGAATGGAGGGAGCGGAATAAATATGAGATTGAGAAGAGAGAAAAGGATTGTTAGAATATCTGGAGGTAGCAAAATGTGGTTTTACATCTCACACTGCATTTGAAGAGTCATGTAGGTATTAATGACTTTTGAAATGGCCACCGCCACAAATGAATTCCAAAATCATGACAACCAATTTAAATGTTCAACAAAATGGATTTGTAAAGGCAAAAAAAAAAAAAAAGGATAAAAGAGAGTGCGTTAGTTTTCGTTAATTTATCTTAGAAATTTACACACACACAGAGAATATATAGAATAGTATTCTGGTATATCGAATGGGAAATATATATCTCTCTCAAATAATGCCCGGCCACCACGATTTATTTTTTTAATCAAGAAAATCCTAATCTATAATATCTCTCTTAGGCCCCATTCCCGAAAGAGAAATAATTAAGTACTTATTTTTTAAGAAGACAATTTCAAGCTCAAAAATCATGTGCTTATCCAAATAATTTTTCTATCAATATGAATCTTATTTGATAGATTTCATTGAGATTTTTTTATACGGTGTAAAAAAAATTTCAAAATTAATTTTCATTTACATTATTTTTAAATTTAAAAATATGAAATAAGTAATTATTTTTTAAGAAGGTATTTTGGAACAGGGACTTATTTCGAGTTGACCCAGATAATAAAATAACTTCCCTGGCTTGATTTTTTATTTTTTTTAATTAAAGGGGCACGACCCGGCCGGGGATTGTGCTTCATTTTTTTTCATTTTAAAAAAGACAGATGGAGTACTGGATATGAAGCCACGCTCACCGTTTACCTAGTCTTTTGGCTTATACTTGCCAATACAATTTTTTAATTTTTTTTTTACCAACTCGTGATGTACACTTTCTCCACTCCCAGATGTATATTTGTATATGCACTCATGCTAAGGTTGCCGAACTATTTGGGTACCGAAAATGTACAAACAGATTACGAGGCCCACTTTTCTGTCCCACAAGAATGATTCAAATCGTTCATTAATTTTAAAACTATTTTTAAAGTTGCCCTTTCAAAAAATTAGTTCAGTTAAACATGTGTAAGTGGTTGATTCAATTTTTCAATTTCTCCTTCAGTATATAGGATCCTAAAATCTGTAAAAAAATTAAACGGTTCGAATAATTTGAATGGGACCCAAAGATGAGCCCCGAAAGCCGTTGTACATTCTCGATACTCCAAACTCACATGCTCAAAGCACGGCGTGTAGACACCATGCACGCAAACCACAGATCTCTCTTTCTCCCTTGACTATTATATTTATCTTTCCTTTCGGGATGGGAAAGCCCCCTAGAGTTTTGCTGACTACTCAATTAAAAATGGAATGCGAAAATTTTAAAATACCTTCCAAACTTCGACCTCAATTTTTAATAGAAATTCAAATTTTGCTAAACTTCAATTGAACACCTAAACTATTGATCCGTTATTCAATTGTCCCATACTGTTGAAATTCGTCAAATATAAATTGACAACGGATTTTTGTTAACTTGGACTAACATAATCCCACCACATAATCCTCTCTCTCCAAACATAATCCCATCCAATGAACACCTCTCCTTCTTCAACCATGAAACCCAGTCTTTCTCTTCAAATTGCGATATTTCTCCTTTTAATCACAGTCTCATCATCGTTATCAACTACCCAACTCGCCAACCCCCATTCAATATGCTATGAGCCACCAAGAATCCACCGCCACCGCCCGCCACCATTCTTTTTACCATTGTCGCCGTCGCTACTAAACGAAATTGATCCAAAATACGGTGTGCCGTAGAGATTAGTCCCTTATGGCCCCAACCCTCTTCATAACTTAAAAAAAATCCACTTCTTTCTTTTCCTCCATTTTGATTAATTCCAATCTGGATTGTCCAAGAACTTTTCTCATTCTTCCTTTTTGATATTGCCTTTACCCTTGATATGATGGTTATAATACTCAATATAGCTACTGAATCCAAAAATTCAGTTTTCTTCTTTGTTCCTCAAACCTTTTTCTAAATGAGATTGTTATTTCCACACTTCTTTTTTAACTAATTGTTTTGTTTTGGCGAATGTGAGTGTGAAGTTGAATTTTAATTTGGTGGAATAAAAAAAAATAGGGTTGAAAATAGTCTGTATAATTGTTGAAGGGAGTTAGTATTAGCTAGGGAATTGGAAAAACTAGGTTTAGGCTCCGTTCAGTTGTCTGGAAAGTTGTGCGGGATTGATGGGATTGCACATGTTTTTGACTTGAACGAGATTTTTTTTAAACAAAATGGAGAAGATTATATTAATATAAGCACATCAGCAATCACATAACGGACTTCATTGCAAATATCTTGTATAAAGCCAAACTAATCATCTAACTATTATAAAACAAGAAAACACAAGGCAATCGATGTCTTTCACCCCAACGTTAAGCCTGAGGCAAACAATGACACTCGCAATGTGCTGTACATTCATACCTAGAATCAACAGTCTCAAAAATAAAGTAATGTGCTAACCAAAGATAAAAGACAACAAATACCAAGACGATGAACTCCATCAAGTATAAACGCGCCAATAAACTTCCAAAAATTATAGATTTGACAAGCCACCACGAGTTGCCTAGCAAAAAACATCAAGTAGGGTAAGAGCATTGTTGGCACGGATATCATTATGAAGCAATATCGTCTCTGAAAAAATTCGATTTATAAACAAATATTTGTCCAAAGACGAAACTAACTCTCAAGAAAATCAACGAGAGAAAAAAGAGAAATGATAATGTCAAAACTGTTTTTGTTGGTATCAAAACTTTAGTACACAAAAGGTTTGTACATGTGCACTGTATAAGACTTTTATGCCTTGGAATTTTGGCACAAAAAAAATAAACAGTTTTGGCATTATCACTATCCGAGAAAAAACTCTCAAAGATCATGACAAGTCGTTGGTCTGAAGAGATAAGAGAAAAACAAAATTAACAAAGACTAAACTATACCAAGAGAGAGAAGAAAGATACTTGTGATGGCTGAGGTCTAGGGAGAGATGAAATGTTTGACCTTAAGTTGAATTGAACGAGATTCAAGCCGGAGAAATAGTGAAATTTGTAAGAGGTGTGTGAAGGCAAAAGCATTGATTTTCGTGGTTAAACATGTGAAATAGATAAACCATAAGAAATTTGAAAAGTCAAACGAGGAAAATGGAAAAATCATTTTAAAATCATTGGATAGGAATACGTCACGGAATTCGTTACGCATTACGTTGTGAAGGACATAGGAAGCATTATGATTGACGTTTGACTTTTCAAATTCGTGAATCTTACATTTTCGTTCCAAATTTCTTAGATTCTCTATGGGCTGTAATAATGAAGAGTATTTTATTGAATTATATCTCCATTTCAAATTTTCAAGAATTAAAATAAAATAGTTCTATGGATGACTCTCTTCCAAATTTTGTATCGAAGGAACACTTAATTTCTTGAAAATATTGAGAAGGAACATTTATTTTCTTGAAAATATTGATTTTTAGTAATCATGGAGGTACAATTCTGAAGAGAATCTGAGGCTTCGTTCCCAAAAGGAAAATAAGTACTTATTTTTTAAGAAGTTAATTTCAAGCTTAAAAATAATGTGCTTACGCAAATAATTTTCCTATCAATATGGATTTTATTTGATAGATCTCATTGAGATCTTTTATACAATTTAAAAAAAATTGAAAATTTATTTTTTATTTACATTATTTTTGAGTTTAAAAATATAAAATGAGTACTTATTTTTTTTAAAAGTGTTCTGGAACGGGGCCTCATCCATACAACTATTTCATTTTGCAAACTCTTTTTTTTTTTCGAACGGTAAAAAGATTTGATTAATTTTTGAAATTGTTACAAAAACTAAAAGGACAAAAAAAACGACATCATAGTTTTAACAAAGCTAAAAATAATCATATGCCCAGTCTAAGACCTAAAAACTCGCTCATTTGCAAGAAACCATGGGGTCAATTGTGATCTCTCTTTTTTATTTAAGTTTTCTTATAACTAGAAGTCATCAATTTGTGCGTATCTCGACTGATTCTTGATCCGAAAGTTACCAACAGGCAAACTCTTCAGTGACTCTAAATGTTTGAAATATTTTGCCTTCTCGAAATTCGAACAAACGATCTCTTAAAGAACAATCACTTGTTATCTTTTTCATGCCCCTTAGCTAAACATCATAAAATCACGACGGGGCCCAGTTTTTCCCCATTCCAACTCTTTTTTAATTCCAGAGAACAGCATATTGCGGATATAGTTAATTGATTTTTTTTTTAACGGCAATATATAATTAAAGGATTTCGTGTTAATGGATATGCTCATGTTGTCATGGCTTATATACCTGTAAAAGAACGCGTATATGACGTACTTGATCGGTGCCTCTATTATACTCTCATTCACATAGGCAGAGTTCGATTCCCCTAAGATAGAGTAAATTAGGTTTAACGAACGACGGAAAAAAAATAACTTGTTCGTCAAATTAAAGAGTGAAATTTTGTTCTCATTACCCTCTTTCTTATTGGTTGAAATGATATAGGTTTCGCATGCGCAATACACCTTTTGATAAGCATGACATTACTTTGTGGCGGGATCCATATATTTTGTAATGAAATCCACACTATTTCAACCAATAGAAATGAAAGTAGTTTGTATGACGTGTACGCCATTCAAACCAAACTAGAGAGATCTTTAAAACTAAAGAGTGGTGCTAGTACCACACCCATTTTCACAACCAAACACATACTCATCACTCACATGAGTGGTGAGTCCTACACACACTACACATTCTTGTGTGTGTATGGGGCCCACCACTTATGTGAGTGTGGGTGTGTGTTTAGGTATAAAAATGAATGCGACACTAGAATTATTGAAAACTAAAACGGTCCCACTAACATGTGCCCCACAGGCATACTTTAAGAATATTTGACTATTTTTTCCCTCCTTGGCTGTCCTTTCTCTCTGCACGCAATAAAAACTTTATTCATTTTAATGGCAAAGGACAATTTAAAAAATACATCAAACATTTATAGCAACGAAAAGTCAAGACTTAGGTTTAGAAGGTTTGGATTGAAAGGTAGGGTGACTTATTTTTTTGTTTTTATTTGAATTTTTTTTGTATTTGTTAATTTTGCATCAAACTTTTGTGACTTATTGATTCGTCTCGACAAAAAGAATCAGAAAAGTAAAAAAAAAATTGATCGAAACTTATAATTTTTTGAATAAAGATCAAAATAAGTCAATAAGACAACTCTTTTTTTACTTATTCTTTTTTTTTTTAATTATGAGTTTCGATCAAATTTTTTTACTTTTCCGATTTCTCTCGCCGAGACGAATCAATAAGTCATAAAAGTTTGATACAAAACTAACAAATGCGGAAAAAAAATTTGAATAGAGACGAAAAAAGAAAGTTACTGTTTTACAAGAACACTACAAAATTGCACTTTAGCTGAAATCAAATTGGAAAAAGTAAGCGAAATACTCCATTTTAAGCAGAGAAGATCATAACAGCATGAATCGAAGAAAGAAACCTTACCTATCACATTTAAGTTGGCTCCAAGTTTAAAATGAATAAAAAAAATCTGCATAAATGAGAAGCTGTTGCTCAGAATAAAAAGAGGTAAAAAATGGGGAAGGTAAAAACTGTAAAATACTAGAAACAAAACTCACCTACCAATTGGGCACCTTCAAATCGCGAAGTTCGAACCATGCTTCCACTTAGGGAGACGTACTAACTGAACTAAGAGCTCATTGGTGATGTGTGAGTGTCGGAGAGACCAAGTGAAGGCAATAAATGGTTTACCCTTGGTATATATTATATTAAGGTGTCGTAGAGTGCACACCCAAGTCATTTTAAAAGATCAATTTGTTAGAGAATTAAACTATTCAAAAGTCCACTGATCATATCCACCCTAGTAGAACCCTTCTTTGTAAGAGCCATTGATAATTTATCACTACGCAATCTGTCTCCAATTCCCTTGAAATTTACAGTGTTGAACTGTTCTTTTGACTCTATTTTTTATTCGGGTGCCTGCACAAGCTTACGCGTAAACTTCATTTTATAGAGTTGATCGCTTCCCAAAATACGAACTTGGAAATGCGCGTACCTATATAAATACCCAAAACATTGCAAACAAAACTCAAGCATCAAATCCACTGACGGAAAAGACTATTTGGCTACACCCCATTTCATTCAGTTCAATTTTAAAGCCATGGGGCATGAGCTTAAATTGGTGACTCTGTTTGTCTTCCTCTCTTTGCTGCTCTCTGTTCCTTCTGCAGAGGCAGCAATCCGGTATCACAGGTGGGAGGTAAAGTATGAGTACAAGTCTCCGGATTGTTACCAGAAGCTAGCAATCACCATCAATGGGCAGACACCGGGACCGACGATTAAGGCCCAGCAAGGCGACAAGATTGTCGTGGAGCTCAAGAACAGCTTGGCGACTGAGAATGTCGCCATTCATTGGCATGGGATTCATCAGGTAAGTTTGATCAGAGAATGGAAAAATACAAGATAATGTTTTGCAGGTTACAGAGTCATCAACTATTGACTTTCCGAGTCAATTTACGTTTACCTGTAAACGATGTTGCGCATGTCAATATTACGAGATTAATCTCCTCTCGGTGGTGAACACGTTTCAAATCAGACCCACCTTTTAAAACGTGTCAGACCCAATTTAATTTTGGCTCAACATTTGCCAAAACTCACTTGCTCAGACCGTTCACTTCAAATGAATGAATCGGAACCTTACATTTCTCATAAAAAAAAATAAATTTTATGGCTCGTATTTAGCATTGGTGTAGTGTAAGATACACGCTTAACATAACTATGCACCCTACAACTTTTTGCGTAGCTTTTTTCGTTCCAATTTTGTGTACCTAGAATTTTTGTCAGTCATTGTAATTTTGTCGAGGCAAGAGTTCCTTCATGTTTGCATAAGCGTGTGAAATGGCTGTAGGGATTAATTCGAAAAAAAAAAAAAAGCTCAAATAAAGGTTCGGAATAGAAATACTGCCAAGAAGATAGATATGATTACAACAGCAGAGAACGAGTTCAACAGAATCAACACTTTTGATTGGAAATTGAAACAAACCCATTCTTGTTTGCAATCTAAGAAGCATGGATACAGATACGGGATATAGATACGATACGGATACGCAGATACGTGTTTTTTCCAAAAAGAAGGATACGATACGTTGGGGGATACGTTGAATATAAAAGTAAATAAAAAACATATTACATATATAATTTACCCCCGTGAGTATCCAAAACGTATCCGAGTGTATCCAATAAGTATCCGCGTGTATCCGAAACATATCGGGATACCAAAAAATAATTCTAAATGCAGAATACTTTAAAAAAAAAACATATCGGATACGTATCCGGAGAGTATCCGAGAGTATCGGTATTCGATACGGATACGATACGTGATACGGAGACCAAAATAGAATATCCGTGTTTCATAGTTTTCAATATTATGTTTATTTTCTACTATATTTTTATACTACAAATTACAAACACAAACTAGTCGTATAATTTCCAGCTCTTGTCATTGACTCTAAACAATGATGTTTAGGATTAACTCATTTACGTTAGTCTTCATTTACAATTCGAAGTCATATTCATTATAATGATCTCATGGGAATCTTCACAGAGATATTGCTGTACTTGGCTCCGTTCCGTTAAGATTCTTATTTTTTAAGTACTTATTATTTTTTTCACTTTACGAAACATATCGTTCTTTCACAACACTCCCTCCGTCCCATTTTTGTAGTCCATTTTCGTTTTTTGTGCCGTTCTTTCAACGCTTATATCTTCCAATATGAATCTCCAAATATATACAATATGGATCTTATTTGATAGTTATCGATTAGATCTACAATACAAAGTTTTCAAAATTATGGAAAACATTGTAGATTGAGAGATATAAGCGTTGAAAGAACGGCACAAAAAACGAAAATGGACAATAAAAATGGGACGGAGGAAGTATATCACATTTAATTCAAAATATAAGTAATTATTTAAAAAATAAATACTTATTTTGCTAATCAAAAAATAAATAAATACTTTTTTTGATTAACGAAACACACCCTTCGTGGCTTCTCAAAGTCCAAAAGTTTTTGTTTTTTGTTTTTTTTCGCATAGGAAGCGGCTCCTCTCAAGCTTTACTCTCCCTAATCACTGTTCAATTTTCACTTTTGTGGGCCCATCCCAGGCTCATAACAATAATTGGAACCGTTCATATCATAGATTTCGTCGATAACTTCAACCTCACCAAAAATCATGTTGACCGGATACCGTTTGATACTTGATCGGCACACATTTACATTGAAAACACGCAAACAAATGGGTTCGAATCCAATGTGAACAATATATTATATTCAATGTAAATTGTGTGCCGATCAAGTATCAAGCAGTATCCGATCAACATGATTTAAATACCAATCCCTCTCCACCCATGATCGGCCAGTTAAATAAGTTTGGATATCAATACAATATGCATATAATGCCAACAACCGTCCACTAGATAGTGAATAATAATATGATATGCATATAATGCTAAATAAGTTTGGATATCAATATACTTTTACGGATATCAACACACTTTTCTCGAGTATCATTACACTTTCTACGTATTATCCACTGCGCGCCCTAAGCGCCGTAGTAAGCATTTTCGTTCTTTGTTTGCAGAGAGGAACACCTTGGTTTGATGGAGTAGCAGGGGTGACTCAATGTCCAATTGTGCCAGGAGACACCTTTGTTTACAAATTTGTGGTAGACAGGGTAAGCTTAAAAACCCACCCTCTGAAACAGAGCTTTTCTATTCCAACATTTTACAATCGACATACTTCTGAATATTTTGCATTTGAAATAATTAATAATCTGCAGCCTGGAACATATTTGTACCACGCACATTACGGCCTGCAAAGAGCTAACGGGTTGAATGGAATGATCCAAGTATCGCTTCCGCCGGGAGTTTCGGAGCCCTATACCTACGATGATGAGAAAAGCATCATTTTAACGGATTGGTACCACAAAAGCACTTTCGAACAAGCCACTGGACTCTTGTCCATACCCTTTGGTTGGGTCGGAGAGCCTCAGGTACAATACCCAGTACTGCACATCTTTCTACAAAAATTGGCTCGATTTGTAGCATTACCGGATACGTTATATATCATGTTGATCCTAACGCGTTTTATTGCTTTGCAGTCGCTTTTGATACAAGGAAAAGGGAGCTTCAATTGCTCAACTCCAGGCATAGAAGCCGGTCTTTGCAATGCCACAAATCCCGAATGCTCTCCCTATGTTATGACCGTGGTTCCAGGGAAGACGTATAAGTTGAGGATTGGTAGCTTGACATCGCTGGAGGCCCTTAGTTTTGAAATCGAGGTAACTAGCAACAGTTTCGTTTGCATATAGTATATAGTAATGACTTCAGAAATTAAACAAGTGACATTTACTCATGAGTACTAATATTAGCTTAGCTTCAAATGTGCAGGGTCATAATATGACTGTTGTGGAAGCAGATGGATCTAATGTGGAGCCATTTGTAGTCAAGAACTTGTTTATTTACTCCGGTGAAACATATTCCGTCCTGATAAAAGCAGATCAGGCCCCTACGAGAAACTACTGGATAGTTTCAAAAGTAGTCGCTCGAAATAGCACAACTCCCAATGGCTTAGCCATTTTCAATTACCACCCAAACAATCCCGCCACAACATCCCCTCCCACGGTTCCACCGGTAGGCCCGGCTTGGAATGACGTGGAGCCACGATTAGCCCAGTGTCAAGCGATCAAGGCCCGACAGGGTTACATCACCCCTCCTCCCCGGAAGTCGGACCGCGTCATAGTCTTGCTAAATACTCAAAACACGATCAATGGTTACATCCGGTGGTCTGTCAATAATGTCTCCTTCAACCTTCCCAATACCCCTTACCTGATCGCGGTCAAGGAGAAACTGCACCATGTTTTCAACCAATCCCCTCCTCCAAACGGCTACGATCATCGACACTACGACATCTTCAATCCCCCGACGAATCCCAATGCCACTACTAGCACCTCGATCTACAAGTTGGAATTCGATTCAACAGTTGATATTGTCATTCAAAATGCCAATGCTTTGTCAGCCAATGACAGCGAGACGCACCCTTGGCATCTGCATGGGCATGATTTCTGGGTCATGGGCTACGGGAAAGGCAAGTTTGACATTCACAAGGACCCCAAGAAGTATAATTTGGTTGATCCGATACTGAAGAACACAGTGTCGGTTCAACCTTACGGGTGGACTGCTCTGAGGTTTCGGGCCAATAACCCGGGAGTTTGGTACTTTCATTGCCACATTGAGTATCACTTGTTTTTGGGTATGGGTGTGGTTTTTGAAGAAGGGGTTGAGAAGCTTGGCAAGTTGCCACCATCTATTTTTGGCTGTGGTGATGCCAAAGTCTCCCCATAGGTCATGATCACGTTGTTAATTGGTTTTGGGCCAGAATGTCTTCAAATTCTAGACAAGCAAAGAATATTTGCTTGTCAAAAAATGTATGCATGACATCACTTTGTGGTGGGATCTACACCATTTCAATCACTAAGGGGAGGGTAACATTCACCCTCTTTTTAGGAGGGTGAACACAAAATTGCACTCGTATCAAGCAAATAGGAATAGGGTAGTGATTTTCGCACTCTTTTTTTATTAGTGCACTCTATTTTTTGTCATTCAGTGAAATTTAATTTTATGTGTAATTTTTTTTCATTAAAAGACAAAAAGTGAAGTATAATTATAGTTATCAAAAAAGGAAATGTGAAAATCATTTCTCATGGAAATACACCTTTATCAATAAGTAGTGTGTACCATTCCGATGAGAAATCATTGTGAGTGAGAATGAGATCTCTATTCTTCTCATTCTCTTGCTTTGCTTTGAGGTAGACTGCTAAGACTAGTTTGGGGAATATATAAAAAAAATAAATGTATTCTTTACTATTCGAAGGTTATTTTTTTTTTTTATCGGCAATTTGTTTTATTAATCTTCGAATTCGAAAATTACAAAGATTAAAAGGACAAGGACAACCGAAAGAAAATATTTCTAACCTAAGGCTGCCCGAGACTCATATGTTGGTAAAATACCAATAAAAATGGGCCAAGCCCAAACCCCCAACAGCACCCCACACCGGGTTCAGATCCCGTCCAATATGTTACCCTCCAGTCCCGTTCAGTTCGGCCTTTTGTGGGTCCTTTCCGGGCCTACAATAATGATCAGAACCGTTCACATTTTAAAGCTCGTCGAGACCAACGACCATACCAAAAATCACGTTGATCAAATACTGTTTGGTATCATTTCAAAATGCATTAATGTTGTCTAAAAAAAAAGGTGAGAAACACAGGATTACAACCCTTCAACAAATTTTTTCGAAACTTAATACATTTTGAAATGATACCAAACGGTATTAGATCAACGTGATTTTTGGTATGGTCGTTGGTCTCAACGAGCTCTAAAATGTGAACGGTTCTGATCATTGTTGTGAACCCAAAAAGAGCCCACAAAAGGCCGAACTGGACCTGACTGGAGGGTAACCCCATACTGGATAGGATCTGACCCCCCCCCCCCCCCCCCTAGAAATAAATAAAAAAATTGTTGGGAAGTCCACTATAGCATATTTGTAACCCACTAAATTCACTTCTAAATTTCATAACCTCTCTAGTCCACTAATTAGGTTTTGGTGAGGCCTTAAGTCCAATTCAATTAAAAAAGGAATTAGTTCAGGACCAAAATACCCTTACCTTTAAAAACTGTTAATCTGATATATCTCACTCCTATAAAATCTCTCATATCCCACTCCTATAAAATCTCCCATATTCACGTTGTTCCCATATCCAAAAGGGAAACAGAGTCCAAACGAGAGAGAGAGAGAGAGAGAGAGAGAGAGAGAGAGAAGATTACCCTTTCCATTCAAATCCCATATTTTTAGCCTATTATCCGTTCTACGTTTGAAATCCCAGCAGTTACGTTGGAATAAAGCGACAGAAGATTCTCCTTTTCTGATACACTGTATATAACGTAATTGTACATATATAACGTTATATACTCATTTATCAGTTCTCATTTAACGTGCGATACTTACATTTTACATTATATACTCATTCATCGGCTCGCATTTAACGTTATATGAGTTTTTGAAATCTTTTTTTATTATAATACAAGAACATATAACATTCCACGTTTACATCTTAACGTACATATATTAACATAAAATGGTATATGTTTTATAATTTTTTTGGAGTTTCGCTGCACAAAAACTCCCATATAACATTATATTTTTACTTTATTGAATTGGTTCGCGCAGCGGCCTCAATGACTTGCTTCGAGTAACAATATATGTTCTTTTTTTGTTGGGAGGTACACAAGTCAGCAGCTTTCATATAATGTCATATGTTCTATTTTTTTGGAGTTTCACAGCATAGAAACTCACATATAACGTTATATGTTTTACTTTATTGAATTGGTCCGCGCAGCGGCTTCATTGACTAACTTCTGATAACCGTATATAAATAATCTTATATATGTTTACAATGCAAAAACAAACAAAGAACTTTATATGTGTATTATTTTGCCACATAAATAAATACACACAAAAAATGTAATAAGTGTGACAAAAAATAAACATATAGCCTTATAACATTATACATGAGATTCTGTCCTTTCTAACTCTAAAAAAAATGGGAAAAAAAAGAAGATGAGATCTTGTAACTTCTTTCCCTTTGTCGCCGTCGCCTTCTTCACGGTCGATTTCACATGTAACTTAATACTCTTCACCCCTTGAACAACTGCACAAATAATAAGTCAGTAAGGCCGCTGCGCGGACCAATTCAATAAAGTAGAACATATAATGATCAGAGTTTGATATAATCATATCTACTCGCAATCAAAACCCTAACTTATATATTATTAACTGTTCAATTGTGCTTTGCTAATGAGTTCCTATATATACCTTGAACTGGACTCAGTTATCAACATTGATATAACCATATATAACCCTATATATTTGTTGAACAGAACATCATATATAATGTCTCACGAGATAGTAGATCGTATATAACGTTATATAAATCAGAAACTATATATACATATATGCAAAAGCGACAGAACATCATATATAATGTCTCACGAGACAGTATATTGTATATAACGTTATATAAATCAGAAACTATATATACATATATGCAAAAGCAACAGAACATCATATAAAATGTCTTACGAGACAGTAGATCATATATAATGTTATATAAATCAGAAACTATATATACATATATGCAAAAGCGACGAAGGGCGACGATCGACGACGAAGGACGACGGCGAGGAGGAGTGCGATGTCAGCGACGAAAGGCGATCGACGACGAAGGAAGTCTGGGACGTGGGTTGATCTCTGTTTTTCGTCCGTTGATCTCGTTGTTGGAGTGACGACGGCAATCGAGTGCTTGACGACGGCGACGGAGACGACGCCGGTATTTGAGTGCTTGAGGAGTTCATCTGTGGTTTCTAATGGGAAATCATCTGGGTTTTGTTCGTCTGGAAAAAAGGGAAAGGGGGGCGGGGGGGGAGGGGGGAGGGGTTTTATAACGGAGGAATCTGAGAAAAAAAGAGGAATGGAGGAAAAAAGGGAGAAAAAAACGGGAATGGAGGAAAAAATGGGATAAAAGATTTTTTGAAAGCAGGGGTATATTAGACTAACCAAGGTTATGAGAAAAAAACGAGAATGGAGGAAAAAATGGGATAAAAGATTTTTTGAAAGCAGGGGTATATTAGACTAACCAGGGTTATTATATCTTTACTAATAGGTTAGTGGACTTAGGGGGTTATAGAATTTAGAAATGGACTTAGTGAGTTTGGAAAGTGGTATAGTGGACCTGGGAAAAATTCTCCCAGAAATAAACCATACACCATCCAAAAGCCCAAATGCACCCTAAATCAACCGCCGACATAGAAAATGCTTCGCCACCACCTCCGGAACCCGGGGAACGAAGGTTGTTGATCAACCTTCAACTTTTCAGATAGGGATTATAAATTTGAAAGGTTGGTTATTTTTTGAAGGTTCTACTAGGGCTTCTAAAACATAATTGAGCCTTCAAATCTCTTAAGTGTTTTATGTATTTGCTACCTCTGCTCGAGATTCTAAGATTAGTTTGAGTAATCTCTTTTCTTGGTGAATAATTTGAGGAATCTCAAACAGGGGAGATGAGTTTGGGCTGGGTCCAAAATAAAACCAAATATGAATAATGAGTTTGGTCTAAATGAATTCTTTTTAAGATAGTCAGCATTATTTGTTTTTGTGATCTTTCATCTAGTTTTTTATCAGAATTCTTGGGATTAATCGTTCGTCTAGACGAGAGGATCAGAAGAGTATAAAAATAAGAACTGAAATTGAAAAAATTGAAATATAATCATTCGTCAAGATGAGAGGGTCGGAAAAAAGTTTAGAAGCTCAAAAAAATATTGGAAAAAGTTTAATTATGATCGACAACAATAAAGTGAGTTTGTTTCAAACTTTATTTGTCTATAGCGAATACTTGCTTTTGCTTGTGTTTGTAGTTTTTACTTCTTAGATTCATCACTTTAAGGTAATTACAAATCCAAAAAAAAAAAGAAAGAAAGAAAAAACTCAATGCAAAAATTCAAAAAAGACGAACAAAATAACAAAACCTAAATTTAGGCCAGATAGGTTTGAATGCTAGAGTAAAAGCCCATGAAAAAGGTGGGCCTGAAACCGGTGATGGGTACGCTTCTAGCCCAACCAGTTTTTTTTTTTTGAAAGCGGCTTTCTGCTGTATACTCCTAATTAGCAAAAGAAAGCTGCTAATAAATAAAGCAATTATTCTGTTCAAAAAAAATAAAGCAATTATTAAAATTTTTTTAGAAGATTAGTTTTTCTTTTATTTGCCTTAGAAATATTAGGAACAAATCATATAACCTCAGAAAGAAGGTGGAAACGAAATGAAAATAGCTCTTTAAGTAAAATTTCTCTACAAGTGAAGCATATATTTATAAGTTTTACGAACAAGAAAAAGACACACATCTTGACCAATCCTGAGAGCTCAGTGTTATTGTTCACTTGCGGGGAGCCTAATTAAAGACAGAGCAAAGCTTCATATGAGCTCACCCCAAATGAGTTGATAACACCTGGGAGGTTACGAACCTGAGACCTTAAGAAAGAGTATAACTTCTAAATCTTAGGTCTTAACCACCAGGCCAACCCCTTGGGGTTTAATGGGATTTGATTAACACTTACATAGATTATTTAATAGTTTAACTAAAACCAAGAAAATAATAAAATGTTGCGCTATTGAATAATCTAAGTCGTTCATCTTATAAGTCTCAATTTCTTTCAACCATGGAAAAAATCAAGTTAATTAAATATCAATAAATCTTGGTTGAACTATGTTTGTTAGATGACAAAGAAAAGATAAAAATTTGTCCGTCTATTTCTATTGTGACAAATACTCTTCTTCATATGCATACTGATGTAAGATCAACTTGAATTTTCGCACAATTGTTAGAAGAGAAACCAATTATAAGAGTCTAGCTGCCTATTTCTCTTGTTATAAATACAGTTCGGTCATGGATATTGATGAAAGAACGACTTGATTTTTTACCTAAATGCCAAACACGTTTGACTTGCAAAATGAACAGCTTAGATCATCATATAGAGCTGTACTACGTCACATGAATGATCATCATTAGAGAATTCTTACCCGTCGTTTGCGCATCTAATGATTTTTAAATTATATTTACAAATTAAGTAATAGTGCTCGTAAAAAGACAACATTGTAAATTTATTTGTTTACTCTTTCACATTTGGAAGGACAATTCTTTAAACTCACATTACAAGAAGACAAAAAAAGAAGAGTGTTGCTACAGGGACCGATTGGGGGGACCGAATTCGGACCGACGGCCGCCGGCGGGCCGTCTCCGGCCACCGGACGGCCGATCTATACACACGAAAAGGGGTGCTCCGATCAAGCACCCTACACACCTCGGATGACGTTGATTCCCGCGTAGGGCCCCTCGGTTTTTTTTTTTAAAATTTTTGGACGGCTCGGATCGGCCGTCCGGTGGCCGGAGACGGCCCGCCGGCGGCCGTCGGTCCGAATTCGGTCCCCCCACAATCGGTCCCTGTAGCATTTTTGAAAAAAGAATTGCGGTTATAAGAAAGGGGTTGTGAAAAATTAAAACCACTACCGATGAAATTGTAAATAAAATCTAACAAGTGGTTATGTCTTTTTTATTTAGCCAGATTACACATCATTAATCTGATAGTACTCTCGTTGACTTCGACTTTACTAATTTTGATAATTTTTAAACTTTTCCTATAAAGAGATAGACTCGAAACGATATCCGTTATGTCAATGACATCAAAGGGTTATTAAAGAAAGATTACATATCATTTAACACATTAATGATAACGATTGGTAGAGATATAAGACAGTATCCAGCTATTTATTAGTATTAGCTTTTATGGTGGTCGAGCAACTTTGAAAATCAGGGGAACCACTTTTCAACTCATTAAATTTCGAGATTAACTAGTTTATTTTACGAATAATCTTGAATAAATTTTTAAAAATCCCAATTCGAGTTAAGCGTTAACTGTTTAGGCCCCGTTCCACTAAGGTTCATATTTTTTAAGTACTTATTATGTTCCATTTTACAAAACAGATCATTCTCTCAAAATACACCATCTTTAGTTCATTAACGGCCCTATTATTTTAAGTAATGAGCTTTTCTTTTCTTTTTTTACAAGCATTGGTTTTTTTTTTTCCCTGAAGGACGTGTACTATAAGAAGTTGATCGTAGAGCATAATGAGTCCTGAATTGGGATTTGGGGGGCTGCTGTTCTGGGGCAAAACAATACCGTCCCGAGCCCAAAACTTGATCTGAAACGTTCACTTGAAAGATCTCATCACGTACTATGGCATTGCAAAAAATCGAATCAATTGAACATCGATAACTTAGTGAACAAATCCTCTGTTTTACATTGCTATTATCAATGTCCAAAATATTAAGCTATACTAAACCCTTCATTTTATGCTCTGGAATTGTCCTGTTAATGTGTGTTACGGGGGGCATAAATTGACCTCGGATTTGGCTGCAAAGAATTTCATTCATTAAAAATTTAAGGTAATAGACCAAAGAATTTCGTTTCGGTTCCATTAATTTAACACGAACTGCTCATCTTTACTCGTCTCAATGATTTATTCATTAAAAAAATTAGATTAATCAGACATCAAAGCTATTGTGCTCACGATCCAAATAAAATGGCTCACCATCATGCAGCAAAATCTTCCCCGCATGGAATGCAAGTCTATATTATTGCAATGAAAGAGCCAACGTCCAAAAGGGTTTGGCCAAATGAGTATGAGAAAGCAAATTAGCATTTGTTCTCCATGAAGTCGTGGGTTCAAATACAATGGAGGCCAAATATTATAAACCTTGAAGCTACTGGAGGGTTTGCCTAGTCTTTTACTTCAGAGTTCCGGAATTGGCCAAGGTGCACGCATGTAAATTGGTCTTGATATCCGGTTATCAAAAGAAAAAGAAGAAGAAGAAAGAGCCAACATCGATCTACAAAATCAATACGAAAAGTGAAAAAATGGTTAATGGTGATTTTTAAAGACGCGGCAGTCATGGTGATGTGTTTGCAATCTTGATGCATTAAATCGAAGATCTATGAGTAATGCAGTATATATAGGTTTTCACCTCTCTCTCTCTCTCTCTCTCTCTCTCTCTCTGAGACACACACACACGTACACTAGAGAGAGAAGAAAGGAATACAAGATGGGTAGGAAGATAGAAATGAAGAAGATAGAGGACATAACAAGATGCCAAGTGACATTTTCAAAGAGAAGAACCAGTCTCATGAAAAAGGCTCGTGAAATCTCAAGCCGTTGCAACGCCGAGGTCGCATTCGTCGCCTTCTCTCCCTCCGGCCGTGTTAGCAAGTTTTCTAGCCAAACGAGGTATACTCTTTGATTAATTTCTTCTTTCGTTTTTTTTTCCCCACTACCACGAGGGTTGGTAGCCATCCTAGTGGCTCATGGCTCACTCCCATTAGATTTGGGTGGTTAGGAGGTCATAGGTTTGAATTGTGCTAACGACGCCCTCTCGAACTTGGTCCTCCTGCGAAACCCGGCTGTGGTTCTGTGGTCCACCAGCCCTTGGTGGGGCAAAAGTTGCTATGGCTCTTTCGTTCTCCGAAGCCCGCCGTGGGTTTGGAGTTCCCATGATCACGCCCAGAAGAAAGTTGATATGCCTGATCGCCCTCTCCTCCACCCTATTGGCTTAGCAAAGTATTATATCGATCTTTTTCCTAATTTTTTGAAGTTGTTTTGAGTTTTTTATCTGCAGGATAGAAGATGTGATTCGTCGTTACTTAAGTTTACCAATCGGCGGGAGATACCCGTACGTAGAAACTATCCAAACTGCTCATCTTGTTCAATACTAACACTCGCGATTATCAAAATTTCAATATTCCTAACTATTTTTCCTGCCGTTGGTTCGTTTTGTCAATTTTTCTCTAAACCGCGATCGCTTGGAACGTGGTCGGGGATGGTGAATCGATCTGATGTAATTTGGCATGCCTAAACAGCCATATAAAGAATGTTCAGGTACTTTAATTCGGTTTCGATTTTTCTAAATTTGCTGTTGCTTTAAAATTCATTACACTTGCTTGATGAGTACAGACTATATATACGGTTGAAAAAAATTCTTGTGATACAAAACGATGAATGGGTACTGGTCCAAATTGAAAATGGTAAAATAAAAAAACACCTGGAGAGTAGAGAATAAATTGTTATCGCGATCGCTCGTAAATTTTTCTTTGAATATCTATCCGCATTTTTTTCAGTGCGTTTGTAGTATTGCTCCGTCATTTTAGTTCAATTCTGTAAGTTATGCAGGAGAAGAAGGAGAAGCTGCGACAATTCGACCACATTAAAGGCGATACCGGCAAGCTACTGTATCTTGATAAACAGTTCTCTCTCTCTCTCTCTCTCTCTCTCTCTCTCTCTCTCTCTCTCTCTCTCTCTCTCTCATTAACTTATTAATTTCAAGAGTTTTAGTAAGATTTTAGTTAGCAAAAAAAAGAGTTTTAAGATTTCCTAGTTAAAATGATTGGGAATGCATCGTCTTTGTTTGACAATCTAGAAAATCAACTCTCATGATTTTTTTTGTCTTTAGGTAAATTATTTTCATTTTTTTCTTCAAAAATTTAGGATATGAAAAAGCACAAAAGTAGGGAACTTTCTCATGAACTTTTGATCCAAGTATTTATCACACTGGAAATAAATAAATACACAAACAAGTTATAATTTTGAATTGGAACTTTTTTCTTTTACTTTATTTACCTTTGTTTGCATCTCTAAGACTAACGGCGTAACAGGTTCTTTGAAAATAGGTCCATAATTCTATATTTGTTCTGCTCCTATCATCGATGCGAATTTTTTTGTGCTTTTTCATGAATTTTGTTGTATTTTTGCTGAATTGGAAAAATCCTTATCTTGCAATATTTGCTGGATTGCTGGTGTGATCTGCTTCCAACTGCATTCCGGAATCGCTGAATCTAGAATTGAAGTAAGTACGTAACTCCTTACAAAAGCACAAACAAAATACCTGTAAAATTGAGACAAACATAATCAGTACAGTATTTTATTTTATTCGTGTACATTTTACTGTAGAATCTCGAGCTACAAATTAAAAAAAGCACGCTTCAATCGCAAATTCTGGAGATCGAAATCAGGTAACGTTTCACAATCTTTTTACTATAGTCACTATTACTTTCTGATATCGATTCGATTTCCGTGTTTTTTTAGGGATTTTGAACCCCTCCCAGAGCAAAATCCCTCTCTACATCAACTCTTGTGGTGCCAGAGGAACCTCAAACAGTCTTTGGAAAGAGTGGTAACAAGAAAGGTAAGACGCGATCAATGCCTATGCACTATCTGAATTACTAATAAAAAGATAAGTTTATCAATATCTCGAGAATTCAACTCCTGCCGTCTTGGGATAAGTCGAGATACACGTAAGCTGAACACTACACAATTAGGAGAATGTTTATACAAAGTTTTTCAACCCCGCTATAATTAATCACCTATTTATCTATCTACTACTTACAAACCAGAATGCATTGATTGGAAGGCATCCTTCATCACAAAGCCACCCCAATGTTCAGGTATACAAGTACAAACAAAGAGGAATCGGGGGATAGTGTTGGTGCACAGCACAGTGTGCACCAGCAGCACAGCACGCCCCCTCGGATCCAACAAAGAGCATTTCCATTCTCTGATTAGCTGAAACTGAAGCCTATATTATAGTACATAATTTCTAACAACAAAATTCCCTATTTTGGGCCTAATTAACATCAGTCTTCATCATCAGGTGGGTTTGGAGAACCGACACAGCACCCCAAATTCGCACGAATATGAAGAAAAGGGTCAGAGTTTGGCTCCAGAAAACCCATCTGCGGGCAAGCTTATGATGCAACTGGATCCCTGGATTAGTCCATACAGGTTTACATGTTATGACCACATTTTTTTAACTTTTTGGTGGAGAAATGTCAAGAACTTCTTTAGAGCAAATAACAGTTATGTAGGAGATAGATTAGCACTACAACAGAACAACAGAAAACACAACTCCTCCTTGAGGACTCTTTTCAAGTTCCGGGGGTGACGGCTTGGATTAGAGGAGCTCAGATTAAATCCAATCTGTTCATGCTGAGATGATGGCTAGATCGGCCGCACTACACGGTGTAGTGCGGCTGGTGCACTATAGCGTTTCCCATTCCCTCTTTTCACTGCTTTCCAATCACTACAGCTTGATAACTCTTTCAACTCTTTTTCTACTGACAGTGCCAAGGTAAGGGAGAGCATAATTCAAAGCCTTGTTGATCAATCAAACAGTATACCAACAAGTATTCAATTACCGGCGGTTCAGGTGACAGTTTCTTCTGGCAAACTTATGATTAGCTAAGCATCTTATAACTAATATAGTCACTAAATCCTACAGTCTTAATATTTGCAAGTACAAAATCATGGCAGCAACCCTCGGAAATCAGTATGTTTCACATATCAGTTCATCAAAACATATACATCTACCTAGTTTATCCTCCATTAGAAACAGATATTATAAATTTGCATATGCTAATTTATATGTGATACCTCGGTATTCGGTTCGATGAACCAACTAATTTGGGACCAATCCCAGATTCTCACCGTCGAAAGCTGGGGCAAAGCTTCTAATGATGTGGCCCAGCATATCCTAATTTATTCATGTAACTTCAAGTCCTTACTCTTTGAGCTTCTTGACTACAGGAAAGGGATATCGGATAGATTGCGCCTTTAGAAGTTCAAAACCATAACCAAACTCATAAATATTGCCATCACGCTGTTCTCTTCATTCTTGGATACGCTTATGCTGACTTGTTCTGTTTATTTATTTTTTTATTAGATTGTGTATGGGCATTAGTAACCATTCACATTAGAAATATGACTTGCATAAGAGTGGGTACGGTAGGATCTAGTGAATTTCCTGCATCTAGTGCGTCTTCTGGGCTTCTTCCCTTTTCACTTTACACTAAATTTGGGCTATTTTGTCAATTCCAATAGAATGCAATCAAATCAAGTATGAGTTAGCGATCTTTCACCTATGCTTGTTCACTGCCTTACCCGTTGCCAGAAATGTTAGCTCATATGTTTCGGGTGTTCGCACGACAAAAGGAGAACTTCAATAGTAAAAAATATGATATATGATCCCAGCGTAGAACGCAGGGTTTCCGAATCGGTCTATTCACCGGGACGAACCGCCCGATATAGTTTGGATTGGCTGGTTTTTGAAATCATTAAACCTAATTCGGACTTCTGTGGTATACTATGCACAATAATGGGGCCATGTTTTTTAAATCAGTCATTTGACACGGAATTATTCCCCAAGATGTTCAAGTAATTACATCGAGATTTCTCACAATTTTTTCTTTGCAGCAGAACTACATGAAGCAGGATCCTACCATATCAATGCCTCAATCGAACTCAAGCACCAAACATGCAAATCTGTTCCCTAGCTACAATCATGTCCCTCATAACAGAAATCTTGAAAGGCATGCTTTTTCCACGTGCTTGTGGTTTATAGTAATTTTCTGTTTCTTTTTTGTTCTAATAAGCCGTGTAAACTAGTGGATCTCTACAATACAATTAGATTTGTTATGTTTCATTTTCAGGAATATACCTCTTGCTGTTAATGGACCTTTCTCAACCTTATCTACCTCCACTCCAAAAGGATTGGATTTCGAATGCTTGGGGTCGCATCAAGCCCAAATTGGGTTGGATCAATGGCAACCTGAAAACGACAGTAATATAAACGAACCTGTGTTTTTCAACCCAAAGCCAACTCTTACCCAACACAAGAATGTGAAACAAGCAGATCAACCAAACTCAGAGAACATCCAAAGCAACAGCAGCAAGAACAATGAAAGTGGTTGTGCAAATGAGCACCAGTCAGTGCAGTCACCACCAAAAGTCCTTGAAGCATCCTTATGTGATAGCCTTCCTCTTGAGGTAAGAATCATAAATACAATCCATAGATAGAAATCAAATAATCTGACATGACAATAGTCTTTTAGGAACAACTGTAGGGTTACTAATTAGTTTCACTTTGGCGTTCAGCAGGATAATGTGGAAGACAATAAGTTGTGGACCAAAGGAATCGAAGAGAGTGGATTGTGGGAATGGGATGACTTGGTGATGGTCGATAATATGAACTTGGATGATCTAGAAAACTTCTTCTGAGTTAATCAGTTTGCCATGGCTCATAACATCTAAGAAACATCATAACAAACCTAGTTTTCTTTAGATTGCTGGTGTGACCTCAAATACAAAGTATATCATCTAATATTCATGATTATTTGATTGTATAAGCAGGATATTATATGAGAAATAATTGATCTCTTGGTTTGAAACTTTTGCTTCAAGGATTATTTTGTATGTTAATTGTGCTTGATTCATTTCTAGGTTTTGTTTTCGATAATAGGATCTGCGGGCCAACTTACCCACACCTCGACCAATCCCAAACCCTGAAATTAAAGACTGGACAAATCTCCGGTGAGCCCAAGGGTTTTTTGTTGGCAGTGAGAGTCGAACCTGCGACCTAAATATTGGTCATTAGTTGTCGTTTGGCATGGTATCTATTGGTCATAAAGCTTTTTGGGTGGTTTAAACATATTCACAATCAATTTAAACCTGACCCACAACCGCCTACAGTTGATTACCTTAACAGTATTACAGTATTACTTCCATTTGTAGGCCACTGATGTAACTTATTTAACACTAGAGCAAATATTTTGACTCTTCCTTTAGCTACCATCAGCTATAAGTATCATTGATCAATTTGTCAAGTCAATCAATATGTCTTGCTACTTAAATCTTAAACCGTATTTTATATGTCCCCATGATATACATATTTACAAGCAAAGATGAATATAAATTGTGCTGCAATTTGGCAACATCAAACTGATGAACATATTAATTAAAAATATATTAAGTTTTGAACTTTAGGAACCACAAAACAGAAAGGAAACCACAGAAAGTGGAGCTTGAAATGCATAGTTCAACCAGCTAGCACCATATTTCAAATAACAATATTGTAGAACCAAAAAGAGAAGAGTTGTAATATTTGTCTAACCGTACTTTACTATAAATCCTGAATGATACAGAATTCGAGCAATATCTCTTGCCTAGTTATCAAGTTTTCAAAAGAATTAACAGTCACACAAAGTTTTAAAAAAAAAAAAGGCATCATCAAACAATTTGAAACAATTTCAGGATCAAGAATATAGTTTCTAGATGATACTAAGGAAATACCTATAACTAAAAGAAAAACAAATCATACCATAAACAACACAAATAGAGAGAAAGGAAACAAGAAAAAAAGATTCCCCAACATTTATCAAAATGTTGCATTAGAGATAAGAATGCTTTATCTCTAATGCAACTGTTTGATAAATGTTGCATTAGAGAAGACTTAATAGAGTTGGTTTATGCATTTAATTCATCAATTTTCCTTTGTCGTCTTTAATTTAATCTTTCAAACCAAATCCAACATATCTGATTGTTTATAAGATCACCTATATCTGGAACTAAGGAAATACCCACAACTAAAAGAAAACAAATCATACCATAAACAACACAAATAGAGAGACAAGAAACAAGAAAAAAAGATTCCCCAACATTTATCAAACAGTTACATTAGAGATAAGAATGCTTTAATTACAGTTTGTCCTTCAAGGAAGAAGACTTAATACAGCTGGTTTATGCATTTAATTGATCGATTTTTCCTTTGTCGTCTTTAATTTTTTCTTTCAAACCAAATCCAGCATAAGTGGTGGTGTTAGCTCTTGTTTCTTTCTTGTTTACAGTTTGAAACTCACTTATGGAGAGCCCTTTTCGGCAAACTTTTTTTTTAAAATGGAAACCATCATCGTTTCATATCTTTCTAGAAAAATCGTTTTGTAAGTTTCAACAATGCTTTTTCCATGTTTATTGACAATTAAAAAAGGTTCCTTTCCCAAAAAAAAAAACTATCAAAAAACAAGTTTCGAAAAGCGTACAGTGCTTTAAATTGTCAAATGAACTTTTGACTTGTTAGGCAGTGAGTGTGTTCCTTTTTATTCCTCAATTTACGTGTCTTTATCAAGAACTAAGGTTTGGACTTTCAATGTCCGATGTATCTTCGATCTCCTAAAACCTTACTACTTCACTTCTTTCTTTTCCTTTTATTTTTGCCATCTTTCATCAAAAGTTCCATGTTAGTAAGTTAAAATCACATCCATTAGTCATGCAGTACTTGAAACTAAGTGTTGCCTTCTCAGAGTCACCACGAGCACACCCGATTGCATAACATTAAGGTTGTATAGCTTGTATCAGAAAGAAAAGAACTTAAGGGGGAAAAAGATAGGATTTAAAAAAGGTGTACAAGTTGTGTTATTTGCAAGTAGTAAATATTTGACACAACAGATTTTTCCCAATTTCCAACTATTATTAGGTAATTTATTGCATGATGATGTTAGCGAGAAGCCGACAATTATATTTAAAAGTACAACAAGCTATAGCCAGAGATACGCGAGAAAGTTGTTTTGTGTCGTGAACGATACCACATATAGCATGCAACAAAATAATCATTTGTCGCCAACAATTTATCTCACTTAGTTTCACTGATGAAGTAGAATATAGGAAAATTAGTACAGCTACAAACATTTAGGATAGACCAAATCAAAAGCACTACTCAGTACTCACAACCAATACAGCGGTCTTTGTTCTTTTGGTACTACGCATATATTGGTCATAAGCTCCATATATTGCTCACCATGCCATCTACTTCACGTAGTTTTTTAACTTTTAAAACAGATAGAAGTAATTACAACTAAGACTAGAAAAGGGTGTCAAAAGTAATCTACAAAACACCAAATTACAATAAAAGATTAAAAAAAACAGAGCAACCATGCAAGAAACACAAGATTTAAATAGGTCAAATTAAAGTAAAATTGACTACCCACTGCAGTTCAAAACAAAAAAACTACCCAACACTACCAGCAAAGATCATGCAGAGGAAACTCATTGTGAAAGACTACCACCTAAAATCCTCTAGCCTGCAAGTATCCCTTACATATGCAAAAGGTCTTACACAACAAATCAAGCAGAAGAAAATCTATCATAATTATTTCGGTCAGACGTAGTAGCCAAGGTTCGGTCCCGAACTCTGAGCTGATCCCTCAACTCAATGCATAAGGAAAAAGTCCACGTCCGTGGTATGCAACTGTCATAAACAATAATTCACTTGATTTTACACTCTTCCACAGCTTATGTTACCTCTTCAGAAAATGCCGCCACCTAACATCACTTAATTCACCTCTAGTACCTGTAAGAGGCCCAAGCTGCCACACGACAATTATAGCTAAACAACAGTGGGTTATAAGCACATCCCAAGTTGCTTATAAGCACAACAGTGGGTTATAAGCACATCACTCTAGTACTAGAGTAATCTCTGTCTCTCTCTCTCTCGGATCCATTCCACCATTTCTTCCATCTCTATTTCTGATCAGAAAAGGTATCATGGTTGGGGAGAAAACCAAGAGAGTGTCAACTAGATCAGGGGCGGGTGAAAGTGCTACAGCCATTAGTGCTAGAAGGTATAGAAAGCTACTCCACCAACCATTAGTTTCATATAAATTGTTTTCCTTCTTTATAGTGTTAAATGTTAATAGCTCTTGAATATAAAAATGAGGAGAGCATCCCCAACTGTTGACATAAGTATGGAAGTTTGTACGTAGATTATCATTCACATTTTCAGGTTAACGAGAAAGAAAGAAATCCAATCTGCACTAGAACACTTGTAAAGAAACAGCTAGATGCAACATCAAAGCAAATCAACAGAGGAGAGAAAAAAAGAGGGAGAAGGTGTACATAAGAATTGATGGAAATTTTGATAGGAAAACTTGTATTACTTCTAAAAAAATTAACTCCACTAATGATGCCAATTATATGAATCTGAATAGCTTCGTATGCATTTACGCAACAAACCAATTAGCTTATTGGCATCTTGTATTTAGCTAGTGTCATGATATTTCTTATATGAAATTCATAGCATTATCTTTACTTTTTACTCAATGTGTCGTGAAATAAAGTTCTGTAATTGAAAATCTTTTATGCAAAGTACAATGCTTCTTATGCACAACATCTTATTCGTTAAATTGCCAGTTTTCCTAGTCCTACTATGTAAAAGTTTCACAATTGTCCTCTAAAAACACAGCTTTAATTACGAAGAGTGAGTAATTAGGCAACACAATGACAAAAAAAACTGAAGTTTAAAAAAAAGACAAAGAAGAAAAGAAAATGTAATCTTAATGAGATAGGTAGCCATTAGTTATGACAATTAAAACGCCTCTGAAAGTGTTTTTGGTTGTTTGTGGATCACCTTGGATGATCACTACTGATAAATTCAGAATCCATTGTGTCATCATTTTATCTGTACCTGAGGGGAAAAACAAAAACAAATGCAGATACGTACAATTTTGTGTTGGTTTTAATTTGATGATTTAACAGTTACTAAGTTGGGTTGGTAATGGAAGATTAACAACTGGGAAAAGTTTGATTAGTTTTCTCAACTTCTAATTCCTATTTCGGGTTCAAAATGCAGAATCACGGAGGAAAGTGATGGTTTAGACACTGAGACTCTCAAGAGGGAGGTAAACTCTCTCCTCTCTCTCCCTCTCCCTCTCTCTCTGTCTATCAATAAATCTATCTATCTAGCGATCGATCAATTGATCTGCACACACACATAGTTGCTTTTCTATTTTAGAAGCAAAGAACTGTCCAAAAAAATTCGCATAACTAATATATAGCATTAACCTCCCATGTATTTTCTCCATCAACTCTTATAAATTTCCTTTTCATGCTTTGTGATCTTCCTCCAACACTCTTTCATGGTTTATAGGCACGAAATTTCGCTAGAAAATATTTCTCAGATGAGCATTTAATGTTTTTTGCAGGAGCTTTTGTACGAGTTTGCACAAAACCCACATTGGCAAGAGAGGGCAAGACTTGCATGGTTCCATGGCTATTTATTTAGCTATTTTCAGTTTAATTTTTCTCTCTCTCTCCATGGCTATTTATTTAGCTAATTCAGTTTAATTTTTTCAAAAAGAAAAATTTACTGTAACTGTATAAATATACTGTTAGGTAACTTTTGTAGTGAACTATTAAGCTAAAAAATGACAAATATTCCTAAATTGCTTGTTGCATCTATTAAAGCATTTGTAAACCAATTCTCTACTCATGCGTAAAAGAAACAATTTCAGGATTTCTCATTTTGAAATATTAGTTTAGAGAGTTTTACTACTTAAAGCTCTTTTTCCCACACATTAGTCTGAGCAACATATTGTAGGTTATGCATACTTTAAGACATCTGTAACTCTAAAACATCAAAATGGAGACTCAAACTACACCATTTGGTCTATAATTTCTATCTAACAAACAGAAGGTATTATTTTGAGATTCTACATTTGGAGACCAATCACAAGTCATTATCAACCCAATTCTCCATTTGAAGAGACTCAAAAATATTCTACTCAAAAAGTGGTTGGAGAGATCTTAAATATTCATACTAAGTCCAATTAAACATCTTCATTCTCTTAAACACTCCACACCACCACATTTACCTCCAAACTATACTTGGCCATTTTTAGAGATAGAAATCGGAACCCACCAGAAGAGATTTAATCTCTCAGTTTGGGATATTTCAAGACTGGTTGAAGATACGCTATTCTACAGAATAAAAAGAACCGTTTTGCATGTACATGTATATGAATTACTTCCATTGTAGATTTTAAGTTGGACAAGTACTGATTAGTACAACTTGTTTCATTGTGCATGTACCTCTCCTTCATCAACTTTCAATGTATTTGGCCTTTGCAAATTTAGGATTGAGGTATGGTGTCAATTGCCTTATTCCACATTGAGCTACAATTCGTTTGGTGTCTGATTATTTCCGCTTAATCTTCTTTCAGTCATTCGAGAAAGAACTTCATCAGGTGAAGCAAAACTTAAAGGCTGTCGAGAAAGCACTGGGGTATCTTTCACTACTCAACTTGAACATAGTTTACTTGGATTTTTTTTTCGTTTACAACAAATTTAAAAAAAATGGCAACTAAATCATGTTCAATGACTATTTTCGTATGAAGAAAAAGGGAATCAATGTTTCAAAATTTCCAAAGTTAGTGGAAACAAAAGTGAAAGGTGTACTTGCAAATATGCACCACCTCCTGCCTCTGTCCTCCCCTCCCCAAATTACAAACCAAGTTTATGAACACAAAGGCATGCCAAACATGTTTAAAAAATGCAACGGAGGCAAACAGAAGTGCACATATCCGAAGACTAGATGTGAGATGTGTCCGAAACTATCCGATGTGTCCACACACGTATGATGATTCCGGACACATTTGTGTCCGGATATGTGAACTTAGGTTTGTGTCTGTGGACTGCAGCATTGTTGAACATGTTTCCCCCTTTCTCCAGCAATTAAATGTATGAAGGGAATTTCAGCCCTAAAATAAGGAATTCTTTTAGTAAAGCTCAATTACCCAATCCATATCCTGTATTAATGGTTTTGGTTCTTAAACTTGGGCAGAAGGAAAAAAAAAAAATCTATTCCTTTTAAGAATTTGTTCTACGAATTTCCCCTTTTAAAGCTCCGTGTACGCAAGTACAAGTAGATACATCTTATATGTCATGTTGTTGTTTATTTGGTTTTGATGGTAAGGGTGCCCAGGCCAGCTTACGTGCACCGTAACTAATCTCCTCCCCGGTCCAGTTAAAGGCAGGCCATCCATGCTTGGACTAGGGAATTCACAAAAATTTACTTTCTTGCGGCTTGACCCCAAGAATTGAAAATTTGAACCCTGGTCAATTGTGTGAGAAGTAAACGCACCAACCAACCAGACTAACCCTTGCTTATATGTCATGTAAATAGCTTCAAACAACGCACCATTCGTAAAGACATAACACAACAAATACCAGTCAATCGAATTGCTCACCCTCCTCATGCCCAAACAATGAAGTTTCGCGCACAAGATTAAAGAAACTTTAGGTATAAATGGGCAGGGGGAAAGAAAAAAGATAGAGGGAACTTCAAAAATCTACCTTTCGATCTACGGAATCCAAATGATTCTCCCAATAACTTTCCAGCCATTAATGACGGTGGAACTTCCTCTTTCAGGAGGAATCCTTGTCTGATTTGGCATGGCTGCGAAGGCAGAGAAACTAGGGTTAGAGAAAATCGGAACGGAAAGGAACACACGCAGAGAGAGAGAGAGAGAGAGAGAGAGAGAGAGAGAGAAGGGAGCAAAACACATAGCACCAGGAAATCGCGGCGGCGGCGGCGGTCGCTCTCGTAGCAAGGCCGGAGAGGCGCGCCAAAAGTATCCGCCTTCCTAATTACGAAAATGACACCGTCCTTTTTTAATTCTATATATTCACCTAATCATATTTTGATAAAAAAACAAGGCGACTATTCGCAGCCTCGTATTTTTTTCCTTCGTCCATTAAAATTTTTTAATTATACTTGACAGTTAGTTACCGAAATTAAGATATATTTTTATCATACAATTTATCGAAACATAATATTTTTTTCAACAACTATTTACCCAAAATGTATGTTCGGCAGTTGTTTTCGACATGTAGTTACCGAAATATAATCTTGTTTTCAACGGCTATTTACCGAAATGTTATGTATGATTTTCAACAATTATTTACCGAAATGTAGTGAACTAAGGAAGAAAATACGGGACCTAACAAAAAAAAAGATAGAAAATACAGTGCTGCAAATAGTCATCCCGAAAACAAACCAAACACATGCATCTCTTCCTTCAATAAATTAATTAAACAAATCATTCATATCATATTCCCCCTATATATACATCCGTCCTTTTTATCATATATTATTCTCTCAAACTATATTCACCCAAAATTAATATGGTCGGCAAACGATCCGTAAAAAGTACTAAAGTGATTTTTTCACTTTCGTATTTTGTGAAGAAAAAATTTTCATTTTGCCCCGTTTTGCTTAACTTTTTCTGTTCTTATTTGAACTTTTTTCGCGCTTGTTCGTTTTGCGCCAAATTTTTTATGACTTTCCTGAAAAGTAAAAAAAAAAATACTTTTATCCGGATATTTTTATCAAGGACCACTTTTAAGTTCAAAAAGTCAATTTTTTGATGTTACAAGTGGTCCTTAATCAAAATATTTGGCTAAAAATAAAAATAAAAATTTTTGTCAAGACAAATCAAAATGTCAAAAAGAATTGACACAAAACTAAAAAGGAGAAAAAAATTCAAACAAGAACAAAATAAGAAAAAACTCAAAAAGCACTTAATAGAAACTCAGGAGCACTTTTAGGAAACTAGCTAGCCTATGGTGAAAGTGGGGTTTGGGTCCTTTTTTTTATTTATATTGTTTTGCCTAAAATATATTATAATTGCTTAGCATTGAAAATTACGCTAATTTTTCGGTTTCAGATGATTTACTACTCTTTATTTAATTCTTTTTTGTTATTCTTGACAAGTTTGAAATGAAACTGTGCAGGAACAAGTCCAAGTAATTCCATGATGCCAAGGAGATGACCAAGAGAGGTGATCATGACCGTTAATCAAACCCAAGTGCTACACTATATGGCTACATCCTATCTACTAGCTTAATGTGTTTCGTTTAAATTTCTACTACTGTATTTTTGTGTGTTTGTAGTACTCTTGTTATCAAGTTTTTTTGCAAAGATGTAATCTTAAATCGTACGTCTATCTAAAAATACTCCTTGATCTAAAGGCAACTATCGTAAGTCTCCTTAGAGAGCAAACTTGTTTAGCTCGAAATATTATGCTTTCATGTTTTTTGGTTTATATGTGCCAATGGCATTGTACTAAATTTTGAATGTATTGTCATTAAAGTCATCTATCTTTTAAAACTATTGCAAAACATGTTAAGAAATTAAGGGTATAAAGCTCAAAATATAATATGGTGATCGAGAAATAATCTACATAGAATCAGTCCTTATAGAATTAGTAATAGATAAATAATCCAACTAATATGACCACAGAGTTATGACATGGCAAATTATTATTTTTTTTTTTTTTGTCGATAATAGTATGGCACTTTCACATTTATCTCTAAATCTTGAAATGAAGTTCATTCCTAAAAATGAAAAAAGAGAATGGCAGTGTTTTTATTTTTTCTAAAACCAAAATTTTACATATATTTTTTTTATTTTCCTCGAAGGAAAATTTTGAAAAATTAAGATTGTGGCCAAAAGCTTAGAGAGGATTCAATAAAGGAAACAAGTCAATTTTTTAGTACTTTTTAAAATTATCGATTCAATTTCAAAATTAATCTCTTTATTTGATTCTTCTAGTAGAAATAAATTCAAGAAACTTAATTTTTAAAAACAAAAACTAGCCAATTAAGTGCATTCACATTTTTCAGGTTGAGTGGAAATAGTGGGGTGGTGGTTATGATAGGTGGTTTTAAATTGATTACTACTTTGTTCATACCAATTATTCAATAGCAAATTAAAAATAGTCATAAATACATTAATTTTTAAAGGGACAATTATAAAAATCACTTTTGTAACCGTGCTTTAAAAATGGGAGACTCAATTTAATATTAGAGAAATAAATTAAAAGATTTCAATAAACAAACAAACGAACGAAAAAAGAGGTAACGATAAAACCCTCCAAACCGTTGGAGAGCGCGCGACTCCATATCCACAACAGAGAGAGAGAGAGAGAGAGAGAGAGAGAGAGAGAGAGAGAGAGAGAGAGAGAGAGAGAGAGAGAGATTCTGATACAGCCATGGCACTCTCCACCATACCCACTCTCAAACTAAACCCTCTCATCCTCCCAAAACCCGCTCCCAAACCCTCCAATTCCCTTCCTCCTTCTCCTTCTCCTTCTCCTTCTGCTTCTTCATTTCGTTGTTGTTCCTCTCCGAAACCGAATCCTCCGACCAACACGAGGCGGGCATTCGATCTGGGAATCGGTCTTTTCGCCGCTTCGGCGGTGGGTTTAACGCCGTTCGATGCCGTTGCAACCAGAATCGAGTACTACGCCACCGTGTCGGACCCGCCGTGCGAGTTCAATTTCGCCAAGTCCGGCCTTGGTTACTGCGACGTCGCTGCTGGGTACGGCGAGGTCGCCCCACTCGGTGAACTTATCAATGTGAGTTTTAATCACAACTGGGAAACTGGGAAGAGATTCATAAGTTATATTCATGTTTGTGCTTTCAATTGAGTTGTGTGCAATAAGGTTGTGTTTGGATTATTGGGTTCGGACTTCGGAGGGATTCAGTGGAACAGATGAAAAGGTCTAGGAAGAGATAAAACAAGGTTAAATTAATTAGGTCTCGTTCCGCTAAAGTTCTTGTTTTTTAAGTACTTATTTCTCGTTTTACGAAACATATCATTCTCTTACAATCCATCACATTTAATTCAAACATGAATAAATTCGTGAGAGAAACCAAAGAAGAATATATTAACATAAATCAAAATTCGAAAAACATCCAAAGAGAGGGAAACGTCACTTTGTTACTTATCTTTTTTGAATTTCTTGTGCCTCTTTGTTAGTTATCTTTTACTTTTAAATTTTGTTCATTTTGACGAATGTTTAATTCAGAGTACTTGGCGCGAACCTGACAAAAATTAGAGAGCAAAAAACGACCTACGAGTAGTGACAACTATACAGATTACCTATTTGCAAACACACTTTAGTATATTCTCTTGGCACACAACCTTCTATCTTACAAAACCTAGCCTAAATTTGTCCATGTAATTTTGATAAAAGAAGAAGTGGAACGTATGTTGAGTTGTAGGCTAATATGATAGACATGTCTCATCCGAATTAAGTACATTTTAACATTTGAAAATTCGGAGTTTTCAGAGAATATCTTGCTAAAGAATGTCATTTTCTTAGTCATTTTTCAGAGAATAAGTACTATTTTTGCTTTGTTGTTCATTTTATTCTGCCATATTGTTGATAGAACTCTACCAGAAACACCATTAGCTTTTTCAAATTCCATAATTCCTCATATCTAGCAACTCTGTACACGGGGACGGGGATGAGGGCAGGGCAGATATGAGGGGAGGCATGTCTCCCCCCACCTCAGCCCAGAAAACTCTCCTTCCGAAAACATGGACATAGGAAGAAGCAAATAGTCGTTTCATTTCACATAGGACAGTCGGCTTTGGTGACTCTTTTCAATGGGGCATTTTACATATAGTTCCTGTAATATATTACAAGGCTGCCCCTTCCCCACAAGAGTTTTTGGTGTCTAAGAATCACCTGTGAAAACAATAGAACACCTCATCTGGCAAAAACCCTGGCTCAATATGTTTCTAAATTCGCTTTATGATGCTGAAATCATTTGATGAATTATTTGGCTGCATGATGAGAAAACTTGCTCAATCCTTATCAGGACAGGTTCACAGATTTCACATCCTTCTTTTGAGAACAGTATAAGAGCATATTTTGCTTTTACATGAAACATAAACCCCAAGAAGAGCACAAATGAACATATAGGCCTTCCTTTGCCATATGGCCCACATCACATTGCTCGGCAAATAACACCCTTCTATTCGTTATAGCCTTTATTACCCTCTTCAGTCTCTTGTTATTCTTTTTCATATGGATGACCCTTAGGTGCTATTAGCTACTATTAAACCTACAAGACTAATGATGTCATTATCATATTTTGTGTTATTAGGATCGTGGAATGTTTTTACATTTATGAGTTATAGTATATGTACATGACGCGATCTTTGTATTGGTAAAGTATTAGGTAGGCTTATTCAATTCACTGGAAATTTTCGATAGCTTCAGTGTGATGATATTTTGTCACATGCTTTGAATATATACTATTGTCCCAGCACGTAGGAGACAATATAATAGTAGAAGCGGAATAGCCAAATTGCCAAATAATTAACATATCTGAGGCACTCTTAGGATTCAATGCTTACAATTGAACCCTCTTCCATGACTACCTTCGTTAGAAGATGAAAATAAATCAATGCGTGGTGTACCTGCCCTTTGATAAGTTCTCCACCATATATTATTAATCATATTCATGGCACCCCAAGCTTTTAGGAACTTCCATAGTTGTATGCAGTATTGTTTGTCCAACGTATCTGGATAAGTTGAAAAATGCGCACGTAGTTTAGTACCCAACTGCCATTAATAGAGGCCTGGAGGGGAAGATTGGGTACACCCCTTACCTTTCACATTATTTGCACAAAGTGGATATCTGTTTAAAAGACTGTTTATATTTACAGTTCCAATCTTGGGAGATTTTCTCCTGTGTTTTTCCTTGTTACAGGTTCACTACACAGCAAGGTTTGCTGATGGGATAGTTTTTGACAGCAGCTATAAACGAGGTAGATACCTGACTATGCGCATCGGTATTGGGAAAGTAAGAATTCTTGTAAAGCTTAATTGTCATCACAATTTTCTCGTATCATGACAATTGTTACGACATTCATATCATACACGTCTAAATTTAATAAATTAGCATTGGATCAAAACCATGAGTAGAATACGCCGACTTCTCTCTAGACTCTTAGAAAATTCTCCTAATTTATTGTCTTCGTTATCCTATCTATTGTTCTTAACTTGTTTGTTGCTTAGGCACACATACATATGTGTTTTCATTGCCAAACCAAACAAAACTGTTTCCCATTTAGTTGGGTTTGGCTACATGAATTCTTTTTAAACCTTCCACTCTGTCAACAGCTATCTGGTTAGTTCAATGAATTCATTTCCTTTTCCACAACATCTCATCTCCGTTTAGGTCTGCCTGGAGCCATAGTGTTTCCACAAACACTAATTTTATGGCTTACTCTGCAACGAAAATAAGTTCTCTTGTAATCTTCTTTTTATTGTAGTCAGTTGTCAAAGAATCCTCTGAAGTATTGTACAATGGAAGCATGCCGATAAGAGTTGAAAGGATTACTAAAATGAAACAACTATGAGACCAACTTTGTTTTCTGAACACTGAACAGAATGCCGTGTAGTTAAACAATATGACCATAACATTTCCCCAAATAGAGGAAGCAGATCTATATCGACAACCCCACAAAGTATAATACAAAGGCTTGTTGAGTTCATTTGCATAGTGAGAGTGTGGCTGAATTGCTGATTACTAGATAAAATGAGATGATAACGACCAAATTTTTGGGCCATCTTACATCGTCAAAATATGTAATGGGTGGAACAATGGGGAGCAAAATGGCTTTCATCATAGCAGTAGATGAAAGGATCTATTTACCTTTATGTAGCATTTCGAATGGCTCATTTTCTTGCTTATATAGCCACCAATTTTAGGATTGAAATGACGAACTTCAAACTTCATGTTTATAAATCAGTGAACCATGAAATGAAATGACTGTAATGACGGCATAATGAATAGTTTCATGACTTTAAATGAGATGCCAAACAAAATGAAATGATTTGATCCTCTGTGTATTTTGTGGACTTCTAACAGAACCAACCGGTGGAAAAATTTTAAAATTGTAACAAGATTGATGGGCTTAGAACCCTTTTCTTATATTGAAAACAATGAGCTTACATTCTCATGAACATGAAGAGGAGGACAACTGTGTAAAACAGTGGCTGCAAATCATGCATGGGATTCCTCCGGAACCTAGTCAAGTTAGCTTCCTTTTTTTCGTGTGTGTAGCTGATAAAGGGATTGGATCAAGGCATCGCAGGGGGTGAAGGTGTACCCCCAATGCTAGTTGGTAAGATTTTTACCTTAACAAGTATGCTTCTGCAGTTGCTTCTCGTTCTACTTGAGATTTCACTCACTTTCACACAGGTGGAAAGCGTAAACTTCAAATTCCACCGAAGTTAGCCTACGGGCCTGAAGCTGCTGGCTGCTTTTCAGGTGGGTTGTGTGATGGCAAAACTGAAGCCTCATATTGTGCGAAATCTTGAAATACGATAGCCGAATAACCTGAAGTCGCCAATTGATTTGCTCATTTGTGGCAACACTATCACTTATTGCATAAAATGAATTAAAATATACAGCGTCCGTGAAGTCGCCAATAAACGACGATTGAAGGAAAAAAAATTGTTTGATGGATATTATCAAATAACAGCTCTATGATAATTGATAAGTCCTCGTTTTTATACATAATAACAAGTGCACACCTTTGGTACAATTACTGCTTAAAGAAACATGTGGTATGGTATTATTGCTTAGGCAATTTGAATGCTGACACTTTCCCTCTCCTATTTGTATTACATAGGTGACTGCAATATCCCTGGGAATGCAACTCTGGTATACGATATCCACTTCGTTGAGGTCTACAAAGGAAATAGGGCGAGGTGAAGGAGATCCAATTCACGTGTTAGCAAATACTTGATAAACGCAGGACAGGATGTTCAAGTAAGTCTCTTGGCTACATATCCTGTGAATCAGATCCAATTTGTTTTCAAACTTCAAAAGCTCATGGAAACTGAGATCATTTAGTGGAAGTATTGGAATTCTAAAATTAATTTGGTCCATCCTTTTGTCATTTTCCATGTCAATACATTGCGCTCTTTTGATCATTTGATATCACCATGAGGTCATTTGATTTTTTCCCACTGAAATGAGACATCTTCAATATCTAATTTGAGGTATATCATGAAGTGCATGACAGTTATTGACATCTACGAAATCTCCTCTTTTCTTTAGCACCTTTTGATATTTTGATTCTCTTTCATCATCAAACATGTGCGACAACTGATTTTCCAAAGACAAAACCCTCATGCTTTTATTCTGAGTACCCTCATTGAGGTACTGATTTTGATTCTACGTCAAGTAGATTTAAAAGAGGCATGGTGATCATGCTGTCAATGTAAGCAGGGAGGGCAGGTTTACGATGGTCCTACCTGAGAGATCTCTTATGCTAGAATGACATACATATGCTTCGATGATTGATTTCGCTGGACATTAGCTGATATCAGCGCTTGGTCTGTTTGGAATTGTTTTCGTTTCCAACCAAAAGGGGATGGAAGGTAGAAAACACCAACTTGTTTTCATCACTGCGTGGAGCTAGTTTTCAAATATCAAGAACATTTTTTTGGTCATATCTAGGAAGAGGGTCGTTCTCAAACAAAAATTTCCCAGAATCAGTTTTTGGAAACAGATAGCCAGATAATTCTCCATGTTTCCCAGAAACGAAAACACAAAAGAAATAGCTCTTTCTGGTCCCAATATCATGCACTTAAGTGAGCACCTCTCAAGTACTTGGATATTTGGTCAGATTTTTACGAAATGAAGATAGCACTCTTGTATAGTTCTATCCATATTCTTTGGCTCAGGAAACTGCCCTCAAGCTATAGCATGGAGCCAATGGATTGTGCAGTTTCTAGCTTTTCTTGATTTCCAGTTCTTGTAGTTATCTTGCCTTTTCTGTATTTTTTTTGGGTAAAACTTGTCTGAACTTAGTTTGGTTTTGACACTTTGGAAGGTCTAGAACAACATTGCGCTGAATAGTTTCTGAGCCTGAATATGCCAGACCATCATCAGCAAAAGCATTCACATTTATCAGAAGAATGAGAAGTGCATGTTGCTTCTCAGTTCAGCTGGATCGCTTGGAACCAAGAATTCGTGCTCTTAATTGTGTCCTTCACCGGTTGAAATGTACATTATGCGCATATATTTGTAGAATTCCAGATCCAAGTTGGAAATGATTGTGCGACCTGTTTGATTTTTCTTCCTCTGTATTATATTTTTTAGCTTCGGTTGAGGCTCGATTGTCAGCTTACATTTACATTTTTAGGTGGTACGAATCGAAGATTTTGTAAAGCCCAAATAGTTCCATAATTTTGGAGCTAGATCCTTTCCGGTCCACTTGATGGACTGGACGATCCAGTTTCGACTCATTGTGGGAAGAATGTTAATCAAGCTAAATGACACACAAAAAGCTGAGGCTAAAACATCAGTCCCTCAAGTCAATTGTTTGGAGTTGGATCTTCGACCCGTCCATTTGATGGAATGGACTGGACAATCCAGTTTCTATCCATTGCGAGCCTTTTTTGGGGCCAACTTTAATGATCAAAACCGTTCACATTTTTAAAGTAAATCTCTAAACAAATGTTGGGTATTGAACAAATCAGAGCATTTAGCTCATACAGCTACAACTGATTTGACGCTGGCTTGCAAAACCGTTCTCTGGAGGAGCTTTCAAAGTTGACATCTTTTTGTCTTCAAGCCGGGCCCATAAGCAAGCGCTAGCTTTTTTTTTGGTCCATTTTTCACAATTTACGGGGAGTAGGTAAAATAGCAGTGAGGGAGTTGTAGATGCATACGCTGCACATTTCTGTCATCTTTTTTTTTTTTATAATCGGATGTTAGGGCTAGCATGCGTGCAACTAATTTTGAAATCCCCTGAATACTTCTGTTAACTTACTATCTATGTTTTTATTTTTGTAATACTCTATAAACTGTCCCTTTCATAATATTATATACAATGCGCTTTCTTTTTTGCTTGTTATTTTCCTCTATAGAAGAAGAGCAATGCTAGGTGCCCCGAAGTGAGAAATCAATAGTCCAGATTTACCTTTAAATCAATCTGGACCATTGATTTCTCATTTGGGGATATTTTCGGGTATGCTTCGGAGTAATATAAAAGCTGGACATCATATCATTACCTGCCTTGATATAGTATGATGATTTGAGACCATTCATTGGTTTACATTTTCTAACTAACCCAATTTCAATTAATTTGACAATTTTGTACATGGAGATTGTGACTGCCAAATTTATAAGCGGTCCCACCCACTCACGAAGGCAGATTTTAATTGAATGTTGTGACCTTTATTATTTCCTCAAGTCTTGATTTGGTTGTCCAATTTCAACATATGCAAACCCTCAAAAAATTGTATGTATTTTGCAATTTAATATAATTTATGACTTTTTAAAACTTTGTCCAATAGTATTAATTACTCTCTCCGTCTCTAAATAAGTGTCTAGCGCTCAAACTTAGACCTTACAAAAGATGCATGTTTTTAATCTATTTTTTTCACTATCTAATAAAACTCACTACTATCTATTCATTTGTGCAAAAATATAAATTTTTTAACGAAACAAATGCATCTTTTTAAACGTCTAGGTTTACACACTAGACACTTATTTAGGGACGGAGGGGGTAGGATTCAGCAGAAAAGATTAAGGCCCCATTCCGGTTTCTTGAAAAAAAAACTTTTAGAAAAGGAATATAATCTTAAGTTCAAAAATCATATGTTTATACAAATAATTTTCCTACCAATATGATTTTGTTTGATAAATTTCATTTAGATCTTTTTAAATGGTGCAAAAAAATTTAAAAATTATTTTTTATTCCATTATATTTGAGTTTGAAATTATCTTCTTTTTAAAAAAAAAAGATTTAAAAAGAAAGTGGAACGACAATTAATCTCGCATACAAAAAGCATTGTAAATCAAAATACGTAGTATAATTTTTGAAAAGCCTTGACAGTGCAAAGATGGGTATGTGGGGCCCATTTGGGTGTCTTCTACAAATGATTGAATTGTTGATTGAGAGAAGGTTGCTTTCAAGCTTAAAACCATTTGAAACGGAATTGCTACTTTTTTTCTTTTTCTTCCTATTGATAGAGATTGGTATTCTCTGTCCCTGTCAAATCAAACAATTTTTAAAAAAATTAAAAAATTTGGCTCAATCAAATAATTGTATTCCCATCGTCCCAAATTGGATGTCAATTTTTGATATTCGTGCCAATTTCAATTTATTATATCTTTCAATATAAATCTTAAAAAATATGCAATATAGATCTTGTTTGATAGTTCTTGACCACCATAAGCGATGTAAAATGACACGAGTTTCAAAAAAATTCATCCTTTTTGGAACAGAAGTAGTAAGTGTTTTGTTCAATATTTTAATTTTCTATTCAGAATTCAGGAAATTTAAATTCTGAAGTTAGAAAATTAGATGAAGCATTTACTATTATTCGAATTTCGATGGAGCTGAAAAATTTCGAAGCAGCTCAAAAAGTATTTTAAAATGATGAGCGGTTCAAATTATTTGTGTCGGGCGTTGAAGTAGGCCGTAGTGCACAGTTATCGGTGGCATTCGGGATGGAGAACTGGGAATATGTCCTTTTCATTTTTCAAAGAGCCTATAAATATAATTTTAAAACACAACACTGAATATAACTGCATTTAAAGTCATTTGATGCACATGAATCCTCGAATGACTCCGAACTCTGTTGTGTTAAGAGTTAATACTTTTATTAGTAGTAGCTTTGCTCTGGTCAAATCCTCATTGTGCACATTTATATTTCCGGTAATGAAGCTTTGAATAATTCATTACCCGATAAGGGGTTGAAGTCAATCACCAGAATAGGTGACAGCATGCAGCAAGATTGAACTCTAAAAGGACTAAAGGAGCATATGTTTTATGGGGAAGGTACAGGCTACAGCTGTGTACAGACCAGACCAGAGCTAATTAAGCCAATTCCGATTCCCAAACAACAAAACAGAACCCACAAATATAGCATGCACAACCAGCACGCATCCATTTCAAGCATGGAAAAGAGGAGTTCTTCAAACACACGTTAGGCTTGTTCGATTTGAGTTTTGAAAGAGATTTTAGGAGATAATAATTAGAGAGAGAAAGAGAGAAAATCTCTTGAAGACTGTGCACAGAGAATGGAAGTTGGGTTTTGAAACACAAAACAAAAATATTTTACACGACATGACTATGTGACAGTGTCTTGTTGGTAACTAGAAAGAGAAATGTTACGTGCAAAGAAAATGGACAAAAAATTGACCCTTAAAGTGTATTTGAATGGTTCAGATGCACTGCACAGTGAATCTGAGCCGTTCATGTACACTTTAAGGGTCAATTCTTTGTCTATTTTCTTTGTTCCTAGCACTCTTCGACTAGCAATCTAGTCTCTAGTTGCCAATGAAACACCATCATATAGACATGTGCCAAATCTTGTGCATGTTTGTGGGTTTGTAGACTTTCTCGTGGGAAAGTATGCGTACACAAATTTTTGTGTGCGCATGAAATATTCGGTTTAAAGACGTGTTATGGACTCTATAAAAAAAACGAGCTCACACGCGTTGAATAGTTTCGAAGGAAGAAATTTGTAGTCGAATTTCTACACATAAATCTATGTACATAACATTACTAAGCAAAGCTACTATTATTAATCCACTCCCAGGAAGTTAATGGGTGTTCTGTTTAAACCCTGATTTCAATTTTGGAAATCGGAATGTGAAATCAACAAAATTGATGTTTCTTAAAAAAACAAAATAGTTTATATACTTGTTTTGCCCATAGCTATACTAATTTGGTGTCATTTTAACACTATCTCAACTTGAAATAATTGTATTCGACTACATCATTTTGTATGCCTATTCATCGGCCGGCTTGGACAAAGATGGATTCGTTGTTTTTTAGCAGCTATTTTAACTCATCGGTGGACGTGAATTTTATAAAAGAATATGTCCGAAGTTACGACATTAAACCCCCAATAAAGCTAATGGGGTGCAATTACTCCAAAAAGACCAATTTTATGCATTCGTCTTCCACGAAAATTCTCAAACTTACTACGAATTACTAATTTGCAAATCCCTCTTGCAAACTTGGTACATAATTTTTATTTCTCTAATTTACAAGAACCAAAATTAAACCAAACTCTATCTAAAATAAGTTTATTCCAACAAAAAAGACATGGGTTGTCACCAAAACCAACCTCTTTCATTCATCATTAGACTAGGATCCCTATAGATCAGATAAAGGAACCAAAAAACAAACCAAAAAAACATTTCCAAAAGTCCTTAAACAATTAGGGTACCCTACCATTTTTCCCAAAAGTTCCTACATAACAGAGCAAGCATTAGGGTTGTCATCACTGAACATGGTGGTGTAGGGGTCCCCTTGATCATATCTGACCACACTCTGGTTTTGAGGGTTGTTATCAACCTTTCTGACATAGCCAGGGGGTGCCTTCTTGTCATAAGCTTGTGCAGAATAAGGCTGCGACACTAGGTTGTAGGGCACATAGGGCCATATCTCTGCCTTCTTCCCTGTTGACTTGGCCTTCTTTAACACCTTGTTTGGTTCCACATAACCTGTTACTGTCGCCTTCTGCTGCTTCCTGTTTATTTCCACTGACTTCACTCCTGCACCCAAACACAAGATAGCAATTAATTTATCAGGTCAGTATAATTTGTTCAAAATAGATGTTTTTTTCCCAATTTATATATCTAAGGTGGTTATGTTAGAAACTTTGAATCTTTGAAAAGAACCTAAAAATTAGGAGTAATTTCTTTCTAAAGAAACTTTTGGCTATATCATTGGTGTACAGTATATATACCGAATTCTGTCGAACCCATCTACGAGTTCCGCACGGATTATCGGAGCAGCTCAATTTATTTAAAACATATTTTTTCTGCGTTATTTAGGTTATTAATTTTAGCCTCTAAACAGAAGCATGCACTTTCAAAATTCTTTTTCTTTAACAAAAGTGAAAAGAAGAAAAGTTCAAATTATCGTGGTAAGCCACACAATAAACCACCCCACAGGCCACAACCCGCATAAAAGGATGGCACATTTTTATATGAGAGATCTACTGAGGTTCTGTTCCGCTAAGATTTTTATTTTTAAAGTACTTATTTTTCATTTTATAAGACGAGTCCTACTGTAATAACACGTCACCTTTAATTTAAAAATATTTTTCTTATTTCTTTCAGCAGAACGAAGCCTCGTTAAGGGAAAAAAATATGATTGGTTGTATATATGGAGTACATTTTAAAATACTGAAATCTGATTACTGGTTTACGAAAAGAAAAAAGATATTTCATCTATAGTTTTTCGTATCCTTAACCTATTTCATTTCACTTTTCTCGCCCAAATCAACAGAAAAACTAATTTTGTTGCTCTAGATTTTCAACCTTAGTTTTCCAAAGGAGAGAGAGAGAGAGAGAGCATATATACCACTCAATGAATTGAGAGCATTCCTGACTTTAAGCTCGCAGCCATCACAATCCATCCTTACTTTGAGCTCCACAGTTTGAAATTGCTTCCTCTTCTTTTGCTTATGCCCGCTGCTCATCAACTCTGATATGTACTCCAATGTTCCTCCAACTCCCATTTAGATTCACTTTTCTTAAATTCTGCAAATATATATGCTCTTGAGTTTTGACTTACTAAAAGAGAAATTGGTTTTAAGGATATCAAGGTCTCAAGGGAGAGAAAAGACTAGATGAAAGATATGAGATGTAAAGTGGTCACCAAAAACCCAACAGAGAATTTAGCTTTGGGGAACAGAGTTTTGAATGGAGAGAAGGACACTAATGGGTTTGATGAGATATGATGTGGGAATTTATACCCAAAAGAGAGAGAGAGAGAGAGAGAGAGAGAGAGAGAGAGAGAGAGAGAGATATTTGAAATGAGGAATGTGAGGGGAGTTTGGAAGAAACTTCCCTCCAAGAGTGCGAGGATTCCTTTTCTTGCCTTTGAACAAAGTTAAGTGAAAAGGGGGGATGGGATCCAAAGGCAGCTAAGCTCACTCTCTCTATTATTCCTAAACTTTCTTTTGGTTCCTCATGAGATCTTTTTTCCTTTACACTGGTCTACTCCTCCTTATATAGGCCTTTTCCATCATGTTCAAACATGGCAGAAAATGGGTGGCCCCCCATCTTCACCACTAAAACAAAAGAAAAGTTTTGAAAGGCATCAGCTCCTCGATCACCAGTCTATGAAAATGTACTAGATTGTCCAGTTTGTCCATTTATGGTCTCTATCCGGATTCATTTTGATGATCCAAATCGTTCACATTTTAAAACTCGTTGGGAACACCAATCATGCGAAAAATCAGATTGATCGGATATCATTTGATATGATTTCGGAACATGCATATTTTTCTCAGAAGATAACAAGATTATAACAGGATCCCATTTAACCCATTTATCTCAAAATAATTCCAGAAGTATATCAACCATTATTTGATCAATCTGATTTTTGATATGGAAAGCGTATGTTGTCGACAAGTTTTAAAAAATGAACAGTTTAGATTATCAAAGTGAACCCGATAAGGGTCCACAAACCGGCAAACTAAACGGTCAATTCTATTTCTATGGACTCCTCTGTCAAACTTGGTTGTTTTTTTAGCTGTTTCTTGTCTTTGAAGACAGAAATATATCAGGTACATATAGAAAAAGGGAAATATTATTCCCAAGGCACTTGTGCTCCATATCTCTCCAACACTATATCACATGGGATCAAAACAACACACATTCACGGAAGACCACATTCAGCCTTCCAACACCACACATTTACATGGGACGACATGTGAATCGAAGGCTTTCAGCACAATGTGTATGCGCGGACCCATGTGAATGTATGGTGTTAAAGGGTTCTTGGCACTAAATAATTACTCATAGAACAAGAGTCAGCATATTTTTATTTAAGCTATTATAATCATAACTTCACTTTTTAAAAAAAATAAAGCTATAATTTGAAAAATGTTTTGGCAAAAAGCTCTGTTTATTATTGTTGACAAAATAAAAAGGTCATCTATTGTGACAAATTTTACTTGGATTTCAGTTTTTAAGATCCGTTACATCACTCAAGTTAATTGATTTGTATGAAAAATGATATGAGTTTTATTTGGTATGGATTTGAAGTGTGCCAAAAAGACACCAAATTGGTACGTATTCCATGACAAGTCATTTGGCCACATCAGCACAACCACTTTGATTCGGTACGTATTTCATGACATCATACTAAGCAGTTATGACACTTGCCTTTCACAAGGTAACTTGGAGGTTAAGCCACGAGTCCTACGTAAGGTAAAGCAACCTAACCCTAGGAGATACACCGCATATACTTGCCTAAACGCTCGGCACTTTATCTTCTCCAACAAATGACATACTTAGCCAACATAGCGTCTTCCTCATCGTCACCGGCCGGTTAGGCACTAACAGTGGTTTCTGCCTTGTAGGCTTAGTTCTAAAGGTGGAATTCAAGCCAAATGCGCATCAGAAGCTCGATGTAGGGACACAGGAAGAACACAACCCACAAAACATTTAGGGTGGGTTTTCCTTAGAAAAAAGTTGTCTATAGCTTACGGGCTTCAGACAAGTTGTTTATGCTATTTGGACTTTTTAGTGATGCAAGTGAGCAGAATGACCTATCTTAAAATTTTTTTTTTGTGAACTTAACGCATTTTTTATCATCTCGTTTCCACTAACAAAAAAAATTTAGCATTTTACTATTTCGTTTCCACTAACAAAAAAGTTGTCAACAAAAACTTTTTTTTCTACAATAATTTTACTCACAAACTCATCAGCAACTTATTCACTACCGAAAACAACTTGACATTTCGCAACAAGTTATTCACTACCAAAAACATCTAACAACTTCTCAACCACAAATAAAAATTTACAAATTTTTCACTAACCTTTGATTGATAATCTGGTCCATGAACCTTGCACCCGATCTTTTTAGTCTTCTAGTTGAGTTTTCGTGAGACATGCCAATGCACATTTGACGAATAAGAAAATGATTCCAATGCACATTTCACACGTAACATCTTATTTATACTTCCATGCTTTTAGATGCTTTTTCTTGTTCTCAACACACTTATAATTAGAAAATAAAAAATAAAAATACCACACTTATTGATCCTAATTAAAACACACACACACTCTTCGATCTTTAACACTTTCCCTGTTGCAAATTGAACATATATAAGTTTTTTGCTCCCCGTTTCGTTAAGATTATTATTTTTTAAGTACTCATTCTTTGTTTTATGAGAAAAATCATTATTTCACAATAGATTCAAAAAATAAGTACTTATATTATTACTTATTTTTCTTTGTGGAACGGGGCTTAAGTTTACATATTTCTATAGGCTAAGGGTGTATTTCCACTATGTTATTGAATTACAAGTTAATGGAAATAATCAAGTTGTTTCGGCTTTTTTAAGTATTTATTTTTCGTTTTACGAAACAGGTCATTCTTTCACAATATATTATCTTTAATTCAAAAAATAAGTCGTATTTAGTAGAACATGGCCTAAAAGTGTTTTTTGTTATAGTGTTGGGTAGCATTTTCGCTAAATTAAATATTTTTACGAATTTTTAGACAAGTCATTTTTCTGGATATGTAATATGTATATAGGTATTAATGTTGAGAATAAATTATTCCATGGGACTTCTTGTCCTTTTATCTCAGAGGACAACCACTGCACTGCGTACTAAAGCTCATAGTTTTAAAAACATCACTATCACATTAAGATTTTTTCCCTATAAAGTTTCATGTTGAAATTATATCTTTCATAAATATCACTATCACATTACATTTTCTTAAATTTTTAATTACTCATTTGTTTTAACTTTCACTTTTTAAGAGCAACTTTTTGTACCGGTGCAAGAAAGAGAGGGGGGGGGGGGGGGGGGGGGGGGGGGGGGGTACATTTGTAGCTACTTGTATGTGCTTTGTTATACCTTATCACCAATTTTGTTCATATTTATATTTTCAGATTTTTCCACCTCACCCACGGTTTCGCACCCATTGTAGGCCACATTTTGTAGGTCCTGTAAAATAGTATATATATACCTAAAAAAATCGGCTTTATCAGATGTCGGTAGATATATCAAAAGTTGAATTTTGATTTATAAAATAAATAGCCATGGACAATATAAATTTAAAAGTATTGACAGAATCAGACCGTCAATTTTATAAACTAAAATTTAATTTTTGATACACCTATCGATATCTAATCAAATTTATTTTTGAGGAAACATACTATCCTGCGGGCCCTATAATATGAAGAGTTCAGATTACTAAAACAAATGCACCGTGAAATCCACAAAAATAGTGGTGCGAGGAATTGTTGAATCTCCACCTGAGGTGGACAAAAAATCTAATCTCTTTTGTTTTATACCTAATTACCTAAAATTTCATTGAAATTTCTACGTAAAAAAGTGGCCAAGAAGTGCTGAAGACTAGAGTAGATTCCATACTAGTATACGATAAGACATATATAACCTCAAATAGGTCGCATGTTTGAATTCTATGGAGGTCAAACATAAAATTTATGGATCAAAAGAGGGTTTGCTCGGTCGTTAACTTCAGTGTTCCGAAATAAGTTAAGGTTCACGCTAGCTGACCCGGACGTCCGATCATTAAAAAAGGGCACATGTAATGAATGTGATTCACAAATTATTTTAGGTACTTTTTCTGGACATGTATAATGTTGACAATTAAAAGCATATTAATGTGGACAATTACATAGGAGTGGACAATTACATAGGACTTTTTGTCCTTTATCTCAAACGACAACCACCGCACTTCTACAACTTTTTTTTAGTTATCAACCCTAAATAAAGCTCATATATAGTTATAAAATCATCACTATCCCATAATTTTTTTGGTATAAAGTTTCATATTTAAATTATTTCTTTCGAAAATATCACTATCACATTACATTTTTTTCAATATAGTTTCATTTTTTAAACTATTCATTTGTTTTTACTTTCACTTTTTAAGTGCAACTTTTGTCCCTAGGTCCAAGAAAGAGGATGGCAGCTTTTTGTAGCTGCTTTTTACTGTTTAGTACTCCTTCCGTCCCAAAATGATTGTCCGGTCCGCAAAACAGAATGATAAAAATAAGAGTACTGCTATATACACCGACCAAAACATACCGAAACCGTACCGACGGCCGCGCGCGGCAGTCTCCGGCCACCGGACGGCCGATCCGAGCCGTCCAAAAATTTTATAAAAAAAAACCGAGGGGCCTCACGCGGGAATCAACGGCATCCGATGTATGTAGGGTGCTTGATCTAAACACCCTATTTTTCGTGTATATTTTTTTTTTTTAAATTTTTGGACGGCTCGGATCGGCCGTCCGGTGGCCGGAGACGGCCGCGCGCGGCCGTCAGTACGGTTTCGGTACAAAAATGGTCGGTACATATAGGATTTTCGTAAAAATAATGCAATTTTTTCAAAAAAAAATTTAAATTTTTTTCACAAATTAAAAATACTCATTGATATCTAGTAAGTTGTTAAAAAAATTTTGATTTTTTCTTACAAAAATTGCATTATTTTTAACACTCCGTTTTGCGGACCGGACAAACATTTTGGAACGGAGAGAGTATATACAAGGACAAAGCCATGATTTTATCTATGTAGTGACAAAAATTATACTAAATACTAAAAAGATGGACCACAATATACATATTTATTATTGACTTATGAAAAAATTAAAATATATACCATGCTAAGATTATATAAATTATGTTTGTCATTTTTTTTTCTCGGCAAAGAGAAAATTTTATTGACTCGAAATGGATACATCGAGAGAGGAACTCACTAAGCACACACGCTTACCGAGTGAAGAAAACAAAGCGAGAAACAAGAAAAAAACAAAGGACCATCCAACAGAAAATTGGATCGCCCTCATCCTCACTGCAAGCTTCACTTGCTACACTTTCTTCTTTCTCATTCCATCAAGATAGCCCTTGAAATCTTCCACCGAGTGCACCTTAATATCGAACTTCACCTTAACCCACATTGCTACTCTAGTTTTGATTATTTCCCCAAAATCCTCCACTCGCCAAGACGCATTGTTGAAGACAACATCATTCCGAGCCAACCAGATGGACCAAATTGTAGCATGAAATGTCATTTCCCACAAATATTTCTCAAGATTTTTGAATCCATTACCAAATTATGCTTGTCATTTGCATGGACAATATCAAGAAAGTGTAATTTTAAATAGGCAGTGTTTTTTTTTTTATAGGGCTAAAGGGGCTGATCCTAAATGGGTTTATTTCCCTTCGTATTTTGTAGAGAAAATAAGTCCCTTTAACCCGTTTAGCCCCGTAGGGAAAGGAAAATAAGCTTAGTTAGCCTGTTTAGTCCCGTAGGAAAACTAGTCTTTAATCAATCTATTAAAGTACGACATCTTGAATTGTGATGCTTTTTCATGTTATTAAAATCATTGATAACAAATGATTAAAGACTTTCAATATAACAAAAAATAATGAAAAAATCTAGTGATGGCGAGGTCTATATAATGTAGGGACAATTTTTTTTATTTCAATATAGTAATACTCCATTTGTCCTTAACGCAAACCTAAGCTTTTAAAAAGATGCATTTTTTTCGTAAAAAGAATCAAACTTTTTTCATTGATCAATAGATATCGATGAGTTCTTTTAAGTTTTGGAAAAGATTTCAATTTTTTAATGACAAAAACACATATTTTTAAAGGTTCAAGTTTGCGCGCCACACATTTATTTACGGACGAAGAGAGTAGTATTTTTTGTAATCGATATGGAGGTGGTCCTAACAGACGCCACCACTTGCCCCCGGTTACATCTTCATTTCCAAGTTCGTAATTTTAAAATTGTTGGAGCCGCCGCCACTTATCCCCGGCTGCATCATCTTCATTTCCTAGTTTGTAATTTTGAAATTGTTGGAGGCTAATCGTTTCGTGCGGTCTGAAAATTCAGTCGAAACGATCGTAAGTGAAAAATCCTAGCTTGCCTAGGTATTTAAATATTTGCTATTTTTATCTTTTTAATAAAACAATCCGCCAATCGATAAATAAGCTAATCACACGAACGAGAAGCAATAAAAAGATGAACACCAAAATATACGTGGAAAATCCTAAACGGGAAGGATTCAAACACTATAAAACATTGTGCGGTTACAAGTAATAATCTTACCCTACGATTCTGAATCCTCACAAATCGCCCTAAGACTTACTTGCCGAATCCACGTTCACCACACCCAGTGCTTGACCGCCGCTGCCTTGAATCTACAAGCCTCCCGTTTGCCTTCCAAAATCCACCGAAAGACTTTATAACTTTGTTGGAATAAAGTTGTAAAATGCTTCCACGTTTCACCATTTAATTAGCCATTCCAAGATAGCACATCACGTCCTCGTAGTCAATTTGCAAACCCAAGATTAAAGGAGAACATGTTTCTGGATTGGTTTTCGACAGCCCGCAATATTCCTTGACTGCCGTGTATCTCTTCTTCTTTTTTTCGGTCAAAGAAATAATAACAGAAAGCATGTATTTATAAGCCTAGCCTATCAAATACGAAAAGATTCATTACCTAAAGACTCATCATATCAAATACAAAAGATTTGATTTTCTTTCACTCCCTAAACAAACTCCAGAATTAAAATAAAAAATAAATTACAACTCAATTAATAGGAATACAAATAAATGTGTGTTTTGTCTTGAAATTTGTCAACACAGAGAGACTGTGGCCCGAGGTCCTAACAGTAAGCTGGTCCGAAAGACGCCCGGAGCCCAATCACAAAAGCGTGCAACACTTACTAAAAATCTGGAGGCAAAGCAAGTAGTAAAGCATGAGGCCCACAGTTTCACAGAACCACCAATAATACAGAGAGAAGGCGCCACGTTTCGGTGGAGGCGCGGTACACGTGTCAAGACGGTACTCGTCGTACAGAAAGAATCCAACGGTGGAGATGAAAGCTGGCTCCCTCCAGCTGTGGGCTGTCGCCTGTCGGCTTGTGAGTTGTTCTTGGGAAGCGCAGAAGAAAGTGATGGGAGAAAGAAGGCAACAATTTTTCTTTGTTTCTTTCTTTTTACAGAAAAAAACAAGACAAGAAAAGAGAAATAAGAAAATACTCCCTCCGTGCTGCAAGATTAGTTCATCACGAAAAGATATGCAATTTTTTAATTAAAAAATGAAGTACTTTCCTGTGTGTATAATTTTTAAATCTTTTTGAAGGATTGTAATTTTGGTATTCTAAAAATTGATGGAGAAGCTTCAAAACTGACCTGTGTTAATTGATACACAAACGACGTCGTTTCGGAGCTCCTCCATCAATTTTTGGAGTGCTAAAATTAATTTCCTTTCCTGAAACCAAATTATGCGAGAAAGTACTACTTTGTTTTTAAGAATCTAGGGAACATATTTTTTTACCGTACTATTTATACTAATATTTTAGATTTTTTTACATATATATCATTGGTATATGCTAGTACAGTTAAGATAATTTTTGAACACCCAACTAAAACTTTCCTGAGCCGTCACTGAAATCAAAGAACTCATTTTTTTTTTTTTTAATACTACACCCTGCCTAGCTACCGCCTACATAACGGGGAAAACCGCAGAGTGCTACATGCACATTCCCACGGAGACGCGTTTAGTTGGCGGTCACATAATGCAGCTGGATCACAAAGCTGGTTTTATCAAAGCAAATTATCTCTCTGTGTTCCATAATTTTGAAGCTTCCATGCAAGCTCCATCCCTCCGAAATAGCTAGCTAGCTGTTTATCAAAGCTGGTTTGCACTTTTCCATAGCTAGCTAGCTGTATATACAATACCTACAGTATGTGTATATAATAAATATAGAGTTTAGTACATTAATTACACGTGCATACCAATATTGTCTCCTACCAAACCAAAGTTTATGTTTGAATGTATTAGTAATAAAGTTGAGATCACATCAATGATTAATTTTGTGTTTTTGGTCATGGAAAGCGCGTACTATACTGTTAATCCTTAACATTAATGGCCGGAGGTGATCAATCCTGTGTGTGAAAATAAATACTCATGACTAAGGGCAAGTTTACCAGCGTAGGTAAACTCCTGAAACAAGCTATTTTACATATCTAAAAGGAGAAAACCATCCATTTTGCTGCGGTTGTTAGCTTCTTTTACCTCATTACTATTCACAATGTACTCTATATTTTATTGTTTCCTCCCCCCCCTCTCTCTCTCAACTGTATTTTTGTGGAAAGAGAAAAGAAAAAGAAAAAGAAAAAATAGTATTTTAATAGATGGGTAGGTAAAATAGATAGTGTTGGTGTAGTTGTGAAAGAAAAAGTTGATAGCTAAAATAGAATTGGGGACTGTTCACGGGATAGTTTACCTTTACACTGGTAAACTTGCTCTAAGAGCATCCGCAATGGGAATAATCAAAATCAATAACCAAAATGTGTCACGTCAGCATTTAATTATCTATTTAATTTATAATCAAACTTAACAATCTTTACCTCCACATTGGTTATTTTTGTATCCCTATAAAAAAAAAACCCCACAATACGCAATGCACCTATGTCCAATAGCAAACGAGCTCCAATCACACACCCGACCACACCAAATTATTCGTCTCGATGAGACGATTCTAATGTGGGGTATTTTTAAGTTATTGAGTTTTGAGTTTAGTTATTGGGTTTGGTTATTGAGTTTTGGTTATTGGTAAAAGTTGTTAAGTTTGGTTATGGAATGAGTGGAATTTGGTTATTTCACTACAAGAAAATCGTTCTATAGCAACGGTTGAAAGCGTTGCCAAAAAACTCAAAAACCGTTGGTAGAGACCCGTTTAGGCTATACCCATGGTCGGAGAACCGTCGGCCAAACCGTTGCAATATATCCGTTGCTGTAGAGATATAGCAACGGTTTTGACGAGCGTTAGAACAGATTTTTTTTTACCAACAGTTTCATTAACCGTTGCTACAGGCAATTTTTATTTTTCTAAAAACCAACTATTGTGCGACGTAAGCCTCCACGTGGCAATGACGTGGCAGCCACATGTCACCTGCGTGGCGCCCTCGTAGTGGGCGAAATATTCTTGCTCCTCCTGAGAATCGAACCTCCGACCTCGTGTGTGCGCGCGCGTGTGCGAACCAACTGTGCTAGCCCATAACTTGTGAAAAATCATACACCTTTTAATATTTATACTATACTAACCGGATTTTTTTAATCCTTTTTTTTTAATCCGGTTTCTACTAACGGATAATGAAAACCGATGCTATAGTCTAGTTTATAGTAACGGTTATTGGAAACCGTCGCTATAGTCCAGTTTTTAGTAACGGTTAATGAAAACCGTTGCTATAGTGTTGTAATCTACTAACGGTCACATAAAAACCGTTGCTATAGTCCCTTTTCTAGTATCGTTTTGTAAACCGTTACTATACACCATCTATACCGACGGTTTTTTCAACCGTTGCGAAAAAAACCGTTGGGAGATCCTGAATTTCTTGTAGTGTTTGCTAAAAGACTTGTAACTTTACTTATTACAATGTAAAGTGTTTTTTTAATATTATTGTTAAATTTACTTATCCATAAAAATTTGATTATTACAATAGAGATGCTCTAACGTACGTCAAACCTTGAGTACCTCCTCCGCGACAACACCGGCCTCCATTCATTCCCGGCCCCGTCTGTGTACCATCTAACAGATTCCCCCTTGCATGCATACGTACGTAATGGTCTAGTTTTAGACCGTTTGTGGCTCACTTCGACCCATGACAGGCTAGGGATCGAAACTTTTTAGACCGTAAGCCTCTCAGAGAAGTAGGTGCATTAATGTAAAAGAATTAACCGAAGCGGATATTGATAATTATATCAACCGTACGTTCACATTTTGTAAATAGGAAAAAAAAAAATTTTAATAACGACGAAATATCTGATTTCAAGACTTCCACCGTCCATTTTGTCTTTCAGCTTAACTCCTCTTTTTTTTTTTCCCGACAAATCTTCAACAACTATTGATCTTTTCTCCCTCTCTTAATATCCCAAGTATAGTCTAGTCCAACATGGCTCTCGATTTCATAAATTAATGGAAACTACTCCATTTTTTGTGAGATAAGATTCTCTAACACTGAAAATCTAATTCCATTCGTTATATACTCCTTGCGATATATACTAAATTATATCATGATTTTATTATCGAATGCAATAAAATATTTCTTCTCTCCTATTTAACACATACATTGTGTTGTACGATAGTTGTAAGAATCTACAAACACAATTTTCGGACACAACTGCATTTGTAATCATTCAACGTACATGCATGAACTCACATGTACCGAATGGCGCTGGACGCAATTGCGTTTACATTACGGTATTATACTATAACTTTAGTAAGTACTCCTAATAGAAACTGAGTGGATGTTTAGCTTTGTCATGAAACCCAGAATTAAACAAATAGTACAACACATGCATGTCATTGTCACGTAGTTTTCTTGGTTGGGACCCACCACTCTGTCCATGCAATTTTATTATAGCACCGGCAGCACCCTCGTCCTCCAAGTGGAGTTGAAGCAAGTTGGTTACCCCTCTAGAATACGAACTCGGGATGGTGTTGTGCGGGTGGTACACAATACCGTGTTGTGTACTAATTTGAATCGTTCGTTTGACAATTTAAGGATTAAAATCTCATCTTCATCACTTCAACATTCGAGCCGTTCATTATCAAAATGAGATCTGGATCGTTGAATTACCGAAAGCACCACCCACACAGCACCATATATGTAGCAATTATATTACTTACTGGTTCAATAAAAAAATGGACCCGTTTATATTTTCGGGACTAATAATAGTGAATGGAAATATACACTCATCATAGAATACAACCTCGTGGTGCAAAAATATTAGTACCAAAAGTTATCAACTATCACACTTATCTTCGATCATTGTATATGATTATAGAGACATAATTACATAAATGCATATAATATGTGCTCATATATATTCCAGAATGGACGAGAGATGGATGAGTTCAGACTACCCACTTACCTATGAAGAAGAAAACAATACTTTGTTCTTGACGAAAGCAAAACTTAATCCATTGACCTCTTATGAAGTAGTACCGGTATGACCAACTAGACCTCTTATATGAAGTAGTACCGGTATGACCAACTAGACCAGCCCTAGTTGGTAAATGATATGTAAGATTCCCGAACGTCAAGCAAGGCGTGCACATTCCAAGGACCATTCTGTTGAATGAGAAACCGAGTAGTCCACATGTAACGTTGAAGCCAAAAACATTGTTTTCGACTCATACCCAAAGAAAAGCTTAAGCCTTTTAAGGTCAAAAACCATCAAAAGTCCAAATAATTTTATGTAAATTTCTAAATGGGCTCACAAACTAAAGTAATTATTGTCCACATGCATTTCCTATTGCTATGAATAATTTGATCAAATATTATTATGATAAAAAAAGACCACTAATCCCAATTCATGAATGACTCTTGCAATGTGCCTGAAACTAGAAGCTTCTTTGTCTTTTGTCACGTACCCACCCTTTACCCCTATAGCAATGTGCACATAGGTTCTTAAAATAAAGGGTAGCTAGCTAGGGATCCTTTTGGGTGAGTTCTGTTTTGAACGTACCCATGCGAACCCAAAGGGACAAAAGAGAAAAGCAAACCACACTTGTCCTCTCTTTACATTTTAAAAAGGTGTAGCTTTAGGAAATGGAAAAGAAGAGGGTGCCATACCCCCACAATCATTCACTCCTTTGCCAACCCAATAATTGTTTGGTGTGTAAAATGTACACGGGATTGTGTGGCATCTGCCTCAGGGTCTGATCGTACAAATGATCTGAGACATTCAATTTAGTTAAATCATGTTTTAGAGAGTCTTTTTCAAAAATTCACATCATTCGGGTGTTTGGAATGGCCTTCAATCTTCATTCCTAAATTCGCAGGGATCAAAGTTAAGCGAATTAATCAAAGGAAGAAGTTTCTGCCAAAGACAGAGGCGAGGAAAGCCTAAACTGGAACTGACTCTTGCAGATATTCGAATGAGTTAATTTTGCAAAGACCTTTAAAATAGTACCTCAAACAAATTAAACGGCTTCAATCATTAGTGTGGGATCCCGAAATGAGTCCCACTCAATCTAGTGTACATTTTGCGTACACCAAATGTTGTACCCATTGTTAGGCTCCATTCCAAAACCCTCCAAATTAAACCACCCACTGAGCCTATTTTAAGGACAACTGTAAAGAGTTGCTAGATTGCATGTTTACTACATTAGGTTGTCCCATTCTTTTAGAAGAGGAAAAAAGTGAGTATGCTACATAATATCAACCAACATTAACACATAAACAAATGTTGGAAGGTATTAATAAGTACAAAAGTGTAAGCAAAAACTTGTACTAAATGGGGGTAGGGTACATGCTTTCACATGACTTCTGCTGCTCTGCACATAGTAGTATTAATTAAACCTTAAGCATCAAGTGGCTATTGATTTTGGCACTCCATTTTTTATCTTTTTCGTATTTGAAATTACAACAATATCCTTCTATGTATGCGAAAGTGGATGGATACTAACAAAATAAATGGTAATTTGGTAATAGGATAAAAACAAAAAATGGAGTGTCAATTATTAGAGTGCCAAAATCACTTTCCATAGTTTTATGGTCTTTGCACCTAAACCTCCACTAGGGATGTAGACAGGAAGGACAGTACCAAATTAGAATCTTGTCTTAATGTGTGACTATTGTGGCAGTGTAAAAAAGACACCAAAGATTATGTTTATTTTTTAGGAAGAAGAAACATATCTTCATTCATATACTAATGCATAACAGTTCTAGCCAATGCATGCGCACTACGAACCTCCCTCCTAGCCACTTTGATTACAGACACATAATCAAAACTATTAACAACATGAATAACATCAAGCAAAATAGGCCTAAACAGCACTTCTCCACATCTTCACCCTGAACTGGACCGTTGGAATCCACCACGCACCAGGCGGATTCGAGCGGTCCGGTTCATAAATTTAATAACGATGATGTTTACGAAATCAATTGCATTGCTTTGGTTGCAAAGTGTTTTGCAGTGGGTGAAGCAAGGATAGATTGCTAATGTAGAAATGGTAAATCAAACAAGGGAAATGGAAAACGTTGGAGTTTTGACACTATCTAATAAAATCTTTTCTTCTAGAGAGAGAGAGAGATTACACTTATATGATTCAAAGTTTTTTAATCATTTGGATATCGGCCCACAAAGAACTAGAACCACAACCTTATAAAGCTCACTCACCCAAACTTCCTAACGTAGAAAGCCCCGCAGGCCCATAAGAGGAAAGATCCTCACATGGCACGCTGGGCGTCTGGTGTTTTTTTCACAAGGCGTTAAACCAGCACCAAGGGTTTTTTGGGTACGCCACCAAGGGTTAGTTCAATTGTTCGGTGAGTTTGCTCCCCACAAAATTAACTAGGATTCGACTCTCAGAGTCTGGCTCCGAGAAAGCAATTTTTGGTTAATCCCCTAATCTCGGCGTGAGTAGCTTGGCATTGACCGAACCATGAAAGCAGTGGTGTAACCAAGAATATACATCAGTAGGGACATTATAAAAACAAAATCTCTAACGATAGCGAACTCCCGACGACATCCCACCGACCCATGACTTGATGGTTGTTGGTGATGCGGCGTGATTTTCGTGTTGGTTGTTACATCATGTTACAAAGGAGAGTTTTCAAATTTTGGAGTACTATTTCATTCACTCCTGCACCTGAACACTAGGTGAACATGTGCGTATTACTCACTATCTATACTTGGTGAAAATTACTAACTCTTCAATAAATTCACCGAATCTTTAACAAATAAGCTCCTTAAAATCAAACTACCAATTTCAAAAAAAAACAGGTGCGTATTAACCATGATTGCAGACATGGTTAAGTTAAAACATTAATCGCAAAAGGCCCGTTTAACCCGTCGACTCTGTTTCAACAAATCGAACGAGTTTTGAAAACGGTCCCGTCGACTCTGTTTCAACAAATCGAACGAGTTTTGAAAACGGAATTTCCAAGGAGTAACTAGTGATAAGGCTTCTCTTTTACCAAGATTATGTCCTGGAATGGAATCAATTCTTATCGCGAGGTTCCATTCCCCCTCCAAAATTAGATCTAGAGTACATTCTTACATATATGCTTGGGTGGGGGGTTTGTGAAGGACATTCATCATTCAACAAAACAAGATCCACAAACAATCGAGCCTCATTAGTCATGGCAACTGAACTTCTTCGACCCCAACTTTCCTTCCCGTGTAAAACTTTGATTCGGGCTATCATCCATACATACCCCAAAATACTAATGGGTGGGCTTGAAATATATCCAAAGGAGTGGCCCAGTGAGGTTCAAACTTTGATTGGGGCTATCATCCATACATACCCCAAAATACTAATGGGTGGGCTTGAAATATATCCAAAGGAGTGGCCCAGTGAGGTTCAAAATACCCTGCCTCCGAAGGATTTCTGGTCTTAAAATAAGAGCATCCATACCGCTAGCCCATTTTTTGCAATATTCCTTGCCATATCTCAAAAATGGCACAAGAAATTGCAAATTGGGTGCCACACCCACAATGCCAAAATTATCTCAAATTTGGCAAATACCAAATTTTTGGTCATATATGGCAAAATTGCCCTTTTTGAGATTTAGAAAGATTGAAAGATAGAAAACATGGGTTCAGAACACCTTTGCCTGTTCTTTTTTTTGTGCAAAACAACACTATTCATTGTCCAAAAATGAAAATGGGGCTAGTCATGGGTGTGGATGCTCTAAGATGACATAAAATAACTCTTGCCCCTCTCCCAGTGAAGCCCATATCCTATTATGTTCCATTAAAAAGAACCACCCATTTTGAGAACAGTCAACACCCAAGACATTCAAACTTGTGAGCAATTTCATCACTAACTATTGCTTTTAACAGAGTAGAGGACAATATCAAACGACCGAAGTCTAGCTAGTAAATTTCAGACATACTCCAATATTAAGACGCGACATTACATAATGAGATTTCTCTGTGACTCCAGTTTCCACAGATTCCCGGAAAAACAGGTCCCGGGCTGTCTTTTGGAACTATTCATGCATCAACCATATACTTATAAATAACGTTGTTCAAGGATGTAATAAAAGGGCCTTTACTCTTTAGTAACAGCACCCACCATTTCTATACTTTGGTACCTAGTGTCAGATGTAAATATGTACTAATAGATGTTCAAGCATCTGATATAGATCCAGGACACGGAAATATGAAAGCTGGCACTACAAAGGCCATACAACATATATTCATATTTCTTACCTAAGCAACGAAGGAAGTTTACTTTATTCTACGTGTTCAATTGGACATTTACACGGCACCTAGGCACTTTCTAAACCAAGTTTACCATATTAGAAAAAAAAGGAAAAAGTTTACCATATAAAGTGTATAACTAGGGTTCTTTATAATTTCCTCACTGTTTCCCAAGCATTGAGTGTTGGGCGTGAAAATTACCTCTCTCAGTAACTTTATGATGGTCCAACTCTTACGAAACAGGTTAATTTAAACGGATACTTATATATAGAAAAGCCAAAAACTACATATAACGTGGAAAGGGGAAAAGAAGAAAGCAAAAGGGAGGATATGACATGGGTACACAAGTCCAGGCAACAAAAAACAGTTTGATGACTCAAGGTGGGGTGGGGGAGGAGGAAATGAAAACAACATAATTGACAAGTGCTCATCGCGGATGGGGGAAACAGGATTTACATGTAAACTACACCAATCCCTTGGACAATGCAAATGTCCAACTTAGAGACCTGAGGCAAGTGGATGCAAAAATAGTAGCACCAGCTGCAGCAGCAAGAACAAAACTAACCGCGAATCTGATGGTAGATGCCAGGGTGAGGCAGCCGACGATTTTGAGGGAGTCCTCCCTGCAACAGCAGGAGCAGTTGCATTCGCCTTAGGTGCGCTTTGCTGTTCGGTTGTTGGCAATGGGTTTGGGGGGCTAGTTTTTGGAGGAGTCATCGGCATTCTTGAAGCATCACTAAGATCTTGACCTGACATAGACATTTAAAATTTGATAAGATTGGAAAGTTGATTTATCTGCTTCTAATGAACATGAAACAGCACTTCAAAAAAACTCTGGTCAGAAAATAAAGAAAGCTACGGCCTACGGGCTAGAGAAAGCAAATACAAAATGAACTGAAAGACAAAGAAAACTGATATGACTAAAGCAACATAAACAACGGAGGCAAGTTTTCCATTATCCATTGGCATGAAGTTTTAAGGTTTGGGTACAAGTTTCAAGCTTTGGTGCCTTGTGAATTCCACTAAATAACAATTCCCACTCAAAGTTGCATTTTAGTACCTATGTAGACTAAGCTAAGCTAGTGGAACCAAACAAACCATCTCCAAATCAGTACAGAGTAAATCAAGTGGAACCAGATAAACATTCAAGTTACCAACAATGTGGATCTCAAGATCTCCCCCATTATGTGCAAAAAGGATAAAAGCCACAAACATGTACAAGCCATGTTCGATCTGGGACATGTCACAAAACATATAGTAACTTTTTCAAAGGTCATGTACTCACAATTGGAACGTGACCAGCCCAGCTTCAGATTTTCCCTATCAAATACCATCCGATAACCAGTCATGAAGTTCTCTGCGCAAAGTGGCTTGAGAATTTATAAATTGAACCACCAAAGGATTTATCCAAGATAAAGATTAGCTAATCGGTAACGCTTACGTCCAATTGTTGCAATATCTTCATCCGTTGGCTGTATGGCTAAACAAAATCCCACAACCTCCTGCATCGAAGTTAAAAAATACAATCATTTCCTCTTCTTCTTTTGGCAAACTAACATTCAATCACTTCAGTTCGCCTTACCGACCAAAAGTTTGAATTATAAGTAGAAAATATCAATTAGTGCTGTGACCTCTCATAAACGAGTTATAAGTAAAAGGGTAAATTTCGTTAAGCCCCCCTCAAATATGACCTTTTTTTACTTTACCACCCTAATGTACAAAACATAATACTTAACAACCCCCTTCAACTATCTGAATCTAAAAATCAGTTAACGACGTCAATGGAAGATGTCAATTTACATATACACCCTCAAGCATTAATCTGCCATTCATTTTCTCCTCATAGGCAAAAACTGCATAGGCTTTCACCACTTTATCTTACAACTAACATAGCACAAAAGATTACCAGCATATCATCAATCCATTCCTCAGTAGTTTAGAACTTTAGATAGCACACCAAAACCCAATTCAAATCACTTGATATACTTGAATCGGTGCACAGTTGAGAATTGGGGGTTGCTGGAGAAATTTAAAAAGATGGCGGCGGCGTTTGTGCCCGACGGGTTGGCTCGGATAACGAGCAGTCGCCGGAGCTGGCCGACGACGGGCACTCGCCCAAGCTGCAGGACCACGAGTTTAAGGGAAGGGGATGTTGGACGTGTTCGAGAGGAACACCACACGGCGGTGGATGATGAGTAGGAGCAGAAGTGGGTGGCAATAGAGCGACTGCCGACATACGATTCCGAATGAGGAAAGGGATGTTGAAGCAGGTGATGAGCAATGGAAGGGTAATTTCAAATCCAACTCAGCCTTTGTAAGATTCCAACTCGGACTACGAATCAGAGGAGACTGAATCTGAAGACATCCAGAAACCCCTCACACGCTACACCAACAACCACCTAATCGACTTCGTCCTTGCCGTCACACTCGCCGACGCCGATCTCCTCGCACGCATCCACACCGCTGACACCACTCACATGTGCTAGTCACATGCTATTTGCCATCCAAAACCCTAACAGATTCCTAACAGAAGTTTGTGAGTGAAAATCAAGTAGCTTAAGAGGGTTAAGTGTCTAAATTTATACGTTGAGGGGGCAACTCGAAAACGGGCCATAGTTTAGGGAGTTTAATGAAATTTACCCCAAGTAAAAACCCAGTAAGAGTTGTCACTTTTAAATTTCAGCTTATGGTGAAAAAACATCAAATTTAAATATAATGCGTTCCAAAACCTGATTCTTAAGTTACAAATTTAAGATACCAACCTGATTGCCCTGGACGATGAAAACAGGATCATGGACCACAAAGCTGTTGTTAACTGCAAATTGAAGTGCCACAGGAGGAGTCTTGGGCATGCCTTGCGAACTGTTTAATCATAAGTGTTACGATCTTATCACATGTAACAAAAATACTGAAAAGAGGGGATCATCCAAAGCACTCTTAGTTCAGTTCAGTAGAACGTAGGTACTCTGAATCAGAAGCAAATTTACCTGGAATTATAGCAATACTCCCAAGGGTATCCTTCATAGCTAGTTCTAGAAGCATTTAATTGTCTGTCAAACTATTAAAAAAGCTTTGACATAAGACTGAAGACAATGTAAAATTCATGTCATGAAGTACAATGAAAACATAATATACCTCCTCAACAACCCCTTCATATGCTTCTTTTGGGAGAAATGTAAATGAGGCCCCACTATCAACCAGTGCTTGGAAGCTTGTCTTATCAAGACAAGAACTCCCAACACAACATGCCTTGACCCCCACGATGTAGGTTATACTGGACCAATAGAGGGCCGAAATATAAGACAACGCAATTATGAACATTGTGACAAATGCGATACTAACGGTTAAAAATGACTGGAAATGTCATAATAGCGAAGAAAGTATCTAAAAACAGCCTGAAAGTACATACTATTTTCCGCCTGAAGGCAGGAACGGAGTAGAATGTTGACCAGCTGGTCCCTGGTCCCCAAAAAATAATCTCCCAGAATCATCATCGTCAAAACACAAAGAGAAAGAGTTCCGCACCAATCCTGATTTTGCAAGAACACTCGGAACAGAAACCTTGCCTAGTCCAAGACCCATAAGACCATCTGGAGCAACTCCATCTAAGTAACCGCCACTCTGCTTCCTTCCACATCTGAAATCAAAAAATAGCCGGCGAAAATAAACATCAAAAATGGTAATTACTGAGGAAAGCCAATGTGAGTAATCTTTAGCATATAAAATACGTAAATATGATGTGGTACAAATGCATGAATCAAGCAGACCCGATGATGACTGGAGCTTGCACAGAAATATTGGACGTATCACCGCTTCCAGCAAGATGCAATGTATCCTCCACCAGAAATCCGGAACTGGATGTATCTTCTGAGAAGTAGTTAACTGTGTAAGGGCATGGCTGCTTAGGACTCTGGCAATTTGGACCCAGTTGACATAACTGGTCACCGCAAGATAGATGCTTGCTAGTGGTTGATCCAGATGGGTCATATTCATTTAAATCCCTATCCTGCATAATAGATGCCCCAAATACCAGGGAGCACCTGCCAATCAATCATTGGAAATAAGCGCTAAACCTGTTACCACATCTTAACAGAGACTCTGCAAATCCTTTATCACATATGCCTGAAGAATACTTTTAAATATATTTGCCCAAACTAATCACCCTGAACCAGGAAACACTCACTAATCATAATCACATATGAAGGAAAGACCAACTACCAAGTCCTAGTAGACTAGCTGCATGCAATATCAATTGATGGACGGATCTAATTTGCGTATACACGATTACTTAAAAGCGAGAGAGAGAGAGAGAGAGAAAACATTTCTCTCAGAAGTATTTTACAAGAGTGCACAAGGTTCAAAGTTGAAAGCTCGTGAGTAGCACACTAGTACGCTTTTTTAGTCTGAATTTGAAATTCATCTATACCTGCTTCTTGCCTTGGACAAGTGTTTTGACAGAAAATTTGAGGATATCATTTCATGGTTGGTGAATACTATTTCAGGTGGCTACATTGAGGTTAAATACAAATTTAGTCAACATGTAATTCCAGCCAACCAAAGAGAAAATTCTCTTCAAAATACCAGTCACGTGCTAGTTAGCTGCCACCATCAAATTACGTTCAAACAGTCTTGGTATTTTCAACATAACTTTGACTCGTAAATCATAAATCAGATAGATGTGAAATTTACAGCATGTGTAAGAAGACTATAAGCTCTAAAACTGTCTGGAGAGCAATTTTTTTATTTGTGGGGGGTGAATTTATATAAGCATCTGTAAGTATGAAACCAAAGGGGATTAAGAGGAACACGACCAAGCAATTGAGCAATTGCTCGGCCGCGATCCAATTGCCGGAAGACAACCAACCGAGAACAAGTTTTCAGACGACCAACCGATGGACGAGAGGGTGGCCCCGTAAATAAAGAGCAAGAGGACTACTTGTAGGGCCCGTAGAAGTGAAGGGCCGAGGATGCGACCTCGGCGCCTCACAACTCAAATCCAAGCCGAGAGGAAGCCCTCAGCACCAAGTGTTCTAAAAGTCAGCCACCTAGGAACTAGGCCCCCCCAACACCTAGATTGTAGGGTCTAGGCGGTAATTAGGTGTTTTTTTACATTAGTCGGCAATTAGTCGCCGACTAATCGGCTAGGTGGCAATTAATTGGTGGGGTATATCTTGTAATTTTGAAAATATTTTCCATAACATGTATAATAGTAAAAAGTACATGGTGCTAAGTGTTATTTTAACAAAATATATACTCCGTATATGATATATACATAACAAAGCCATAAATTAGCTAACAAAAAATACACACATACTATATAACAATATATATATATATATATATATATGAGAATTTAGTTGTTACTTTAGTCTTAATTCATCACTTTTTGATCTTACGTCATTTCTTCTTCAAACTTTGGGAGACATGGGAAATATTTTCAAAAAACTGGAAAAACTGGAAAACCAACTAATCTCTAGGCGTCCCTCTTCTGCCAGAGTAGCACCTAGAAATTTCATTACATTGCAGTAATCTATGTTTCCAACAGTACCAAGGAAAGATCATACCACCTCCCAGTCCGAGAAGGACATCTCAGACGGAATAACAGAGAAAGGGTAGCACACTGGCAGTTACCAAGAGGAATTATGTGCGCCTCTGAAATGATCACTGTAAGTCACATCAACCGATCCAAAAGGAGCTGAAATGACAGGCAGTCGCATTGGCAAACCTGAGCCACGCAAAAATATCTAAAAAAAAAGGACAGTGTGATGACCCTTGATTATGGTTAACAAAGAGGTAACTAGCTTGAGGGTGGTTATCCCATTCACCTATAAATAGGAGAAAAAAGACGGAATAAGGAATCAGAAGGAAAAACATACACTCTCTATAAGCATTACCCTTTCCCGCTTTCTCTTTTCTACATTCAAGTGTTCTCAAACAAGTGAGTTTTGTCTTGAGATTTTCCTTTGAGGGGAAACAAATTTGACCGTTGGAGGGCATTCCGGTCAAACCCCACCGACCAAAGTGTCATAGAGGGAGAAGAGTAATTAGTGGATAATCGCATCTTCCAAACCAGCATTACAGTAAATCCCATCATTAGTGAAGCTATAAAAATCTAATCGAATTCTTTACAGGTTAAAACTTAGTAAGTTGACCCAAGATGGCCAGTCAAAAAGTTGACCAAAATGTGAACTTCGAGAACTTTACGTAACAAGATTCAAGTGCTGCCACCTAATTTTAATTACTTTAATTGGACATGGGAGCAAGTCATAGCACAGGAGCTCTCTTTTAATGTTTCAAAGCAAGGAAGGTCCACCCACTTTAAGTTGGATCCCGATAGAGCAAGCAATCAAAGGAAAGTTGAATAAGATTAGAATGCATTAGGATAGGAGAGCTACCATGCCGAGATCTGACATTTTTGCACAGAACAGACATTCACCATATTGGACTCGGTCAAAAGACTCAAAACTAGATGCATTGGAAAACCGGTTAAGAAGGCAAAAACTTTAGGGTTCACAGAGACTTCCGAATCCCGGAGTTTCAAGGGTCAAAATAGGTAGTTGGTAAGGGCTGGAAAAACTGTGATTCTGGTTCCTCGACTTCCTCTGCAGGAGGAGTTTTGTAAGCGGGCAAAAGATAGTACAAGATCTAGAGGCATCTAGCACATACCAAGGGAAAAGGAGATGCAAAGCAACACGGTGCGAGGAAGAGGATTTCAGCGTTCAGACTGCTTATTAGCACAATGATTATGAGGTTTTATTTGACAACCATGCTGTGCTAATTTTCTATTTAGGGCTAGAGGTGAAGCCTAGACTTTGTTCGCTTTGGTTTTCTAGAACCACCCCCTCTCTCTCAGCACAGTCCCCAACAAGTTCTCTCTCCAATTATTCATCTCATTTCTATATCTATCTCTCCTCACTCATTACACCAAAAACCTCCCTCAAAACCTAAACCAAACAAAGTACTATACCTGGTTTGGTTTGAGCTTTGAGGGAGGTTTTGGGGGTTAATAGTGGAGAGAAATAGATAGAGAAATGAAAGTAATAATTGGAAAGATTCGAAAGAAAACTTATTGGGAACCGTGCGTAGAGAGGGGTTGGCTCTAGAGACCCAAAGCAAACACTGTCCTAGTGTTTCTATTATGTCTTGTGTGCATATCAATGAGGTATTTTGTGGATTTAGGGTCGAATGGCTAAGGAAACAATTTAAAACATTCTATGCTGGTAAGTTTCTTATACCATGATATGATTTGTTGATATAATGATTAATGACTGCATGAGTTCTAGGATCCGTTACTTCTTCATAAAAATGGCAATTCTACATAAATTTTTACCATTTCCCATATATCAACCACCTCATACTCATCGAAGAAACTGTTCCGTGAGAGGGAACGCACAATAGGCAATCATTTTGACACCCCAACTCTCACACACAAACACAAAAAAAGTCACTTGTAAAAACTAGCCCAACAAATTAAAAATGCATTACGAAATTTAGCATTTAGCAAGGCCAGAAACTCAAGTTCAAAAAGATTGTGGGCTGGCTATAGTCTCTACCATATCAAGCTTCCCAATTTCTTCCAACAATGTGTTACTAATCACTGCCACTCATCTATGGTTTAATTGGGCTTCAAGCGTAAATTTTGATGTCTCCAATTAGAATATTTTTCCGAGGTAAGAAAAATGTTTAATGACCCGTAACCCTAGCAACTTGCCCCTCCTTCCAAAGGCTAGAAAAGAGCACAGTTTCCCCACTCCATTTCTCAATACCGAGAGACTCAACCATTGGCTATATAACGATATTAGTTTATTCAATTACTAGTGACACCTCATTAACCAAAAGGCGTAACAGTTCAATTGAAAATGGGCTTCCAGAAGCATGACATAAGTAGCTTTTACTTTTTCAAATCACCAACAACGAAAATTTGAACGGAAAGAAATGCAAGGAAGAAAGGTCCGCCAAAACAAATGAAACGGGAAAATTATATCTCTGCTTCTCACACACCATTCCAATTTCTACAACTCAAAAACGAAAGAAGCCCCTAAAAGAGGTGGATACTGACACCTGAAAAAAAATGAGTTTAAATTCAATCCCACATTCCTCTCATGTTATCAAGTCATTCCAATTCGTTTTCACTACAGCTTCAAATTTGCAACAATACAATTGTACCAAGTTTATGGTTTTCATTTTGACTAAACACTCCCCTTTCTACAATCCACACTCCCTTTTTTGTCTTTATCCACATGAATTACAATATTGCCCTTTTTCAATACACTTTTTCACACATCCAAGAGCAACATTGTAAATTCATGTGGATAAACAAAAAATAGAGTGTGGATTGTAGAAAGCGGAGTGTGAAAATCATTTCCCAGAACATATTAGAAAAACAAATTGCAGAATACATGGGAATGTTATTCTTTACTCTTACCATATATTCTTATCTATATAGTTCCTTTCCAGAAGTTTGTATCTGCCTTATTATCTTAAGTGCTTCCATATTGTGGTTGAACCCAATAAGATGTACAAGATCGACTAGCATCTATAAGCACAGGACCACAGGTACCCCAAAAAAATGGTCGTACAACTACTGGGCAGTGGCACGGCTCTGTTACGACAAAATGAATACTGTTATGCCAAAAACATATCAAGCATGCTCTCATTTTCTGAGTACCGCATCGGCATGTGATGGGTGCTTCTATGGGTACGGCTCCAGTACGCCGGAATTTTTCCTTTCTATCATCCATCATATGAATTAATAGATACTTGCTAATTGGTATTAATAGCTAATACTTTTTTTTCCTCCAACCCCAAGTTCTTATTTTCTGTAGTTTGTTCATTAGATATCTCTATATTAGCAAAATGACTAATTTCAAGTACCCAAGCACACGTGAAACAAAACGAGCGCAGGATATTATATTCTGGTTTCATAAGGGGGGGTGGGCCTTCCATGAAGAAGATTATGATGCTTCTTGGAGTTACGTTGTGCGGGGGGGGGGGGGGGGGGGGGGGAAGAGAGAGAGAGAGAGAGAGAGAGAACTTAGATACCTCCTAGGTGTCACACAACGGGGGAATAAATATTTGAGGGATCACCAAATTTAGCAAGCGGAGGAATAACCAAATTCAATTGAACACATGAGTTCTAGCATAGGAATCTGTATGAGAAGTGGAATTTGCAGAGCTCCTTTATTGTACAGTTTACGGGCTTACAAAACTGCTTTGCAACAAGTTTCCGAAGTAAAGTGGCACATTAGTTACAAGTTACAACAATTTTCCCTTAGGTGAAAGCACGTACTTACTGGAACTAATTCTCCTACCTGAAGTGATACATGAAGTAGCAACAAGTAAATGAATGTTGGTCCCTATACAAAATTGAAACCCTAAATACATCTAGTGACACAAAAAAGGAAAAGGATAACTGAAAAAAACAAACTGCTACAAAAAGTTACAAAATATTGGGAAGGCTATGTAAAAAAAGTTAGAAAAGGCTGGCATACCAGACTGCTATAGTAACTGGCAGATAGGGGGGCACATTGAATACAGTTACATGGAACCCAGAGTAAGTCACTCCCAGCATCCAATGCGACAAGAAAAGAAACACTTGGCGTCCCTATATCAATCCAGGAGTAATGCAACCTGTGCAAAGCATATACAAAACTCAAAGTAAGATGCACAGTTCCACAGAATATATAGAAAGTTATAAACAACTTGGTCTTTAAAGTTCCAAAAATGACAGTGAGCGAGAAAACTAATTCATCAAACTTTCCTATGAGCTCTAATATCACACGTGTCTGACAATTAGGGAACTTAAATATCCTGCTCATGAAGGCAATTACTTAAATGGCCAACTGCTATATTTACGAATGTTATTCAGAAAAACCATCATGTAGTTCCTTCCGAACGACCAGCTCTCACCAAATGTGTAACATCGGAGGTCTACAAAACGTAGAACCAAAATATTCAGATACATATATTCGACCCTGACCAACTATAAAATCAAAATTTGCACTGGTAGCTAGCATGAAAGAAATGATAACCCTACGGGGTTGGCCCGGTGGTCAAGGCCTGGGACCTCAGGGTTTGCTCACTCCCAAGTTCTCGGTTAAAAACCTCTCAAGTGTAATCAACTCCTTTGGGGCTAGTCCATACGGAGCTTTGCTCCAGCATTACTTGGGCTCCCCGCAAATGGACTATAGGATTGGCCCCCAGTGTTAGTCGAGGTGTGCGTAAGCTGGCCCATACACAAAAAAAACTGAAAGAAACAATGGGATCTTATTTAATTTGCCATAATAGGACAGAATGGTGAAACAAGACGTGCATACATAAACTAAAATAGTCGGAATACCACTAGATTGAATTGAGTCGACACAGCGTACATACTAATTAATGCTCCTCCTCTTTTGGCTGAATCTAGATTTGACACGGAGGAGATTCGATCCCTAACTACCGGCAAGGTTAAGAGAACAACCCAGAGTGGGGTGCTATTATGCCAATGGCTATTAGGTCACATGTTAGCGAGCAGTCATCCTTGTTTCCTTAAAAAAGATCATTACTCAAAAAGGACACACTATTATCTACTTATGTTTTCTCATTCATTCAGTTGATATTTCGTGTAAAATATTAACCCAAGATTTAGTGCAAATTACATCATATCAACTGCAAGAACCATTCTCTTGCTGAAGGAATGTAATCTTTCTTCCTTTTACAGTTTTACCATAATTTGTAGGGCTGCAACAAAAATCAAAGAACCGCTGAACCGGTCCGAAGTCCGAACCAAACCAAACCATACATTTTGGTCTGGATCCGTGGATTAATGGTCTAGACACGGTTTGAAAATTTTGAGAATCGTGGTATATGGTTCTGTCCATGGATTTTGCTCATACATATTTATACATATGATATGGGTATACATTTATTTATACTCACAAGATACATTAAACATATATACTTAGTACATCTTATTTTTATTTTCAAAACTTGAAAACTTTGAGGAGTTTAGTGGGAGCATATGCCGATTAGAATCGAAACAGAGCTTTACCTAAAAACACAAACAACAGTGGCATTAATTGAGATCTATCTACAAGATTAGTGAGCCATGAAAAACAAGCAATTTGACTCTAAGATATTATCAGATTTTAGCATTTGGTTTGGCGTCCCATGCCAAAATGTCATCGACCCACATATTCTCAAGTTTTGGCTCAAAGCTCCATATGATTAGCGAGCAAGGAAAAACAAGCAATTGACTGTTAATTGAGAGCCAACAGAAGTAGGCATAAAACCGGAACCGAACCGTGGTTTACGGATTGGTCCGGTTTGGTCCGGACACAGTTCTCAATTTCTAAGAACCGTGAACAACAGTTCAGTCCTCGAATTCCTATGAAACTGCACGGATTCAAACACAGAAACATGGAGCCAACAATATCCACTCATGATCTCATGCCTTCCGACATGTTTAACCATTCCACCAAGTTGACTTTTTTTATCTAGAAGTAAGTTGACTTCTTATCAGAACAAGCCAAACATTTATACCCATACTTTGAGCTTCCATAATTAAACTTATATAGACTTTTCCAACTCTCATATGCATTTAGTCAACACCACTAAAATATTTCAGAAGAGCCTCCAAGTGCTGAATGTCAAAGTTCCCATAGAATTTATATTGCCAACAAATAGCGCTAATTCCGGCTACAATAATTTAGGAAATTTTAAACAGTAACATCACCATTGCAACGGTTGAAGACTCAAAGCTAAACTTCCAACACAAATGATAAATCCACAAAAAAAAGTTAAGTGCCACTTAAAAGAGCAAGGGTTTAAATATCAGCCATATTGTATAGGCCCATACGCAGCGGTTTTTGAGCCCTCCATTATTATTACACCCCGACAGATACCAGTAAGATAAAAAAAAAAAAGAAAAAAATATATTCACATGCGTATCTGCCTGTTACTGTTATGTTTCCGTCATTTTCCAATTAAGATACTCAACTGTCACGGGTTATTTCAGCGCTTTGAATTCCATTTTCTTTGTCGAAAATGATTCTTAAAATTTCACAATCGCAACAACAGATTCTCGTTACGTCTCTCGAAACCGTCACACCACGACCATTACCCTGTCGATACAGTCACTTTAAAACCATGGGAAAGAGAGACAAATTCACTAGCGGACATGTAACGGGCTTTGAGCCTTTCCGATACCATTACAACCTGATATAATGGTGAGATGGAAAATTGCATGCGCATACGGGCTTTGAGCCTTCCGATTTTATTTTTTTTTGATAAGCGCCTTCCGAAATTATTACAACCTAATATACCGGTGAGATGGGAAATTGCATGCGTATCACAGGTTCCCGTTTATGTATCGCTCATTACCGATCACAATCCTTACTGATACGAGTTATTTAGACACTTCGAAATTATTTTTTTTCAAAAACTAATTTTTAAAATTTCACGACTAAGACAACCGATTCCGTAACCCCGAGACGTACTCCCGCTACTGTTACCATTACACCGCGCCCGTTACGGTTACGAGTCCCGATACGGTTATCTAAAACCCCTGATGGAAAGAGAGAGAAACTCACCATCCAAAATCGTTACCCAACGACATCGTTTGGCTACCTTCGGAGGGGAACAGTAGCTGGTACTTAGAGTCTACCCTCATCTTCTGCCTCTCCAAGTCACTGCTCGCTAGCAGCCGGTAGTACTCCAAGCTCCTCCGCTCCGGCCACGGAGCGGACGACGCCATTCCTTTCCTGGAAACCCTAAGGGCCTTCACTTCGTCGGAGAACCTGTGGACGAGCCTCGAGGAGAACGTCGCGGCCGCCGCGACGCATTCCGTCAGCAGGAACGCCGCCGCGAGAACCCCAAGGAGTCTCCGAGGCGACATTGCGGAGAGGAGTAGAAATCTAGGGTTGTTTGAAGTGGAGAGAAGGTTGCAGAGAGAGATCTGTGTTCGTAGGGCAGAAAGAGAGAGATTAGGGTGACGGAAGGAAAGAGAGAGAGAGAGAGACGGGTGGAAAGAGTATGACGGTGAGGTGTAAACTTGAGAGAGAGAGAGAGACGGGTGGAGAGAGAGTGTGAAGGCGAAGTGCGGAGTTGTCCGCAGGATTGGAAAGAGTGTGTTTGTAAAAATGGGCGCTATTAACCCAATTTTGGAACACAATACTAGTAAATAAAAATGAGTTGAAAACCGATGGATGTGTGTGAGTCTATGTACATCGAAATGAGTCAAAAGCTGGTGGATGGGTGTGAGTCTATATATATCGAACGATTTTGTTGAAAATAAACACAATTGTGGAGTAATTTTTTGATAATTTCATTCATCGTAGTTGTACAATATATATAGTACAAACATTAACAAGGAAAGAATACAAGATTACATGGAAATATTCTACACTTATGGCATAAAATAAGATTACACAATTAAGGATATTGACCAAATCAAATATTGACTAAATCATATCCTTAATTCTAGCACTCCCCCTCAAGTTGGAGCATGTATATCGCACATGCCTAACTTGTCTAAAGAGTGACTAAAAACACTGCTGGCAACAGCTTTGGTAAGGACATCGGCTAGTTGGTCTGCAGACTTCACAAACGGGAAAGCAATGATTCCGGCTTCAAGTTTTTCTTTAATGAAGTGCCTATCAATTTCCATATGCTTCGTCCGATCGTGTTGGACTGGATTATGAGCAATCTCTATAGCAGAAGTGTTGTCACAATACAGCTTCATTGTCTCCTGAGAGTGAATACCCAAATCCTTAAGCAAGTTCCTCAACCATAGTAACTCACATACTCCAAAAGCCATGCCTCTATATTCAGCTTCTGCACTTGACCTTGCTACCACCTGTTGTTTTTTACTCCTCCAAGTCACAAGGTTGCCCCCTACAAAAGTAAAGTATCCTGATGTAGATTTTCTGTCGTCAGATGAACCAGCCCAATCTGCATCAGTGTAACCTTCTACCTTCAAGTGATTATTCTTGCTGAACAATAACCCTTTACCCGGAGCAGACTTTAAATATCGCAATATGCGTTCCACAGCATCCATGTGAGGTTTACGAGGATCATGCATAAACTGGCTTACTACGCATACTGAATAAGCAATATCTGGCCTAGTATGGGACAAGTAAATTAATTTTTCCACAAGTCTCTGGTATCTTGCTTTATCAGTAGAAGTTGCATGTAAACAATTAAACAACTTGTGATTTTGTTCAATAGGGGTATTTGCATGCTTACATCCAAGCATACCTGTTTCAGTTAACAAGTCAAGAACGTATTTTCGTTGAGACAAGAAAATACCATTCTTTGAGCGGGCTACCTCGATTCCGAGAAAGTATTTTAAATCTCCAAGTTGTTTCATTTCAAACTCTAAGGCCAAGTGTCGTTGTAAGCTCTCAATTTCTTCTTGATCATCTCCTGTCACCACCATGTCATCAACATATATAATCAAAGTAGTAATTTTACCCATTCGATGCTTTAAAAACAACGTATGGTCTGAGTTGCTTTGTTTATATCCGAAGCTCTTCATAGACTTGGTAAATCTACCGAACCAAGCTCTTGGAGACTGTTTTAACCCATACAACGCCTTTTTAAGTTTGCATACCATTGTAATATCTGAGTATTTTTCCACACCTGGAGGGGGATCCATATACACTTCCTCTGTAAGATCTCCATGTAAAAAAGCATTTTTTACATCAAACTGAAGAAGTGGCCAATCTCGGTTCACCGCCAAAGACAGGAGCACTCTAACTGTATTAAGTTTGGCAACAGGTGCAAAAGTTTCCTGATAGTCAACCCCATAAGATTGCGTATATCCTTTCGCAACCAATCGAGCTTTATACCTCTCAATTGTCCCATCTGCTTTATGCTTGACCGCAAAGACCCATCTACATCCCACGGTCTTTTTTCCTTTCGGTAAAGTCACAAGCTCCCAAATATCATTTTTCTCAAGCGCTGTCATTTCTTCTGCCATGGCTTGAGTCCATCTATCATCTGCTAGAGCCTCCTGCATTTTACTAGGAATAGGAACAGATGATAACTGTAGCACATAAGACGCATATGACTTGGACAGTTTTTGACAAGACACATAATTACTAATGGGGTATCTAACGTTGGATTTAGGATCAGGCTCATATTTAACAGGTGGTACACCACGATTAGAACGAGGCGGAAGACGATATTGAGACACTTGAGTTTCAGAAAAAAGATCATCACTACCAGTGGAGTTAGGGTTAGTGGATACCTCTGGAGGAATCTCAGAAGAAGACTGGCTCAGTGGTTGTGTTGAATTGTTGGGAGGCATTGTACTATCATGAAGAGCATTATCTTCAGTATGAGACGTCTCTGGTTCAACAACCGATAACTCTTCCATTTCATCTGAAAATTCACCCTGTCCTGAAGAATCTCCGGACGAAGAAATATTTTCTGAGGTAAAAAATGCTTCCAGTTCTGCATAATTTATCACTTCGTCTGAATTCTCCCCTGGAAATGGTAAATTAGGAATTGGCGCCCTGTAAAAAAGTTCGGTCTCGTGGAAAGTAATATCCATGGAAACATAAAGCCTTCGAGTTTTTGGATCAAAACACTTGTAGCCTTTTTTATTGTTTCCATATCCCACAAAAACACACTTCAAAGCACGAGATTCAAGCTTAGTCCGTTGGCGAGGATGCAAATGAACATAAACCACACACCCAAAAATTCGTGGAGCCAAAAGTACTACCGGTGGGAGAGTGCAATGGTCAGAAAGGGCATCCAATGGTCTTCGAAAATTAAGAACACTGGATGGCGTACGGTTCATTAAATAGACTGCCGAATTCAAAGCTTCACCCCACAAGTAAATAGGAACATGACCCCCAATTAAAAGAGACCGAGTAATTTCCAATAAATGTCGATTTTTTCGCTCTGCGACACCATTTTGTTGAGGAGAATCTGTGCAAGATGTTTGGTGAATAATCCCTTCAGAGTGCATAAATTCCATCAATTCTTTCTTTTCGTACTCACCACCATTATCAGAACGAAAGACTTTTATTGGAACACCAAACTGAGTAGTTATCATTTGATGGAACATGCGAAAAATTGAACATGCGAAAAATTGAACAAACATCACTCTTGTATTTCATTTGATAAACCCAAGTCATGCGAGTGCAATCATCAACAAAAGTTATAAACCACCTCATCCCATTAAGAGTAGAAATTGGGGCCGGTCCCCAAACATCTGAATGAACTAATGAAAAAGGTAAATCTGTTTTATGATCACTCAAATGAAATTTAGTACGATGGCTTTTTGCTTTCACACAAGTTTCGCAAACAAAATCTGAAAGATTACATCCATGAAACAAGGATGGAAATAATTTCCTAAGATAGCCAAAGGAAGGATGTCCCAATCTCCTATGCTATAACCAAATTTTCTCCTTTTTTTTATTCATCGAATCTCCATTTACCACAAGAGCGTGCCCTTTTTTATCGGATTGTTGGAATCCATCTTCAAGATAGTACAATCCGCCCATTTGTCTACCACTGCCAATCTTCTCCCGAGTATGGATGTTCTGAAAGACACAGTGAGTAGGAAAAAATAGAGCAACACAATCATGAGATTTGGCTAATTGATTCACAGAGAGAATATTACAATTTAACGACGGCACAAATAAGACATCATGGATTTTTAACGTGGAAGATAATGGAACTGTACCAACTCCAAGAACCGGAGATGATACATCATTAGCAGTGGTGATAGTGGCTTTGGAACATTTAGGAGATAAATGACTAAACTTATAACGATCACAAGTCATATGGTCTGTTGCGCCAGAGTCAATTATCCAATTACTATTTCCAGTAAAAGACATACCAGACTTAGCAGTGAATGCAAGGGTTGTGGCTAGATTTGCTTTTGGATCAGAGTTCGCCTCCTTATAACCCCAACGTTTTCTCCCACGGATTTTATTTCGGGCATTCAAAGACCACTCCACATAATTGGTACCGTCCAGCCGTTCCGGAGTGATGAGAGAGGATGTTTCCTGCATATGGAGACCAGACACAATAGTCGAAGATTCGTTCTTCTTTGATGATTTAGCACCACTTACTTCAGCCATGACGGCACTAGAAGAAAATTTTGCAGCGGAATGATATGAACAGAAACACCAACAATTGTGAATACAGGACCTACTTCAATTCCTAGAGTTTAAGAAAAGGAGATTGAAGGTGGTTTTGATACCATGAAAATAAACACAATTGTGGAGTAATTTTCTGATAATTCTATTCATCGTAGTTGTACAATATATATAGTACAAACATTAACAAGGAAAGAATACAAGATTACATGAAAATATTCTACACTTATGGCATAAAATAAGATTACACAATTAAGGATATTGACCAAATCAAATATTGACTAAATTATATCCTTAATTCTAGCATTTGTATAGACTTGTGTTTAGAGTTTCTGTTAAACGAACACGCTCGTTGTTCAGCTCTAGAGATGCTTTTGAATTGCGAGGTACTTCGTTAGTACCCTGATGAGTCTTTTCGTGAGCTAGTTCCTTGTGTTCTCCTGAGCTGGTTCCGTGTGCTAACTTGAATAAGTGCATTTCTATGTTCGAAGGAAAATAAGAGGAGATTGTTCGCAGCGCCGGCAACTATTTCTAGTTGTTCTCGGGGTTCTTGTTTTCATTGAGAACTCCATTCTCTCTTAGAATATAGAGAAATTTGACAAGAACGGGTGTCAATTACCAAAAACGACTCGACCACTAACTTCGTCCTGTGAGAGAAAATTCTCCTAATAGGGATGCGAAGATTGCTCTAGACTATTTTTTTGTTAAGGATTGAGTTAGGAATCCAATGTTTATCAAGAGGGTAAGGGAGGGATCACCGGATTAGATTCCAACTTAGTCTGGAAATGTTATTTTCTAGTTGAGTTTGTTATTAGGAATCACAATCCTATTTTGATCTATTTCAAACACATGAATCATAAAGATGTGAGATCACATTCACATTCATTACTAGTACTCCTACACACTGAAACATGAAATATAACATCATATTAAGTGGAAATATTATCCCTCAATTACGGACTTTGAGTTGGTGCTATACAGTAAGGTGCACAGTATCGTGTTGTACACCTCCGAGCCGTCGAATCGTGCATCCGACGACTCGAATCTCATCTCGACAAACCAACGATTGAGAGCCGTTGAGATGAGATCCGAGCCGTCGGATGCACGATCCGATGGCTCGAAGGTGCGCAGCACGGTGCTGCGCACACTACTGCACAACACCATCCCTCAATTCCTCACTTACCCTTAATAATCTTAAAAAATAAGTACTTATTTCACATTTTTAAACTAAAAAATAATGTAAATGAAAAATAATTTTTTAATTTTTTTGCACCGTATTAAAGATCTCAATGAGATCTTTCAAACTAGATCCATATTGCATATTTTTACATTTTAATAAACCTATTATTTTTGAGTTTGAAATTGTTTTCTTAAAAAATAAGTACTTATTTCACGTTGCGGAACGGGGCCTATACCCTAATGAGTGTTCTCATGAGCTAGTTATGTGTGTTCTCATGTGCTAGTTTCGTGTGCTAAATCGAATTAAGTGCATTTCCATCTTCGAAGAATAACTAGAGGAGATTGTTCGCAGCGCCGATAACCCTTTCTGGTAGTTCCTGCCTTTCTAGTGTCCTTGTTTTCATTGAGAACTCCTTTCTCTCTTAGAATATCAAGAAAGTTGCCAAGAACAGGTGTCAATTACCGAAAACGACTAGACCATTAACTTCGTCCTGCGAGACAAAATTGTCTTAGTAGGGATGCAAAGATTGCTCCTAGGCCATTTTTGTTAAGGATTGAGATTGCTCCTAGACTATTTTGGTAAGGATTTATGATGTAGAACACGTGAAAGGCCAAATTTCATGATCAATTGGATTGGTTGAAGTCTCAGAAGCCCAAACGTTGTTTAATTACAAATTACCCGATTTGGCAACTTTCGGACGAGCTCAGATCAGACCCAATCTTGGTGAGCTAACTTATTTTCGCGCTGCGGTCAATACTCACCATCCTAAGTTGTGACTGGTGGTATTTTTCAGCCTAATTCTTTCGTTTTAGGCCTTCAATTGGACGTTTTTGCCATTTTAGAAAATATTTATTTCGTTAATAACTTTTAGCGTATAATTCCGTAGAAGTTTATTCTTTTTGGGAAAGTCTTATTTTTCTTTCATTTTTTCAATTTTATTATTTTCCCTAAATTTTGGGAATTTTCATTTTTGAGTTAAGGTTTTGCTAGGGTTACGTCTTTTTTCCTATAAAATGGATTGTAACCTAATGTTTAAGCAGTTTTTTTATCAATAATATACAAACTTTGTCTCTTTATCTCATGTACTCGAGTTTATCATTCGTTTGATTAATACGCAACTAATCTCCTTATTAATTTCACTGCGTCAATTTAGTTAGGAATCTAAGGTTTATCATGAGGGTAAGGGAGGGATCACCATATTGGATCCTAATTTGCAAATGTTATTTTCCGGTTGAATTTGTTATTAAGAATCACAATCATATTTTGATCTATTTTAAATATAGAAATCATATGGATATGACGTCACATTCACATTCAATATTGATAAAATACTGAAACAGGAATCATATCCTCTTAATAATCTTAATTTCATGGCTCAGTTCATAAAAAAATTTTAAAAGTTAGATCTTTTTCGTTTTGGTATTTGGATTTTGGACATTTTCTCAGCGCACGGTTCCTAATAAATTTTCTCTAAATCATTACTATCATTTTTCTTTCTATCCCCCTTGGGTTTTGGACCTTTCTCTCAACGCACGGTCTCCAATAAATTTTTTCTCAATCATTACTCTCATTTCTCTATATATCTATTTCCACTCAAAATCCAAAATCCAAATACCAAAACGAACAATGTCTTAGGTCTACATAAATTGCTAAAACACATGTTTCCTACACAAGACCACTAAATCAATCAAAACGCATGAATACAATTTGCCTCAAGTATTGAGTTGATTGGAATTTAATTATTGACAATCATAATTACTTTCCCTCTCAAGATCCCGTCATCCCAATATAGCCTTGGATTCTATTGCACCATGAGAGACGAAGGAAGAGAAAATGTTAAATAAAATGACTAGATGTAGGAAATTACCGCCATCTAAAACATTTTGCACATTTCCTTTTTCAATTGAATTTGTTTTTAATTACGTACTTAGTTTCACATTTGTTTTCTTCTCCGCTGCAGGCCTATTTTTTCAAAAGTGCTAAATTCCTTTTTTTTTTTTTGGTCACCTTCTCTACAGGAGTAGTAACTACTTCTCTTCTTTTTATAATGTTTCCTTGAATTGTGTGAGGGGGTAAATTTGTTACCATAAGTTATCAGCATAAATCAAAAGAAAATAAAAGAAGAAAATTAGAATTTCCGTTTGATCGAAAAAAAGAGAAAAGAAAATTACAAATGAATTAATTAGCGATTCGCTCGTCCTCGGGGTATAGAAAAGCCGCCGACGATGGTTGTCAAGTAATCGCCGACCATTTGGAGGGGTCCAAGAACATAAGCTCCAAGGATGGATTGTCAGCTCAGAAAACTTCTCCAAAATAGTTGACAAACCAAGGAACCCGTTATCGAGCTGAGGAGAAAAGAGTCCTTGAATAGTTGACAAGTAGCAAAGCTTCTCCAAAATGGTTACTCGGTGTCCCATCATTGCCAACCAATCAAAAAATAAGCTAGATTGACAAATAGCAGGATAATGTAGGAGTGTTCAAGAAAAACGTTCGAACCGTAAAATCGGTCGGATCCGGACCGAACCGTTCTATTTGGTCCGGTTCTACGATTCTGTGGTCAGGTTATGGTTCCAAAAAAACAAGAACCGTTAATTTTGGTTCGGTTACTGGTTCCCAATTAAAGAACCGAAGTTAGAACCGGACCGGACCATTTAGAACTAATATATATAATTATATAAAAATAAATATGTGTAAAGATTGGTCTACTTTTGGAACATGGAAGAAGTTAGTGCTGCTGATTTAAGTGATATTTTGGGCATTGGAGCTGTTGTTCTTTACTTCAAGATGTGCTGCTATATTTTACAGTTTATGATATATGTTTAATTTTAGTCCTAAATATAATGGGTCATAAATGTTTTTCTGTCGCTGAATTTAATATTTCATAAGTGGTTTTGGCTTATTTATTGGTGGTTTTCGTCAATGTTTTTCGGCTGAGTGTCAAGTATTTCGTGAACTATATTGGATTTTGATTTTTATTAAAATGTCTATTATTATTTTATGAGTTATTTGAGGCTTTAAAATTTTAATTTTGTGAGTTTATATTTTGTGAATAAGGGTTTGGATGCTAATTGGATAGAACCGGAACCGAACCAAAATCGGACCGATTTTGCGGTGCGGTTCTGGTTAGGTTCCACGCATATATTGGTTAGGTTCTGGATCCCAATTTTCTAGAACCATTGAAAATGGTCCGATTTCTGATTTTCTAGAGAACCAGACCAATCCGAACCGTGTACACCCCTAGGATAATGCAGAAATCCTAGCCGTACCGACCAATTTCAAACCGAAACCGTACCGACGGCCGCTTCGGGCTGTCTCCGGCCACCGGACGGCCGATCCGAGCCGTTCAAAAATTCTAAAAAAAAAAACCGAGTGGCCTTACGCGGGAATAAACGGCATCCGATGTATGTAGAGTGGTTAGATCGAGTACCCTATTTTTCGTGTATACTCGTGTATATATGTATACGCAAAAACTAGGGTACTCGATCTAACCACCCTACACATATCGGATGCCGTTTATTCTCGCGTAGGGCCCCTCGGTTTTTTTTTTTAGAATTTTTGAACGGCTCGGATCGGCCGTCCGGTGGCCGGAGACAGCCCGGAGCGGCCGTCGGTACGATTTCGGTTTGAAATTGGTCGGTACGGCTAGCACTTCTCAGGATAATGTACCCATATCACAGATCTTAATAACAATATTATATTAATAGTTGTTTTCAAGGGATTACTCACGCACAGAAAACTTCCTCATATATATATACGCAAACATATACAAGATGAAAAACTCTCTGAGAGCCACATTCCGGCTCACCGCTAGGAGCCACACCGGCTCGCCACTAAACCTCACCCACTCAAGACTACATTTTGCTAATTAACCCACAATCTTACACTGAGAGTTTGTTCCGCAAACGAAAAAAAATTCTTATTTTTTAAAAAGGCAATTTAAAGTTCAAAAATTATGATTTTATTGAAATCTAAAAATATGCAATATGGATCTTGTTTGAAAATCTTTTATACGATCGATGCAAAAAAAATTGAAAAATTATTTTTCATATACATCATTTTTTAGTTTGAAAATGTGAAATAAATTTCTTATTTTTTAAAAAAATTTCTGGAACGGGACCTGAGCATTACAAAGCATTATATAGGCAAAAGGGAGGGAGAATTAGTACGAAGAGCATTGAATGCTCTTTTCATGCGTGAGGGAGAGTCAAGAAATCTTCTGCAATCCCAGCAAATCCAGCAGCAGCCCATGTGGAGAAATCAGGAAAAGTCAACAATAGTACTCGTAACTTTTAACCATGTCTAAGGCAATTAATGAGTAGTTTTGGGTGGTTTGCCATTTGCCTACAAATACGAGAAACATAGGCAGCAAGCAGCACAAGGCATGCGAGAAATACCTAAAGAATGCAGTAAGAGAAAATGTACAGTATTTCCCTATCCCTTTTCTACACTTAGGCTCCGTTTCAGAACACTTCTAAAAAAATAAGTACTTATTTCACATTTTCAAGCTCAAAAATAATGTAAATGAAAAATATTTTTTCAATTTTTTTTACACCGTATTAAAGATCCCAATGTGATCTATCAAACAAAATTCAAAAAAATAATTTGCGTAAACACATGATTTTTAAGCTTGAAATTGTCTTCTTAAAAAATAAATACTTATTTTCCTTTCCGAAACGGAACCTTATTATAAGTTCCTGTGAGTTCTTGGACCAGCAGGTTTTGTCCATAGTTAGTTTTCTCTCGAGGGAAAACTAACTGTTTCTCAGAGGGCATGCAGATCTAGTCTCACCACCCGAAGTGCTGTTAACGGTATTTTATCTTGCATAGATCGAATAGGTTGTAGTTGTACGGAGGATAATCACGTCTTCCAATCAATAATCCAATCATCTGTGGGAACATCAGAGATCACACTCTGAACACATTACACAGAATGAGCATTGTAATGCACGCCTAGGAGTGGAGTAGCTTAGTTTAGTGTGAAGCTTAGAATTAATTAGAAGAACAAAGCTTGGTGATTAGCTTTCAGTTTAGATTGAAAGTTAATTAATTTCGAAGCCAAGCGTTTAGGTTAAGAGTAAGCAAAGTGTTTCGAGTGTGTGCGTTGTTCAGAATTTTGTTCTTGTTAATTTGTCGCCCGTATTTTAAGCTAGAGGATAATTCGCGCAATCGCAATTGCTCAAAAGTATTTTTCAATAGCCCAATTTTATTTTTACTGAATTCTTACTGATAATTAAGAAGAATATTACTCTCTCCGTCTCAATTGAATTCCAAATTTTTAATGGTCCATCATCATTGCATTTACATTATAGAGCAAGTATTTTGATGTCCTCTCTTCACCGAGACATTTTTTTTTGGACAGCGGAAAATATCCAAAAGCATCAAAAGAAAAACGAATGGGGTATATCGGACCATCGATAAGAACTTTTTCACAAACAACGATCACAAAATCGTGCTTAGCCGAGATGTGACTCCTTCGTACAAATTCAAATCCGGACGGCAACGAATACTTGTGTGGATCCACCCTTCTTACGTCTATCGAGTATTGAATATAAAATGCGGTGTCATTAGACTTTTTTTTTTTTTCAATCGGCAATGTTATTGACGGACCGAGGGACGGGCTGCACAGCATGCTGCGCAGACGCTGGCGCGACCTTGCCGGCATTGATCTGAAGATCGGAGACGTCCACTGTGTAGAGCTCGTCAAAACCATTGGGAAAAAAAGGAAAGAATCATAATGGATACGAAGCACTGGATCAAAACCACTGAATCCATTTTTTTAAGTTATATGTACTCCGATTAGGCACTTAATAATATTTGATTAAGTTAATTTTTGATACACTTATAATACTCGACGAGCTCTACGTAGTGGACGTCTCCGATTGTCTGATCGATGCCGGAAAGGCCGCGCAGCACGGAGCTGCACAGCAGAGTCCCCGGATCCGTTATTGACTGCTGCCTCTGTTTCGATCGAGCAGCGAAGACGCGCCACGTAGGTGGTCCCCACCGGAACTAATTGCTTACGTGTCAGAGACAAGAACGTGCATTGATTGACGGAGGGGCGGATTGTCTGACACGCGGGGCCTTGTTTCTACTTTTTGTCTCTTGCGTTTGCTTTTTGCTTTTGTCAGGTTGTTTAGTATACGGTTCCTCAAGTTTTAATGGACCTATTGGAAAAAGAGAGAGTACGTTCGATTTGGGATTTTGGATTTGGATACTGATTGTGTAACTTTCTTTTTTGTTAACACCACTCTTCTAAAATTTTGGATTTGGATACTAATTTTATCACTCCTTTTTTTGTTAACGCCACTCCCCTGAAAGTGTATTTTTGGGTGCAAAAATATACTTTCATGGGAGTGACGTTAACAAAAAAAAGAGTGACAAAATCATTTCCCTGGATTTATAGGTAATTGTGGCTGATTTGGATTAAAAAGTCATTTTGACTTCTTCTTTTTTGTTTTCACTCAAAATTTTTTCGAATTTACTAGTTTAGCGTCAAACTTTTGTGACTTATTGATTCATCTCAACGAGAATAATCGAAAAAGAAAAAAATTATAATCGAAACTCATAAATTTTTTCAAAAAAAAGACAAGAATAAGTAAAAAATGACGTCTTTTTGACTTATTTTTGTCTTTAATAAAAAATTGTGAGTTTTGATCAAAAAATTTACTTTTCTGATTCCTCTCGTCAAGACGAATCAATAAATCAGAAAAGTTTGACGCAAAATAAACAAATGCAAAACAAATTCAAAAAAAGACAAAAAAAATAAGTTACTTAACTTTTCAATCCAAACCCACCCTTAGTGTAAAAAGAATAGAATAATAATTAAAAATAGTGGTAATGATTGAATAGAGATAGAGAGAGAAAAATGAAAGTAATAATTGAAGAGAAATAGAATAATGATTAGAATCCAAAATCCAAAACCCTTAAACTAACTGGGTCATAGTGATTTTCGCACTCCTCATATTGTTAACCGCACTCTTAATGGAAGTGCGAAAATTAATTAATATTGATTTTCGTACTCTTCAAAATTAACAATTTGGAGAGTGCGAAAATCAACTCTCAAACTATAGCCAATCTCTCCTCCATAAGCGGACTAAATACGTGTAAATATTTTTACATTAGATAAGTTAACAATTTGGGGAGTGTAAAAATCAATTCTTAAAATGCAGCCAGTCTCTCCTCCATAAGCGGACTAAATACGTGTAAATATTTTAACATTAGATAGGCGGTGTGATTTGAACACTGGATCTATTGTCTACTTTGATACCATATTAGATTATTAATTACCAACTCATCTAAAAGCTTAAGCTGTTAGAGGAAGGGACAACTTTATTATGGAAAAATGATATTGACACTCCAAAAATTGATGCTGGCCCTCCAAAATCAGTGTAATTCCAAAGCACTTTCCTTTGTTTTTTGGATGGCCTACGTCAATTTTTAGAGTGTTAATACCATTTTTCTTTTATTATTTATACCTTCAACAATGTTCAATGGAGATCTTGAAAAGAAGAGGAAAAAGAAACTTATTGATGGTGGCGTTGACTTCACCCTGTTCGTGAAATACATGATACATCCATTCTTTACGTGAAGGAATTGCTCTAACCAGCCTTTTAGGTGTGAGCATGTCTCACTAATTTTTCGTGATTGATATCTTGCCAATCGAAAGATTGACTTTCGGATTGGGAATGATATTATTTTTAACTTTGTTAGAAATTTAATGCCGTTTTCCTAATTCCTATTAATTTTTGTAACAATTTCAAAGTACAAAGATTAATAAAATGATTTTGCCGTTATAAAAAAAAAAAAAAAACACTGTGTTTTAAGCTGCTATCTTTTTTGAATCACAAATAGCAGTGTAAACTTGCAACTTTTTTGTATGAACAATACTGTTGGATACCTCTAGCTTATGTGAGAAACGTATATTACGTACCAGACTTATGTTAGGAACATGTGCGAAAAATTGAGTCCCACATCAGATAAATAGAAAAATAGTTGAACCTTAATATACAATTGAATGACTTACCACTTTTTGTAACCACAATTAGCAATTACCAAACACGATCATGTTTTTCGTGCAAAGCCGTAGGAGCTCGCCTAGTGTAACAATAGGTGTGGGAGAACGAAGGTAAAAAAAACATTGGAAGTAATCTGTTGCCATATTCAATTCTTCGCATTACAAGAAAACTGAAAACATAAATGTAATTTCCTCTGTTGACAAATTTTGATGCAAATGTTCAATTACACCCAATGAATCAAATAATAAAATGTACACTCGAATAGTATAATACAAAATAAACACCTTATTTTCCTCTGAATTTGACCAGCACACCAATATCAACACATAAAATGCAAAGGAGAATTGCCCAAGAAAATAGTACAAAACAACTTACAAAAAATTGCTCCAGCAAGTGACATTGCCATACTTTAAATGGACACTACAAAAGGGTAAATCTCCAGCAGCCTATATACATTGAAGTAAAATTAAGCTCAAAAAACAAACAAGAAATTACCGTGTTCCGAAAGCTTTGGTTGTAGCTAAGTAACAAGAACATCACAATTAGGCATTACTTGTTAGCCCACTTGAATTCTATTTCCAGATTCCGCGAAGGCCCACTTTTGCTCTCCGGTAACAGAGTGTACTCGCCAGCTACTGACCCCAGCATCACAACACGATCAATCTGGATTGTTACTTTTCCGAATGAGCTCTGCCAAGAGATTAACCGGAAACAATGTTAAGTGACACATCAAGTAAACATCTAGAGCAAAGAATTTTGAACAAGATTACTATTTTGAAAAAGATTTTCCGGCTCATTTACCTTTCCCATTTTGCTTTTATTCTTGCAAGAAATATGAAGCTTCTGGCCTTTTGGTGGACTTTCAAAGGACCATGCAAAGCTCTCATCCCACTCTGGATTAGGACCAGTTGATACCACCTGTTGGCAAATGAAGACAGAATTTGTTACCCCATGTTTGAAGCACTGGAAGAAGAGGGGCTAGTGAAACAGAAGAAAATATTATTTCTCATGAAAAATACCAGAGAAGGATATCCCCATACTATCACTTTAGAGTTTGGACCATTCGGGCTGATGAACATCTACACATGCGATCACTTTTTGGACCATTCTCGTGACTATCTGCATATGTGATCACCTTCTATCTCTTAACTTTTTTATTTATTTTTATTTTTTTGGCAAATGTCAGAAGTTGTATTTAACTGTGAGGCGAAAGCCTACATAACAGAGAGGAATCCTATGGGGGCAAATGGGCGTCCACAGACCGGACAAACCATTAGAGAGGGCAATCAGAGCACAGCATCTGGAGCCCTATTTCAAACTCGCCTAGCGAAATCAGGTTTGCAGAAAATAAAACTAATACCAAGCAATAATTTTACCTTGTTAGTATTTTGGCCTTTTCAGTAATTTACGTATGTTGTTTTGGTCAACGCCTTTTTCTTTTTCTTTGGAACTATGGTCAACACCTCAATATTTGACTAATAATTATTAAGAGCAGGATGTGTCCATCTATCTCAGGCCTGAAAACATTCTCCTGTAATCTCAGTTACAGATGTATCTTTCCAACCTCTATACAAGTGGGACTAAAGTTTTCTAGTAAGCACCTGAACAGCAAAATCCAAGTAAATGTATAGCGACACAGTTGGACTCCCTATTGAATTTCAAAGATATTAGAACCTATTACTCTACTTGATTTACCCACATTCACATTTGTCTAATGCAGCATAGCCCCAATTCTGCAAGCACAGCCCACAACGGCAGCATGGGTTTGTCTATGGCTATATCATTCTGTAAAAATACTTTGAAGCAATTCAGAACCTGTTGACATTTAAAATCTTTTCCTGCCTTGAATTAATTAAAAATAGAGTCTATTTGCTCCTTCTACAGCCACTTGAGTTTTCCTTTTTTCTTGAAACTCCAGAAGTTTTCCTTTTTTTGTTGAATTCACGTTTTATTTTTTGGATTAATCATCCGTCTCAACGATAGGAGTCTAAAAAGTAAAATTTATAGCGAAAAGCAAAAAAAAAATTCACTAAAGACGAAATATACCAAATAGCTGGTATTTTTTTGTCTACAGTGTCGTCTTATATGAACTTTTTTCAACTTGGTCCACATTTTTATACTTTTCCGATTCCTCCCGTTGAGAGAAACGATCAAATCCCAAAAATAACGATGAAAAGCTAAATAAAAATGTCGAAAAGTAAGTTCAGTCAAAAAATACCAAATACAAAAATATTAGTGTGAACTTAAAGGTGGCTGGCTAGAGGTGTATTATTCAGAATTTTTAGCATTTTTTGTGGTCAGCTTCAAAATTGTAAAGCACTTCCATCCAGTAACTTAAATTATAAAACATGACGAAGCTACACCATCAAACAAAAGGAGAACAAGGAATCGTGGACCATAACAAAAGCATCATACCTGTGTTTGCCTTGGTGGAGTGTTGCCAAGTGTAAGCTTGCAATACACACTTGGGTTTCCAACGGACTGCTTCATATTGTTGCCACGCTTAATTATTACCACCAATGTCCCGGGTAAACACTGCAAAAGATATTCTGCCTTCTCCTGAAAACGAGGTGGGCCCGACTGGATTAAATACTGCAGCACAAGAATTCCATCAGCAGCAGCAATTGATTGCGCCCTTGAGACTTCAGCAGGGCATGCAGACCAAGCTTGCCTGAGAAGAAAAAGTGAGTCCAAGGCAGCTTCTTGAGTGGCCTCTGAGCCAGTTTTGAGGGATGTGATCAGATGGGGAATACTTAGTGTGGCAGGCTCAGTGGCTCTAAGGCGTGGGAAGTTGCTGAAGAGTGCATTCAAAGCTTTCAGATACTCTTCATTCACAGTTCCAGTGGCCCATAAGTCCTTCTCTAGGGCAGCTGCAAGACCAAACAACCTGATTAAACAACTGATTTTATTTTTGCCCGGAGTGCCATCCTAACAAGAAGCATCCTCGACGATTTTATAGGCTTATATCCAAATAGGCAGTAGCATTTAAATATAGTAAAGTAGCCAATCTTATATGTCATACTTCCCCTTGAGGTGCAAAAAATTCAACCTACCCCTGTAAGATGCAATGCACTTGAACTCAGCTCAGGTCCAGGGCAACTTTTAAGTTTAATCTTTTCTATATGGCGTATATGCATTTCGCCCTGAATGAAAAAAAATGTAGATTTCCTCATGAAGAAACAACAAAGAGCTTTGACAAAACATATGGTGTGGCTAAAGCCACCCACATAGCTCATCACTTTTTGTTGTCAGAAAGGTTCCTGTGACTCAAACCCACAACCAGTAGGCTAGGGTGGATAAAACTTGCCATCTCGTCATGTCACGACCCATATGACTTACAATGTACTTATGTAATAGGCACACGACCAATTCAGTGGTTACCAGTAAGATAATTCTATCCAAACACATCATTTATAATTGTGTCCTTATCTACCAATGTTGATACAAGAAACGTTAACGTCAGTAGAGGGCTGAAAATACCGTATGTAGTTACTAGTTGCCTACATTGTCGGAAAAGATATGCCTATTACAAGAGGCTAATATCAAAATGCCTATTACAAAAGGCCAATATCAAAATCTATTGAACACTTCAATACAAAAACTCCACCAGTGTTGGTAATAGGGGCATAATAGGGTACCGTAGGGAGAGGGAAGGGATTCAACATCCATGCACCAAAAAACGTGTGTTTGGATATGAAAGTTTGGCAAACAAATTACACCTAACCAATAAATAACAGAAACCTATAAAGGAACATAAAAACTCTGATACCAAACCTCTGCTTCTAGGAAAAAGTCTAGTTATAACAGGCAAAGAAGTTGCCATAAACCAAGAGACACTTGTAAGTCAAATCCAATGGCATGTGTATTCATGCCAATGAGAATGCAGACACATGCAAACAAGTAACTCAATCAGAACCAGACGAATTTTTCACAAAGAGATTAAAGAGGATTTACCAGTAATAGCTCTGACTGTTTCACTGGAAGCATACTCTTGAATAGTATTGTTCGAGAAGATAAGCTTAATAAACATGGCAGCCTGAACTGAAGTATCTGGATCACTCGAACCAATCAGATCGAGTACAACCTGAACACCACCAGCTTCTGCAACTGCTCTTTTATTTGATTTACTGTACATCACAAGGTTTTGCAGGGCACAAATTGCCACCACTTTCATTTCTTCGGTCGGTTGGTCCTCCAACAAATTCACTAGGGCCCGGCAAGCTGAAACAGCATCTGCAGTGCGAGCAAGAGTCTCATTCTGGAATATGTCACCAAGCGCAAGTGTTGCCAGTAACCTTGCCTGTTGACCTTGTGTTTGTGGATCTAAAAGGTACTGTGATAGTGGCAAAATTGCTGGTTTGGAAGCTTTTGATTCCCTAATCTTTACATTGTTCAGTAACACCTCAAGCAATCTTGCGGCAGTTTCCTCGCACTGATGATGCCTGAGAAGTTCAAGTAGAGCCTCAATTGCACCACTTTCTGACATTGCCTCAGCACTTGCACCATCGTCACTTTCCAAAACAAGAAGAGCATTCAGTGCACCAGTTACTGTGCTTTCTGAGCCAGAACGAAGCAACCTCACCAAAACGGCAACAGGTACTTCCAAATAAAATTCAGAACTAAATTGCAGAATATTGGCTAAAACAGAAGCAGCTGATTCCCACAAGGCGTGAGGGAGTGAGGGGTCTGCTTGCAATATCACCCTGGAAAGCTCACTGACCCCGCCTTCTTTTGCGATTTCGTTTGGCCAAGTCAGTGCAATACCCACAAGACCCTTTACGGATCTTTGCTGCAAAATGTGTACTCCAGAACCAAGGGAGCGAATTAGAGGACCAATCACTTGCTGCGTCGCTGGATCCCTTTGAAGATGTTCTTCCAAAAGTATATGAGAAAGAAGCTCAGCTGCCAACTGCTGCACTAACGCAGATGGAGAGTCTAATAGAGGAATAAGTGGTTCAATAGCTTGGTGAGGTGTCAAGTTATAGTCGGCTCTACACTGTGGATGCTCCAAAATATTTACAAGAACTTGTAAAACGCTATGCTGTCCGTCGGGTCCAAACTCTGGTCGAGTTAGCAACAGGAAAAGGGGCTCCACCACTTTTGCAGAAGATGGACCCTTGGCAATTGTAGCGTTATTGGTCAATATTCGGAGCAATTCTGCGAAAGCGGCAGAAAGAAAATCTGGAGCTTCATGGAGAATATCAAGCACGCTTTCTATCACTCCAGATTTCACCATTTCCGTCTTACAAGAAGGCCTATCTTTGCCCAACTTCACAAGAGCTTTGGAAACAGCCTCATGAAGCAGGAAATTTTTACCATAGAGAAGGCCAACAAGAGGAATAACGGCACCATGCGCAGCAATTAGTTCCGCCAGTTGCTCATCATCCAAGAGTTTATCCAACGCACGGACAGCCGAATGCTGAGCTGGACTAAACTCTGTTACAAGCAATGAGACCAAGGGCTCAACACAGCGAGCTGCAGCCATTGTAGACCTGATTCTTGTGTTTCCAAAAAGGACCCCACACAACTCGGCTGCATCACCCTTCAATTCAATCGAACAATTCGACGAAAGAATCCGACAAAGAACATCGACCGCATTCATTTCAACATCCGCCACCGCAAGCGCTCTTGATGGGTTATCGCTCAGTAACCTAACTAGGGCAGCGATAGCAGCATGTTGCTCTTTCTCCAAACCAGTGTTTAGAATTTCCACCAATGGTTGAACAGCTTGCCTTGAAGAGTCTGCATTCCTAATATGGTCAGCGGAAAATAGGTTTTCCAATGCTTTAGCAGCACTGTACCTTGCACCCCTTCCACCTAAACACAAAACTGCTACAAGTTGACTGACAGCACCAAATGCAGATTCATGTCTCCGAATTTCAGCACTGCCAAATAGGATTCCCAATAGGTCCGTAGCAGCTTCCTCTGTTGCGTCTTGTGGCCCAAGCGAAAGATACTTAGTCAGTGCTTCCAGAGCCCCAGACTCTACCATTAGAATCTTGTTTGGGGGACAGTCTTTTGCAAGCTGAGTCAGAAGCCCAAGTGCTAGAAAAGGTGCCCCCGGACGATCTGGAATCGGTTTGAGTAGATCGACAAGGGCAGGGATTGCTTTTCTAGAAGTAGCACCAACCCTAATGTCATCAACCCTAAACAACCTCTCAAGAGCTGCTTGTTCCGGATAACGTACTAAAGAAAATTGCTCTGACAACTCCAGAAGATTAGATATGTCAACATCAGCACACCCAAGCAAGGAAATGAGACCACCTGCGGCGCCTGAATTTGCAACAGACAGAAGAGTCCCCCTGCTTCCATTACATACTAGACTGGCCATAGCTTGTGCAGCAAAGTATCTGTTTGCTGACTCCTCTGACTTCAACAAATTTGCAAGTACTGGCACAGATTTCATCGTTGCATGTGCTCGTATGATATCTCGCTCTTGGAACATAATTGCTAGTAGTAATGCGCAAATCCATAAGCTACTATCTTCTTTAAAATCAATCTGCGTGGATTACCCCAGTATAAACAGAGTGTCAATTGCAATATTAGTATCTGAGAAACATTCATTGGCTTAGTGTGAACAAAAAAGCAGGCTAGAAAGTAAGAATTTTACAAGGCTTGCGCAAAAATCAAAGGATTTTCCGATCCCTAGATGCAAACAAGAAGAAGGTTTACACTCTGTGAGTGGAGCAAAATCTGAAAAACAAAATCTGTACCTGACTATATTGTGATTCAGATATTCTCTCAGTGAGGACTTCAACTGCTCCAGCCTCCATAATCTCAACTTTACTTCTGTCGTCATGACAAGCAAGGACAGAAAGTAGCCATACAGCCATGTTCGCACCAGAAATAACAGCTGTGCTTGTTTCGGCTTCGCCATTCCTCCCCTCTTCAGCATTCCCACAAATACTTATGGACTCGTTATCCGCCTTCTCTCCAGAATGAGGAGACTCCATGGAATTAAGCATTCCAACAAGAGATTGAATAAGAAGGCTACGTGAGTTTGACTGGTTCAAATCCTCCAAAACTCTCTGGTGATTCACTTTTGCAGCACAAATAAGAAGCGCAGTTCCCCCAATCTTGACCCTTCTGTTTGAGACACGGATAACCCTTCCAGCAATTGATGAAATACATCCAGAGGTGCTGGCAATTGCATTCCCTAGGACAATAGGCTGAGACTGGCAAAGCTGTGACAATATTTCTATAGCTTTGTCCTGCAACAAGGGTGATGATTCAGCAATACAGGACACAATGGGGATTATGCTGTTTGGAAATTCAGCAAGAACTGCCCATGAAGGTTTGATATGCCCACTAGCTCCTTCTGACCTTGAAAGAAAAGCAAGGGCATCTAATGACTCTGACATGGCAGATGATCCATTAGCAGCAGACTCCAGAAAGGCAACTAATGCAAGAACAGTTCCAGCACGATTCACACAATCAGTCAGCAAATAATCAATTTGGCGAGAATAAAGTAGCCGCGCAATTGCTGCTGCTGCATGGGTTTTACCGGAAACTGTGCCTTCCCGCACAACCCTAGTAGCGGGAAAAATAATTTCTTCAGGAATGGCTTTCTGTGAGACTTCACTGTCCAGAAGAAGATTTGCTAAAGCACATGTTGCTTGCTCCGCCACTTGCAGAACTGGAGAGTTAGCTAGCACCACCAACAAAGGTAATGCATCTCTAGCAACAGCAGCCACATCCTTGTTCTCCCTGATTGACAGAAATATTGCTGCAAGGCAACGCGAGGATTCCACTAAGATACTGTCTGAGTCAACGTTTAGAAGCTTTGTGACTGCCAAAAGAGTCTTGACAGCAATGTTACTTTCACGTAAGTCCTTTCTGAGATCAAAAATTCCAGCTAGAGCTGCCGCAGACTTTGCCTGAGTCTCTTCTAGAGGAGAGCTTAAAATTTTTATCATTGTCTCTATTGCATCATTTGCAGCACCTCCTTCACGCAGCATGTCACTAAGAGGGGCCACAGAAAGCATGCTTCTTAATGCATCCAACACATAAACTTTGGATTCGGGTAAGTCACTGGTTAATAAGGCGCTGAGTTGGCTGATAGTTGACGTGTCTGATTTGTGGATCAAATGGTTCAAAGTCTTTGCAGCAATTTCTTTACCATTTGTGCTACCGTTCTTCAGTAGCCATAATAAAGCAGGAACAGCATCAGCACTTTCCACGCATGCACGTATATCTTCACTGTGATTACAGAGATTCCCAAGGATTGTAGCCGAATCTTCCTTTGCTTTTGCGGACCCCGTCTCTAGAATTTGAACTAGTGGAGGTATGCCACCGGCGGCTGTGATAGCCCATTTACTTTCATCATTTTCATTAGATAGAAGGCGAAGTAACGCAACAGCACATTCTTGTTGTTGTTCTGATGAAAGCCCAAGAAGAGAAATCAATAGCTGAATACCCTCGCGGCCTTGAAGGGCCCGCCAGAGACTGCCTTCGTTGTTGCAAAGCATGAGCAGGGATCTTGTCAGCTCATCTTGTACTTCATTGGTTGCCATTGTGATCAAACCAACCAAAAGATGCTTAGCCTCAGAATTCACAAGTTTATTAGATAGTATGGCATTGCCATACAAACTAGCTAGGGCTTCTATGGTCCGTTCCTGAACAAGAAACGGTAAGCGGGGCTTAATTTGTTTAACCAATGTTTGCTCAATATCCAGAGGATCCGATGATCTGGTAATTTCTGCTTTGCTATCATATATCATAAGAGCCGACGCTAAAGCTCCCAATGTGTCGGCAATTTGTGCAGGGGAAGAGCATGATTCAAGGCTTTGACCAAGGCTTGAGATGACATAAGACAAACCACCAGAAATATTTGCAAGAGCGCACATTGCATTCTCTTGTAAAGCTTGAGCATACTCACCTTGCATGAATTCTTTTGAAGGAGCTATAGTTGCATTTATCAAAGCAGGAATCCCATTACAACTAGCTATCTCTCTCCTTGCTTCTTTGCACTGGGCAGAAAGAGACTTAAGCGCACCAGCAGCTTCTGCTCTGACAGGAGCTTCATTATCGGGTCCCAAGAGCTTAAGGAGTTGTTTGGTAGCCTCCGCAGCTAGGACTTTAGAGCAAACAGATGCATCCTCCATCATTACACATGCAAGTAGAAAGCAGACATTAGCTTGAGTGCTTGAATGTCCGCTTTCAAGCAATTTCACAAGTATATCAACCCCTCCAGCTTGTAGTGTTGCAGACCAGAATCCCTCAGTGCTGCTGGAAAGGTTTCTTAGAGCTCCTGTCAACAAGTTATCAACCAGGTTTCCAGCCTTTAGCCCCTTTTTTAGTTGCTCCCACAGCACCGGCACAACTCCTTCAGTTGAAAATATTTTTGATCCGACGTGATCTTTTGCACCATCTTGGGAAACAGCATGAATAGTCTTAGCAGCTGCAATTTGACCTTCTGCTGAGCTGGACCTGAGGAGCCCAAGCAGTGGAGGAATGCATCCCCCTAGCAATACTTTCACCCTCAGTTCATTCTCTTTACATAAGGAGCCCAAAACAGTTGCAGCCTGCAGTTTCACCCCAAGTGATCCTGATCGAAGAAGCGACACCAGTACAGGAACTGCTTGAGAATGAGATCCAACAGCGCTAAAAGCACTTTCGCGTGTATCAATGAGCTCGAGTAACTGCTTCAAGGAATATTCTTTTTCCTGTACAGATGAGGAATTCTGACGCAACTGCTCAATGCATTGGGCAACACTTGCCAATGTCCCATCTGGATCTTCCATGTTACTACGCTCTCTGCAAGTAGTGGGATATGTAAGATACTTAAGTTGTGATTTCATCAAAATTGTGACCAGATATGGGCCGACAATATATTATTCAAAACTTAAGTAGAACCAAAAAAATACACGAGGCAGATGTTCAATGACCTCTTCAAACATTTAGTATTTCCAGAGCAAGAGTCTAATGGTTACGTAGTCGAGAAGAAATGAAGGTCAAAAGATTAGGAACTCTAGAGGATCATGAATACAAAGAAAATGTGGTTGAGACTCTTGATGAAAGGAACGAATTCCATGACAACCAACCAAGGGGAAGCCCCAACAAAGCAGACATAAAATAAATGTCACCTCCAACTGAACCAAGTTAATTAATTCCACGATGTTAGTTGTGCTTGGTAGTCAATTAAGTCTTTTACTTCAGTGTTTTCTTGGGGAAGGGGGTGAGATTTTACATCAGCGATTGGAAGATGAGGTCTTTTCAAATCAGACATTCCACTATTGTAAAATTCAGACTGATTTCATTGGAATCCCTATCCAGAATTGGAGATATTCCTTTAGATCTTCCTCTCATCTATTACAATGTTTTTCTGCTTTGACAGGGACTAGAGTTCAAATTTTGTCTGATCCAATAAAACTGGAAGCCAAACAGCAGTAACTGCATCCTAAAAGTGGAAATGGCTTACATTCAGGGGATCATGACTTATGAGTAATTCTTTTTTCAGAATGTGGTATTTGATCAGCCATACAGAAGGACATCGCCCAAGTTCATTAATTTGGGGGAAATCAAGCAAAAATAGAACCACAAATGGGCTTTTTTTCCAAAGAGAGGTCTCAATCAGTGTATTTCAATCTCTGCGGTGAGCAGGAAGTTTTTACCTCGAAAATTAAAACATTCAATCTCAGGTCACCCTAAAGTGAAGATCAGTGTCAAGCTTAAGGCAGAACAAGATCTCACTCATGGCGTTACTCGAGAGTGAAGACTGAGGCTTGAGAGTTGAGATTCATGGGACATGTATGTGCGAGGAAAATTATTATAAGATGGATGGAGCCTTGTTCTAGAAATTACATGAATTGCCTTATCAAAGACTAGATCTTTAGCTGTCTCCTAGACTAGAACTATAGCCTGATCTGACTTCTACTCTGATATGACATCAACCTAGTAAGACGATGTGATTCTGGCATAACGTGAGAATAAGTTCCACAACTATTTAGCGCAGCAGAGGTAAAAATGAGGTCCACATGAATTGCATATATGGATAACCATTTGCCTCCTAATTGCAGTTTACAAACTAGAATATCATACCCCACTAGTTGAAACTCCAACACCATGATAAAGATTGAACTAACCTTGAACCCATCTTCATAAGAGAATGTGGAGTTGGAGGCTCTGAATCTTGAGGTTTAACATCACCGTTTCTCTCCTGAAAAAAGAACAATGAGATAGTGCAGAGAACAGTACGTATAGCAGCAAAGAAATCAGTCTTAGTACACTAAACTACATCAGATATGAAATGCTGGCCACCCTGAACATTCTTATCAAAAGAACATGAAACCAGCAGAGTGATAACTTGAATCTGGTACTGCATGTTGCGAAAGAATGACTTATATATCCAGTATTACCCCAATTGCACCGCAAGTTAAGCTATCTTTATAACTTAGGGAAAGAAAGGAAAATAATATTTTTTCTCTTCCAATGTTTGGACCCAATTGCTCTACTCTTTCTCTTCCTCTCCTTAGTTCTTAGTTTTCATTTTCTCATCTTAAACTCAAACAAGGAAAAGTTATTCTCGTCTCATTTCTCTTCACTTTCTTTACAAAGATAAACAAAAGAAAATAACCACCTTTCTCTTATGTTTCTTAATCAATCCCTCCATTTCTCTTTCTTTTCAAATGTTCCAAAACACAAGTCTCAAAAGGACAAACAAATACTGAATTAATTGTGCAGAAATATGAAGAAAAGTACCAGATCATTAGTTGCCAGGCTGCTGCCATTGGCGGCAGGAAACCTCCAAGCTAGAGTCGTCGCCAGCTTTGCTGCGATTTTGAGATCTTCGGATCTGCCTCCAACACACAGTCAAAGGACAAAAGCCTCTCCTGTAAAACACCTTCACCAGTCGAAATTCCCAATTTTAGATGCAAAAAACTACCAACTTTTAATTATCAATATTTTCCAGAATTCAACATGTTAATCCAAAACACTCCAACCAATCCAGCTGAATGAAAGAATGTGAATCAATCCAGAAACCCCCGAACGAAGGCAGATCAAGTCCAAAATACAAACATGCCAAGTATTTCAATGGAAACTTAACTAGAGCTACGTCAAAACTGTAGAAACTTTAAGTTCAACCCAAAAGCTAAAACTATTAGTAGCATAGATCCCAGTATCAGACTAAGTGATCACTCTTTCCTTACAGAACCAATGTAGGACCTATATGGCTATATTATCTAACCAAAAAAAAAAAACTTTATAGCCTATTTGTCTGCACCAGTTGTGCTAATAAAGCATCATTGAAACCCACGTAGAAGCTCAATATACTGCCTTGACAACATTAACAAATCTATATAACGACAACATTAACAAATCTATATAACGACAACGACAGAACCCATCTAGTCCCTAATCATCGAGGGTATGGGCGGGGGAGAATTGGAGACAGACCTAACCTTTGGCAATATATGCACAAAGTGAATGCTCTCGGAATACTATTGAAACTGTGGCTCCCCTGTACCTCCAATAACGGAGGAGCTAAATGGATGTTTTGCTACGGAACCATGCCCTCAAATCAAAGCCGAAAGGCATTAGAGAGGGCAGACCTAGAGATCCAAATCAACTTCTGTGCACATTACCAAGCTTCCTCCATTAACAAGTCTATATACCTTAGAAATAATGATTTTTTAAAACATACCCAGTAATAAACCGCATAGAAGTTTCAGAAAACAAACGTAGATGAAGATTCAGTCTTAGTATGTTGTGGTTCACAACCAACTAACAAAATCCCATTGATTCGAAAGCCATTCAACAGAATTTCCAAGAATTAGGTCAGCAAAACTATTAGATTGTCACTAGATACCAAGTTAAAGCATCCAACTCACAACCAATTGGCAATGAGGGAGAGGCCGCCCAGGCTCACATACCAACTTACTATCAAAGTGATAATTAATCGATGTGGGACAAATACCAAACAAGAACATTAGATCCACGCGTGTTGATACCAAAACTACACATTTCCACAAACCAACTGAACTAAGGCGACATAAATCTACAATTCGCACTACACTAAAGGAAGAACTAATATTCCGAAGTACCCAAAAAAAAAAAAGGAAGAACAAAAAAAATATTGAAAGAAAATGCATAACAGTTTAGCTAGTTCCAGGGCAGAAGTTTAGAGAGAGAAAGAAGTATGAATTCAGCAATTATGTATAGAAGATCTAACACAATTGACTGGTTGTAGTAACCGATAATGCGAGAAACAGTAATCCGAAACAATACAGAGAGAGAGAGAGAGAGAGAGAGAGAGAGAGAGAGAGAAATGGGTGACCTTTGAAGAGAGACTGTGCAGAATGGAGGAGATCGAGGGGAAGGGAGATCTTCAGTGCATAGAGGGCGGGTGTCGTGGGAGTGAAGGGAAGGAGATTCAGCAGATGTAGAGAGAGAGAGAGAGAGAGAGAGAGAGAGAGACGAAGGAAGAAAAGGAGAGGTGGAGCTATCTAGGAGTGGACCACCGACAGCTCAAAGCTTTCTGTTACATAAGGCTTGGCTTGGACTCTATTTTTCTACTAATTTAAGTGTTAGTAATAATTAGTAATAATTAATACTGTTTACTTTACTTCCTTTTTCAGTAATTTTAGACAAAATTGCCCTTTAGATGTTCATTTCTTCATAAATAAAAAGGGTAATTTTGTAATTTGACATGAATGCAAACATCAATTCCTAATTTTATGGAGTAATAGTTATTATTTGTAACTGTGAATTAATAATAGCTATCTTATAAAAGGGAAATCTTGTAATAATTTTCTAATTTTATGCTGTGGGCTACTTAATACTGGAAGGTAGTAGTAATTTGCACTTTCAGAAAATTAAATTCAGTCTTTTGAACCCCTTTGTTTTTTCCTATACATGTAAGTTTCTAAAATTATTCTTAATTAGTGTGGGAAAAGTGAATTTAAGAAATAAGGCTAATTTGATATTCACATATAGATAGAGACGCACACTGCAAAAAGGAGTTCATGAGGATTACTTCCTTTTTAGGTTCTCCGATATTTGTTTGGCAATTTATTCCCTTTACATTTAGACCACACAAACCTAAGAATAGTGACTAATTAGTTTTCTTTTTCTTCGTATTTTTTAATAGGACAATGACTCAGGTGACCATCATACATTACAATGATAGTTGCCTCATAAGATGGCAAGAATTAAGCACGCTCATATTTATAAGCAAATAAGAAATAAACTATTTGGAATAAACAATCTTTTTATTCTTTTTATTTGCTTATTTTATAAGGTATAGCTAGGTTACCTTACCATACGAGGGTTATAAATTTATAGTGGCTTTTGACCATTTTTTGCCCTCAAATTAAATTCTTGCTTGTTGAGTTAAAGTAAAAGTTTTTGAAACCTCACTTGAAATCAAACACTCCAATGAACAATTAATCTCTTAATTAAGTAAAAAAAAATACTAATGGATGAACATTTTGTGCTTATTGGATGGTGTTGGAAATATTGTAGTGTTGAAAAGTGTCAACTCTATGATTTTAGAGGGTTTCTTTTATGCTTTGGGTAATTTTATTGAAGTCGTACGTGCAAAATCACATGATAAAAAATATATATTAAACCGATCAACTAATAAGTATTAGAAATCAGTGTGGTCCACCCTTGCTAATGGCTTATGGTGTGTTCTAATAACTAAATAAGTATTTATTTTTTGAATTAAAAAGATGGTGTATTGTGAAAGAATGATCTGTATCTTAAAACAGAAAATAAGTAGTTAAAAATTAAGAACCTAAGCGCAACAGAGCCTTAGTGATTGTTTCAAAAGTCCCAAAATAGCCTTATAAATTTTCAATTTAAAAAACTGAATATCCGTTTACTAATGGGCTAGTGTTTATTTTGCGACATTGTTTAATATCTTACCATCTACCAACTACCCTCCACTATTTGAATAGATTATTCCAAAATTTCCATTCTCTCACTAATTGGTCGGTATGCAAATTTTATGTTTAGACTAATCTACAAAACAACAAAAAGATACTAGCGGTTTGGGCAAGTGATCATAAAAAAAACAAATAATTTTTTGTCCTCAACAAGATCGTAGGTTCGAAACTCACGGAGGTCAAACATTCCAAAATCACGGGGTAAGTTAGCTAGGGAGTCCGCCCGGTTGTTAATTTGGAAATTCCGAAACTAATTGAGTTTTAAGTAAATTGGTCCAGACATCCAGCTACGAAAGAAAAGATACGAGTTAAAAAGCGGTTGGCAAAATTGAGGAAATAAAAATTTGATAGAAGATCAGAATTACAAATTCGGGAGTTCTCTTCGTTAACATCTGAATTCTGAATGTCTCTTTTTAGGATTCTTTGTGTGACATTTAAAGAAAAATTCAGACGTCCAGATGCTAGAATGAAACCAAAATCAAATACTCCTGTAATACAGTAATGCAAAACCTAGATTCAAGCTGAGCCAAGCCAAACTGGGAAAATTGAGTTGACTTGAACGTCACCTCTCTCTCTCTCTCTCTCTCTCTCTCTCGTGTAGAAGTGGTTGGCAGCTAATGTATTTGTGTATGCCTATGTTTGCTGGTTAATTACACTCTTATCCCATAAACTGTAATAATTTTTTTTCTATTTGGTCCTTAAACTATAAAAATGATTTATCACATCCCTTAAGTTCCCGATCTTGCTGAAGAGCTCTATTAAAATCATTCAGCGTAAATAAGGTCAACAGATTAAACGTCATTGGATTCTCTCTTGGGACTTAGAGGGTGTGTAATTGGTGTGGTAATGGACCCATTCCTAGGGGTTTCATCTCCCCACGTTATTGAAGCTATGAGTTTCCTTTTAGCATTAGCGAAAGCTCTGGAATGGAATTTTTCTAAGATCATTGTGGAAGGTGATGCAAAACAAGTCATCCAAGCGATTAATCATGACAAGGATTATATATATGCTAACTGTGACTCAAGCCTAGTTTTTTAAAAGTGCTAAAATACAAAAAAGTGCTAAATGGGCTTTTTTCCCTTCATTTTAGGTCGTAGTATCCAACTAGCTTACTTTCTCGTTTTCAATGTTGTAAAGTATTATTTTAGTAACTTTTGTTCACGACTACGGTAGTTTAGCTAGTAATTTTATTATGAAAATGTTATTATTTTTTTATGAAAATTTTAATTAACTCTAATGTGGCTTGATGAATATGCCATTTTTCAATCGCTAGTGTTTTCAATTAAGAAAACTCATATTGTCAGATCATTTACTACAAATTTTTTTTCTTAAAGTTTGTATTTATATTATGCCCCCACTAGTTCTAATTCCCGGCTATACGCCACACATGATCGAGGTAGAGGAGGAGGTGGATGTGAAAGGAGAATTGCGCCAATGCTATCATGAGCATTGAATCGTTTCTCATTTAGAAAAGATGGAGGTTTTATGTTGGGTTTTGTTTGCATTTCATGTATGATTGATTTCATAGCGAAAAGTTTGTTTTTCCATAAATGACTAGCTATTGGTAACGATGTAATGCATTTCCATCAATGATCACATGAACGGATGTAATCAATTGGGCTTTTACAAATTGAAATAAGAAGCTTAAAGGATGTGATAGACCAAATAGTAACTAATTTAGGGATTAAAAAGAACAAATTAATGATATTTTGGGGCAAAAGTGTAAGAATAAACCTTTGTTTGCTGTTGGGAAATGAGAGATTGACAATACATTCACAGTAAGGTACACCTAATCAGCCTGGTGTATAAACAAATTGGATTTTATAGCAGACCACGTTCTTTTGCACACTAGAATTAAACTAATTAAAGTATATCTCATTTATAGTCAATGACCAAAATGAACCCACATGTATGGTCTCTTATTAGTCAATAATTCCAAAAAAAAAAAATGCAAGATTGCTTCTTCTTTTGATAACCGGATGTCCAAGTCAGTTTGTGCGCACTTCAACTGATTTCGGGGCTCCGAAGTTAACGACCAACGCAAATCCTCCAATGGCACCAATGTTTGAAATGTTTAGCTTCCATGAAATCTGAACACATGACCTCACAGAAAATAATCACTTATTGCGTTCTCATGCCCACTAGAGTCGCTTGACCAAACCCCCGTTAGAGTTTAATAGTAGATGCATCGTTAATAGCTGCACAAAACTCCATTTTGTAAATTGAAAAGTTTTTCCATGTATGAGGACAGATATTGGTGCGGGGCCTAGGGGAATGGCCCAAGAGATTTAGCTCCTGTTTCACAAGGTTTTTTTTTTCAATTTTTTTATCCTTATTCAAAAAAAAAATTGCAATTGTTATTTTTGTGTCAAACTTTTATGAATTATTGGTTCGTCTCATCGAGGGGAATCAGAAAAGTAAAAAATTATGATTTTAACCCAAATATTCCGGAAAATATCCAAGTGAAAGTCCAAAAAGCTGGTTTGGGCTTTATCTTGGATATTTTTTAAAATATTTGACTAAAAGTCATAATTTTTTTTTTCCCAATTACTCTTGTCAAGACCAACCAATAATCCACAAAACTTGACGCAAAACTAACAAATGCAAAAAAATTTTTTGAATAAGGACAAAAACCAAAAATTCCAAAAAAAAAAACAAAAAACTAAACACCTTATTTGATGTACAATTTATTACGTCCTTTGTAATTTTTATTGCCCTTTCTTAGAGTTAATGTTTTGTACTTGTATGGTGAAAGGCAACAAAAAAAAAAAAAAACCAAGGTGGAGCCATAGTTTTTGCCTCATTTGTTTTATCGATTTCTTTTTCATCATAAATTGTTCCACAAATCCACCACCCAAACATAGAGCTTAAAGTTTTGGTTCAAAAAACTTACTGTATTTGTTTTGACAATTTTAACAACTTTTTTTTTCAAAACAAATTTTTTTAATAAAGAAATCGGTGAGATGTCATGTTATCATACCTAGTAAAAAAAAACCCAGCTATCGCGTCGAGAAAATTTATCAGTAGACAAGTTAAATCCATTTCAAAGGGATTAATTCCCCCCGATAATTCGTACTCAAGCCATAGAACGCTTCGCAATCGGAAACTCATCCAATGCTACTAAAGCATCGCTCCAGCAGCTCTCCTCTTCCCACCGCACATTACTGTGGTGCTTATCTAAAAGTACATTGACTCTACAATTATGTGTGGTGGGAAGAATCGCTGGGAGCAATGCTCTAGAAGCACCGGACAATTAATCTCTCTGTCAAAACGTCTCTAAAATAGGTTAGAAGATAGTTATATTTCACATGTCTTTAGTCCAAGTTACACCACAATTAGAAGTACTCAAATTATTAACCTTGAAAGGTAGGGACAAATTGTGTGAATTTTCTTTTCTTTTCATGATTAGTGGGTAATGAGAATTCTGGGCATATGGGGAATGATTGAGACTCTGTACCAGCTATCTAAACCTTCATTCTGAGAAATATAATACTCCTAAACAACCTTAATAATTGCCCCTCTCTCCTCTCTCTCTCTCTCTCTCTCTCTCTCTATAGTTGAGTCTGTCTCAAGTCCCTTCTACTCATACCCCTCGATTGGAGATTACATGGGTACTATTGTTATTGTTGTATATACGAGTAAGATACTAATTGACCAAATTGCTATCCAGGCAAATGGAAAATAATAAGGAAACCTTTGTTTTCTAGAGTATTAGTTAAAGGGCATGTGTCTTGACTTCTCCAAATTGTCCCTATTTCTGCCATTTATATATGAAAATGTCGCACCATTATTTTTATTTTCACAACTCTAATCACCTTTTCCACAGTGCAAGCTGTCATTATTTGTTTATTCTTTACCACAATAGCTGGGATTATCATGTCACTTTCGCCTCTCGAAACTCATAATATATTATTGGGATTTGGATACTCGCCAGCAGGGCCGGCCCCGGGTAAGCCCGCAAGCCCGTCGACTTGGGCAACCCCTCAAGCTAGGGCAACCAAAAAAAAAAAATTCATGTAAATATAAATACGTATATATATTTTTTTGGACCGAAACATAGCATAAAAGATTGTGCTGATTTGTTGGTTAGTATGGCATACTTAAGTTTCCTCAAGTGTACGTATTTATGATTTGTTAAGAAGTGAAGGGTCATTTGTTGTTGGTGTACATTTTTTATTTTGGAAGATACTTCTTCTACATCAATAATTAGGGTGTGTTCCACTTACTAAAATAAGTATTTATTTTTTAAATTAAATTTGATGTATTGTGAGAGAATGACATGTCTCATAAAACAGAAAATAAGTATTTAAAAAATAAGAACCTTAACGGAACGTGGCAAACTCCTCCAAAAAAAGAAGAAGAAGAAACAACTACTTGCATTCGCATACTCACATAGTGATGTGTGCAAATATGAAAAATATACATGTATATGTATCTACTATATACACAGAACTCACCAATTTAAAAAACTTCAATAAAAAAATTAACCATTTTTAAAGTCAGGTTTGTATTTTTTCGAGTTGGTCCATAATTTTTTTTTTTCAATTTATCATTAAATATAGAACAATGATCAAAATAAGAAAATAAAAAAAATGAAAGTTAAAATAAATAGAAACCCATCATGTTTTTTCTTTGAATCGAATCATGCTAAAGCACCATAACCCGAATTCCATTCTAATTTTAATTTTTTGATAGAATTCAAACTAAAAGCAAATTGTGACCTTGATTTTTTTTAAATTTTTTATGACTTAATAATAATCGGGCAACCAAGCTTGAGGTCGGGCTTGGGCAATTCAAATGTCGGGGCCGGCACTGCTCGCCAGTCCCTTTGTGGGGCTTGTCGGTCCTATAAAACTACTTTGTGAGTCCTTTCTAGATTAATTTTAATGATCGAAATTGTTCATTATTAGAACTTGTCGAGACCATTAATCATGCCAAAAATTATGTTCATTCGATGTCGATAGATATGTTCAAGAAACTCATTTTTGTTGCAAAAAGTGGGATTTTTTTTTTTTTTTGGGAAAACACGGAATCGAAAATGTTTTCCACAACGTAAATGTGTTCTAAAAATGTATCAATCGATATCTGATGAACATAATTTTTGGGTGGTTGATGGTCTATAGGGACATAGGAAAGTGCAAGGGTGAGCTGCCGGTCCAGCCCCAACCTTGCTAGAATCGCCCTATATGTATGTAAAATGCACATTAAATATTCATAATATACTACATTGATGGAGCCGGCTCTAAGCTAAAACTCGAGGTGTGGTCGCTTTAAGCCCCTGAAAAAATTACAAATTTTGGGGGCCCCTCCTACTTTGATACCCTTTATAATAGTAGTCCATAAAAGGACCTTATCTTTAATATTCGTTTTAGGCCCCCGAAAGTCAGGACCGGCCCTGCATATCAACCCCTTCAAACTTAAAAAATAAAATAAAAAGTGCTGTGTATATGGAAAACAATTACTTCCTTCAATGTTTATATGCATGTTTTGCCAAGTACTATATGCATACAGAGTGACTATATTTTCCAGAATATTATCCGGGAAAATGACGGTCTAAGACATGTTTTGATAATTAATACCCGCTGAGGACATTTTCAGCATTAACAAATGTTCTTAGCTTGTTCTTGGCGGGTATTAATTATCAAAACACGTCTTGAGCCGTCATTTTCCTTTATTACCCCTTCGATTTTATGCTTGAATTTCACACTACATGTAAGGTAAACTTAAAAATTCAAACAACCATTTGAATATGTAGAATTACAGGTTCTAAGTTGCGGCCTTCCCTCCATGTAAATTCTAGCTCCCGGTCCAATCTAAGTGGATTCATGAAAGACCAAGTGCTTAGAGAGGATCCCGGTCCATACTCTTGTGAGCTCCCCTCCTTTCAATTTCGGGGGGCAGTTCCTAGCACTTGACACATCAATACTTCTTATTATAAACTGAACAACTGTGCTGCTTGCACAGATAATTTTACACATTTCTTGCACATACATTTTTGTGGGGTCCATATCGGAGTCCCACAAAATGATTCGAATCACTCATATTTTTTAAAATATTTGTTGGAGGGTTCCTGTAAAAAATCAACTCCAACTGATATCGGTAAGGGCTTTCTCAAAATTCCTAGGGCAAAATAGAATAATTCGCCCTATGATTTCTGAGAAAGACCTTACCGATATTCGTAGGAGCTGATTTTTTACAAGAATCCTCCAAAAAATATTTTAAAAAAAATGAGCGATTCGGATCATTTTGTGAAACCCCGATATGAGCCCCACAAAAATACATGTGCAAGATATGTGCAAAATTCTCTGTGTGAGAATCATTTCTGTAAACCGAAAGCCCAAAATTTGTCTACCTGTTAAGAAAAGTAATATCTCTGTATAATTGGATCGAATTGAAAAGTAAAATCTCTGTGGGCAAATCCAACTAATTTCGTGCTCGAAATTGTACTTTACAGTCTAAACCCAAATTGGAGAGGAGTTGAACCTAAATCTTACGATGGGAGAGGATACTCTGTGCTGAAAACTCATGTGCCTCTGCGCTGAGAGATTTTCTAACTGTTGGATTTAAAACACAAACAAAAATCACACAATCCAACGGCTGGAAAATCTCTCGGCACAGAGGCACATGAGTTTTCGGGACATAAGAGATTGGACCCCTCTAAGAGCATCCATAGTGGAATAAGCAAAACAAAAATTGTTAAAGTTAGCAATGTTAGAGCATCAGCAGTGGAATAAGCATATGTGAAGAATAATCAAAACATGTCACATCATATTTTGATTATCCATTTAGAGATTACTAAAGTTAACAACGTCAAATCCCACATTGGTTATTTTTTGCCCATAATCAAAACCAATGGGCCCTCAAAACTTTTTTCCTTCATTTCACACATACTCTTTGAAAAAAAGGGTTTTTGAAGGGAAAAAAAATAGTTTTTCGAAGCAAAAAACAGTTTTTCAAAAAACACACTTTGTTCACTTAAAAACTATAAATACAATTTTGAGAAATTTTGAAAGAATTGTATTTACACAAATAATTTTGAAATTTTAAAAACTATAAATATAGTTTTTTAAAAACAGATTTTGTGTAAAAAACAATTTTCTATAAAAGAGTTTTGAAATTTTAAAAACAGTTTTTTGAAAAACACACTTTATTTACTTACAGTTTTTAAAATTTTTGAAAAAATTGTTTTTTGTAAATAAAAAGGTTTCTGAAAAAAAAAAACAGAAAAAAAATCTAAAAGTTACAATTTTTTAAAATTATTTTTTGAAAACATTGTTGTGAGAGAGAGAGAGAGAGAGAGAGAGAGAGAGAGAGAGAGAGAATGTTTTTATGTAATGTTGGTGTACTTGATTAAGAGATAAAATTTGGTTATTGACAACATATTGCTAGTTTTGATTATTGAAGAGCCAAAATTTGATGAGTTGTTAAGAGGTTGCTAGATTTGGTTATTCCAATGTGAGCACTTTTTTGATCTAACATTGCTAACTTTAACAATTTTTTGTTTTGCTTATTCCACTGTGGATGCTCTTAGATCAAAAAAGTGCTCACATTGGAATAACCAAATCTAGCAACCTCTTAACAACTCATCAAATTTTGGCTCTTCAATAATCAAAACTAGCAATATTTTGTCAATAACCAAATTTTATCTCTTAACCAAGTACACCAACATTACACAAAAACATTCTCTCTCTCTCTCTCAACAATGTTTTCAAAAAATAATTTTAAAAAATTGTAACTTTTAGATTTTTTTTCTGTTTTTTTTTAAAACATTTTTATTTACAAAAAATAATTTTTTCAAAAATTTTAAAAACTGTAAGTAAATAAAGTGTGTTTTTCAAAAAACTGTTTTAAAAATTTCAAAACTCTTTTATAGAAAATTGTTTTTTACACAAAATCTGTTTTTAAAAAACTGTATTTATAGTTTTTAAAATTTCAAAATTATTTGTGTAAATACAATTCTTTCAAAATTTCTCAAAATTGTATTTATAGTTTTTAAGTGAACAAAGTGTGTTTTTTGAAAAACTATTTTTTTTTCCTTCAAAAACCCTTTTTTTCAAAGAGTATCCGTGAAATGAAAGAAAAAAGTTTTGAGGGCCCATTGGTTTTGATTATGGGCAAAAAATAACCAATGTGGGATTTGACGTTGTTAACTTTAGTAACCTCTAAATGGATAATCAAAATCTGATGTGGCATGTTTTGATTATTCACATTTGCTTATTCCACTGCTGATGCTCTAATGACACTCAGGTTGCCTTTCTTTCCAAGGATAGATGCCATTAAAAAAGGAATAAAATATCTCCAATTTTCATTTGTAATGTGTTGAATCAAATTGGATTTGTACCACAACCAAATTCTGCTAAACCAAGAAAGTTGACCTTTTTGTCAGAGTCTTAGTTCTGAAAAGAAAAAAATTAGTTTTGTCTTTCTTTTTCTTTTTCTCTTTCTCTTCACAAATCAGATCCAAATCCAACATAAATGAAATCAATTGGAACAAAACAAAAGGATAATTAACCTCAAGCGGTTATCCTGGTGGTCTTTACATGCTTGGGACTTGATGGTTTACTTTCATCTAAGGTTTAAGGTTTTATTTTTCTTGTCAGCAACTCTTTAGGTTCACTTCACCCGCTTACGCGCGTGTGAAAAGGCTATGTGAGAAGTGTTGCAGTGCTTAGTCCGAGGTGGACATAGGTTGATCCGGGACACCGTGCATTATCACAAAAAGGAGGCTAGTTTTAGTAGTTGCTACTTGCTTGTTTGTCATAATAACTCATTCCAACTGTTTTACAATAGCCACCTCATCTCAGGTCAAGAATCTGCTAACTTGCCTTTGTCATCGTTTCCTTGACAATCAACTTCAACAACACAAAGGACAACCTATTCCCATTACTCAAGTCCATTGCAGGCTTGCAGCCAATTCAGATTCAATTTTAACAGATTTTTCCTAATTTCAAGTATCAATTGGGCAAGGAATGGCCATATTGGTGGAGCACCTCCCAGAAAAATTATCCACTCAAATCCTCCGTACCGAAGAACAGTGATGTCTGTATTTTTGGTATCTCGGTGTATTTTCTCATTCATCCAATCAAGTGAGAGTTTAAAGACATATGAAAGTTCACATGCGGCCTTGTTCGTTTTGGGATCTCAAAACCTTTAGGCATGATCTCTAATAAATTTTCTCTATCTATCTCTTTTTCATTCATTACTTTCAAAAACCTCGCTTAAAACCAAAACCAAACAAGCAGGATCACCGATAGAGATATTTTTTTGGTATTGACAATTTGAACACAAAGTTCCTTAAAAAAAAAAAAAGCAGCAGTGCATGCCGAAATAAGTATCTGAAATTTTGGATTAAAAAAAAGTATCTGAAATTTCTTAGACCACTTAAATACCAGGCTAGGCAAATGAGTGTTTTAGTCATTTTAGATAGCGTGCATAAAAGTAAAAGTCCTTCTCCCCTTAATAGAGCCTCTCTAAACTAACTTGAGCTACAGTTACCACCTACATCTGTTGAGTAGCTGTTCACTAGGGATACCTTATTTTGGTATCATTCAACATTTCAACTTACACTTTTCTCTCTTCTTAACTTTTGAAAAATGAAAAAGAAAAGAAGGAAAGAGAGAAAATTAGTAAGAACTTCCAAGGAAATAACATATTTCCCAGTCTCCACCCAGGCTGCTCCATCAATATCCCCCTCCAATTCTAGTGACTTAACTGAGACTGTTAATACATCAAAAGAACTCCTCAAGAATAATACTGGAAGTCCAGCACATTGCAAAACAGGGAGGAAAAAAGGTGCTGCAATTGCTAACAAAATCTATAAAGGTATAAACTCGTTCAAAAAGGCTCGATCCAGGTTTCTATGATGTTCATTGACATAATTCCGGAATACACTACCTCATCTGTATACTAAACCGCCACTGCATCAATCAAATGGATTTCATGTCATCAGCCAGGAAAGAGACGGTCCAACTTGGCTTATAAAAAGTTAGAGGAGTGTTAAGTAAGGCTGATGGCAGTAGCGTAGGCCCGTACGAAGGTTAAAGCTTGCTCAGTGATGGCCCTGTTTCTCACTTGCCTCAGCCAATCATTAATAACTTCTGCCGCTTGTGTGCCCTTGACACCATTCTCAAGAGAATCTGCTGCTTCGGATAGCTTTCCTTCTGCTAGGAGGCTCTCCACTCTGTTTATAAGAGATTCGATCCCATCACCAGATTGGTCAGCCTCGTTAACCTGCACTTACAAGCAGCGCGGAAAAACGCTTACTCAGTTTGTAATCATGCATTACAAAACTCTATCTGGACATATAGCACTCGTAAATGCACCTTCAATGAGGACGCAACATGAGCCAAAGAATGGGTCAGAATGCCGCCGCCGCCAGGCGGTATCAGGCTGAAGTGCCGCAGCGTCCCTTTTAAGGTATCAAACTGCAAAAATAACCGAGTTCAGATAAAAACCAAGTTTCTGTTTTTATACTGGTGTTATTATGCTTTGAAACACAGGCACTAGGTAAGTTGAGCAAAAGAAAACAATAAGGTCACGCATTCAAATGCTCCATCCCCTTGAGCAGTAGAGGCAAAGACAGCCAACAAAATCCAGTGTAAGCTTTTCATCGAAATAAAGGAAGGTGGATGAAGACTTTTCTTCCTTTTTGTTTTTTTGGTTTTGTTTTTGTACAAGGAAAATAAACTAGAGGGATAAAAACTAAACCTTTGGCATAGTTTGCACGAATTAACTCGTACTTGAGCCCACATTCTTATGCATAGCAGGCCAAGCTTCCTACCACAACACCGCAAAATGGCCTTTCACAAGAACAAAGTAGGTCCATCACACAGATAATTTTCTAATAATACTCCTACTTATGGAACTTCAGGCCGAGTTTGTTCATTAGCCGCCAAGTGCGATAATCATTCACATGAAGTGAGACTCGCAAATACCTTCTTAATCAGTTCATCATCACTTTCCCCTCCATTTATAACCGCAGAAGTGCTAGAAGAAATGGAATTTTGACTTCCACTACCAAATGTTTGAGCGCACAATCATTCGTTGTGTGTGCACACCGAGTGAGTTCCTCAATGAAATGGACTGTAAACCCTAAAAGTTCTCCCAACCTATTTGATTTCCGAAATTTGCCAACAGCTTACCAAATGAAAAAAGATAAAAAGCCACTAAAGGCAAGAGTTGTCACCCAATCAGGCACCTGAAGCATGAAACAAAAGACCAACTCATTCCTCATGAATATTCATAACCTTCATCATCCATAGGGCCTTTTTGTTTTAGTGGCCATTTTTTGTATACAGGACAGCATTGCCTTAATCCTTTTTGGTAATAAAATTATTTACTTATCAAAAAAAAAACCTTCATCATCCGTATCGATGCAGGCAGCAGCTTGAGACTACGTCTACATCATCAATAGGCCCAACATGATGCTGAGGAAACAAAACAACTCACCTTGTCCCAAGACGCCCTACCACATTCCTAAAAGAGGCAACTTAGTGCAAGAAGCTCCAACTATAATGGATTCTTCCCCAAGCAGTGGCTCCTTATTCCAGGAGAGGTTTCCATGACTTGATCCCACACCACCGGGGATGACAACATGACGCCATTCTGCTTGGCCAAGCCACCCTTTAAATGGGTATCCGTCTCCCTCTAGAGGAGGGGGTCTAGGGATGCTAATATGTGTGCATCCTTAACCCCATTCCTGGAGAGGTGGTTTCTGTGACAAGAACCTATGGTACATGTTAGAGCTTGTCTCACATTGCTTAACTATAACTTCCAAAACTAGTATATGTGTCTGGGCGGCCGCTCCATTCATCTCCAATTGGTTTTGAGTTGGATGCTTCAACATGGTATCAAAGCTAGGTTTTCGGAGGCTTTTGGACAAGACTCACTTGACTGTTTGTGCCTTTAGTGGACCTTGTTTTGTTGTTTGTTGTGATCCATATGTTATAGATCCGTTGTTTATCTCTCCACGTGCGAGTCAAAGGTCGCATGTGTAGGGGAGTGTTAGAGCTTATCCCACATTGGTTAATTATAACCTCACAAACTAGTATATGTGCCTGGGCGGCCTCTCCCCTTGTTGCCAATTGGTTTTGAGTTGGATGCTTTAACACCACCAACGGCAAGCCTTATTGTTCAGCCAAGCCACCCTTTACGTCAACAAAATGCTATCTCTACTTATACCGAAAGGTCAAACTATGGTATGATAAACTCAAGATATAATGCCTTCCCATAAATTGAAAACTTGATCCTTTATGAAGAAGCTCAAATTTCAAACAAAAAGACTATTTTCTAGCCTTTAACAAAGATGTAGGACAGAAATTTCCTTTTTGTTCTTAGAATCCCATTCTAAATTTTAGGACCTCAATGCCCTAAAATTTTACAGCATTTCAGAATTCATATCATGTCCAGGTGCTCATACCCAGGCGGTGGATACATCAATATGCTAAGGCCAGGACACACCCACTCCAAGAGATTATGAAGTCGGTCCACTTCCCAATCTTAGTAATTCCACCTCAATCCAACATCCCAAAAGACACCATCTACGAAGCATCTTTTGCCAGCGAGGCTTCTTTTTAGACTTCAAGTAGAAGGAACAAAAAGGGAGGGAAAATATCTCTCCAGCACCTCATCTTCACATTACCAATGATGCCCGCACTTAACATCACATCCCTTCCCCAAATTAGCCAAATACTCTTCCAAATCCTCTCCCATGAGACATAGGAACTTCCAAAACAGTCCAATCACCCCAACAGCCAACCATATTTTGTCTTCACTGCCTTTCTCCAGAATTTATACCTCTCACAAGCATATCTCCAAAAAGGACTTGAAATGGTAAATCTATCCCCAGTTGATTTGCACTGTAAAACCTCAGAGAAAACAACCCACAGAATCCTCCAAAGGAAAAGAAAAAACACCTACCATACAGACTATATCTACCCCGGCCCGCACGCGGCCAAAGGGTAATTATGGACCTCTTATCTGTTACCCCAAACAGACAAGGGCTACAGTCAATGCTCTTTGACAATAACGAACACTAATACACAAAGAATGTAGTATGAGAACAAATATGAGAAGATTAAGCATAGCAAACAACTAAAAAGCTTGCCTTATGCTTCAATTGCAATATAGTATCCGTGCCCTTGCTCTGTGTTTCTTTAGGAATTGATGACAGAACCAAATCCAAAAGAGGATCTTTAGCATCGCCTTCAAGATAAGTGTGCAAAGCGTGTATTTCTTTCTCAATAGGTAGCCCTTGAGATAATGCATCTTCCAATGCAAGTGCTCCCTGCAGGCCGCAAGCACATAATGATAAGACTCTCCACAAAACATAAAAAAGCAGGAGAAACAAAAGAAACAGAATAAAAGGGTTGTTAAGGGTTTTAAAAATTGTATTAACTAACAAAAGAAATCAAATCAGACAATATTATTAAATAATCAACATAAAGGGCGTCCATTTTCCCTCTTGATTCTCATTAACTAAAAAGTTATAATTCATATCTTTCCAATATAGGGATTTGACAGAATCTTTTTCCCCCTCCTGGTACTGTTTATTTTTTTATTTTTGTTGTACATAAATACATACCAACTTTATTGTTTTTTTTTGTTATTTTACTTTATTTATGTGTGTGCGAGCACGCGTGACTGACAGATCCCATTAGGGAAGGATCTCAATATAAGCAAATATCCAATCATGCATAAGACATATATATCGTATTAGTTCGTAACCCCCCAAAAAAAACTTATCCGAATTCTGCAATACCTGAATTGGTTTGTTCCAAAAGGCTGTTCACTCAAATCAACAATGTGGCATGCCACATGCCATACTTCAATTTAAATTCTGGGCCAATAATAAACAGTGTTCCAAGTGAAAGGGAACAAAATTTAAACACTGTACTTGAATACATGATTTCCCAACAACCACAGAACTCATATAAGAAATGAACAACCGCAAGTGTCTAGAGACATTGGTCGAATCATTTTCTGCACAACTGACAATACTGATCTTGTATAGAGGACAAAGGCATAATGTTCATGGCTAAATCTAAGATATGGAAAAGCGATTATGGCTGTTGGTGCGGCTGGAAATAAAATGAGTGGGGATGACAGAGAACTTTGAATCACTCTAAAGGCCTTTCAGAAATCCCACCTAAAAGCGTTGAATGCAATCTCAATATTGAAAGGAACAAGAGTCTCACCCAAAAGCTTAAATGCCATCTCCTCAATTCGTGACCAAATTTGACTACCATCTCACCATTGAAAGGAATAAAAATCAGTAGAGAAACTATTTGATTGGTAGCCTACTTATAAATTGCAATACTTGCTTGTAGAGGAGCATATTAGCATTTATACTCGTAAAACAAAGTCCAAATAACCTAGGAATTACAAGCACCTCCTTGGTGTTGACAAAGATCTTGATCTTCTAAATCCATATTAGTTTGGTAAAACCAAACCCCTCAAAATAGTCCCCTATCAGCTGATACCTACAACATTACCCACTGGTCACTACTAGAGTACTGTGTTTCTAAGAGTGATGGATTATGTTCAAGCATGCCCACCCATGGGCAATCCACATGTTGCACGAGTAAACCTACATTGTCAAATCCCGCAGATTCGATCAAACTCGGTCCCTCTAAGGAAAATCTGCTAGGCCCTCAGTGATCTTGGGTGGCCCTCCTACTATTGGCCTGATGAAAAATTCATAGATTGTTTATTTTCCATGTCAAAGCTGAGAGCCAAACATCTTAGACATGTATGTGTAATAAAAATTCCATTTTACCAGAAAGCTAACTTTGTATAGCTGGAGGCAGGAGCCAAGGCTTGCTGGTTCCACCCATATACTCTTTTTGTTAAATTAAATAGCTTATGATCCTTAGATACCACAACCAATGGGAACAATAACGACTGACTTGATTACAACCCATCACGTCCGTATCGCAGTCTCTATCAGAAAATAATGATAGTACTTACCAAAGCAAGCTTGTGAACAGAGTGACTCTGGCGAGCCTCTTCGGAACGTGCGTAGAATGCCATGCACAAAGCATTTATCTACAAAACAACCTTAACAGTATAAGCATTTAGCAAAACTCATTAAACCAAGGATTGACACCAATTTGGAAACTTCTCAGATTACAAGATGGATTTCTGCCATTCTCAGTATTATATAAGTTTGTCCAAATTTCAAAATCCGGTTATTTGACAAACTATGAAGTTCTTATAATCTTACATCATTTTCTATTGTATGGGTGTTGTCCATGTCGATCTCAGGCTCCAGGGTTGTCCCACCTTCCATTTGATAATTTATTCCTTCATATCTACTGTTAAATTAATGTGCAAATTTCACCACTTATTATTTCAGGTCTGATAAATTAAAGTGCAGTTCATTTTTCATATATTTATGTGATGCATTACTCCAAGATACAATATAGATTAGCTTTAAAGTACATTCCAAAAGCCACAAAAGGTCATATCTGTTGATGCCATTAACTATCTGATATGTACTCCTATACTACAAACTATCAAGAGCAGGAAATACAATATGACGAAGGAAATGCTTCTTATAAATGCGCATGATTATTGCACAGCAGCACAATATAGGGAAATTGAACTCGTCCATGGATATTTCTTTCAAACCTATCCATGGTCCAAAGCAAGTGGTTGTACTTCAATATCCATGGTCCACAAACATTTTCTGAAACTTATTATGCTCAAAAGCAAGTGGTTTTACTGCATAACACTGATAGGGATTTTTTTGCAAAACTCATTCCTATGTTCAATCCTGCGTTAGGAAATATTCAAGAAGTTATGATAAAATTTCATCAATCTTCAATTTCAAAATCAGTACTTCCAATGGACCAGATGGGTTGTGGCTGAATATGAGGTCTACAACTCACATGAGGGCAACTATATGGGGGAAAAGAAACTTCAACAAATATCGTACATGAAGATTTGCTTCTGCCATCTTTTCAATCAGGGATGCCTTCTCACTTGCGATAGCTGCAGCCAATTCTGCTTTTGATAGCTCCTGGACATTCTTCAACCTGGATTCTGCTTCAGTTTCCTGTCATTTAAAATACAACTTAAACTACAATTTCCTAGTTGTAATTTCTGGCAGAAAACATTGTCAAGGAACCAAACTTCACCTTCTGCTCAAGCTCGATCCTAAGTTTATCTTCTAGTTCTTCTCTAAGTGACTTGAGAGCAGCAGTAGCTCTCACTCTTTCTCTATTTAGTTCCTGAAATGGATTCAGTATTACACTCTTGACGACAGAATAATATCCTAAAAAACCAAGCCGGTGAACAATTCTGCATTCCTTTAAGGGCAATAGAGAGATCAAGATGATCAATTAGTGAAAGAATCTCCGTTAGTTTGGAGGTTAGATTACTGTTCAGCATAATAGAAAATTAATTTTTTGTTCCAGATATATTTATCAGAATTTCTAATTAATTGTAAGGGGTTCAAGCAACTGGTCTCTTAATTTAGTAAGCCAACAAGAGAGAACTTATACAAAAAACAAAGCTCAGAGGAAAAACATCTTTAAGCAACTCAAACCACAATTAGCTTTCAGTGTATAACTAAAGTGGTAGTAAATTCAAAGCATGAACAGCACAGCTGTCTAGTAAACTTGGATTCCCATAAATGCAGAAGGCAAACACGGTGACCAAACACAAAAGTAATACAAGAGCAGAAGAGCAAATAAACATGTAACCTTGTCCATAATGGCTGTCTCTTCAGCATACATAAGCTCCCTTGCCCTAGCATCCTTGAGTTCCTTTTCATACTTCTCCTGAATTAGGTCATAAAATATTGGAAAAAATAGAGCAATCTTTCAGTATATTGTTCCATCATATAGAAATATTTGAATTTGTTGAATAATATCAAAAACTGAAGGTATAAAGTTACTGAATATCTAGGATTATTGCAAATACCAAAATGCCCATAAACGAGAAGATAGACACCATGAAATTTGCTGGGAGCCCAAAATTACGAACAAAACAGGAAATCTTCTCTACACATAATTCCAGGCTTTCAGTCTGCTTTCTTCTTTAGGTTTCTTTAGCCAAGAAACTTTTGAAGCTCATTTCATCGTTACTAATCCAATGGGGTTTTGTGCAATAAGATAAATCTCAGTGAAAACATGAAATATGTTTTCTTCCAAGTTGGTGTCAACTCCATTAGATCTCTGAGAAACTCATCCAGAGGTAGAATGCTTTACTTAAGTAAAGAATATTTCCTCGTGCACATCTCATTTTGACAGGCCAATATCCCGTGTAATACAATGCTAGAAGGCAGTCTGTAAAATATCAAGCTTTGGACTTAGATGATAAAAGTGAAAACGATTGAAGTTTCATTTATGTCCAGGTTCCATTCCTTGGTTATTTATTCAGCGATAATAGGTAGTGCAACGCAGGCATGTATGTAAAGCTTTAATAAGTAAAGAATATTTCTCGTCTTTTTCCAATTTAAAAAGCTTTAATAAGTAAAGAATATTTCTCATCTTTTTCCAATTTAACAAGTCATTTTTCCATGTATTACAATGCTGCAAGGAAGAGCCTGCAAAATACCGAAAAATAAGCTTCACGGGTAAACACTATTATTGAAGAGGATTGAAGCTGCATTGATCTCCCAAATTCCTTTTTTGGGTTTTCAAAAAACTAGAAAAGTTGGCGCAAAACATACATGTATATAAAATGGTAAACAAAAGCCTTTCAAAATCCTATGCATAAGTCCATGACAAAGGTACTTGCAGTGGAGCAATATTTTCTCAAGACATGTTCAGCTCATGGGTATTGCGGGAGGTGACAATTGACACCATCTGTGCCACGGAAAGGGGAGTTTAGATGAGGATTATCCTAATATAGCTCACTTAGGGCAAACTAGGAAGCAACTACAAGCAGTTAAGGTTTCGGGATGCGATGAGAACAAAGGCCCCACCCACAACTACACTATTGGAGCATAAATTCAAAGGGAGATACTGAAAGCCTATGTTGTTCCCAACTGATGAAAGATTGGGAGATGGGGCAGCTATGACATCTTCTTGAGAAATTTTATGCTGTTCCTCAGAGGATGGAAAGGATGCTATCAGATGGATGATATCTAAGTCCGGGCCATTCGCTGCCAAACATTTTTATGAGGCTTTGGAGGGTTATGTTAGGCTTCTTTTCCCTTGGGATAGGGGTGTGGGCATGAAGGCCCCTTCTAAGGTCACTTTCTTTCTGCAGTTTGCACTGCATAGGAAAGGTTCTTACAACTGAGAATCTGATCTGGAGGTGGCAAATTCATCTCAACTGGTGCAGTTGGTGAGTGTGTGGGTCATCTTTTAATTATTGTGAGGTTGCCTCAGATGATTGTCCAAGCCTCCATTGTATCATTAAAGACAATTTTACTATAAACCAATTATTACAGAGTCAAAAATTTAAATTTCTTTTTGTAGAGATAAGTAGATAACCAACAATCAAACCTTCATCTTTCTCTTTTCTTCCGCGAAAATATGAGCATCCAACTCTGCTTGCCTTTTCTCAGCTGCATGAATAGCTTGTAGGAAATCAACAACCAGTTTTCCATCCTTGGATAAGTAAGCATCATTGGAATCTTCAATTGCATCAACCAAATCCTTCAGTTTCAGGAAACCAACAATTAAAGATGCATAAGCCTTTTGTACCCCAGGAACATAAGCATGAATTATCAAACAGTTGGTGCATATAAACTATAAAGTAGGGTATGGTAGCAGGTCTTTAAAAAATGACCTATTAATCTTCCCAAAAGAATGAAACCACTAACCTTATGTTTTTCAGATAAAGTAGAAATGGTTTCTTCAACCTTATCTCCTAAGTTATATTCATTTAGGAGGGACTTTGGTTGTTCCACACCATCACCATGCGCCTGCAAATGAATATCCCAATAATAGCCGTAAATAATACACCATTGAATTAAACCTTTGGTGACAGAAATATATACCCGCAAGTGGAGTGGTAGTTAAGTGGTAGGCACCGTGTACGATGCATTTCACAGGTGTTCAAACCTCACTAACTACAACTAACAATGCTGACTTACGCCGCGAGAGAGAGAAAGAGAGAGAAAGATTGATTTGTACCTCTGGCATGTCTTTAGCAGTTTGTTGCCGTATTGATATTGATTTCATCTCATTTTCTTCAACTACTGTGTTACCCTGGGGAAGAATGGGTGTGTTTTCAACTGTCTCATGCTGCTCTATAGTAGATTTCACTTCTGGTTTCATGTCAAGCGTCGATTCAAGAGATGCTCCGGGAGTTTTAGATTCATCATCAGATGTCACTGTAGGCAACTCTTTCTCTTGTACAGGTGCTACATCTTCTTTAGGTGTCGATTGAGGTTCATCATTTACCTGAAATTGGCTTTCTTTGTGTTTACTCAAATCATCAGGGTGAGGGAGATCTGAATGAGTTACATTGTCTTTTCCAGCAGGCTCCATATTTGGACTTCCACCTGACTCTTGAATACTGGACATCACATTTTTGTCCCTCAAAACTCCGTCTTCCTTCAAATCTTTATTACTCTTTGACAATTCCACAGGATCTTTAGTGCCAACTTTAAGCGACTCAAGAATACTACGCCGCCCTTCTATAGATCGCTGATTCAAATGATAAGCTGTCATGAGAACAGCCCCAAGCGTGAGAGTTCCAACGATTATCTTTGGCAAAGAACTCCCTGACTCAGGTGGCTTGCCTGTTGAACCAGACCCTTGGGGTGCATTTTGCTCAGATGCAACAGAGTATTGCTTCCTACAAGAAATATAGGGTGGTATCTGCACAAGAAAGATAGGATCATAAAAAAAACGTTGTGACAAGACCGATAGGATTGCTTCTGTATTATCTGGAGTACAAACTTGTGTTCATATAGAACAAGATAATTACAAAAAACAGCAGCAGCAAGAACTAGCATAGAATGTCGGCTAGTATCGAGCCGAGCTCAAGCTCGTGTAGCAAACGAGCTAAGCTCAACACTCTAAAACTCGGCTCAGCTCGTTTGGATAGGCTTGGCTTGTTTAGTAAATGAACTGTGCTTGGCGCTCAACTTGTTTACAAACTAGCCGAGCTCGAATACTACAAAGCTCGGCTCGGCTCGGATTGTTTGCACCCGCAGTCCTACACCATCAAGTGCCAATTGCCCACCATCTCGTTAGGGTTTGGGGCCATATAGGGTCTAGCTTTTGCTTACTCGCGATCAGTCCCACTATTTTGCGGCTTTGCATATAATAGAATAATGATCACTAGACATGTCCCCTCCACTTTTTCCAACCGTAAAAAAAAAATGGTAAATGCAGTTCTATGTACACATGAGAAAATCACATTAGTCCTTCCAAAAGATGAGATAGGGTGACATGCCTGAGCTGCAATCCTAGCAGGATTTCTTCTCAAGGATTGACGGGACGATATCTCCAAAATCGACCTGCGAAAACCAATAGTTCATCACTGCAACAGAAATTCATGAAACATAATGGGGGCAAATAGAGAATGCCAGAACCCTAACGAAGATCAACGAATGACAGCGCAGGCTGTCTAACACGCATGCCACTCATACAAAAACAATTGCAATTGTATTAAGGGTATGTGACGATAACAGTACCTCCGCAACATGCTGTTAGGGATTCAGTGAAGATTGAAGCGAGATTTTTGTGGGTACGAGGGAGTGATTCTCTGGTGTTGTTGCTTCGTGAAAGGGTTGAGGGGAGAGAGAGAGAGAGAGAGAGTTTTGCCGATAAATCGAGGCTTTTACTGCCCGAGCCCTGAAGCTACGGCGATCGAGGGAGAACCTTGTGAATTTCCCCACATTACATTTTACGTATTGTAGGCCTCTTTCAAAAAAAAAAAACATTTTATTGTAGGCCACTGCTAATGCCACGACCATTTCCTTTAATGCCACGAAACTTTACAAATTTTCATCTAGTCTTCCAGAAATACCCTTAACTCTCTTTCTCTCTCTCTGTTCGACGACTTGATTTGTCTCATGTTCCTGCAAACCCACTTCTCTTTCCTTTGCTATCAATCTTTCCAATTACTCCTTGTTGGTACACTCTGATTCAATTTCTAATTTCTTTATAGGCAGATTCCTGGACACCACCAAATAAGGCGTTGGATTTCATGCCAATTTTGATATGCAGAGAGAGAGAGAGAGATTTTGCGAAAAATGTTACACTTTGTGTTAAATGACAAAACTTACCGGTGGTCTTTGAATAATAGGCATGTTATGCATGCATTTGGTATACGGAGGGATTTTGGGTACAGATTCATGTACGGAGGAATTAATGGAGATCAGATGGGGATTTGGGTTTCTAGTGAGAGAACAGAGGAGGATGAGATGAATTTGATTACGGTTGTGGTGGAAGAAAAGAAGAAACGAGTGTTGATAGCGTTGAATTGAAGTGAAGGCACGATTGAGTTGTTGTTTTAGAATCTACTGAAACGAATTGGGACAGAGAACGAGAAAGATTCCCCATTTACTACTAACCAAGGATAGATTAGACAATAACCATAACAAGTCGTGGCATTAGCACTGGCCAGAAAATCGACGCCGGTGTGGTGAGTCAAGAGACTCAAAAAGACGCAGTGAACTTCAACCTAGCGTTTTCCAAGACGCTAACTCAAGGTCGTTGTAAATTGCAACGACGGTGTATGCTTAAAAGTAAACCTTGCGTTTTTAAGACAGGGCTGCTAACCACACAGATAATCTGTGCTCAGATTTTGTTGTGGAATCCACTATGGGTCCCATACAAACGATTTGAGCCGTTCATTTAATGTAAAATATTTTTTCATGAGTCCCAACAAAAAATCAGCTCAATCAGATACTTATAAGTACTCGATCCAATTATCTAAATTTTCATTCAAATCTTCGGATAATGAAAAGTCGTTTGAGTACTTATTGATATTGTATTTGGCTAATTTTTTGTAGGGACCCACAAAAAAATATTTTACATTTATTGAACGGCTTGAATTATTTGTATGAAACCCGTGGTGGGGCCACAATAAAATCTGTGCACAGAAATATCTTTGTGGACAAACTTATTGTTTTTAAGAGGTGAATTCTACTTGCAACTCATAATTTTCGCAATACAACCCATTAACAACCAACAGATATTAAGACAAAAAAAAACCCCTATGTGTAATGAACATTTTATCCATAAAATTTTCTTCCTTCAACCCTTCGTCTTCTTACTACGCTATAAATCCTAGTCTCCTCTACTCCATTTCTCATTTCTCTCTTAATGAAAAATCAATCAAAGGTGTCGCGGACATGATGTTTTGGGAGCCGAACAGTGCATAGAGAAGCCACAAATAGAAAAATAGGTTTGAGTAGTTTGTTCGGATGACGTCAAATTCTAGTCTTGAAATTTGCACATGGTTCAAAAAAAATTTAGATATTAAAATTAAAAAATATGTACAATTTTCCAGATTTTAAAATTAGAAAATATGTTCAACTTTCAAATTTTAAATTTTGAAAGCTGCATAAACTAATTGAGAGCCAGTTCCAAACACTTCTTAAAAAATTGTAAGTATTTATTTCATATATTTAAATAAAAAAATAATAAATTGATTTTTTTGTACCGTTCAAAAGGTCTCTGTAAGATCTATTAAGTATCATTTTTTTAAAACTTAAAATGACCTTTTTTTTAAAAAAGTACTTTAAATGTGTTTGGATTGAATATTCAAAAATTATTTAATACTCCCGGAGTATATAAATAGTATACCTCTCACATAACATGTAGGGCACACGTGAGATCCACATGCTATACGAGGAAAGAGAATATATACTGTTCATATATTCCGAGAGTATTGAATAATTACTCCTAAATATTACGGGCAGTAGTGAGGTCAAGGTGGATCCAAACGGCATCAATCTGTTGACCTCCCCGTTTTGAGAAAGAACCATGCTGTACCAGACACAGATTGTGCACAGATTTTGTGGTGAGGCCCACCACGGGTCCCACACAAATGATTCGAGCCGTTCATTAAATGTAAAATATTTTTTCGAGAGTCTTCGTAAAAAATCAGCTCAATCTAATACCTATAAGTACTCGATCCAATTATCTATATTTTCATTCAGATTTTCGGGAAATGAAAAGTTAGATGATTAGATCAAGCACTTATAGGTATTGGATTGAGCTGATTTTTTATAAAAACCCTTGAAAAAATGTTTTACATTTAATGAACGGCTCAGATCATTTGTGTGGGACTCATGGTGGACCTCACCACAAAACTGTGCACAATCTGTGCACAGATTGTATGTACGAGTAGCATTTCGGTTTGAGAAAACGCGAGGCTTCGAAAACAAAGTCAGTGGGAAAATCGCATTCATTTCTTCTCTACCTTTTCCCTTTCCTTTTCCTCCAAGTAACAAACAGGGCGTAACGAAAACGCAGAAACATAAACCCTGCCCGCGCGCAACACCGTCCTAGAACGAATCTGAGAATCACACTCCGCCGTTGTTGTTCTGGGTAGAAACCACTGTTCTGGGTAGAAACCACTGTTCATCTCCAAAAAAAAAGATGGGTCACAACAAGCCGAAGAAATTCAGAAATAATCAGTCACATCGAGGTCAATCTAGTCGCACTCGTGAACTCCAAAGGTAAAATTCACTAGGGTTTTTTTCTACCGAATCTCGTATTCGCACCCACATGTTCTTCTCTGTATGTCACGACTCACTGACGACTATTTGAACAGGGATGACGAAGAGTCTCTCCCGATTGAACCAGGTAAAGAATTCATCACAAATCACATCCATATATGAGAATAACGGCCTCCTAAATTTTTAGTAATTCTTTTTCACTGTCTCTGTATTTCATGGGAATTGCTACAATGCACCCCATGTTTGGGTGTGTATGGTATGCCTAATGCACCCTTTGAATGATTTAAATTCGTAACCTTTTGTACGAAATTCGTAACATTTGTTCAAGAATTCGTAACATCAAGACAAGAATTCAAGATGAATTTCATTAATTTATGTCCAAATGTTATGAATTGCTCTACAAAAGTTATGAAATCATGGATGATATTATTAATTTTTATGAATTTTAGGTGATTCAAGGTGTGCAATTGTACTTTTAAGATAAGGTTTTATAGGGTTCATGATTTTTTTAGAGCCTAACTTTTGTTTTACTTTGACCTCCAAAGTCGAATAACTGGTGCTTGCATAGGACACGGAGATTCCTACATAGCTTTAGAGGTGTTTGCTATGCCCATCTCGGTTGGCTCATAAAATAGCTTCTAAATGAGGCTCTTGTATGAGAAGAATAATTAGCATTCTGTCAAACATGGATCCTAAGTCCAAAGAAAGTATATAGGAATGTACGTAGGTTTATTTTCATGTACTTAACGCCTACTTTATCTACCCATTGGAGCACCCATGCACTTTCTAAAGTCTAAACTAAAAAACGTTTTTGACACTGAAAAATAGGTCCCACTTTTTTCATTCTGTCATATGATGTACTTCCGGAGCCAAATGAGATGCTCTAATCGTATTTGGGTTCTTTAATGAACTTATGTTTTCACTTCCTCCACAGAATTATTAACTTTTGCGGTTAATGGACGATACGGATCAAGAAAGTAGAACCAATTGTTTTGAAGGCTTACTAAACGCAATTCCAACCCCCCCTCCCCTTTCCTTTTTTGGGTTTTGTTTGGCTTGTAATTTAAAGGACTTCATTTTTCAATTAGGCTATATACACATTTTTACTTTTCCAATTACTTTAGATGTGTTTTGGGATGAACGAAAACTAAAAGTGTTTGGCTCAAGGTGCAAATGTTGACTCTGAAAGAAAAGAAGAGGTTGCTTTTTTAGGCATTCCAAAGACATCTAATTTGTTTCAGTGGGGTGCATTATTTGTTTGTGACATGTAACAAGTTTCTTATCGTTACAGAGACTGAAGAAGAGCAAATGGTACCCAAAATTCAGCTAGCGATGTGGGTATGCGTCTGTAATTTTTTAGGCACGATGACATTGTTTACTACTTCTGTGGGTAGCTGTGGGTGGTTAAACTGTTGACGATTTATTCAGTTAGCAAGTACAACCCACATGAGGTGTTCCCTCTGCATGGTTAAAGTTATCGTAGCTGCTAAAGCCTTCTCTCTCTTTTTTTTTTTTTGGGTACTTTCCTAATGGGTTTGTGAGGATTAATATCCTACCTTGTACTTTAGACGTCTGTTTGGATTTGCAATTCTTGCCTTCATTCTATGCTTCAAAAAATTATGTTTGAGAAAATTCCAGGCAATTCTACCAGGGGTCTGCTTCAGCTGTTGTATAATCATTGCTGTTGTAACAGTGTGTGAATGCTGTAGAGGTCCAAAATGAAAAAGCTTTTCTTGGCATTGGCAAAAATCATAAAATTCATCGCTAAAGTATCACGTTCACGAGTAACACAAGTTAAAAAAAAATTGAAATTGAATGATTTCTTTCAGTACCATCACAGGCAGGGCTAATTCACACACCGACTTGGATCATGAACTGTGTAAACTGTCACAAATAAATTTAATTCACATATCTGAATCTAGTTGGTGTGTTCTGTTGGTTCAGGATTTTGGGCAATGTGATGCAAAAAAATGCACTGGACGCAAGCTTTCAAGATTTGGTTTGTTGAAAGAGAGTACCCGCTTAACTTGTATTTCAATTGTAGCTTTTTTTATGCATACGCACAATTAATGCTGCCTGCTAGAGTTGTCTTACATTTCAAAAAAGAGAGAAAATTCCACTTGTCTTGGTATGAATGGTTAGAATAGCGGTCAACTAGACTGCAACAAGGTATGAATGGTTAGAATAGCGGTCAACTAGACTGCAACAATTACCTCGAAGTGTTGTACACAAGCAATCTGTTTGTATTTGATAGATTGCAGTGGTTCAACGAGCAAGCAGAAATTCACCTCGGAGATTTTCCTTTTATTGTTAGACTGGGTGTTTAGAGGCCCAAACAAGTTGATGTACGTTGGGGCCAATTTTAGTTGGCAATGTGTCAGTTGCTTGTTGGCTATTGGGTTTGAAGAGCAGGCTTGGATAATCACACTCAGGTATCGTCTGGGCCAAAATATTCATGGCATTTGTGAATGAAAAGGGGAGAGAGAAAAGCGTCATGAGCCCAAGTGTTTCGTGAGGGCTAGACACTATTGGGGGAGAAAAATAGAGATTTGGCGTAGAGGTATAGGTCTTGTTTTCCATTCAGGCCTCCATAACTGAGCTAGTGTGGCTCTGCTAGCCTAAGGGCAAGTGTGGTTTACCTCCTCTTTTCGTGATGCCAGTGAATGGTTCCTGTGATCTGGAACTGATTTTCTGACGTTTGAGAGGGAACTATAAAAGTTTGCCAGTGCTAAGACTGTTCAAAAAACCTTACTAGTGTTGCAGTTAGTTTGAAAATTTGTGCTGGCTGGGCTTGAATACTGCTCATAGGCTTACAGAGCTGCACATTTGAATACTGCTCAAGCATTACTAACTTTGCTGAATGATGAATTTGGCAATATCATGCAGGAGTTGCGCGTCACTAATGGTTTTGGGGGCATTGTGTTGAGGTACTTACATCGAAGTTCTCTCTGTTTACCTACGTATGTTTGTGGTCCTCTTGTAGTGACATGGAGAATCCTATATGTACGTCACCCTAAACATAAAGGTGTTGCGGGGTGGGGTTCAGACCATTTAGTAGAATATACCTCTTTCTCTTCTGTAAGTCAATTCGCCACTTTGCCAATTGACCCCCACGTCACAGTTCAAAATTAAAAAGAATAACTACCATGTGACCTGGAGGTCACGGGTTCGAGTTGCGGAAATAGCCTCTTTGCTTGAAGGGGTAAGGCTGCGTACATCAATCCTTCCCCAGAACCTACAATGGCGGGAGCCTCGTGCATTGCATTTGCACCCTTTTTTAACTACCATGTCTTTTCATTATATAACTTCGAGGGCTTGCTTATCAAAGAATAAAGGAAAATTTCTTTTGAGTGCTACTAAAATATGCAGCCTAAAAGTAGGTGAAAGATTTTGGTTGAAAGTTTTATTTTCCATCAACTTCTACTTGCTATGGAATTTGAACCATAGCTAACAGATGCTAGTCCTACCTTTCTTGCTCACACTTGTACCCTATGAGCTCGAGAAAACTGGAACGCTTTGAACCTGTTTACCTTCTGATCATACATCTCCTGAAAATAGTTAGTGATTAGGAGTTAAACGCATTGGAATGTACATGTCTTTCGCCTTCCCAGATTAACAATTCTATTTATGAGTATAAATTGATTATTGGGAAGGTACAATGTGCATATACTAGCATTTTATGGGGCGTAATTATTACATCTATAGCTTCCATACAACACTTATTTACATCTCTTTTATATAATCATGTTGCCAGTCCTGCTGGTAAGCAATGTGTCTCTAAGGAAGATTATATCCTTATGAAAAGGAAAGGGTTGGCTGTTGTTGATTGCTCATGGGCTCGCTTGGATGATGTACCGTTCACAAAATTGCGTTGTGCTGCTCCTCGTCTCTGTAAGAACTTCAAACAAGCATTTTAGATCGGCAACTTCAAACAATTTTTTCACATCAAGTCTTACTTTTTACTCTACCATTGTGCTATATATGCATTTTGTTGAGCTAAAAGGCTGACCTATATTAAACCAAGCTTGGCCTTATATGGTATCTGGTTTATTGATTTTGTATGGGTTTTAGTAAATTCTTAAACGTGTAAATGGTGAGAGATTTACAGATTGACTAACTGAATCTTTATTGTGTCACTTGCCTCACTAACTGAACCTGAAACAGATCAACGTGTGGAGGCAATTTTGAAATTAACCGCCACTGTGTAGTATTTAAGATTGACACTCTCTTTGGGTTAAATGATTTTGTAAGAGTTGTAAACTTGTTCCATATTTTCCTAATGAGTATTGTAATCTTGTCTATAATAGATCTAATCAAGAACAGAAAATACTGTTTCAAGCAGGACCCAATTATTGAAATGATAGATATTGTATTGCTCCCTTTTAAGGATGGATGCATAATGTGTAAGAGTTTTGATTTTGTTGGGCAGTAAGGCTGGGTTATATACACATGAAAACACTAATAGTATGCTACAGTCACTGCACAATGCACAAGTGTCAATAAGCTAAAGCTAACCAGGATCTGGTATATATCAGTTACTTTAGTTTTTCCCTAGACTCTCTTGAAACTTGACAAATCTTCTTTGAATGCAGTACCATGGTTGGTAGCAGCGAATCCTGTAAATTACGGTCGGCCATGTCAACTATCTTGTGTTGAGGCATTGTCTGCAGCTTTATTAATCTGGTACCAAAATTAAACCACCTCTATGCAATATGAATCAATCTGCTGATTAGGCTCTTGTGAAATATGAATCAATCTGTGATTGTTGGAGAAAAGAATACACATCCCATGTTGGCTTAGCACTTGTGACCCCTTATTTAAGGCCAGTCAGTCAGATGATGGGCTATGTGACATGGATTACTCGAAATACGTGGTGTATCCGTGTTTGACACATAACAAACCATGGTATCGGTTGGATATGTTATGTGCTTTTTTTTTTTTGATCAGCGGATATGTTATGTGCTACTTCCAGTTTTTTGAAGAGGCTCATTCCACTGCCTTGTTAGAAAGAAAGGGACACAGATTCCTCAATTTTGTCATAATAATATTTTTGGCCAAGCGAAGTTTCCTTATCAAGCTTGAAATATTGCATATCTTAACTCGAAGATGAGGAAGGACTTGTGTAAACAGTCTAGTAATGTCCCTTTGTCCTGATTTTGGAGGATAGGCCTGTATGACTCCAGACACTAATGTATAGTTTAGGACTTTGCACATGTATACTTCTAAGTTCAAAGTTTCACTCACCAAGTTCTAAGTTGTAACATACCATGTTGAACTTGTGGCAGCACGACTAATACATAGTTTCCATTTTTGTTTACAGTGGGGAGGAGGAAACAGCGAATTTATTGCTAAGTAAATTCAAGTGGGGTCATGCTTTCTTGTCCCTAAACAGGTATTTTTTCGGTTCTCTTTAATCATGGACATTGTTTGAGCTATTCTTAGTTGATTGTGCTTTGTGCATGTATGCATGTGCTTGTGAGTAGCAACATGGAATTCATTGAAACAGTTTCAGCAATTGAGCCCATTGAGAAGGCCAAAACCAATCTCTCTTTGTCCTGGAAAATGGAGTTTACGAGTTCGGTTATTTACAATAGCTTCATTTTGAGTAGAGTTACAGATGATGGACTATTTATCTGAACTCTATATCACATTCTTTTCCGCATGAGGTCCATGTCCTCCATAGTGTCATAATACTAAGTATTCTTGTACCTTTTCTCTGTATTAACTGCTGGCGTATTCAACCGAGGCAGGGAACTTTTAAAGGCGTATTCAGAGTGTGAAAATAGTGCTGATATTATTTCAGTTCAGAATGCTTGGCTTTCCCAGGAGACTCAATTGATTACAAAGGTTCCTTCCGCTGAAGGTACGTAGTTAGAGCATCCGCAATGGGAATAATCAAATTCAATAACCAAAATGCGCCACGTCAGCATTTGATTATCCATTTAGTTCATAATCAAACTTAACAAACTTTACCTCCACATTGGTTATTTTTGCATCCCTATAAAAAAAAACCCCACAATACGCAATGCACCTATGTCCAATTGCAAACGAGTTTTAATCACGCACTCGACCACACCAAATTATTCGTCTCGATGAGACAATTCTAATGTGGGGTGTTTTTTAGTTTTGAGTTTGGTTATTGGGTTTGATTATTGAGTTTTGGTTATTGGTAAAAGTTGTTAAGTTTGGTTATGGAATGGATGGAATTTGATTATTTGCTAAAAGACTTGTAACTTTGCTTATTACAATGTGAGGTGTTTTTTTAGCATTGTTGTTAAGTTTGCTTATTCATACCAATTTGTTTATTATAATGTGGATGCTCTTAGTTATCAAGAAAAGATATCCTCTTTCACCGGCCAATATGCTCGACAAACCTCCAGTTAAGAGTTGGAGGTTACCAAAAGCAGCTTACAGCTGCAGTTCAATTCAGCAGCTGTAAGCTGCTTTTGGTAGCCATTTACTGGGACTACTGAAGCCAACTTCTAATCTCAAAACTGGGGGTCACCAATTTTCCATTTGTCCGAATCAAGGGCCATTTATTGTGTTCTGAATGTTTTCCAACGATATATCACTCACTTCCTTGGTCCGGAGCTTTATTCCTCTTCCCATTACTTTTGCAGCACAATATTAGGACTCTCTACCTCAGTCCAGCCTGCATTTGATGTTTTTGTTTTAAGAACTGAATATTGTAATTCGGCATGTACTTTTAAATGCATTCAATAAGTAGTATATTCTTTTTCTTTTTTTTTCCCTCGTTAATATCGTCATCTGAAGTATTTATCCCAAAAACAAAACAAAAAAATCGTCGCCTGAATTACAAATATAATGAACATTAACACCATCTGCATGGCCCATGGGACTCTCCTGGTATGATTTAATTTTCACGTTTGTGGAACAACAGGAGCAGACGTGGCATCCCGAGGTGAAGACCAGGGCTCTTGTTCTGATTCTGAAGACGGACTTCCCCCGCTTGAAAGGAATGTTAATCATTTAAGCTTGGAGGAGAGTGATGAGGAGAGTGAGTGAAAGATTCTATTTCCATCCTCAGCTTTGTGACGCGAAACCCCCCGGGAAAATGCCTTGTTCATGACTGGTATTTATCTGTATTAAGTGGCTTGTGTTGTGGGTCTAGTATGTAATAATGCTAGTTGCTGTAGTTAGCCTTCCTGTACTCATTTTATCCTCCCGCCTAATCTTTAATCGCGTAGAGATAGAGTCGGTTTGGGTGAAACCCAGTTTTGGAGTTTTTAACATCACTTCGCTGAGACTTGCTTATTGCATAAACGTGAAAATAAAAATCAGTTTGTACGATGGCAAATTATTTGGAATGACTGGTGATGATTCTTTCAGACCATCTTTTTTGTCAATTCGGCGACCTTACGACTTTCTGAGTGACCTTATGGCTAATTTTAAGTTCTAAAATTTGGATTCCAAGCTAAATTTATGGGAGGATAAAAACCGGTTGACTCCATGCCATCAAAACTAAAATGGGTTAACAAAATTATTTTCGTCACCACCTTGTATTTGTAAATATGATTAATCTTGTATTTCCATGATTCCATCCTCCAGTTCGGTGACGAAACCAGGGCAACTTTTTATTGATACAAACCCAATATGGCAAATCCCCTTAAAAGTGATCAGCAAAAAATTAGTGAAAAAAACCCAAAAAAAATATTGCTTTTAATTTTTAATTATCAGTCCCAAATAATATATTTTGAATAAATGACTCCGATTATTTGTGTTGGAATCTGAGGTACAATCCAGTATAAGCATTTTCGAACGATTGAGACTCCATTTTGCTAAGGACTTTTTTTGGTTTTGTCATTATTCAAAAAAAATCGCGTTTGATTTGTCTCATCAAGATGAATAGGAAAACTAAAAATTTATGACTTTTACTTAAATATTTTGGGAAATAACCACTTTCAAGTAAAAAAAAGGGTCAAAATTTTGACATTTCTTAAAATACTTGGGTAAAATAAAAAATTTTACTTTTCCGATTCATCTCGTTGGAACGGAGCAATAATCTACAAAATTTTGACACAAAATTAACAAACGTTAAAAAAATTTGATTAATGACTAAAAGTATTTAAAGAAAATGAGAATAAATTCTATCCGGATTAGCTGAAAAACTTACCTTTTCCGCCCCACCACACCAACTCGGCAAATTCCTTCTTCTCTCTCATGACTTTCCTGGCTTGGGATCCTATGTTTCATCTCTATTGTCCTGCTCCCTGTCCCAGAGCTAAAAACACTACACGTGTCAACCACATTAAAAAAAAACCATGGACTAAGCCACACCCAATTCCCCCACCATCTCCCCTGGATCTTGCCGACAGCAACCATCAGAAGAACACCATCTCTACACATCACCATCTCTCTACAATCACCGCCTTCTCACATCTAAAAACTTTTGACCTACGCACACACAAATGTATGTATTTGTAAATTCATCTAACGCTCTGAAAGATAAATAGTGTTTTATTGTATTTCGTTTTGACTTGTTTTCAAGATTAGAATTTAATGAATTAACAACCCACTATTAATGGGTTCTGAACAATTCGATCAACTGTGTTTGGGTTAGGTTTCAATTTCTTTAGGATTTGGTTTTCAATTACTCCACTTGCTGCGAGCAGAGGATTGGGGCGAGTGGGGTGGGGAGGGGATGGGTTGGGTTGGAGAGGGAAGGTGTTTCGTAAGCCAGTTTCATGGTAGGGGGATCGGGTGTGGCTTAGTCCATAGGAGAGGAAGCAAGGTTGGAGAGAAGAAGTAATTTGCTGAGTTGGCAAGCCTTCATTGGTGGGGCGGAAAAGGATTTCCAACTGATCCGGATAAAATTTAGAGAAATGTTACATTTACAACATTTTTCTATAACATGGTGACGTGGCCAGGGGACCCACTCACTTTACCCAGCCAAAAAACAAAAAAATGAATGGGTCCCTTGGCCACGTCACTATATTGTAAAAATGTTGTAGAAAAATATTGTAAGTGTAGCATTTCTGTAAAATTTATTCTCAAAGAAAAAGTGCATCGCGAAACCTCAGGGGGTTACAGTATTTTCCAAACCTGGAGGCAAAATCTGTTGTATTTAATCCGAGGGTGCTCTAGTGCACATATAAGGCGATACACAGCAATTGATTTCATCAATCAATGGTTCAGATTAAAAATAATCTTTTACCGGTAAAAGATACTTTTTATTACCGTTGAAAGATTAAAAACACATCACAACCGTTGATTGAAGAGATCAACAGTTCGTGCATCACACCTGCACTACACCGGGTACACTACAGCACCTCCGGTTCCGTGACATTCACTAGGGGTGATATTGGTTTGGTCGGTTCGGTTTTTTGGAATTTTAGCAACCGAAGTATCGATTTTGTTTTCCATATTCACCTACTGAAACCGACCGAAAGAGATATCGGTTTTTTCGGTTTCGGTTCATTCGATTTTCGGTCGGTTTCAGGTTTTAAGTTATGGGCCTCTTTGGGGCCTCAAAAAATGGAACAAAGTAATAATTCACACATTTATTGGGCCCATTTGGGCTAAAAATGCAAGATTTATGTGTTCTACACACTTCGAAATCATTTGGGCCAAAACACTTAAACAAATTTCGTACTTTTAAAGTTTCATTTGGGCCAGTAAATTCCAAACCGAAAAAAATTATGATCCAAATTATAATTCGGTTTGGTTCGGTTTTTTCGATTGAAACCTTAGTAAAATCGAAAACCGAACTGAAAAAATAAATTTCTATAAACAAAAAATCAAACCAAATCGAAATTCTCCCTCAAGCTGAACCGAACTGATTACTTCGGTCGATTTTTTTGATTTTTCGTATCACCCCTAGTTCATATTGCATAAAATGAGATATTTTGCTCTATTTTTTATAGCTTACTCAATAGGCTGCCCAGATCAGTTTTGGGTGGATCAGTTTGGTTCCCAATTCGATCCACTCACGGCGGATTGTCGTTTTCTTCATCTACCAACCGTCCGTGATTGTCGTTTGATCAGTTCTGTTTGGATGGTTTATGTGGATTTGAGCATGCAATTTATTTTTTTTAGATACACCAAAAAGTTGAAATATAGAGCCCAAAGCTTCAAGTTCAATGAAGCCTAAACAAGTTCAAACAAGTCTTAACATTCATCCACCCTAAAGTCCAAGCAAGTATAAGATAAACTATTGCATCATCCACCAAACCAATATCATTCAGAATTACAAGTTATTTGATCGGGAAATCCTCCGAGAGATAGATTGTGAACAAAAATAACACAGTCACCTACATATGAGTACTTTAGGGTGGATGAATGTTAAGACTTGTCTGAACTTGTTTAGGGTGAGTCTATCCAAGCAATTTAGGATTATAGACTAGGGTTTTCAATCTGCTCTTGCCTCTTAGTCCATTTACTGTGTTTTAAACTTTTTTTTTGGGCGGATGGTTCGGTTTGAACCGCCAACCAAACTAATTTGATTTGCATCTGCCAGAATTGTTATATTAGGATCTGTATCCGTCCGTAACCTACCTCAAATTTTTTTTTAATCAACAACAAAGGGATTTCAATACCATTAAAAAACAAAAATGCTAACCACACAGATAGTATGTGCACAGATCGTGCACATACAGCTCTGTGGGGCCCACTACGGGGTCCACAAACGATTCAAGCTGTCCATTATCTTTAAAATAATTTTCTAAGTCATCGCATAAAAAATCAGCTCAATCCAATACCTCTAAATATTTAATCTAATCTTTCAAATTTTCGCTTAGACTTTAATCTGAAGAAACATTTAGACGATTGGATCAAGCACTTAGAGGTATCCGATTGAGTTGATTTTTAACATGATGGCTTAGAAAATCATTTTAAAGCTAATGGACAGCTTGGATTGTTTGTGGGGACCCTATCGTGGGCCCCACAGGGCCGTATGTGCACATACTATCTATGTGGTTAACATTTGTGATTAAAAAATGATACAAAAGAGAATTCTTGTAATGATATACTAGGGAGCATTATGCACAATGACAGTACCTCATATATCACTACATCTCATCTCACTGTTTTTTTTTTAAACAGAAAAGGAAAACACCCCAAAGGTTGGTAAGACACAAACACCCAAAAGAAACCCAGCTCAAACAAATGGGTTTGGCCCAAATACCAAAAAAAACTAAACTAACCCTAACTCAAAATCCAAATCATACAGCAGCCCAATACGCATCTGCACCCGATCCACCACTGCTGTCCCATGGCCAATGGAAGCTGCCAAACACCTGCAACCACAACAAAAATTCGGCCACCAATGCAACCCTGCAAACGCCGCCCATCGACCCAGACCCAACCACCCACCATCATCAGCCGCCACCATTGCCGTTCTGGGACAAAGCCTAGAGGCGGTTTCGCATGCACCCAACAACTGCAGCAAACCAGAGCGAGATGGACAACCCACTATTCTCACTATGGCTTTCTGCTTGGGTGTGGTTGTTGCTGTTATAATAATGCTAGTTTGATATTTGGCCTTCTGTGTTTTTTTTTTTTGGTCATAAAAAAAAATGTGATACACTCTTAATTTTACACATAAGCCCAAACCAATAATCATAACACTCAATGTTGTGTTCTCTTTAGTTTTCAAAAAGAATTTTTAAAAAAATTCCCCATACTTTCAACATTTCTCTTCACTTATTATCCTTACTATTTTTCAAAAAACTTTTCAAAAACTAAACCGAACACTATTTTTTCAATTTCGGTCTACGTTTTTATACTTTTCCGATTCATTTTATTAGGAGAAATGATTAATCCTTAAAATTACGGCTCCGTTTGTTTCGATGTAAAAATATTTTACAATGTAAAATGTTTTTTTATAAAACAAACTTTAAACTTTTATTTTTTGGTGTTTGGTTGGCACTTGAAAATATTTTATAAATCAACAAAATAGTGTGGGGGGGCTTAAACGGTGGAGAGACCTGAGAATATTGGAATTGGACATTGTTCATGACTGATGATCGAGGAAACTGAGATTTAAGAGTAAGTTATTTTCATCCAATTGATGAAAAATGTTTTACATGTAAAATATTTTTCTAATTTTTTTATACAACCAAACACCAAAAACTAGGTAAAATATTTTACTGGAAAACATTTTACCCCAAACAAACGGAGCCTACGAGCTTTGTTTGGTTTCCGTTTTGAAAAAAAAATTCCAACTCAATAAACACTCATTATGCATACTTTCAATAATTATTCTCATTTCTCTCTCCACTTTTCGATCATTATTCTCATTTCTCCCTCTATCTCTCTCCGCTCATTACCTCTATCCCAATCATTATCTTATTTTTTTCCACTCATTATCCAAAAAATCAAACTAAAAAATTCTCAAAACCCCATCCAAATACAACATAAATAAAAATTATCAAAGACAAAAATATTACCGTGGACTCACCACCGGAAGCGAAACCAAACAAAACTCCTCAGTTATTTTTCGAAGATAATAAGGTAATTGATTTTTACACTTTCTTTTCTATAACTATACTTTTCTTTTTGCTCTCTTGTGATATGAATTTAAAAAATTAATTTTTTATTTGTATATTCTTTCACATTTAGAAGGGTACTATTATAAATGTACTCTTTTTTTGTCTAGCCAAAAAAATATCGTACACTTTTAATACTAAAAAACAAAAAAGAGAATGTGGATAAAAAAAAAATACAGTATGAAAATCAATTCCCAAATACAAAAGCTACAGGGGTGTACTCAGGCGAAAACGGTGTGCATTTACAACCCCCCGCATCTTACTGTGTTTTTCTGAATGCGACACACGGCACACACTGCGAAGCGAAACCCTAAATAGGGCTAGACTCTCTCTCTCCTAAATCCTCTGCCACACAATTTATCGTGCTCTTGCGCACGCTCCCCGCTTCAGAAATTCTCCCGTCTCTGTTTTCCGTTTCTAGGGTTTTCGTTTTCCGGTCCAAAATCTATTCTAATAAACGGAAACAATAACCTCGACGAGACTTGTTTTCGCCGTTTATATCTAGTGTCGTGTTGGATTTGTTTCGATTGCGTTTGATTTTCTCGATTTTCTTTTTGTTTGTTTTGTCTAATGGTTGTTTCTGTGTTCTGAATGCAATTAGGGTTTGGGATTTTTCTCAACGTTCAAGGCCTGTGAACCGAACAAAGCGGTGAGTTCCAAACTAATAATCAAATTAGGGTTTGGTGTTGGCTTTGGGGGATATGATAGTTTCCATGAGTTGGGTTTGAATGTGATTTAGGTTTTCAGCCCCTTTTTCAGATCTGTTTGGGTCTAAAGTAAAATGATAACCATGGGTAGTTTTCTGAGACATCTGTTTCTGGCTTGGAGAAACTTTTTCGAGAGAGAATTAATATTGGGTTGTTGGGAGCATTATGGAAAATATACGCATGGAAATTGGTAAACCCCTAAAGACATTTTATTTTTTTTGGTCTTGGGTGGTCGGTTGGATTATGCTGTGGAATCAAGCTATGCTTAAAGATAGATGATTGTTAGTTATTGTGAAGTCCTGCCTTGGGTTTTCACTTTTCAGTTATGCTCATGGCTTCGTATATTGCACTTGTTGTGAGCATTTTGGGAAACATCCAAGTATATGTATGCATAAAGCCCTTGGAACATTTCTTTATTCAGTTTAGTTAGCATTTAGTCTATTTTGTGAGGGGGAAAAGTATGGAAACATAAGTATTTTTATTATATTCACTGGGGGTTGGGTGGGTGATAGGTGGAAATTAAATAGCACGTGGGGTTGCAACACTAGTAGGGTTTCATACTCTTCGAAGTTCTCTCAATGCATTTGCTTTCTTACTGTAATGATCATTCTTTTATCTTTACGATGATAATGAGATTTTCTTTGCTGTTCAAAAAAAAAAAAAACATTTTACGAGGGTTGGGTTAGTGGTGTTCTGGAATTTTTGTTTGTACATGAGTTATTATTCAGGTGAAGTGGGTTGCTCATCACTTCAATCATATCTCGATCACTAGAAATAACATGAAAATGCGTTTTTTCTTTCTATGAAATGGGTTAGATTTGTCTATTTTGCATGCGTAAGTTTGTCTAAACAACCGAGTGGATATTTGTGTTTTTTGGGTTGGGTCATGTTGATGATCTTGTGGAAAAACAGCCTACTCTATTCCACCAACTTCGCGTAAGCTTCAAGTTGGGCATTTTGATTGGTGGATACCCGATAACCCTGCCCAACCTTCCTTTTCCTTGTACTAATTGTCTTTGGCTTTTTGATTGGTGGATTCATTTTGAATTATTTGCATTTAATCAGGTTGAATCTTTGCTAGAAAAAGAACTTGGGAAATATGAAGACACCATCATCATATCCAGTTCTTGACAATCGACCAATTGATCAATGGAAGGTTACGGAACTAAAAGAAGAGCTTAGGAGAAGGAAATTGATAACAAGGGGGTTGAAAGAAGAATTAGTTAAAAGGCTGGATGAAGCACTTCGTAATGAAGATGATTCTGCCAAGGGAAAAGTTGATAATGGTTTTGATGGAACTGCCCCACCTGTGGTTGAGACTGAAGATGGAAGCACAGTTCTTATTGTTTCTGAAACTGCTGTTGCCGTGACGGATCATGTTTATGAAAACAATGAGGTGGATTGTGGAATAGATAAGGTTCATGTTGACGATACTGCAGTGTTATTGGGTGAAGCGAAGGCTCAACAGGGGGAAGAAATAGGTGGTAATGCCAGGGATGAGGAGATGGTATTTCAGTCTCAACCTGAAGATGCGAGGACAGTTCTGTCTGTTTCTGAAACTACTGGGGATATAATGGATCATGGCAATGACATGATGGATCACGTTTTAGAAACTCCAGCAGTTGTATCTGAAACTACTGGGGACTTGATGGATCGTGGTAATGACAGCAATGAGGTGGATCGTGAAACGAATCAGGTGCAAGTAGACAATACTGAATTTTCTTTGGGCGAAGGGAAAGTTCAAGAAGGGGAAGTAATAAGTGTTACCGGTTCTGCTATGGATGAGGAGATTGTAGTTCGTGAAACTTCTCTGGAAACCAGCATCACAGAGGAGGAGATTGTAGTTCATGAAACTTCTCTGGAAACCAGCATCACAGAGAGTGTAGTATCTGAAGTAACAGTTACAGTGCAAGAGTTACAGAAAAGTGAGTCCCTGATCGAGAATGAGGAGATAAAGCCTCCTCATGACGATTTTGGACTCGAGTCTTCTGATCCAAACTACCAGGTATCTGAGGTCAGCACTGTTTTAGGGTTTCAAGTAAAATCTGATTCTATTTCTAGCGATTGTGTCTCAATTGATGAAAAGAATGAACTAAAGGATAATATAATTGCTGATAATGTCAAATTAGAACTGGATGTTAAGCCTGAGATGGTGCAGCCATCATCGTGCAATGTTCTCCCAGATGGTGACGAACTACATCCAATGGATGTTGAAGAGCCACGGGAGAACAAAGTACCTGTTGAGGAGAGAGATGATACGAAGACTGTTAATGCAGAAATGAGCGAGAAAAATGATATTGCAGATGTGATTTTCTCAGAAAAGTTAAATTTGGACATCGGTGATGATTCCGTGGATGATGACGCGTTGGAGAGTAAACAAGTAGATTCTAAGGATGTGTCATATGAGTTGGGAGATATGAGTGAGATAACTGAAGCGCCTTTGGTGAAGGAGGAAGCTCCAGTTGATGTTATGCAGGATGATATGTCTGTGGATAAGAAAGACATTAATGATGAAAAGAACAGTGCTTCTGCTGCACCTGTAAAACGAAAGCTTCATGGTAAGCTTGCTTTCATAGCATTTTTTCTCTCTGTTGCAATATTTTCTTCTCTGCTTGCGTTCTGTGGTGGTTACTTTTCTAAGTCCTTTGGTAGCTAAAGTATTGGTTTACATGAGTTCATAATTAGTGATCCCTTTTGATTGAACATGGTAAGTTGGTGACAGCAGATGAAGACTTTGACATGGATACCATTTGCATGTTTTTGCATCTTCATCTGGTTTGATTTTCTCCTTTAACCGGTTCACAAGATCATGGAAATATTAAAAAGCAGTCACTTTCTCTCCATTATAGCATATGCTAGTTTTCCATGGGTTTGCAATTTGCATTATCTTTTAGCGAAATTATAGGCGCTATGTGTGGGCAGTGTGGCTGTAGAAAAATGAAATTGCTGAAGGCATCGAGATGAGCAAGGTTTGGTGTTGTAATGTGGCATGAGTGATTGCTTGGGCCTTGGTATTGTGGTTTATCTCACCTCACAATCTGCGGACCTATTAGGTTGTCACAAGACATTCTACACCCTAAACCTAGATAATTGATAATCATGCAAGTATTGAGTTCTTTGATACCATTACTTTCGTCCATATAGTTCTCATGTCTAGCCGTAAACTTGTTTTCTTTTACAAACTGGCTTGTGGATAGTGTTAGCACTGAGCAGTAGGTATTGAGATGGCTGGACGTTGCCACCTGAGAAGATGGCGGACGCTTTAATGTGGCCCGTCACCTTTGGAGCTGGTGGAGGAGAATCAGGAGATAATTCGGGTGGTCTGAGGGTGATACTGGAGAAAAGGATCTCCTGTCAGAGAGTTGGGATTTGGGAGATGATCTAAGATGTATAGCACTTTGGCTGACACAATTCTCTTCCTTGCATGCATGGGGCTTCCCTCTTGTAGGAGTTTTGGAGGAGGATGCCATCTCAACTACCTTAACTACCCAAGGGTTTCAAATGCGAGTTTATCCAAATGGGAAAGCCCAACCTAGGGGTCTTAAAAAAAAACTGCCAGACCCCGACCGACCAAAAAAACCAACCGGTTTTTCGGTTTTCGGTCAGTTTTTACCCTGTTTTGGTTCTGGAACAAGAAAAAAAGTTAGTTTTCGGTTCGGTCTCGGGTGGCTGGAATTTTAAGTGTTCTGAACCGAAATTAAATGGACTGACTAGGACCGAATTGAACCGACTATGTAAACCGAGGTTTTTTTTTTTAAAATTTTTTTTTTTTTACATTAATCTGGTCCGTTCATCTATTTGTTTTTAATCTCTACTTTCCATCTCTCCTAAACCACAAACCCTGAGGCCCAAGTAAGGAATGTGGCTCAAATAAATTGATTGATGGGTTTGGGCCATTTGGTCCATTGTCGAGTTTTATATTTAGCCCAACTAAGGCCCATTTCGGGCAGACCGAAATCCCTGACTGTAGCGACCCACCCCGGACTGACCGAATCGAACTTAACTCCGGTCGGGATCGGTGTTGGAAATATTCACCCTGAACCAAATTGGCCCTTGAAACTTTTACCCCGAACCGACCGAACCCAAACTGAAATCACCCCTAGCCCAACCTTGTCATCTCTTCACTGTACCATCAAGTCGCATTGCCCCCTTGATCCTAAGCGGCGGTTTTTTGACCTTCTCCTAGCCTAGGAGACCATGGCAATATTGGATTTGTGGTGGGTCTTGTAAATAGTAACTGCTTGAGATGGACAAGGCGTGGGAGTACTGGTTCAGTGAAATGGCTACATTACTCGGCCTTTCCCCTCGGGAAAGGCTTGACATGACTCCAAGGGTCCATCCTGGAGACGATGTACCTTTAGGTGGCTTGCTACTTGGATATTGTTCTTGGGTTGTTGGTCACATGGTGTGCGCAGAGCTCCAGATGTTGATTGCTATGTAGACATCCAAACTTGCTTGTGTTCTTTGCTCGTCAGTTGTCACCAAAGGGAAACGAAAACTTGCTTATTTGGTGCGCCCTTGATTGGTAGGGACCTTGGGATGGTGGACAAATGATCAGTATTTCCTTGAATTGTGGATCTCGATATATATATACACAAAACTTCTTATAAGGGCGCCCTTACCGTATTACGGTAAGGACGTCCCTTTCCTGACCAATTTGCGATGATCTGAGCCGCTCAATTTGTTCAGAACGTGATTTTAAGGGTACCCACGAGAAATCAGCAAAAAAAAAGACCGGAAAGGGCTTGATCCGAACAGTTTTTGTTTGTATTTTATCGAACGGTTCAAATAAAAACTGCTCAAATCAAGCCCTTCCCGGTCTTTTTTTTTGCTGATTTCTTGCGGGTACCCTTAAAATCACATTCTGAACACATTGAGCGGCTCGGATCATCGAAATTTGGTCGAGAAAAGGGGAAGCCCTTACCGTAATACGGTAAGGGCGCCCTTATAAGAAGTGGACTGTTGCATTAAGACCACATGCAAATGCATGTTTTCGAAATGTAAGTGACGGGGCTCATTCTGTGATATTTTCCCGATATAACTTGTTTTGTTTACTTATACTGTACTTGAGTTTGTTGATTAGGGTCAATGTTCATACTAACATTGTTGATGTTCTATATTGTATGATATATATATGGGGCAGCCACTTGATAGAAATACTAGGAAAAAATATTGATAGGGACCAAAACATATAATGCTTTCATCTTTGATGTCCTAGACTCCTAGTACATGGTTACCTACATATTGTGGGTTATTTGTAGAGAGGAACACAGACTATATAATGCTGCATTATGATTGTATTGGAATGCTTGTTGCTAATAAGGTTCTTCATGTAGGAATGAAATTAAAAAATATCATTCTAATCTTGCTTCATCATCTGTTGATTTCGTGGATGCATTATTGAACAAGAATGTCTTTTATTTGTATGTTTCTTAATAGCAAGCATTGACTGTCTGTGTTATTCACAATTGTTAAACAACTGATTTCACAGAACAAGTAGTAGGGAACAATGAGACTTCCAAGAGGCAGAGGAGGTGGAACACTGAAACCCTTAAAGTTCCCGAACGTCAAATCGACCCTGCATCTTCCACTACACCTAGAGACACACCACTGTCTGCTACTATGAAACGCAGCTTCTCTAGATCTGATTCCACAGCAAGTGAGGATCCACCAAAGGAGCGTGTCGGTGAGTTTTCATGTTTTTTGTAAACCGATATTTAACATCTCTAGAAATTATTGCTTCAGCACGAGAATTTCCTCACTCTCCCTTCTCATTTGGCAGTTCCACCATCTCCGAAGTCGCCTACTAATTCTCTAAGAATTGATCGTTTCCTGCGTCCGTTTACGCTAAAAGCTGTACAAGAACTTCTTGGGAAAACTGGTTCTGTAACCAGTTTTTGGATGGACCACATTAAAACTCACTGCTATGTCAGTGTAAGTCCCCTCTCTCTCTCTCTCTCTCTCTCTCTCATGTGCAAATGTGTTTTTTGCACGAGGATACATGTGGTTATGTTTGTTTCCTGGTATATTTCGACCCTGTAGCCTAGGGGAGGGGGAGCCAAACTCATGACCTCCTAATGAGGTGCAAGGCTTTTGGCGAACTGGAGGATGCATTGGTTTTTTGACACCTTGTATACTACAGGCCTATGGAAATGTAGTTTCTGTTGTCAAGCAATAAGCCTTGACACTGTTTCTCACTCTTACGTGGCATTTTGTCATAGAACTTCTTTCTTTCATTGTTTTTTACTATCCTCCAAAATAAATGTATTGCCTACAAAATAATTTTGGATAGACCCAGAAATCAAAATTGAAAAGAGGAACAAATGAAAAATTCTAACTTAGTCTGACTCAAATGATAAAATAGGAAAATAAATGTTTGATTTGTTCTTGCGGAAATCCATTTTCTTAGAAATTTGAATGCATCGGAATAACTGTACTTATTGCCGGGTAATTACTTTCTTGATGCAGTATTCTTCTGTGGAAGAAGCCGTAGAGACCCGAAACGCTGTGTACAATTTGCAATGGCCCACTAATGGAGGGCGACTCCTTGTGGCTGAGTTTGTTGACCCCCAGGAAGTGAAAGTTCGAGTGGAGCCGACTCCCCCGCCCGCTCAGGCACCAGCATCACCCGTCATTACGTCCCCCACCATCCTTCCACCTCCACCTCCTCCCAAGTCGCAGCCCCAACCTTCTTCCCGCCCGCAGGTTCAGCGCCAGCAACTCCCACCGCCACCCCCTCTTCCTCTTCCCCCTCCACCACCATTGTCCAACCCTCCCCAAGCAAGGGAACGGCTTCAACTTCCGCCGCCACCTCCACTTCCGCTGCCAGAGAAAGTCGATGCTCCCATTCTTACTCTCGATGATCTCTTTAAAAAGACCAAAGCAACCCCGCGTATCTACTACTTACCATTGTCCGACGAACAAGTGGAGGCAAAGCTGAGGGCACAGGGAAAAAGCACCAAGCAGTAGGAATTATAGATTGTCACTTGAACCCAACAGCTGCTATTCGGATTTTCTAAATGGGTTCGTCAGTATCTATAAGATAATACGTTGGAAAGTATATCATATAATTGAGTCTTTGCAGGTCTGCAGGTGTTGCTTGTGTGAAGGAATTGTTCGGGGCAAGGTTGAACGTGAGAAGCTGGTTCGTTGATGGACTAGGGTTTTCCAGAGGGCTGTTTTGGCTTGAGGCTGAATTTAAGTTGGGTTTAGAACCTCAAAATTCTAGGTTTCTCTTTGAGTACATGGACTTAATATTGGTCTTTCTTGTTTTCCTCTTTAGCTGGAGGACCAACTTTATTGAACTTCCGTTAGTATCTACTAGTATTTTAGCAGACGAAGATTGGATCAATGTTAGATTCGGAAATATCTTTGCTAAAATGTCAAACATGTGAAATTGCAGCTTTGCTTTACGTTATGGCGATCAATCTTTGTTGGGAGTGCTCTGCGTCTGTATGTTTGGTCAAATGTTTTCTCGTGTGGTTACTGTGTTAAGAATGCAAAATTTTCCTTTGATAGCTTAATTTATCAAGTTGTAAAGCGACTTTGGGTGGCAGCATCTCACTTCGTAGTATTTACAGACTTTCTGCGAAACAGTCGCTGTATTGTATTCGGTACATAAACAGTTGTAGGTTGTTTATTGATGTTTGTTAAATCAGCGGTAGACCAATAGCTTATCTGTGAATAGAAATGGTTTGGGTTCGGCATGAGCCAGGTTTCTCGTGTGATCCCTCAAATGATGCAGACTGGTATGTACGGTATCATTCGCTTACGCGAAAGCTGTTCATCTTTATTGCGGATCAATGTTTATCAACAACAGGGAAAAAAAAAATCATGATTGACATTGATTCCATGCTGTTTGTGTCACTGAAATTGATTGAGATGTGGTCGGAAGTTTATCGGAGGTTAACACCCACAGCAGTTTTAAGGAAGAAACAAACAATTGTGGGTGTGTTTTTTTTCCACGAACTATTATTATCCCATAAATATCTAAGAAACCAAATAAACAGTACAATGATATGAATAAAAAATGACCCACACAAAAGCTAACACAAAAAACCCGACAAACAAGGCCAAACAAAATACCCCCACAAAATCTAAAAGAGAACACAAGCATTCTCTCAACGCCGAATACACGAACAACTAAGCCTGCAAAACAAGGATTAGAAACAAGAGACAAAGATGAATCAATGTAAAGCACGGCGTTGGGGGTGTTAGATTAACACTATAACTCATCTAAAAATTTAAGCTATTGGAGACAAGGTAACTTTGTTACTTACTAGGTGAACTGCGTGAGTCTCATGCCTATGAATTTTGTGCCTGTGATGTACTGTATGTTTGAGGAAGTTTAAGGTGTGTACATTGAGAAGTAAATGTTAGTCTGCTCTTTCAACATAGTTATCTTAACTCTCAAAGAACAAGAGGCAAAAAAATGAATCTAACTAAATGCGGGAAGAAAATAGAACAAAAAAAAAAAAGAATCTAACTAAATACGGAGAGAAAATAGAGAAGGCACCACAAACTCAATAACTGAGAGGCAAGATTGGCACCCTCTTGTAATTGTAGTGAGCTAAAGTAGAACAAGAGCTTAAAACTTGAGGGCAATGATGATTTTTTGCACTTACATGACTTGCTAACATTTATACAACATCAAGTTATAAGTAGAATTTTAACTATGGTACATGTATCATTATCCATAGCTCTGTGATTGTTGTCCTGTTGTGACCTTGTAGAAATCGCTTACACTCCTGTGGCAATACCTATGCAATAATCATGTCATCACTAAAGAATAAAGTGAAAACAACAAGAACTACAAGAAAAGAATTGCTAAATAAAAGACAGTAAGTTAGAGAATCAAACCCTTAAACTAGTCAAATGGAGGTCTGTAATTTCTGCCAAATACCAGCTACAATCCACACTCAAGAAGCAAAACTTTTCTTAAAAAAATAATAACTACTGATACAACTCTTTATGAACACAAGAAAATCCAATTTTTTAAACTACTAACAGAGGAAAACAATAAAATAAACACAAAGCTTTAATCAAAGAAATATTAAGTGAATACTAACATTACTTTCACACACAAATAAATTATGAGTGATAGCATTTAGCCAGACTACCAGGGAGGCCTCTGAAGTCTAGTGTGAATCGACACCCAATCCCAGTCGATCAACATAGTCACAAACGAATTTGTAGTGTGCTTTGGAAATGGTGCTGTCATTTTCTCTTGGGTATGTTGCAAAAATAAAATTTTTCGACCTCAGCAGTAACAACAAAATAACAATCACGAACACCAACTCCTGGAATTGGATGCCTTTCCATAGTCCAGCAAACATACGGAGAACGAATGACCATAGTGCTGTAACATATATATACAACCTAAATTAGCAACCAAAGAACAAACATACTCTCAACAATTGTTTTTTCTAACACTTAACTTTCAAGAATACACAAATCATACAATAGATGATCATTACAACCAAAAATACACAAATCATACAATAGATGATCAATACAACAAATAATATAATATAATAAGTTTGAATAACTCTTAATTTGCATTCTAGAGTTAATAGGCAAGGCCATTTCACTAACTCACCAACGTTGTACTTGGGTTCTACTGTAGGTACTCTTCGTCAATAAATGAAAGAGAGAAGATCTTAAAAGACCAGAGGCAAAAGAACAGGAAAGTTGGGGGTTGCTGTTCAAAGACCAAAATTTTAGTCTACATCTGAAACCTTCAACACAAACACAAGCGTTCCGATCGTACCTTGCCAAAATAAACACAGATTGTCCTATCTGTAAAATAAATCAGCCTAACTGAAAGAATGGCCCAAAAAATAATGTACCTATCATATCTTTCCAGAAAAGAGAAATGATGTACCTTCCAAGTGAAATGTTCGGATCTGAGGTACCTTCCATTTCAGCGAGGGAAACTTCCTCATTCGCAATTTTTGAAGGTGTGTTAAAAGGTATATTTTGTCCACCTGCACAACATTGATAAGATATCTTAAGACGATAAACCATGTGTACACAGAAGTAGGAAAAATAGACTGATTTCCTAAACTTACTTTTGATTCGAAAGTTATTATGTCCCCCTGTTTAGTAAATCGCTCCTTATTCTACAAGTTGTCAAGCTAATCTAGAGTTTCCAATCCTTCTACTTGAACTTCAATGAACAGTAGCAACTAAGCTAATCAAAGACAACATCATATTCTTCCAAAATCTTCCAAAATTACAGAACCATACCATTAAGCTAGTTATATCAGGGTTCGAGATGTATGCTAAATACCAACAACAACCAACACCTAGAAGAAAGAAGTTTCTTTAATAGAAAGTGAAAAAACTATATATACTTGCAAGAAATTCTAATTTTTTCTTCAAATTAATAAAGCACAGCAACAAGTAAAAATATATAAATCGTAATGACTTGAAATGCTAGATAAATACCAATAGTGCTATATCACACAAATGAATTCTGCACAATGGCTCCAACCAAATCACTAAATCATTCTCTATTGTGTATTCAAGATCACCGCCCAACTCTAACAAATCACCATAGTCACGCATGAATTTGACATCTGGCTTAAAAGTGATCTGGCCATAGTTATTTTCTCTACAGTACGACACAGCGGCTATGGTTTTCTGAGCCTCGACAGTAACATAGTAAAATCCATTATCAACGGGGAAACCTAAAAGTGGACCAATTATCTACGGCTAAGTTAAAAATTGCATATTGATGACAAATACCCCTGAAGTCAAACCTAGAACCCCTCCCATCTAGGGGCTTAATTGGAAAAACCAGACCAAATATTGCCACCCATTGAACGTTCTTTTATTAACAAGTAAGATAACACTAAAATTATCATAATAATCTAATGGAAAACAAAACTAAGAGCAAAGCAATCATCCAAGGTTAAGAGAAAAATTGCATATAGAAAAGAAAAAGGTACACTCCTTTCATAGTATTTTAATTTTTTTGATCTATCAAGTTAGATATTCTCCTATCAGAGCATTGAGGAGGAAGACAAAAGCAAAACTAACAACTATTGGTATAGTGAAGTAATCTCACTCTAAAGTCCTGAGAAAATCCAAAAAATGAAATCTAGCCTTCATAAAATTACCAAGCTATACATGCATATGAACAAAAACATATAGTTAATTACTTGGCCACAATGATAGGTTCTAATGAAAATAGGATTCACTATCATAGCAAATTTTTTGAATTGCCAATTTGTGATAGCAGCAAAATAAGTTATGGTAGTGCTAGCAAAATCAATCAGATTCTCTTTCTATAATAAATAAACCACTACACAACTTGAAAACCATGTTTGTAAATTTTGGTAGCCACTAACACGTTTGATGTTGTCGTTACCTTTGTCACAAAACATGAGCAAAAAACCCCCTTTACACAGAAAATACGAACACATGAAAATAAAAGGCAAAAGAGTACGTAGTAATTACACTAGCAATACCCAAAAGCAAAACCCACAAAACCTTAAAAAACAATAGCCTATCATATAACAAAGTAAACATAACTCTATCGAAACACTAATTCACTGAGATACACAAATAATGAAAATCACTCACAATATATAATCCCTTTTGTGATTTTAACTTCTCCTTCACAAGCCCACCGAAAACATAAAACTCACCTAAATAACAACTTGAACGTAGCCAAATCAGGAGAAAAAAATATGCAAACAGTAAAAAAATTACCTTCCGACTACTTGAATCCCTGATCCTAGGGATGCAAATCAGAATAGAGCTTCGGTTGAAGAGAGGGCGATAAAGGCTCGAACCACTGGGAATACACAAAACCCACCCAATCACAACTCATTCCAAAAAAATAAAGCAAAACGAACGGAAAAAATTACCTTGAATCAAAGAAACACAAAACTTACCTAGTGAACCGATTAACACTACAAATCAAAACCCAGGAATCGATACATCCATTCACGCCCCAGATGAAGAGCTTACCTAGTGAAAACCATGATTTTTTATGGTGACGATTTTGGCCTAGGGCCGTGACGCAATATCTTTGAAAGCAGAAAGATACAGTTGCTCTCACGTCCCGCGACACTGTAGCAAAAGGGCAAGGGGCGACGACTACGGAGGAAATGCACAAATTGGCCCCCCTCTCTCTCTCTTTCTCTGAAGGAAAGCTGTAGAAGGGAGTGGAATCTAGAACACGCAGCCAAGGACCGGAAGGGCTCTTCTGGATTTGCGATAGTTTAGAGGAGGGTTATTTCACGTTTTTCCCAGAGCGGTGTACTTCAGAGAGAAAAAAGATGGATACTTCTGAAACCCAAGTATTCTCACTTCCTTAACGCACCACGCGTCCCACATTGCAAAACAACTGAAAGACGAAATTACACTTGGAGTTATAAGGGGAGGCTGGCCAATTGAGGGGCTCAATTGGAAAAATTGGGCAAAAATTGGCAAGCGGTCCAATTGGCCACAAGATTCTTAGTTTTAAAGCTTTAGATAGATATACTTACTTAGTAGGCTCGTATAGCCAAACTCTCTTTCATATGGGCTAAACATGTACCAATAATAATAATATAGGTGGTGAGGTTCGAACATAAGATCTATCACTTGCTCTGATACTATGTCTGTAATGACCCGCCCCAGCTGATCTGCTAACCATTTGCCTAACCACTTATATTATTATTATTGGTATATAAGATCTATCCTTATATATTACCTTTTTTCCTCACAAAAGTCCTGATGTGGACTACTTATTAGCGGGGTCTCACAATCTCCTCACCTTAGTGGCAATGCCCTCATTGCATTGGTCCAGCAACTTTCCCCTGGTGGTCATGCTGTGACACTTAGTTCTGTGCAACACAAGTCCCGATGTGGGACTACTTATTAGCGGGGTCTCACAATCTCCTCACCTTGGCGGCAATGCCCTCATTGCATTGGTCTAGCAACTTTCCCTTGGTGGTCATGGTGTGACACTTAGTTCTGTACAACACAATCAGTGTGCTCGTACCAGATTCTAGAGGTGGCCCCCACCATGTAGACTAGGGTTGTGCTCTGATACTAACTGTAACGACCAGCCCCAGCTGACCTGCTAATCATTTGCCTAATCACGTGGCTCAAAAGGTTAACCTTAAGTTATATAGTGGTTGGTCGAGTTTTCCTTATATATTACCTTTTTTTCCTCCCAAAGTCCCGATGTGGGACTACTTATTAGCGGGGTCTCACAATATCATATCAGCGGATGCCCATGCCTAAAGTTATGTTGGAATGTAACATAGTCTAAGCTTAAATAAATTATCTATTTCACCCAATTGCTCTACGCAATAGTTGCAATCATCACAAAACATCAGTTATCATTTTGATGTATATATATTTCCCTAAGGAAATATATTATTATAAAATATAATATTTAAATAGAGATACATTGCCTAAAAAGTGAGGGTAGAGAGGTATGGATTTATTAAAAGAATATTTGTAATCTTTTATAAAGAAATAATTTGATAGCTACAAAGTTAACAGAAAGTGATCTAACATTAGATGTTGCTCTCGTTTATATGCCTAGACATTATTAACAAAAACAACTCTGTTTTATAATATGAATTGTTAACAAGTAACTCATAAAAGCTTAGGGTATGAGAGGGAGAGAAAACACTTGTACTCCATAATTTATATTCTTTAACGATCTGGGATATAATCCAAAATCTATTAAGGATGCAACATCTCTTTCAGGGTGGAGGAAGCTCTCAATCCCTGCTTCTCTCTATGCATAAAGTGATAAAAACAATTCGTTCTTCATGATGCAACTATTTTGAAAAGCTCGTAGGAAAAGTCACCGGAGAGTTACTGGAGGAGCGTCGGAAATTGCTCTTGAGCCACCCCTCTCAGATTATTCTTCTCAAAGCCTTCTCTAAAAGAAGGTACACGTATTCCAAGGTTAATTATGCATAATACCCCGAAAACACATACTCCATTTTCATATGTAATCAACCATCAACATACTTAATACATAAAAAATCACACATGTTCTAAAGTAACTATATTCTTAATATCCAAACAGGTACACAATTTCATCGTTTAATCACTCAACAGTCATCAACATATTTAAAATCCACAAATAATACCTGCATCCCGTAGAATAATGTTATTTTTGCAATAAAAAATAATTTTTTTTCCGAAGCTAGGAGTGGCACGTGCCACCCCGCCCCCCATGCTACCTCCGCCCCTGCCTACCTCAACCTTCTCTTTCATCCTTATAGCCAACCCAATCTCCACAGGCATAATGTCACGCCCTTGATTTTCAACATAAATAAGTAAAGCTTTTTCTTAAATAAAATGCTCATAATATCTAACATAATACCCCAGAAGAGTTAATTGTTGTCATAAATATCAAATTACATTCTTAACTCCTATTGTTCCCAATATTACATCTTTAGCACAATGGCCCAAAAGCTTAAGTACTAGACAATAAGAGTTAAAGGTTTACAGTTATCCATAGTCAAAAGAATATAATTAAACTTACAGTTGCATCTTCAAAAGGGGCGATATACAAAAGATGTGAGAGTAACTCCTCGTCAGCTTTCAAAATGTATGGTCAAGCATGCACAACACCCAATGTCACTATTCTTGGTTAGTACCTGAAATAATGAAGGGTTGAGCAATACTAACCCAGTAGAAAATCTCAACTAAATCTATATGATTATGGAATGATGAGTGCAATAACGATTAGGAAGATAAAAGAGATATACATTCTGTGAAACCCAACTATTAACAATCAACCACATCATGTTCCTATGTATCCAAACTTTTCTTTCAAGGCTTAACCTATGTACTCATTTCAAGGTTTAACTTCTTGGTGCACCATTTGAGCGATTTATCAAGACTTAACCTATTGCATTCCATTAAGGCTTAACCTTTGATTCAACCATAGCATCATACAAAAAAACTCAATCATAGCTTTACACTAGTCCTTCATAATCAAACAACATCAACAAAACATGTTCTAATACTTTCACATGTCAAAAATACATGCATTGACACGATCCAACCATGGCAAGACGATTCAAACACTATCTATACACCACACATTCACATAAACATATGGAGAGAGAAATTCCCTACCGAAGTGGGTTTTGAGCAAAACTCTAGGAGAATCAAATGGATTAAGCTAGAATCTACCAAGAACAAGTTCCTCTCAAGCTTTGCATTTAGAGTAAATACAACCCAAAAATAAGATAAATAAGCGTGGATCAACAAGTGATTGAGAGGAGAGAGAAAAAAACGTGATTTAGAGTCAATGAGTGAGAACTAGAACATAAAACTTACCCCTTGTTCACCAAACTCAAAAATCAAGTGTGTTTGAGGTGGAAAACACTTGGATCTTGAAGATTTGAGGTAGAAATCAAGGGATTTCAGTGAGATTGGAGTGGGGTAGGTGAGAGAGGGTGTTTCTAGGTCAATTTCGTGGTTTTGGGTGTGAAAAATGGTTAAGGGTTCTATTTATAATGGTTTGGATCGTGTGCTGAGTTTCAGAATTTTCTCAGCGGGTACCTGTACTTGGAAATATGCAGTACCGATACTAGCACCAAAATGTCAACATTGAATAGCCTCTGGACAACGGGTACCAGTACTGGGAGATATGCAATACCGGTACTGCTTGGAAAGTTTCAGAATTTTACCTACATTCATCAAATCAAACCCTGATCGCTACCAACACCTCCAAACATCATTTCAAAATAGAACTCAAAGCTTAATTATCCACCGAATGTTCTACACATGATGACACGTCTTTCCATACAACCACGTTAATGAAATACACATTTTAATTTGAAATACGGTTTTCCATAGTAACCATTCATTTAGGAAAAGAAATTTAAAATCACGGGTCTTTACAGATAAATCCGGTGAGTTGGGTAAGTGGCAAATAATCGGAGATGAGTTGTGATAAGGAAGATCCACTTGCCTTCTTTCTTTGCTCTCAGTGGAATAGGAAGTGAAGGTAATGAACTATCGAATTACTATTCTCATTCAAAGCATTTAACCAACCGAACAACTATATGCTTCTGGTCGCATTGAATGTCAAGCTACTTGTTGAAGATAATAGTACATCGAACCCACATGAAGTTTTACCATGAGCAGATTATATCAGTTGAGCAAATATAGATACAATCAATATTTGTTTCTTCGGAGTAGCAAAGGCAAGCATGATATCATTACAAACATGAAGTCCCAAGGTATGTAACCCTAGAAAGAGGTGCATGAGACCGTCTACCCCCTTGCACATACCTAGAGCCACTGTTCGTGTTCCAATACGGCCAACCAGGCTTTCATCTGTGTTTATTCCTAGTGGTTTGGGCCACCCATTTGTTGAGGTCTCTACTGCCTCTTCCCTGATTGATATTATCCTCAAATTGTATTTTAGTGTTGCTTTGCGTTACGTGTTAATTGAGCTCAAAGCTCACGTCTTGGTCTTGCTATAGATAGTGGCTCTTACCAAACGTTTGTATGAAAATCTCCATTTTCGCCATATGATATGAAATATTAAAGAAAAGATATTTTCTGAACATAAGTCATTTTTATCACGAGTTGCGACATGGCAATTTAAAAGTATCACTCTTCGAAGTTTGAACATGTGACCATAAAGATATTGAAACTTTGAGTTATATTTACAATTTGGGAAATACAAATTCTGTTTTTGAAAATCAGTAGTTGGTGTGTCTCAACTCTCTCATGCATGGGTGCTTCATGTTCACCTATGTGCTCCTAATACAATATCAATGTAGGACCTTAAAAATCCGAATTCCAACAAATACCCCAACTTTACATAGAAACTCACTAAAACCTCCCTCTCTGCAACTTCTCTCTCTCTCTCTCTCTCTCTCTCTCTCTCTCTCTCTCTCTCTCTCTCTCATAAATCCTTTCCATCTCAACACTCCTACATGCACACACCCAGAGTCTTCACAGCCAAACACACCCAAGAAAAAAAACAACCTCCCCCCCCGGTCTAGGGTTTACAAACTTTGTCCCATTCGATTCCTAGCTGTTCAATAAATCCCCCGGGATTCACCTCATTCAATTCAAATCCTCTCTTTCTCTCCATATCTATCTGTAACTCCCGACCTGTTCTTCGCCACCTGTCCGAATCTGAGTCGTCAATTCTTGCCCAGTGTCTCCCCACATAGGGTTTATATATATCAAATGCAATTCTTCGTGAATTCTCTCTCTCTATATTTCACGCCTCGCTGTGGCCTCTGCATTGGCTTTGACGGTAGGGTTCAAACATCAAACATCAAAAAATAGTAAAAGTTTTTGAATTTTGAGAGTTGTTTGATTTTGGGGTTTTTTTTTGGTTTTGATTGTGTTTACAGGGTGGGATGAATAGTGTTTTTGAGGAACAGATACTGGCAGAAAAGCTTTCGAAGCTCAATTCTACTCAGCAATGCATCGAAAGTATCCTCCTTTGTTTGGTTGAACTGGGTTTTCAAAGTTGATTTATCCTTTTTTTTTTCGTTGTTATTTTTTAGTTAATTTGCATGCTTATCAAATTCTCTATCTACTGGATTTAGGGAGGTACTTAAAATGCCCATATCTTGTAGTTGGTAAATTGCAACCTTGTTTTGTTTTATGATTTAAGTGGTTTTGGTTCTTTCTACTTATGCAGCAATTGGTTCAACCTTGTACGGATTGGTTATTTACCTGAATTGGCAGTGATTCCTTCTAGGTTTTCAGCTTGACAAGATCGGGCTAAGATTTGATTTATCCAGTTTTTGAGGCTTAAAATGGACAAGTCCTCAATTTTTGGTTTGTGAATTGTTTTGTGGTATTTGTTTATCATCTTCTCAGCTTCTTGAAGTCACCGTGTCGATGTGTCATTTCCGCTGATTGGTAAGGTTGAAAGTTATGTGATTGAGGTTTTTACTCTGGGTGGAATTGTGTTTTTTTGCTGACATCCCGCATATAGGGCAATTTTTGTCATGGGTGTGGTAGTATTTATTATGTCGATTAAGATCTACGGTGATTTACGTGATTGCATGGGGATGGAGATTGTATGTGGCAAATCCGTTTTGGAGACACGCGTTCCACGCGTTTGCTTAAAATAGGAAAGAATTCCGTTTGGTCACCCCTAATGTGATTGCATGGGGTTAGGTTTATATGTGGTAAATCCCTTTTGGAGACGTGTATGTCCATGTGTTTGCTTAAAATAGGAAAGAATTTCATTTGGTCGCCCCTAACAACGAAATAACGGTTCTCTTGACAACTCATGGCCACCTGGTTGCTGATCGGATGAAAAGAATTCAGTATGGTTGCCCCTTCGGTTAATAATTATTAAAACAGCATCACATTCTTTTAAGAAGAGAAAATGTGAGATGTGATGTGTTTTTAGTCCCAGGAGGAAAGTGATAATCACAAGACTACGGTGATGCTGACAGGGAATGTGTTTGTAGTATATCACATCCGCTTTCCTTTAAGTCCCTTATGCAACTTCTGCTGGACAACCATAACCTGGACCAATAAGTCATACATACTTACATTATGTGATAAAATATCCAAGAAACTATCGTGTGTGTATTTGTCTTTATGCTACTTCACTTTTGTTTCTATTTTACAGTTATAAGATGGTTTAAGGAGCATTGTCTTAATCGGGTCACCATTTTGTTTTCTAGCCTAACAAGATACGATTTTTCTAAACTTATTTGATGAATCATTAAAAGGTAGTAATTAATATTTGTTCGATATGACGATGAGGTTTAAGTTTCTTGCTTATTGTTGGAGTTTCGGGGGAGTGTTGGAGTTTGTCCTGCATCGGTCAATTATCTCCTCCAAAACTAGTATATGAGTGTGGGCGACCTCTCCACTCATTGCCAATTGGTAATGAGTTGGATGTTTTAACATAGTATCCGAAAACATGGTATCAGAGCTTCGGAGAATTTGTTCCCCCTTGTTTGTGCCATAAGTGCACCGTTGTTTGTTGTGATCCATGTGTTTTGGATTGTTTGTTTACCTCTCCATGTGCGAGTCGGGAGTCGCATGTTCGGGGGAATGTTGGAGTTTGTCCCACATCGGTCAATTATCTCCTCCAAAACTAGTGTATGAGCCTGGGTGGCCTCTCCGCTCATTGCCAATTGGTGTTGAGTTGGATGCTTTAACACTTATGATGAAGTAAATAATAAGATAGCAACGACCTGTTTTATTTGTATATACTGTGTAAAATGCCCTCCTGCAACGATCCGCATTGAAGGTATCATTGAAATCTCTTGGTAGATCTACTCTGCCATTGATGATATTTTCATATCCACGTGTGGTCAAGGTCCACTTGGACTGCTGAGTAAACAACTTAAGCCTGAGCCATTTACCTTCGTGAATATTGCATTGGTTTAAATTTATTTCCTTAGTTTGTTATCTTGACATTCACTCTTAGCTTTGTCACATTGGTGTATTTTCCATCGGAGCAAAGCAGAGATAGTTGTTGCAACCTGGGGTAAACAGTTCCATAGCTCACAGATGGTTCAAAAAATTCCCCTTCTGTATCTTGCGAATGACATCCTACAGAATAGCAAGCGTACCGGAAATGAATTCGTTAGTGAATTTTGGAAAGTTCTTCCAGGAGCGCTCAAAGATATCATTGAAAAAGGCGATGATCATGGAAAGAATGTGGTTTCTAGATTGGTATGACCTCTTCTGTTTGCTTCGGAGATTGGATAGACTGAAAATATATATGGTTATGAGATTATTGAACATCCAAAGCGTTATTTTCTCTTTGATGTTTCAATATATTGGTATTGTGCGTATATTGTTTTATTTTGCCGGGTGGTTGTCCATCAGTAGATTTGTTTGTCAGGTCTTGGAAATATTACGCGTCATTGAACTTTTTGACATGTGTTAAATTAGGTTTTCATATTATCTTCTGGCAGCCCCTCCTCCCTCTCCCTCTCCTTTTTTTTTTTCCCCCTGAGATTTAATTTGCGTCTTCTAGTTCTTTAGCTAAAGTTTTACTAGGGTGCCTTGTTCTGTTACATATTCATTTGTTCTCTAATGGAAGTTTATGCTTCCAATAAAGAAAGCTAATTTGTCGTTCATAAGCCACCAATATCCAAATGCTGATGTGTCTCGGTTACAGATCATACGATTACATTGTTTCCTTTAAATGCTCAGAACATTGACAAGATCTAATAAAGTAGTGCTTAATTACTTGATAGGTTGGTATATGGGAAGAAAGGAAAGTTTTTGGATCCCATGCACATGGTCTTAAAGATTTAATGCTTGGAGAGCAATTACCTCCACCCTTGGAGTTCAGCAGAAAGCGTTCACGGTCTGTGAGAATTGTAAAAAGGGATTCCCGCTACGTTAGAACAGTAAGAACCCTAGAATCATGCTTCTTGCGACCTCTTTTTACTTCATTCTAGAATCATGCTTCTTTTTGGAGGAAGTAGATGTTCTAATTAAAACCCAATTATGTTTCATTCATTTTCGTGCTTTTCTTTGGGACATGGCTCATCATGCAATTGCTTTTGAACCTAGAAATTGACCATTGGAGGTGCAGAAGAAAAAATAGTTTCCGCATTTCAGTTGGTAGTCAGTGAACATAGAAGTGAGGATGAGGAAATGAGTAAATGCAGATCGGCTATCCAACGTGTAAAGAAGATGGAGGAAGAAGTTGATCTGGCCTGTAGCAAAGGTAAGGATGGCAATTACTCATAGTCCAATTGCCACTTGTGAAAAGTGGTTCCATAAATGGATTGTTGGTGTTCTTGTTCTGTTTTGTCTCCTCCGAGTGTTTCTATGCGTAGATCGTTGGATCTCCATGTTTGGGTTGCTTAGCTTTTGTTTGTTTGTTATCCAGCTAAGGATCCAAATCGAAAAACTTTGTCCAAAGAACTGGAGGGGGAAGAACATGTTTTGAAAGAATCCATTGAGAAGCTTAAAGTGGTTGAAGCAAATAGGACAGCTCTGGTATCTCAGTTACAAGAAGCTCTGCATGAACAGGTATTGGGCTATTTCTTCAGTGTTTTTTTTTCCTAAAATAAAAGTGTTGTTGCATTTGTGGGACAAATTATTCTATTATGTGATTTAGTAAGTATTAAATGAATGCATTCTTGTCCTCACGAAATTTTCAGGAAGCTGAACTGGAGAATGTTCACACGCAGATGCAGGTATGGTTTCTGCCTACTATAATCTTCAAAATTTCACAAGTTGGCTTGTTTCTTCTGCTAGTTAAATAAATATGGGGCATTTGTCAATCAGTTGTTGACTGTGACCGATTCTTTAATGCCACCAGACTTAGCCAACTGGGATGCTGGTTGGAAAAACTATGGTGCACGGGTACTCCAAAAAAGGCCACATAAAAGTATATGGTACATATCTGATACGTCTAACGTGTCCAAAAATTTACTCTTCCGTGTTTCAATTTCGGATTGGGCGGGGATATGGGAAGGCCATGGGAAGAATACATGTTGAAGTCAGAGACAACTGGGAATAAAGGAATTTTTGAAATATTGTGATGTGGGTGGAAATGGAAAAGTGAAATGAAAATGAAAATGAAAATGAAAGTGGTTACACTTGCCCTATGAAATAAAAAGTTGCACATTCATGGAAATATGGTCGTAATGTATTTTTTCTTTAGCTTGTTTCAGCTTTGGTGTGGCATCAATGCATCATTGTCATGTATTGACTGCTTGATACGACTAGTTACTAAATGAATTCTGATTAGTGCATTTGATTTTTTTTTTTTTTATCACATGTCATCATCGTATTGTAGCCTGCTTTTTTAGGTTTTGTCAAATAGCTGTATCAGTATCCTGTATCCCTATTCATACCTTGTGGGAGGGGTTTTGACAGCAAGGCTTCTTAGGATTGGACTTGAGATTATGATGAAAACCTGTACCGTCACATTGTTCTGAAATCTGAAGGAGATATTAAAGTGCTTTACTTCCTCATGAATTAAGTTTATTCTAGAAGTTACAATCTTTTGGGAGTTAAGTTGGCTGCAGGCTAATATTTTCTCATGTATCTCATGGCCTATCTCATAAATACCTACTTTGTGCCAAAAAAAGAAAAAAATCCCCATAGGTAATAGGTCTCATGTAATCTGATTACCTTTTTCTCATGTTCACTTATTCTAATTTCTAACTACGATATCCATTTGTTGTGCATCAACCATTATGCTAACTTACCAAAAGGGAGAGGTAATTATGTCCTAGTTCCGATAAGGGTCAGCAGCCGAATTAGGCGTAGAGGAAAAAAGTGCTATCCCATTGAGGACTTAATAATCTAATCATCCATCCCAACACAGTTTTATGTATTCTATTCCACCTTCAAGACTTAAAATATTTGTGCCAAACCCAAAGCATCGTATCCCAGCATGACCCTAATGTACTAAATTGAATTCATTTCAGGTAGCACAGGCTCGGGCAGAGGAAGCCCGCAAGATGCGAAAACTACTGGACGACGACGAATATATTGTGGTTGCCAAACAATCAAACATGACCCCACCGCCCATATATACAAGCGCAAAAGGTGGACAACAGCCCAAGAAGTCTGCTGCTGCCATTGCAGCCGAGGTTGCTGACAGGCTTGCAGCTTCCACCTCCTCGCAATACATTATGAGTTCTGTATTATCTTCATTTGCAGCCGAAGAGGCGAAAAATGCTGCGCTAACGATGTCGTCTTCCGCATTTTCTTCCTTCCCGACCCCGCCTGTCAACTCACTCAGTCACTTGCCGCCTCCACAGCTGTCGACTGCTCCGAGCACCACATATCAGTCACTTTTGGTGCAACAACCGACGTTGCAGCAGACCCAAACGCTGACCTCTTCTCAAACCCAATACCATATGGTTACAACCCCTTCTCCTCAACATTATGTACAACCTTCAGGTGTGATGGTGAATTCATATTCTTATGTGATGCCTCCCTTGCCTCCAGGGCCACCACCACCTCCACCTCCACCCCAACCACACATGGTTAGTCACGTCTTACCTTTGCTTTTTTTGCCCTAACATAAGTTTTTGCATTTTTGTGTGTGCTTATTTCGTATCTTCAAATATGGATCATTTTGAAAAGAGTTGACGGAAGAAAAAAGTATCCTTTTTTAACTTTTTTCAAAGTTTGATCTATATATATTATTCCTGGTACCTCTCGTAGAGACTAAATGGATTATGAAGAGTTTTTTTCCGGAAATCTAAGTAGTCCATTAATGATGGAAATAAGACTTCATGTGAAAAGTAAGTTCAAACTCAATCTCAGCAACAATTGCAGATAACTCAGCAGCAGCCTCCGGCGCTAACTACTCAGCAGCACTCAATGCCATTACCTCAGCAACCGCCTGCGCCCCCAAGTTTCCGTCCTCTTGGCCTCTTTCAGCCTCCCGAAATGGTTTACTATGGGCACCACCACCAGTCAAGTTGACAATTTTTCACAGGTAAACATTGCATTATGGCGGAATCTTCTTAGGAAGTCGGGAATTTTGTTGTCTAAACATTGTATTGATGACACAGATAGGAAGAGGCTTGACAGTAATTTGGCCGTACCGCATTTAGAAAGCAACTGATAGTACTGGGGAAGATTAGCTGTTGCTTCCTTTTCTTCTTTTAGAACTTTGGGGGGAGTTAGGGATTAGCACAAACGGATTCGTATGGTCCGGCCTTCTTGTCGTCGTAATTATACACATGCATCTGCATCTTTGTAAAATTATGGTTTAGGCTCAGAGATAGAGAACAGTTTTGTATTTTCTAATCAAACTGGATAAAGCAACCTCTCTTTGGATAAAGCAACCTCTCTTTGGATAGTTCTCAAATAAATTTGCGGAATTTTTTTCTTTAGTAATTGGGGATTTATTCTGTATATTATGAAGGGGATTTTCGGGTGAAGCAGGTACGTTGGGGTGAATTCTGAGGGTGTTTTACGAGTAATAATTTCGCAATAAAAGTCAAGTGTTGTTATTCGTTGTGAGAGAAAAATGATGCAACAAAACCAACTGGGTATTTTGTTTTTTTCAACCGAAATCGTCTCACGCGTAGGGAAAGTTCAAAAGAACTGTCACCGTAAAGGCGGATTGGATTGGATATCCGTCTGACTCGGGTGAAATTACATCCCTACTTCAAAAGGTTGATCAAATTTCTGCATCTCAGTATGAAACTGGTAGAATTAATCCAACAAAAAATCGAAATAACAAATTTGTAGTCGAACACATTCTTTTGGCCTTTCTACTTCTTTCTCCAATCACTTGTAAAACTAAAATTATTATATCGATAGACCCTTTTCGCTTAGCGATAAGTAGAGAATACCCGTGGACCACTGTGAAGCCAGCTATGTTATGGTTATTCTCAATCATTCTCTTGGCTCGTGCTCGTACTTTCAAATTTCAAGTCCATGTTTTTGAATTAAAAGCCACTTATTATCCATACGTTGAAATGAGCTTGAAAATAATCACGAACATAATGGAATCAAGCCATCGCCAAGGGAGAATTGAAATTCAATCAATGTGAGATTTTGAGGCTACGAGCCTCTCGAACGCAGTTAGAGATGCTTTGTGAATTTTGTTAGAGAACTTGAAAACGAAACGAATCTTCGACTCTCGTTTGATTAGCAGAGTGCAGTGAATGTGCTCTTTTCTCTCTCAATCTCAATTTCGTTTGAGAACTTGATGGTCGCCAGAGATGCAACTGCGTAGTGAAGGGGGAGAGACAAGCGAAACCCTAGTTCTTGGTTCAGAGGAGAGAGACAGAGATGGAGATGGGTCTAGTCGATTTAGGAGAGAGAGAGAGAGAGAGAGAGAGAGAGAGAGAGTGTTTCTTTTAAAACTGCTTATTAACTCCATCATACAATCAACACAAGTAGTTAGTACACAACAACACGGCTGTCTGATTCATCATGCATCAAATGTGCTTACAGTTAACAAGTAGAGAGAAATTCTGAAACAACCAACTTCCAAGGCCAAAGCCGAAATATTAACACCTTGGAAGAGTATTATTGTATGATATGATTGATATCCAATCTCAGATTATCCTCTCTGTTCAACGAAAACTTTTCCCAAAGTGTTTAACATTTCATTGCTTTCCTGAGAATAAAATCTTTGACAAACAATGGAAGATGGTACACGATTGCCAGTATGGTGGAGTATTGGCCATAAGAGAACCAAGATGGTGGGTTCTTTTTCAGCAGTGCCGCCACAGTCTTCTTTGCAAACTCTTCCGACGGAGTTGCTTTTGGGCCCTGTGAAAAGTAGGCTCGTGATCTGATTGCTTCTTCAAATTGTTTGTATAACTTCCATTCGGGCATACGACTGTAGCTGTTTATAGCCGAGTTTCCTATGTTTGACTTAACTGCTCCGGGGACAACATTGATAACATCGATTCCAAACGGCCTAAGTTCCAATCTGCATAACCACTGATGAATTTAGATTCGAACATAGATGGAAATTTCTACAGGGAAGTATGACAGAGAGAACTTAAATGCCAAAATCCCACAAGAAAGGTTATAAGAAACAGTATGCAATCGAGGTTTTCTTAGGCCAAGTATGCAAATTACCCAAAAGTGCATAGAGAGTATTAAAAATCGAAAACTTAAGGAAAGAAAAGGAAAGGGGCAATATGAGGAAAATGAGGTGCTCGAGATAATGCGTATCTTGGTCTTTCATCATTTTCCTTTCCGAAAATAGAATGTCCATAAATCCATGATCCAAAGCCCAAGGAAAAAAGTCTACCCATAATTTTAATGCTAAGTTTCCGCATAAGACGTGGGAACCATCAAGTGATAGGGTCAATGTCTTGATATGGCAATTTAAGTGTTGTACCAAATATGGTCACTATTGATTTACTCCACTTAGAAATATTTTTGCCCCTTCGCACTGATAAGCAGACAATAAACTAAGCTAACATGGAAATATATTCTGCTGCTTCTGCAGACCTTAATGTATCAGTCAGTGCATGGAGAGCAGCCTTTGATGCAGTATAAGCACCTGCCCATGGTCCAGGGGCCAAAACAGTAACACTTCCCACATTCACAATCTTTCCCTTCTTCCTAGAGGCCATGTGAGGGACCACAGCTTGTATCAATCTCATGGTACCTGTATGCCAACCAAATATGGATTTCTTGTTACTCAATCTAGTAACTTCTCATACAACAGTATTGATTTTCTTGCCGATCGAAGATGCAACAAGCGTAGAAGGTAGAACATTGAAAACTATATTGAGGAAACATACTATCAATCCAAGTTTGTAGTAGACAATGCAGATAATTCTCCTATTTATGTATTGAAATGAGTTTAGAAAAGAGAGGCCAAAAAAAGGTTAGTCACTGAAAATGACATCGGACACATCCATATCCGCACCCTACACCTCTTAGGATGCCTTACAGCCAACATATAGATCCGATTCTCAAAAAAACATACTCCTAGTACTAAAAAACTATTCTGTCGTCCCGTCTTGCTGACTTGGGAATTTCGTGAATATAACAGGTAGACACATACCTGCACCCGACACCAGTTAGGGGTCCATGTAACATAGGTTTCAACACCGCTTGGACACAACAAACAAGTATGTGTAGATTTTTTTTTTTCCTTTCTCGTTTCTCATGTGCAAAACTCAGAGTTCATATGTAGCTTAGACACAGCTCACAACTATGTGTAGCTTTTTTTCCCTTTCTTGTTTCTCATGTGTAGCTTTTTTTCACGACTGAAGTAAACATAGCTCCTACTATCAAACGGGTGTAGCTTCTTTTCACGACTGAAGTAAACATAGCTCCTACTATCAAACGGGTGATTGGAACACTTGATTTCTCTCCGCACAGAATTTCAAGCTTTAGCTCCTTCCTCTCTTTTTTCCCCCCTACCTGTGCATTCAAATCAACGATCTCAAACTAAGACTACAACTTAGGGTAATTGTCCTCATTTATTAATGAGTAGTGCTAGCCATACCGATCCATTCCATACCGAAACCGTACCGACGGCCGCTCCGGGCCTTCTCCAGCCACCGGACTGCCGATCCGAGCCGTCCAAAAATTCTAAAAAAAAAAACCGAGGGGCCCGCGTAGGAATAAACGGCATCCGATCTGTGTAGGGTGGTTAGATCGAGTACCCTATTTTTCGCGTATACATATATACACGAGTATACACGAAAAATAGGGTACTCGATCTAACCACCCTACACACATCGGATGCCGTTTATTCTCGCGTAAGGCCCCTCGGTTTTTTTTTATAGAATTTTTGAACGGCTCGGATCGGCCGTCCGGTGGCCGGAGACAGCCCGGAGCGGCCGTCGGTACGGTTTCGGTATGAAATGGGTCGGTACGGCTAGGATTTCTGTTTATTAATATGCTAATTTCACGTTTTAGGTAAGGCTCAGAAGCCTAATCACTGTCTGTCAAGTTCTTAAACAACATGACCGCCCAAGTTTGATAATACAAGAAGAAAAAAAGTCTGATAATACAAGAAGAAGTTCAGCAGTGAATTTCCTAATAATTGCAAAGGTCACAATCTTCTCAAACACCATTGGACCGGGGAGTGTACTACAGGCATGTAGTGCGCAATCCGAGCCATCCGTCTTAGCAATAATGTTTAATGATCTAGATTTCATCTTGGGCTCTGCAGATCTAAGCTGTCCATTGCTGAAATGAAATCTAGACCATTGATAATCAAGGCAAACGGCTCAGATCGTGCACAGTCGCACTACACCCCTGTAGTACACTTCCCCTAGTGTTTAGTTCACTGCAATAAAGTTGGAATGAAATAGTCCCTTCAGATACTCATCCCCAAGTTTCCTTCGCTAGAAAGTGATCAGATAGTCAGTGAAAAACAGTCATTTTCATTTTCAATTCCTACCTTCTGAAACTTATGGTTGTAAGTTTTTTTTTTTTTCTGACAAAATTTAGAAGATCATATTAATAATTGTCCAAAAAATTATTACAAAAAATTTGGACAAAGTCAAACTAATCATGGAATCTAACTATAGTAAAACTATTGTAAGACGAGAAAGCACAAGGCAGTTTACGTCTTTCACTCCAACCGAGACGTAGCGTGACGCAAACAACGGCACTCAAACATAATTGATTAATCCAAAAGAAAATTAGCGCCAATCAGATAACTATTACTAACAGAAATCGATAAAACCAATGTTACCCAAAAAAAATTGTCCACACACCCACTTACCATAAACATTGGTGTTGAAAGTATGTTCAATCGAGGACATAGGGACCTCAGCCAGTGGTCCAATGCACTGAACCCCAGCGTTGTTAACGAGTACGTCAATTCGGCCGAACTCCTCCAACACCCGAGAGAGAACGCGCCGGACGCTCTCGTCGGACAGCACGTCGAGCTCCTGAGGGAAGAACCTTGGGTCGCTGCCGTCGAGGTCCGCCATCGATGGCAGGGACCGAGCCGTGGGCACCACCAGGCAGTTCTCGGTCGCGAAGGCGCGCGCCAGAGCGTGGCCGATACCGCCGGTGGTGCAGCCGGTGATTAGTACCACTTGCTTGTCGTGGGGATCCATTGGGTTGGGAGATTGGTTTGGCGGATCGGAGGGGGAGAGAGATTTAGGCGGGTGTATTTATGTGTCAGCGGCTATATCTATATATATAGAGGGAGAAATTTTTTGGTGCCGGTTGGGTAGTGGTACCTGCTCAGTATATTCGGACCGTTCATTACACTTTTGAACAGTTTGGTTTAAAACACTCTATTTTTTCTCATTCCAACATTTTCTCTTTCTATTTTCTCTCTCTAAATCCGAATATTCCAAAAACAAAACGAACGGTTCGAATGCATCGAACGGATACTACGTGATACCTTTTCGAATTTTTTTCCATACATAGGAGAAGGAAGTTATTGATCTAAAAATGTTGTTTGGCAGAACACCACGCTAGCATGGCATAGGAGATTGTACTTATGTGTCAGCTGCTATATCTATATACGGAAAGCAAAATTCTAACAGCATAGTATATGATTTGCAGAGGACCACACAGAAAAAAATGCGTTTGGTCCCATTTTCACATTTTGAATCCCAAAAAAATTTTAAAAAATATTCATAAATTTTTAAATATTATTTTACGGGGCTCTATAAAAAATCAGCTCCAGTGGATATCGGTAAGTATTACTTTTAGACACGTAGGGGTGAAATGAGGCCAAACGCGTTTTTCTCTGCGTGGTTCTCTGCAAATCATCTCTGCGGATAGTAGGGCTCGCGGAAATACTAACAAGTGCAACATAGTACCGGATAAAAGTGGCAATCAATTTACCAACTTTTACTCCGACACATGGAACAGGAACAACAGCTCTTTCGAAGAATTACACATTTAATCCATTTTCTTTATTTTACATTTATTATTTACCTCAAGTTTATTTTTTCTTTTTCTTTTTTTTTTTTTTTTATGTTTGAACAGCTCTTTCTTTAAGAGAAAATATGTACACCAATAAATAGATAAAATATCTCATAAACATTGCATATTTTTGGTTTAGCTATCAACTTTTTTCTTTCACGACTACATCAACATTATCTATTTTATCTAATACCAATTAAAATATATATTTTTTGTCTGTTTAATTTTTTAGACTATTTATATATTAAAAAATTAACCTCTCCAATTTTAAGAGTAGTGATTAATTTTTATCTTTAGAACTCTCATAATTAAATATCTGCAGAGACCCGTATTTTTATTTCAATAAATTTGATGTTGTATAATTGCTTACGTAAAAAGAAATATGATGTGAATATGTGAATTGGGTTCAATGTGCTCGAATTTGGGAGTTTGGGGGTGTTAATGTGTTATGCCTATGTGTACATATATATAAGGGAGTGTATGAGTGTGGAGGATAAAATTTTCCCCAAAACACACCCACACAACTCACGCCTCTCTCTCTCTCTCTCTCTCTCTCGTCCGACTCTCTCTCTCTTGCTCTTTCACTCTCTCAAGCTCAATACTCCTCAAATCCATAGGGATCTATTCCTCATTCACCTAATAACCACGATCTTGAGTTTGTATCGGTGGACTGGAATTCGGAGGAGGTGTTCTCGGTGGATTTCAGATCTAGGATAGCTAGGGCTTGCTCGAAGTTCTTGAGTTCGGCTTTGATCTTTGAGGTAGGGATTTCTCACTTCTATTATGTGTTAATGTGATGATTTGGTGTTTGAATCATGCCTTAAATAGTTGATTTTGTTACTAGACTTGTTCACGCGAAATCTGAAATCGTGCGCTGAAAACCCAAGTCCTACCGGTAGGAGTTTTGGCCCTACCGGTAGAAAAGCTGTCCAGAAATGTCATTTTCGTGAAATTTTGGTCTCCTACCGGTAGGAGAATGTGTCCTACCGGTAGGAAATGAAAAATCAGCATTTTTGGAAAACTTCAAAAGGGCAGAACTTTTTCATTCGAACACCGTTTTGGGCAAATTTTATATCGAAATTCATGTATTGGAAATCTACTTTCCAATGGTGGCGGTCTCATCTCCTAATTCTTAACCGATAAGGTTTGGTAGCCAAAATAAGATAGATATGTTCATATACGTTGGGTAATCCTTCTTCCTTAGAATCGTGGAGTGAAACACGGATGTTCTTAGGTTCACCTAAGCACTTAATTGAGTGATTCGACGAGACTAGTGGTATACTAGGCTTTGTAGTGGTCGTTGGGTTCCATATGAGTCATTTGACACCGAAACGAGGGTTTAGAGAACAAAAGGAATACAGGTGGGCTAAGGTTGTATGTGTTAACATACGATATGAGAAACGAACATGTAGAACACTCCTTTAAGTTAAACAATGCTAGGCGCGGGTACATGATACATTTTTCTTATGTTTGATATGTGTTACATCTCTTGCGTAACTTGTATGGTTGCATGAGTTGTAAGGTAAAAGTCTATGATTTGTTGTGAAAGAATATCCCTTGAAATGTGAGTACTTGTATGGTGATGAGAAACTAATAACGTAATGATGGCGAGTTGATTGAGATGAGATTATCCGTACTACTTCTATGTGAATAACTAGTCGTTGTGAATTCATTATATGTGATTGAGATCAATGGTTGAGTTGTGAAGTGTATTGGAGGAATTGTGGTACGGTGACCTATATGTTGTGATGTGATTCAGTTCTTATAGTGAGGGAGGTACTTGTAAGGAGTAACGGGACTCCACAAACGGCTCGGGAAGAGTACTCGTTTATGACGTGTGACGTGGATTTTGTAATGGTGATTGATATAAGTAAATGTAAGGGTTTGTTTGATGAATATACAATAGAAGTGATTGATCGTCGAACACTACCATAGAGACATATATCGATAGGTTGTTTTCTTTAAACGTGTGTTGTTATGACTAAGGTGAAGTCGGGGAGCGGATGGAGTATTCGGAATAGGACATTGTGGTTAGTCTAGAACCTTGGTGTTGTATTATCATGAACGACGGTGAGATATCTATAATTTTCCATTCCGTTTTAAACTTGAGACATAGCATACTTATTTTGTTCATTCTGCCCGTCCTCCCATTTGCATATAATGATTGTGTAGATTTCTCTACTGGGCTAGTGTAGCTCAACCTATCATTTTTCAGGTGTGATCCCGGAGCAGTAGCATGGAGTGAAGTGTATGCATTCTAGTGCATATTTTCGGAAGAAGTGGTAAATGAGACTCATGGATATTTTGGCAAAACATATTTTGGGAATGTAATAGAATCTTAATTCTATTTCTTTTAATGATGTAATCTGTTCAAACTCTTAGAGTTGGATATGTAATTTAATGACTAGGACATGGTGGACTCTTTTGGGATAATATGTAAAAATAAAATAAAAATGTGAGGAGTTTTATTTATGAAAAGCTATATTTATTTATGTTGAAAATCGATGACGTGACAATATCTGCTATGTATTTGGGATCTAGTAGAATAGATACTTGATTATGAGAGTTCTAGAGACACTACAAGAAAAAGTATATTTGTTGACAAAAAAAATGGTGACAAAACTTAATTTTTACTATAGGTGACGAAACAACAAGATTTTCGTCACCAAAAGGTGCGTCACCCTATAGGTTGTCTTCGAAGGACCGAAAGTCACTTTTGGTGACGAAAATCTTGTTATTTCGTCAGCAAATATACTTTTTTCTTGTAATGTAACAAAAATAAGATCTTTGCACTAGTTCAAATGAATTGAAAATTGAAGCACCTAATTTTTTAAACTATTTATATATTAAAAAATTAAGTGCTCCAACCGGTGCAAAGATCTTATTTTTTTGATCGATTTATCGTAAAGGGTCATGATTAATTTTTATCTCTAAAACTCTCATAATCAAGTATCTACTCTATTGGATCCCAAATACAGCGCAAATACTTAATTATGAGAGTTCTAGAGACAAAAGTTAATCACGACTCTTTAAAAATGGAGTGCTTAATTTTTAATATATAAACAGTCTAAAAAATTAAACAGACAAAAAATAGATAATGTTGGTATAGTTGTGAAAGAAAAAGTTGATAGCTAAACTAAAAATATTCAATATTCATGAGATATTTTACCTATTTATTGGTGTACATGCTCTCTTAAATAAGGAGTTGTTAAAACATAAAAAGAGAAAGAAGAAACTTGAAGTAAATAAGAAATAATAAAGAAAATGGATTAAAGGTGTAATTCTTCGAAAGGTGCCGGATGTGCTGTCATTTCTGTCCCATGTGCCAGAGGAAAAGTTGGGAAATTGATTGCAAAACAGTACTTTAATCCAGTGCCATGTTGCACCTGTTAGCATTTCTTATTTACCCCAACTTTATCCCAACATACTGAAACCCCGATAATACTCACTGATATATATCGTCAGCAAAAACACAGAAAGTTGTTTTGGGCCCTTCTTGAGCTGACAATAGTGATCGGAATCGTACATTTTCTTGAGCTCGTCGAGTATGTCACCCATGCAAAAAAATAGCCCTGTTTCGTTCATGTATCTATCGATGTTCGATCAAACTAATTTTTTACATAAATGACATACTCAATGAGCTTTGAACAATTTCGATCATTGTTGTAGGCTTGGGAGGGATGGCACAAAACTGGACCAAACTAGACAAGAAAAATATGGATTGGAAACGCTCCCTACGTGGGGTTGTTTGGTTGAAAAATTATTTGGTGGTTTTGGGGTACCGCTACGTGATATCCCAACACATTTACCAATCATACATTTTTATATGACTCAATATTAAATGTAAGAATTCATGAAAATGTGCGATGTATAAGGACGCTGCAGCACTATGTGTCGATGACCCAAGACCTCTAAACAATCACTTTGTTTGGTAGGGATAGCTAGCTCAGCCCAACTCAGCTCTTAGGGCCTGTTTGGAACTTGAGGCTGACATAACACAATTTTTTTTAAACAGCAAAATAAAATTTTCATTTTTTGGATTGTACAAGCTCAACTCAGCTCTTAGGGCCTGTTTGGGACTTGAGGCCAAAGCTGACATAACACAATTTCTTTTTACAGAAAAATAATTTTTTCATTTTTGGATTGTATATATGTACAAAGAATAAAAATGATATGATAGCATGACAACAAGGAACAAGCATCCCACTTGAAATAACACAATCTCAAATTCTCTTCCCTGTTCAATTAAAACCTTTTCTAACAGAAGCAAGTTGGCTATGTGAGAAAAACTGAACTTCTCTGTAAATTAAAAGTGCTAACATTTCCTCATTTTCCCAAGAAGAAAATCTCTCACACCCAACGGCTGACTGTACATAATGGCCAATATAGTGGAGTATTGGCCATAAGAGAACCAAGATGGCGGGTTCGTTTTCAGCAGCGCGGCCACCGTCTTCTTCGCAAACTCTTCGGAAGGAGTTGATTTTGGGCCTTGCGAAAAGTAGGCTCGTGATCTGATTGCTTCTTCGAATTTCTTGTATAATGTCCATTCGGGCATTCCACTGTAGCTGTTTATAGCAGAGTTTCCTATGTTCGACTTTATGTCTCCGGGGGCGACATTGACACTACTACAATAAACCATAAAGATCACAGCTATTAGCCGTTTTCCTATGTTCGACTTTATGACTCCGGGGGCGACATTGATCATAACATCGATTCCAAATGGTTTAACTTCCAATCTGCATAGGGTTATGGATGAAATAAGATTTAGAACATAAATGGAAATTCCTACACGGAAGTATGACACAGAAAACTTAAATGCCAAAATCCCACAAGAAAGGTTATAGGAAAAAACATAATGCAATCGAGGTTTTTTTTAAACCAATTAACTAGGCAATTTTTTGTTTTTTGTTTTTTGGGGTAATTGCCAAGTCAAGTATGCAAATGACACAATAGCGCATAGAGAGTACTCCTAAAAATCCTCAAAATTTACTATTTATTATTTTTATTTATTATTATTATTATTGTTGTTATTTATTATTATTATTATTATTATTTTTTTATTTTGCAAGGGGGGTGGGGTGTTTGTTTTATGGGGGAAAGGGCAATATAGGAAAAAAAAATGAGGGGCACAAGATAATTTATATCTTGGTTTTGTCATTTCCTCTCCCTGTCCACAACTATAAGTTACACGTAAAAATAAACAAAAATGCTAATTTTCTTTAATATTTTACATTTTGTTTATTTCTTGTACCAGCTCAAAATTAACTAACACTAACAAGAAAAATATGAATATACATATATACTCATTTTCAATTTAAATAATAAAAATTGATGTGAGTTCGCGTACAACTTTCAAACGTATAGGGCTGGTTCTAAAAGAGTGACCCCTCTATTAAAAATTTCTAGACTCGCCACTCGTTGATGTGCGTGTAAGTTGGTCCGGACATGCCTGACCGTCAAACCAAAACAAAGAAATGTTTTCTACCTTTTATATACCTGCAAACAATGAACTCAGAATAATATAGAGTACAGACGTTAAGGAATCAGTGAGTGCATGTAGAGCAGCCTTTGATGCAGCATAAGAACCCTTCCCATGGTCCAGGGGCCAAAGCAGAAGAACCTCCCACATTCACAATCTTACCCTTCTTCCTAGAGGCCATGTGGGGGACCACAGCTTGTATCAATCTCATGCTACCTATATGCCAAATCATACATGGATTAATTTCAAGTACAAGAAGTAGTAGTTGGAGGATATGGATGAGGCTGATAAGGAATCAACCAACTAACCACAAATAGAAAATCAAAAGAAGCAAACAAAACCTTAAAATAGGGCTGATCGGATGTCATTTGACATGACTTTGGAACGCATTTTTTTTAGAACATAGCTACTACACTGAATCTGAATTCATTTAACTCATTCATTCCAAGACAAATGCATTTCATAATTATATCAATCGGCCAGTGTCCGTGTTGTGCCTCAATGATCAAAATCCCAAACGCGCACAAACACAAAGACAGATTTTTATGTGGTTTTCCAAAAATGTTACGTAAGCTCCCGGTTCCGCTAAGGGAGATAAGTATATTTTTTCAAATAAGTATTTATTTTTTGAATCGAACGTGATGTATTGTGAAAGAATGACTTGTTTCGTAAAGCAAAAAATAAATACTTAAAAAATAAGAACCTTAGCGGAACGGGTTATAGCTAGCCAAAAAAAAATGCTAAACTTGGTTTTTTTTTAGTAGGGGCTGTGGCAGCTCTTGCGTAAGAGCGTGCGTAATACGGTGTTCAAATTATTTACCCTTGTTGAGACCTTTCCTGGATAAGCTCGTTAATCAGTCCGTATCAAGCGAGTTTTATCATATCCCGGGTAGAAGAGCGAGGGATCACGTGATGATCGTTCAAGAAGTCGTGCATCATAGATTCAAATGCTATAAGGCCTTGCTTGGATGGAGTAAAAATTGGAGGGCAAAAATAAGAAGGGGTATATGGGGAGGGCCCCATCCCTTTCCCCCCGTTTGGCATCCCCTTGTTTCCCCCTGATTATTTTCCACCCCCTCATCGTTTTCCCCTGTTTTAGGGTTTCACTGGTGTTAAATTTGGGCTCCTCTGGAGGTCCCCAAAAATAATCCGGCTGTAGAGGGTTGATTTGTGGATGAATATACCCCTCCTTATCCCCTTTTCCCATCCCTAGGCCTCGTCCTTTACCATTTCAGTTGCCGCTCATTTCTTTCTGGTCTGTGGAAGATATAGGGTTTTGGTGGCGATTTTGTCAATTTCTAGTGTTGCGAACTCAGGTATGGCTTCCATTCGCGATGTTTAGGGTTTCTCACGCCCTCATCTTCATCACTCGATGTAGGGTTTTTCAGATTTGTTTTTCTGTGTGATTGTACGCGATTTGGTTTGCATGGCTGAAAAATCAAACGATCTCTGTGTGTGTGTGTGTGTGTGTTTCTATGTTTGATTAGTGGTTTGATCATGGGTTTCGTTGTGGGTTTCTGTACAGAGAAGGCTTCCCATTGTATAAAGCCTCAGTCTTTTGATCTGTGAGAAAGAAAAAAAAAACTATCTAAATCTGATCCGAATGACATTGATTTATCTAAGCCTTGCCCCCAGATTATCTCATCTGTTTAGGTTGTGGGGATTTGTGGGTTTCTCCTCTGTCAAACATAATCTGAATCATTTTTTCCTTAAAAAACAACAGAACGTTAGTCACACGAATTTTCAGCAATACATATGATTCAAAGTTCATTTATCTTATAAAAAAAATATAAGGTCAAGATAGAGAGGGCTTATGTACGAAATAAGCAAACGAGAGATTGGAGCAGAAAATTTCGTGGGTAGTGCATCCAAAAAAACACACGTAATATTCTAAAGTAGCAAAAAAACCAAAAAAGAAGAAACAAACTATATTAAAATTGTTAAAGAAATTGGCATTTTATCTTTTTTCTCGTAATCCCGATTCTTTTATAAAGAAGCAAAGGTATCGATGGATTTAAGGATGGAGAATATGTTTTTATAACTGAAATTGTGTTAGGCAAGGGTTTTCATTAATTGATTACCGAATTGTTATCATATGTTTTTATTGTTTGTCAATGTAACCTGAGTATGTAGTGTGTGTGAAAAGTGTTGGTTTTGGTTAAATTTGTACATGGAGGTTATGGTTTTGTATTGTGCCAAGTTTTGGCCTGTGTTGGGTTTATTTTGAACTGCCTTTTGTAATTGGTTTGTGGCTTCAAAGTGCAGGGTTTGGTTTTGTTGTATATGCAGGTTAGGGTCACTGTTTTTGGTTAGCGTAGTAGTACAGGTTTTGCTTATGTTTATACATGCACGTTATGGTATTTTTTTGGGGGCAAGTTGTGACCTCTGATGGTTGGGTTTAGAACAACATTTTCTAGTTTGTTTGTTGCTTGAAATGTGTAGGTTTTGGCCACTGGTTAAACATGCAGGTTATGATTCAGTTTTGTGCATAGATTATGGGCTGAGTTAGTGGGAAAAAAGTTTAGGATTTGGTTGTGTTTGTCAATGGTAAATAGGCTCGTCAATGGTAATGAAGTAGATTGCCACGAGCAATTGAGGGTAAATAGGTATACATTTTTTAGGTTGTGCTGTCTACTTCGAGGTGTTGGGTTAGGAGACTCGCGCAATGTTTGTCTTGAGGAGAGGGTAGCCATTTTTTTTGTTTATTCTCGGTCACCATACAAAACAGAGGCGTACGAAATTGCATTTTTGGAGATCGACTGAAACTGTGAGCAGACATTTCAATGTTGTACTCCAAGGTGTGTTGCGCCTTTTCGACATGCTCTTAGTAAGGCCCGAGCCCCTACCTCCTAACTACCACGACAGTAGATGGACTTGGTTTCAGGTAAATTTTTTTCCAATTGTTTGTACATCTTACACTTGATTTTCTCTACTCGACCATGTCGATGTAGTATTAATTTTGTTGTATAAATTTTGTCGTATTGATTTTGTCGTAGAATTGTCTTGGGGCATTGGACGGAACGTACGTGCCAGTTAATCCCCCGGCAGTTGACAGACCACGCTATAGGTCAAGGAAGGGTGAGATTGCCACAAACGTTTTAGGTGTATGTAGTCGAGACCTAAAGTTTGTCTTCGTCTTGTCTGGTTGGGAAGGGTCGGCCACTGACTCTAGGATCCTGGCGAATGCCATTTCAAGACCCGATGGTTTAAGAGTCCCCCGTGGCATGTGTCAATTCCTTAGTTCCCCTTCATTTCACTCTATTCCTAGTATGAACCCTTCCTTTAATGTCATAACTTCCATTTCGTACAGGACATTACTATCTTGTCGATGCAGGATACCAAAATTCCGAGGGTTTTCTAGCACCGTACCGCGGGCAACGATATCACATTAATATATGGAGGCAAGGTCACATGCCAACGACGAAAGAGGAGTACTTCAACATGAAGCACTCCACTGCTAGGAATGTGATTGAGAGAAGCTTTGGTGTGTTGAAGATGCGGTTTGCAATATTGAGGTCTCACTCATATTACCCTATTAGGACTCAAACACGTATCGTCACAGCATGTTGTCTTCTCCATAACCTCATCAAAAGAGAGATGCCCAACGATCCCATTGAGAACGAGTACACGGCATGGGAACGTGATCACATACACGATGTCGAGGGAGATGATCACATCACTACCATAGAGACTTCCAATCAATGGACCGGGGAGAGGGATGCGTTGGCTACAGCCATGTACAACCATTGGCTAGGAAATGGTGGGGGACAAGAGGTTTTTCCACCATGAGGAAGTTAATTTAGTGTATTTGTAATAAGTATTTGAAGAATTTTGATGATGTAAACATTCTAATTGCGGTTTCAATAACTTTGATGATGTAACCATTCTATTTGAAGAACATTGCAGTAAATTCATTGTAATTCAATTTCAGTTTGTAGTTTATAATAGACTTGTTAAATAATCCTTTATTGTTCATCTTAAAATCCATTTTCAGCAATGGATACCCAACAAGATGATGTGCCTACAACAAAAGTTGCAAAGACACGTAGGGTGTGGAGGAAATCCGAAGAGGATGCCCTCATAAAATGCATGGTTACGGAAATGTGTGACAAATGGAAGGCAGATAATGGGTTTAAACCCGGGTTCTTCACCCTCCTTGAGAAAGAGATGGAGAAGGTGATGCCGGAAAGCAAACTTAAGGCCTCCCCCCACATTGACTCCAAAGTCAAGTATTGGAGACAAACATATGCCAAATTAACCGACATTCTAAAACTTAGTGGCTTTGGGTGGGACCATGTCAACAAAAGGATTGACGTGGATAATGAGGTGTGGAAAATTTACGAACAGGTAACTTCCGATGCTTTAAATTGATATGTTAAGGCATTGGATCATGTACTAAACTTGTAATGTTCGTGTAGGCATACCCTAAGAAGGCAAAAGAGATTTGTGGGAAGCGTTTCCCTTACTTTGAAGATTGAGAATTCCTCTTCGGAAAGGATAGGGCAAACGGGGAAGGAGCGGAGGTTCCTTCAGAAATGGCACGACGGACACAAAATCAAGATGATGTCCTAAATGAATAAAGTGAGAAGAATGAGGATTGCTATTATCCATTCTTCGGTGAAGAATTTCATGGTAACCCCACAAGTGGTCTCACGGGGATGTCGAATGAAATTCCTTTGGGATCGACACCTCCACTCTCCACACCTCTGGCCTCCACATCTCCGGCCTCCACACCTCCGGTCTCCATGACTCCACACTCCGCATGTCGTGCGTCACTCCCGACGTCCAGTCCCCGGACCTCCACTCCTCTGGCAAACTCTGGAACTCAAAGGGGGAAGAAAAGGACACGGATGGGTGATGTGGGATCCCTTGCTGCAAGTAAGGAGGTATGGCTCGAAAAGAGTGATAGCCATATGGAGAAAATGACCGATGCGATGGGGTATTCGAACAAATTATCTGCTCGCCGCACGCAAGTGCCTCTTGAGCTTGAAAAGCTTGACCTTACCGATACCCAACGATTTAGGTTAGGTGCCATCATTTGTGCAACTGAAGACAGGTTGGACCTATTCTATGGCATCAAAGATCATCAAAAACAAGCGTGGGTTGAGGCCGTCCTGGATGGTCTCATCTTTGGACCCGTTTAGCTGTGAGGGGGAAGAAGTAGAAGTATTAGAATGAAGTTTTTTGTAGTGGCCTGATCTTTAAGTCTTATACTTATGGCCCATTTTTTGAAGTGGCCAATCTATAATTCCTATACATGTGGTTGCTTGTAATTTTAGGAGCCTTTTGGTCTACAAACAATGGTAGATAGCTCTTATAATGTAATGTACGTATGTTGTCCAAACATTGGTAAATAGCCTTTTGTACTACTAAAACAATGTCTGTACGTATTTTGATGTTGGTGTTAAACTTGTAATGCAGGTTTTATTGCTTAATCATGTTGCATTGTACTTATTGGCTTGGGTATCAACTCATTGGATGGTTAACATTGCAGTAAATGCTGCAGGTTCTTGGTGGCTATGATGAAACTTTTCTGAGCCAAATAGTTCAGTTTTGTGCCTGCATATTGGTTCATTTTTGTGCATGCATGTGTTGACTGTAATTTGTAGGCTCTGTTTGTGTGTTAAAGCTGCAGGTTTTGACCATTGTTGGTGGGTTAAAGCTACAAGTTTTGGCCACTGTTATTGGGTTAAAGCTGCAGGTTTTTGCCACTAATGTGTGTGTGTGTATATGTGTGTGTGTGGCCGTGATGAAAACTACAGGGGTTGGTTCAGTTTTGTGCCTATTTGTGTGGTTTAAAACTGCAGGTTATTGGCCTATGTTTATGTGTCAAAACTGCAGGTTTATGGCCTCTGTTAATCTGTTCAAATTGGAGGGGTTTGGTCCTGTTTTTTGCCTTTGGTTGTGAGTTTAAACTGTAGGTTTTGGTGAATGTGTTTGGGTGGAAAATTTTCTGAGCCAAAACCTCCTCCATAACCTCACCAAAGTGCAACCACAAACTGGAGCCAAAACCTGCAGTTTTAACTCACAATCAGAGGCCAAAACCTGTATATGGGTTTTTTTTGTGGCTGTGATGAAAATTTAACAAGACACAATGGGGACTTAGGCGGGGCAACATGAGAGGGTCAATTGGCAACTCATATTGCAGCCTAGTTCCCTGAAAAAGTTGTCAAATGTACTCTGAGCCAAATGCCTTAAATATGTTGATGTGTTAAAACTGCAACATTTTGGTTTTGTTTGTGGATGCTGTTGCAGGTGTTTGGTTCTGTTGGTGGGTTAGAACTGCTGATTTTGGCTTAAATCTGTGTTAGTGCTATAATCTGTGTTGGTGCTATAGCTGGTGCAGATTTTGGCCTCTGTTTCTGTCTAGATTTTGGTTCAGTTTCTGTGCAGATTTTGGTAAACTATGCAAGTTTTGGTTCAGTTTTGTGGTTCACTTTGTGCTTTAACACTACAGTGCTTGGTTCAGGTTTCTGCCTGCATTTGGGTTATGTTTCTGGTTTTTAAAAGTGCAAGTTTTTTGCCTATGTTTATGTGTAAACAGCAACATTTTGTGAATAACAAATGCAGGTTCCGATTCTGTGTATACAAGCAAGAATGAAATGCTGGTGTTGCAAGTGTTGGTTTTGCTTGTGCTTATGTGATGCAGGTTTTGCTTATGTTTCTGATGGTTCTGTTTTACTACAGTTTGTAGTTTGCTGGCTATGATGAAACCTCTCTGAGCCAAATGGATAGATGAGGTCAAACTGTGTCAATGGATACATGAGATAAGCCTGCTGCATTTTGGTTTAGTTTTGTGCCTCTGGTTGATTTGGTTACAAACTGTGTTGGTATTTCTATGTTCCCATTGAAAACTGCAGGTTATGCACTCCAATTGTGGGTTAAAGCTGCAGATTTTGGTCACTTTTGGTGTGTTAAAACTGCTGGTTTTGGCCACTGTTGGTTCAGTTTTGTGGAAAAATAATTGCATAAACAGGTTCAGCTTTTTCTGGTTGTTCAGTTTTGTGGCCTACGGTTATGATTTGTTTTCTGCCATGGTTTGGTTCAGTTTTCTGGCAGTAATTTGGTTCAGTTTTGTGCCCAAATAGGTGCATGATTTGGTTCAGCATTTCTGGTTATGATTTGGTGCAGTTGTGTGATTGAGTATGTGGAACTGCAGGTTTGGTTATGTTTTGTGGCTGCAGTTTTGGGCTGTTTTTTGCCATGGTTTTGGCCTCTGCTTCGTGTGGGTTAAAACTGCTGGTTTTGGTCAGGTTTTGGTTTTGTTTTATTTTGGAAGTGTGTCAACACTGGTGCAATTTTTGGCTGCCATTTGATTGAGTAAAACCTGCACTTTTCTGCCTGCATTTATGGGTTTGGTCAAGAGGTTTTGGTTTACACTTTCTGGCTCTGTTTATGAGTAAAACCTGCAGGTTTGTGGGCTCTGTGGATGTGTCAAAACTGTTGGGGTTTGTTTATGTTTTGCTGCTTGCATTTCTGAGTTATAACTGGGGGTTTTTTGTTTAGATCTTTGGGTGGCTATGATGAAAGTTTTCTGAGCCACCATCTGAACCAAAACCTGCATGTATATACTGAACCAAAATGAAGCCACAATCTGAACCAAAACCTGCAGTTTTAACCCACAAACAGAGGCCAAAACCTGTATGTGTGTGTGTGTGTGGCTGTGATGACAATTTAACAAGACACGTACGGGACTTAGCCGGGGCAACATGAGAGGGTCATTCGGCAACTCATGTTGCAGCCTAGTACCTTGAAAAATTTGTCTACTACTCTGAGCCAAATGCCTTAATTATGGTTTTGAACTCTTTATTAGCGATTGAGAGGCATGTGATGGCTTATTCATGTGATATTGGTAGGTAATCCTCCCGATCTTTTACGAATAAATCCTCATATGTCTCTCGATTCTTAACAGATAGTTAGAATATTTTATGAATAAGCCCTCATATGTTGGTGGCTATGATGAAACCTTTCTGAGCCAAATGGATATATGAGATAAAACTGTATCAATGTTTCTGGCCTATATTTATGTGTTAAAACTAAAGTATTTTGGTTCAGTTTTGTGCCTACATTGTGGTTCAATTTTGTGGGATAACCATAAGGTTTTGGTTCTAATTTTCTGAGTGAGTGTGTGTGTGTGTGGTGGTACAGGTTTTGGCTACCATTTTCTTGTGTTTGTGGATGAATTTGCAAGTGTTTGGTTCTGTTTTTAGATGCAGAGATTGGTTCAGTAGGATGCCCTCTATTTGTGGTATAAAACTGCAGGTTTTAAGCCAAATGTGTCAATTGGCGATGATGAAATTTAAGCCAAATGCGGTTTTTTTTTCCAACTATTTATTAGTGATTAAGAGGCATTTTGGTTCATGCGTTTGTGGTGACTTATAATGTTATTTTCGAATAGAATATTCAATGACAGGTGAAGAAAAAGACTATTATTGGGTGGTTTTCGTTGGGCGTAAGCCGGGCATCTATATAACTTGGGGAGAAGCTCAACTCCAAGTTAATGGATACTCAGGAAGCATGGCGAAAAGATACAAGACATTCGATGGAGCCGAAGAAGCATTGCTCAAGTTTCACGAGAAGAGATACAAGCTCACAAAGTTGGAAGCCAAAAGTTTCACATCTGCAAGTGCGGTGGGACTTCAACATGAAATCAATGGATGCTGGTCGTTTGTTCTATATTTTTTTTAAGGTTTCGTAGGTTGTATTTTGTTGGCACTTGTTCTTCATTCCGAATGAAGTTGGACGTTCCAATATTATGTAAAATTCACATGTTATGAACGGAGACAAGTTGTAATTTATTTTAAATGAAGACGTTTTAACATTATATTCGAACATCATGAACAGAGATAACAAATGACATAACATCCATGAATAATGCTATTTATTTTTCCGCGATCTTGACCTACTCCTCGGGCTCTTCGGGAGGAGGAATGAAGCAAACACGCCAATCTTCAAACAGTGGAAATTGAACATCTCTTGCCTCCCTAGCTTGTTTGTTAACCTAAGTCAAAATGAAAAAATTAAGAACAAAAAATATCTTGACATTTCACAAAAATTTATAACACTTTATTAAGTCTTACTTGGACGAATGCATCCCAAACGTCGTCTTCAGCCACCACCATGTTTTGACTTGCATCCCATTCAAACCCCGGACGATCAAGTAGGTTGACAATGATGAAGCAAGTACAGCGCCACTTCTTTATCTTCGCTTCAATATGCCATTCCTCAATTCTAGCATCGGGAAAATTATTGTTCATGAAACGTTTCAAATAGCTCATGTAACTTGGACGAAAGTGTCCACTGCTGGTGGTCCACAATCGGGACACCGCCATTGATTTCAGTTCCGAAATCAACAGCATCTCCTCAGCCTGGACCCAATTGTGACGAGGAGGCGGACGACCAGCCATACAACTAAAAAGAAATATGAAACAAGTTTTTGTAATTGAAATTATTGAATGAGTTTGAACCAAGTTTGCTTGCTATTTATAACCAAAAATTCAACAACTATTCAACTACATATCCACCATTCAATAATATATCCACCATTCACCATTCAACCAACTTTCACTTTCCATTCAATCTAAAATCATACATTCCATTCAAATCTATCCTAATTTATCTTTTCATTAAAACAAACAAAAATAATTTCCAAAAAAAAAAAAATCATACATAAATACGAACAATTTATATTAAAAATGTTTTTTAATATAAATTTTATAGAATATACGTTTTTTAATAAATTCATTTTCTAATAATTTCAATTGTGCAAAATTGCTTAAATATATTGATATTTAAATTTATATACTGGTTTTAATACATAATCAAATATAACTCTGCACATGGGCAAAATAGTAATTTGACATTTTTTCCCATCATCCACCCCTTCTTATCCCCCCATTCTATAAACCATCCAAACGAAGTTAAATTTTATCCCCCTTTTTAATACCCCATCCAAACCACGTATTATTTTATCCCCCCTTCATATACATCAACTCAATGTGGGCCAACCCATTAAAATTAATACCCCATATTATCTTATCCCACCTTCATATTTTTTACCCCCAATTTTTTTCCCGCTGTAGACACTCCAATTTGGGCTTCCAGATTAGTTTACTTACGGTATTTGATTCCCCAATGATGAAATGGATCAAGAATACCCTGGGAATGATAGCGTGTTTGAGCTTTGAGTGTTTGCAAAATCCTTGAACCTAACCTAGCCTAAGCCACTTCAAAAATCAAAAACCCTACTGGTCCTCGCCAGGGCGCAACCATCCCGCGCCCGGGCGCACCGTCGCGCGCCAGACTCACTTCATCGCGCGACAGAGCGCCAGGGCGCACCATCGCGTGCCAGACTGACTCCGTCGCCCGACGATCCAACCTACTATCAACCTTTCTGAAGGAGGACAGTTGGCCACCAATGCAACTTCAGCCAGGCCTCGTGGACTGGCTGAACTCCTATGTTTGCACCAACCAGATTCACCTCCATCATTCTCTATATATATCCCTCTTTGTTTCTCTTTCAAAGGGTTAAGATTTTCAAAAGAGTACACCTTGGGTCACCATCCTCCATTTTCACACTTCAACCATTCAAGAACAAAGCTTGTTCTTCCTCCTCCAATCATTCAACCACGCAAATAACCTCACTCGAAACTCAAGCACTCTTTCAAACTCAATTTAGGTATAGCTTACCTACTGTTTTCTGTTCTCATCCCTGAGGGGGGCTGGCAGGGCCAAGGCTGGTAATTAATACCAGTCCTGGTCCTAAAGCTGGCGAGGTTTCAAAACCCGTTGTGGTAGGAACCAGCGCGCGATGGAGCCACTCACGCGCGCGACTGTCCCAGTTTGCGCGTGACGGTCCTCGTGGGGATTGGTGTCTTGCTGTTTTTATATTTATTATGTTATAGATCACTGTTAAGCATGATAAAATCAGTTTACTGCTTTCCTTAGTAGAAACTGCTAGTTTGTAGTTAATTTTCATTTCTGCTATTTTGGTGTACCCCTGGGATCATTCTGGATCTGTCCCAGAGCCCAGAAATGTGTAAACCAAACACTGATCTGGTTGCACCAGGGCGCGGCCATCTCGCGCTAGGGCGCACCATTGCGCGCCGGACTGGCTCCATCGCGCGACACTGCGCCAGGGCGCACCATCGCGTGCCAGAGTGACTCCATCGTGCGACAGTATGCCTCAGACCAGTGAGTGGCCTTGCACGGGTAGCTTAGTTTTAGGTCATTATTTTGCCCCCACACTGTTTATGGGGTGTTTTATTAATTTGTAGGGCTTTACAACCTTTAAACTGTATATTATGCTGCCTATAAACTGCGTGGTTTGTCCTGGGTGTGCACTGGTCCTTCCAGAGCCCAGAGGGTTTGAGAATAAGAGCTGTGGGTTTGAGCTCACCGGCGCGCGCGTGTCTTGGAGTTGTGCGCGCAGGAGTAAAACAACATGCAGTGACTTGTTCAGTGCATGCTGGTTTCTTCCTGCGCATATCACTCCAAAACAGGGGCCTCCCAGTTTGTTTAAACTCCCACAACAGTCTGTTCTCATCCTATACTAACTACTCATCCATGCATGCTATCTATCACATCCTGCAAACATGTTACAGTATTAATCCCCGATTAACTGTTCCCCGCCCTAATTGGCTAAAAATTGATTAATCAAACAGAATCGCAAACAAATATTTTTGCAAATGCCTAAGTAGAGATCGATCTTCGGATCGGGCGAGAGGGGTGCCATAAAACCCTTCCCCTCTCGTAACCTGGCTCCCGAACCCAGATATGGTTATGACGGACTGGTTCCTTAACTTTTTCAAATCAATCAGCGTGGCAAGTGCTTCGAAATACGGTTCTTTGGGTGTCAGACCTTCAAACCCGAGTGGCGACTCTGTAGTTTGCGAGCGCTTGCTTCCCAGCTCGCGCTCCCTCGATCTGGGCCCTTGCATTTTGGAATCCGAAAATTCCAAGGGCACGCTGCCCACAGTGGCGACTCTGCTGGGGATCGAATCAATATTGGTGTATAAAAAATTGTTCAATAAAAAATTCCAAGGGCACGCTACCCGCTGAACTGTTCAATAAAAAATTGTTCAAATCAAGCCATTTTCGGTCATTTTTTTGCTGATTTCTCGCGGGTACTCTTAAAATCACGTTCTGAACACATTGAGCGGCTCGATCGGATCATCGAAATTTGATCAGAAAAGGGGAGGTGCGGACCAAAGCAAAATCTAGACGTCCTGACTTGAACCAAATCTGGATCTGTCCGCACCTCCTCTTTTCTGATCAAATTTTGATGATTGGAGCCGCTCAATGTGTGTTCAGAACGTGATTTTAAGGATACTAGCGAGATCGGGAAGGGTTTGATCCGAACAATTTTTTATTGAACTGTTCAGTAAAAAATAGTTCGAATGAAGCCCTACCTAGTCATTTTTTTTTCTCATTTCTCGCTACGACCTTTCAAAATCACGTTCTAAACACATTGAGCGGCTCAGATCATTAAAATTCGATCGGGACGCTATTTAACAGAGAATTTAATGAAATTCGTTAGTCAATCGGACAGAAATGGGCGTTTTGATTGACGAAAGATAACGTTCGGAGTAAAATTGATTTTTTTAAAAGGAGTCTAATTGAAATTTAGAGTAAAAGTTGGGGGGTATTTCAAAATTTTCCCTTCTACTAATTCATAAGTTGTAGATAGTATATGAACGAGTAAAAGGAAAAATACCAAGTACCTTATACTTATTTATCTTTGGTCAAGCACCATTTCCTTTGTATCAACTTCGTTAACCTTTAATGGAGTTCGATTAGTTCTTTTATCACTCTTGCTATTTCTCTTTTCTACACGGTTAGGAAATTTCCTAAGTACAATGCATTGTGGCAAACTACAAACCTCTTGTGTTGTCATTGTTAACACAAATATCATTGTGAAGCAACATCATCGGAAATAACCTAATCTATAGACAAAATATTCGTCCAAAAATGAAACTAACTACTCTCACAGTAACGAGATCGACGTATCTCTCACGGATCAAACGACTATTTTTGAAAAGTTTTTGATTTTTTGTCTCTAATTTTAGAGGAAAAGAGTGAATATTCAAGTTTTAAAGTGAGTTTTTGAAAAATAGAGGTAGAAAATAAAGTATTAAGTTGGAGTAAGCGTGAATAGAGAACTCCTTCATAATCACTTTTTGAATAAATTACATTAATTTGATACTCTCAAGTGGAATATTGGGTTGGAGTTGCTTGAAATCAAAATCTTGACTATGACCATGATATATTTGTTTTTACTTTTCACCTTATCAAGAAATATTTCACATTTCTCTGTTAACCCATCACATCCTCAAATAAAGTTTGAACTATATATACACCTGAGGGTTGGATGAATGCCTAGGTTTTAGAAGTACTTCTCAAGAGATTTGAAGTTCGATTTTTTATAGAATGAGTACCCTAAAGTAAGTTAGGGATCATGATTGATGTGACCGTGCTAGCAACTCTAGAGGTTTGGGTTAAGCAGTCAGGTCTATATAATGGCTTGGCTATAGAGATTGTTCCTCCGTCATAAGAAAAAATAAAGTTTGAATCATGATGTATTAGGCTCTGTTCTGCTAACTAAAATAAATATTTATTTTAAAAAAAAAATTCAAGTAAAATGTGATGTATTATAAGAGAATAACGTATCCCATAAAGGCAAACGAAAAATAAATACTTAAAAAAATAACTTTAGCGGAACGGGACCTCAGGGGTGTATTCACATCATTTAACTGAATAAAAATTCAATAATTTTCTAACCACACACATAATTACACAAATTCTTTCACATCAAACATGGGGCTCACACACCACATAATTACACAAACTCTTTCACATCAAACATGGGGCTCACACACCCTATAATTGTGTGTGTAAGTGTGAGGTAGTAGCATGTAAAAAAATTAATTTTAATTACTCATTAAATTTGGGTTTCCAAATGGAACACGTGTGTAACAGGAAGAAACAGACAACTGCGGCAAAAAACGTTAAAGGCAGGTTTTGGTTTATAATGCTACTCATGCATGACCACCGCACGTTTATTGAGGCCCATTTCGGCTTTTACAAAAATACAAAAAAATAGTCATAAATTTTAAAATAATTTTTTATCAGATCCTGTAAAAAATCATCTTCAGCAGATATTAGTTACTTTCACCCCTATAAATTTAGAAGAACATACGTACCAATATTCTTTTAATCTAATTTTTTATAAAGTCCCACAAAATATTATTTTAAAATTTAGACTTTTGTTTGGCTTAAGGGGAGATTTTGGTTTTGTGGACAGTGGACAAGCTGCCACCTCTTTGAGCTGCAGAAACGCTTGCAGCCCATGAGCTGATCGATGAGGAAAATTCGGCTAGCCGATACAAGATCGGGAAGCGGGGGAGCCGGTGGAATGCGCGGTGTGCTTATCGAAATTGGAGGACTGGAAAAAAATTAGGAACTTGAAATGTAATCACACTTTCCACAAGGTTTGTGTGGACATGTGGCTACAGCAAGATTCAGCGGTCACATGTCCGATATGCCGAACTGCAGTGTTGCCGGAGGAGATCATGGAGAAACTTTGTCCACGGCGGAACGACAATCAAGTGTATGACAATAAAGTTTGAACCATATGTATTAGGCCTCGTTCTGCTAATTAAAATTAGTAAGAGTATGTATTTTTCAAATAAGTATTTATTTTTTGAATTTTTTTTCAAGTATTTATTTTTTGAATTAAATATAATGTATTGTGATAGAATGACATGTCCCGTAAAGCTGTAAAATGAAAAATAAGTACTTAAACAATAACCTTAGTGGAACGGAGCCTTAAGGGTGTATTCACGTCGTTTAACTTAAGAAAAAAGTTTAATTTGAATTACTCATTAATTTTGTGTTTCCAAATGGAACACGTGTGTAACAGAAAAAAAAAAACAGACAACTGCGGCCAAAAACGTTAAATGCAGGTTTTGGTTTACAATAATGCTACGCACGGCAACCGCTCGCCTATTGGGCAGGGACGGAGCCAGAAATTTCACCACGCAGGGGTGACCGTATATGCGAGAAAAAAAATATAAATACACATGCATAATCATGTAAATACATTAAAACTCAAAATAACATAAATACATAAATTGGTTTAACTAATGGGATCGATCTTGATGTATGTGTCTTGTTTTTCTTTATTGTTCATATTTTTTTTTTCATTTATCACAACTGGACGAATTTGGTACATGGAGCTTTTATGTCACTTATTTTACCCGTCAAAAAGAAAGAATTAGGAGAAGTCTAAAACAACAATCGGGAAAAAACATACCTACAACTTAAATTTCACCAAAATTACTTAGGGTTTCCAAAATCTCTTCTCCTCTGTCTCTATTTTCTAGAAATTGCCTTTGAAATCTTAACAATTGGGAATGTTTGTGCAGAGAGAGAGAGAGAGAGAGAGAGAGAGAGAGAGAGAGAGAGAGAGAGAGAGAGAGAGAGGATTTGGTGTGGTATTGAGATTTTATGGCAAAAATAAATAAAATTGTAAAATACTAAACCTATCTAATAAAAAGGTGGAAGTTTATTACTTGAATATTCACAATATTAATCCTATAGTTTTATTTTTTGTTATATTTAATTAGCCTTTAGCCTTTAGTAATTAATGTTGGTATTCTTGTAGTTCAAAGGTTACAATAATATTTTTTTTTTTCAAAATTCTACACAGGGCGAGCATATATACTTGCATAGGATTTTATTTATTTTTTACATATAATAGTAATGTTTATTTTTCTTCTTGCAGGGGCGACCGCCCCTACTAGCCCCTCCCTGGCCCATCACTGCTATTGGGTATAGAAAAATATTCATAAATTTTAAAATAATATTTTATGAAGCCTTGTAAAAAATCAGTTTCAGCGGATATTAGTTTCGCAATTTTGCCTTTATGAATTCAAAAGAACATACCTACCGATATTTGTTAGAACTGATTTTTTATAGGATTCTATAAAATATTAATTTAAAATTTAGGCTTTTTGTTTGGCTTAAGGGAAGATTTTGGTTTTGTTGATGCCACCTCTCTGAACCGCAGAAGCGCTCGCAGCCCATGGATTACAGGAAAGACAAATCCTGATTACTCCTATTAAATTAACCAAATCACATTTCTATTTTTCATAAACACTCATTCAACCCTCTCAATCCACCCTCCTTCCACACCCCAAAAAAAAAAATGGCAAGCCTATCCCAATTCAAACAATTCTGTTACTTCCTATACGTCATGACTATAATCTTTGTCACCGGCTATGAAGCACAGATACGGATACGGCGATACGTCAACATCTAAAAAAATAGGATACGGATACTTCAGGGATACGGCTGTATAAATTATACATTTTTATAATTATTAGTCTCCTAAGCATAAAAGTGAAGTCATAAGAAATAAAAGAGTAGTTGAATAGCTAATACCAAGCATGAAGTACATGTCAATCTCAAAAGAGTAGGAACTTATCATCCAAAAGATTGTAGAATTTTGTAAAAAAGAAAAAAAAAATACAGGTTAGTAGGCAATAGACTAATCGGTATGCATATAATATACTTCATATATATACACATATATCTATGTACCAGTGTATGTATTAGATATAATTTATTATATAATGTAAACAATAGAAATCCATACCAGTAAAACAGAGAGAACCTTGTGATCAAAGGTTCAAGCGATCTAGGGTAAGAAAATATCGACCGGTTCATGGAATGATCACTCAATGTGCATAATTTCCTAAGTTTTATATTTTTAGTGATGCTATTATTATAATTTTTCCCTTTTAATTTGTACTTGATTCTTTAAAAAAATTCATTTTAACCCCTGCCGTATCCTAAACGTATCCTGCCATATCTCCACGTATCCCTCGCGTATCCGAAACGTATCCGAAATAAAAAATATTTAATTTAAATGCAGGATACTTATTTGCCGTATTCGATACGTATCGGGGCGTATCGGGCGCATATCCGTATCCCTTGCGTATCCGATACTCGATCATGACTAGTTTCGGCGTATCCGTGCTTCATAGGTCACCGGCCTTCTCGCAGAGTTTAGTAAATGGGGTCTGTTCTACCTTCGAAATTCTCTCTGCATCCATCAGACGCCATTTCGCCACCGCTCGCTTTCTCAAGCTGATCGATGAGGAAAATTTGGCTAGCCGATACAAGATCGGGAAGCGGGGGGAGCCGGTGGAATGCGCGGTGTGCTTATCGAAATTGGAGGGAGGGGAAAAAATTAGGAACTTGAAGTGTAATCACACGTTCCACAAGGTCTGTGTGGACACATGGCTGCAACAGGATTCGGCGGTCACGTGTCCAGTATGCCGGAGTACGGTGCTGCCGGAGGAGATCATGGTGAAACTCCATCCACGGCGGAACGACAATCGGGTGTATGATAGGAGTGACTGTGAGGAGATCGTTTCCTTGTTATTATCTGCAATAGATGAGGGTATATCTAATCAAATTTAACTCGAGATCTCAATACATTATTTTTGCAACACTGAATTGAAACCCACTTTCCCAAGATATATAAATTTAGAAAAGATATCAGGCGATTTGTAAAAATTTAAGGATCCCGATCACCAAAATGGGCATCAAAAAGAGCTCAAAAATGAATAGGACCAGACCGTCAGGGGACTGGAGAGGATCCAAAGTCCTCCTCTTTGGAAACTTCATCTCCAATTTATGCTCACAATAAAAAAGCACAAAAATGGACAAAACAGTTGAACATGAAATTTTAAGTAGTTGTTAGTAGTAGTTCGGATGGACATTTATATAATTGAGATCATGAATCTAATGGTTTATATCCAAACACTACTACAATGCAAAATCTATTCTCCTCACATTAACCAAACATTTATGCAAATTTACATGGGAGAAAACTCTCCGATCGGGATCCGGAGAGAGGAAAGATCCTGAGGGGTAGTCGCCCTCCCATCACACCGCCTCTAAAGAGAAGAGAGGTGTGGCGGCTAAGGTTTCTATTTTAGAGGAGGGTGTTTGTTACGTCAATACATCTAAAATTTGTTGACTTATTACCTTTTCTTATCCCTACAAAAATAAGTTTGGTTTCGTTTTCGTCCTTATAAAATTTTTGATTTCAATTTTATTCTTGTATTTTGTAACCGATTTCAAAGTTACCCTTTCCGTTAAAATTTGGACGGAAAATGCCAAAATAAATAACGGCGCATAATCACCCTCCTCTCCAGCCCACGCCCTCACCGGCTCCGCCACCACACTCGCCATCATCTACAACTCCGCCACCGTCTGCGGCATCCTCGCCCAACAACAAACCCAACAAATCCAATCCTGGCAGCCCAACAAAAACGCCCAACAACCCATCATTCTCTCTCGAAACACCACCTACTTTGACTACATCGCCGGCGGCCGGAACACCCCCCTCTGCGGCATCATTTGTTTGCGCAACTTGTAGATTGAATGGTTCGGTCATTTGTTGGGGGTGCAAGTGGAGAGCTTTCCAGTAATTTAATAGAGGGGTCTCGTTTGAAATTTTGAATCGATCGTGGCAGGATTGAATTTCACTTGTGGATTGACTACGAGTAATTTTTCGGTCATTTGTTGGGGGGAACTAGTGATTCAACTTCAGGGTTTAGTCTTCCACTGCCCAAAGTACTCCCAGGGCCATGTGTCGAGTCCAATTGCAGTGATTGTGGCGTGGCATATACCCCGAGTCTCAAAACCTCTGCGGTTCCTGCAATATATGTAACCCTTCGGGTGTAAGAGCATGTATACCAACAAAAGGTATTTTATCAACACAATAATCTATTTTTACCTATTCAAATTTCTCTCAACTCCACACCAATGATCTTTATTATACCTCTTTATTCTTATTAAATATTCTAAAAAAAAGAGATACAGATAGAGTGGTAGAGAGAGAATGAGGGAGTGATAAGGAGGAGAGAGAAGAAGAATAATATTTTAATAGTTTGCTTATGAATAATGGCTTTCTAATTTTACCGAGAATTTTCTAGAAAAGAAAAGTACCTCAGTGTTTAAAGAGGCTGGTGCAAGTTGTTTTTGTGGTTTTGAGTAGGTAAAATGACTATAAAGGTGGGTTTGCCTACTTTTGTGTACATGCCCTAACAATTCCAATTGGGGGGTTATTCGGTGGGTTTGGGGAAAATGAATTTGGAGATTTAGGGTTTTTACCGGGGGGCTATGAAGAGAGTGCGAAGGAAGTGTAAAAGGGTCACATCACCTCACCGTCAACGGAAAGGATAAAATTGAAATTGGTTACAAAATACAAGGGTAAAATTGAAACCAAAAATTTTGTAAGGACAAAAACGAAACTGAGCTTATTTTGTAGGGACCAAAAAAATAAATAAACCTTAATTAGATGATTTCCAAACTAAAAGTTTACGCTGAAAAAACAAAGAACAAGCAAAAAAACGAAAAGAGAATTGTTGGGTTTGAGTTTGCCAACCTAGTTAGGATGCTTGGTCACCGTTGTGTTGTCTTTCACTTAGTCCCTTTAATCTTTGCACTTTGACATTCAAAGATTAATAATAAAAAATCCGATAAAAAAAAAATAAGAAGAAGAAAATTAATTAAACCAAATTGGTATGATCTGACCAAAACTTCTACAACACTCCCAAGTGATATGGGAGTATGATGCTCCTATTAAATCTAGACCCTTAGATTGAAAAGTAGGGTTATTACAGCCTTTAGATCAAAATCACTCACAAAAGTAAGATGAATTTGCTAAAAACGAGATAGTTTTAAGAATTTTTGACTAGAAAAATGTAATATTACTTATCACAGAAACAAATTTTATATACCATTCCTTAAGGCAACATTTACTATGTTGCATGGCTACACTTTCTTAAGAAACATTTATTATACTTATTGACAACATTTACCACGTTACTGCCATTACTTACCATAAAATAAGAAAAAAACGACTTGAGAGCATGATACTCCCAAACCATTCGAATCATCATAGCCTGATCTGACATTATATCCAAATGCTTGGTTGTCCATATGATTGTCATGATGAGCTGTTGATCATGTTTCACATGGAAATGCAGTAGCATTTGTGGTGGGGGAGTGGCCTAAACTTATCTCTACCGATATTGTAGTATCTTTTTGTTAAGAGTTCAGACAACTTGAAAGAAATTGTATTTCATATGCTTCCAAAACTTTAAAATCCATTAGATATTTGTACCTTAAAAGAATACTATAGTATGTTGCAATTTGTGTTTTGTACAGCTTCCTCCTCCACCAAACTAACAATAACCTCAGGGCTCGGGTTATGTTTGGTTGGATAGAATGAAATAGAATAGTCATTCCCGTTATTCGAATATTTGGTTTGTCATTAGATGAAAGAACGTTCCTTCCAAATTTGAATCACTATTAACACCTAGATGAATGAATAATTATTTCGTCCGAAAAGTTACTAAGAAATACCGTTCATTTTAAATTACTAATGTCTAACTCCAAAATGATGCCACCCTAAAATTACTATTGCACACCTTTCTTACTGTTCCGACACCAAAATCCACTGTCGTCACACCAATATGTTTTTTTGAAATGAAAGAATATATATTCAGAACGAAATTGGAATATTCCAAATGATTATTCGCTATTTTAATCTTATCCATTCTAATTCCATTGCAATCTCAATTTTCCATTCTTGTGTCCATTCCATTTCAAATAACCAAACACACCTTACAGGGGTGGTTTATTCCAGGTTTTATGTTATCATCAACAAACCCGGAAATGTTTATTGATGATTCAGTTCCCAGAAATAAGCTCATCATTCGGAAGAAAGAAAGAAAAGGTCCCTCTAAGGAAACAACGCTCGTACGTAGCTAAACAGATTCGAATTCCGATCCTGATCTTTTAGTGAGATACAAGAGTCATGACTAATCCCTATTGGTTGATTTGCCTCAAAGATTAATAAATTTTCTTCTGCCGAGAAAGAAAATTTCAAAGCAAGGAAAGGAACATAGTATTATTTAAGCTTACAAAATTTCAATTTCCATCTTTTTAAGATATTACATACAAGACTAAAGCAAAAAAGGAAAAATAAGGGGGAAAAAATACCATATACAACTCTTGAGAGGAAATATTTATTACAAGATTTGGAAATGTTTTCAAGCAGAGAAGAAGCCATTAATGGCTGCAACACCAATTTGGCTTCTGGGCTCCATAGCCTTCTTGACCAGCTCCATCTTCTCTTCCCCAAGGTTTCTGTTGATCCAAGATGACCATTCTACCCCACGAGCAAGAACAGAAACAGAGGAGAACAAGTCAATCTCTTCATTCTCTCCGCCGATTTTTCTTGAGTTCTTGACCCTCCTCTCGTACTCCTCTGCAACCAACATAGCAATATCTGCCATCCCTCTCTCCCTCCCTCCCTCCCTCTCTCTCTCTCTCTCTCTCTCTCTCAATTATTGGTGTTTTTACAAATGACTCTGTTTTCTCTCACTAAAACTTTGTTTGATGGGCAAGACTTTCCCGTGAGGGGTATTTATAGAGAATGACCCGACACCGCGGATTGGTCGCAGCACTTTCCCGTGAGGGGTATTAATGTTTTTAAATAGTTAAATTATAGTAGTATTATACCTAACAAATTTATGATTGTGTTATAAAATTACTCTAAATCTTTTTGTGAGGATATTTGTTCGATCAATTTCTTGAAGTGCTAAATTTTCACATGTTGTTTTGTGCAAACTCATCCCTTTCTACAAATTATATATGAAGTCACGTATATAGACACTAATTTGATATTTTACTGACAAAAAATATATACTAATTAAGGAAGTGATTAAATTCTTTCCACCTGAGGTAGAAAATTCCAAGTTTCTATCACCGCAATTTGCGGGTTCCATTGTAATTTTGTTACATTAATCTGAACCATTCATTTTGTAGGACTCGCAAAGTAATACATCCATGCAAAAATTTAGCTTCATCAGATATCTTTAGATATATCAAAAATTAATTTGGATTTGTAAAATGGACAGTATGATTCTTTAAAGTTAAGTTGTCCATAGCCTTTTATTTTATAAATCAAAATTCAATTTTTGATACACCTATCGATCTTCAATCAAGCTATTTTTTTACGTCGATATACTACACTGCGGATCCTACAAGATTAACTATTCAAATTTTTACGACGAACGCACGATAGGGCCCACAATAGGTGGTGGAAATTGTGGGTTTTCCACCCAAGGTTGAAAGAATTTAATCTCATTGAGAAATTATAAACATGTGGGTAAAGTTTACTAGTTTGGGTGCCTCCACTATCGCAAATTTCTGGATTCGTTCCTCCTCAAACACGTTATCAAATTATTGAAGGAAAAGTGCACAGAAATACGTATTTTTTTTGTCTTTTAGTATATTTATCGTTAGTCCAATAGGCTGACAATAGCAAAACCGATAATTGAATAATTATACGTGGTGTGTGTAACTTGATCCGGACAATTTACGTAATGCGAAGAATTATAGACCACGTCCTGAATGGGTTGTCAACTGTATTGGATAAGGTTGCCACGTGATATGCGGCATATGCCTTTGTCGGTTTTGAGAGACTTTATTAGTACTTGTTTTGGTTGTGTCGGTTTGGTGGCTTTGGGAAATTGGACATGGTATCTGAATTCCCGTTTTCTATGGTCTCTAGGGGATGAGAGTTTTTTCAGTGTCGGGTGGATACCATTTGGTGTTTGTTCGGCACATCTGAATCGCCCGATGCGATTTTAGATAGTTTAGATTTGGAGAGAGAAAAAATAGAGAGAAAGAGGAGGGGTGAGAAGAGAGAGAAAGTTTCAATTTAAACCGTCCAAAAGTGCATCGGACGGTTTGAGAGTGTCGAACGAACACTACTTTGGATATACCCAATCTTTCTTCCCCATCTTAGGAGATGAATGTACATTATTATCTAAATCTACAGTTAAATGGAAGCTTTCCACGCACCCCAAACTAACAATTTAAAAAAGCAAGGTAAATTATACTTTACTTCCCCATCTTTCTTCTTCGGAGTTTAGATCTCCCCATCTTCCCCCTTCTTTTTTTTACCACTTTGTAATGGATCTGGAGCTCCGGCGGCGTCCAACTGCTTTCTGGAGGCAACAGTGGTGGAGTTCCACCAGTACCAGTAGCGGCGGCGATGGAGACGGGTTTGGCGTTTTTTGCTTAAAGTAGATTTGGTTCTATTAAAACCTAGTTTTGAGTAAACTCGTGGGTTTTCCAATATTGTTACTGTTTTTTCACGACTTTTGTATCTTCTGTTTTTTAGGTGTGTTTTCTTGTATTTTTGGACCGGATAGTGACCTTTGTAATTATTTTTATTATGGAAAAAAAGTTGTGCTTCCTAAAAAAAATTAATAGTAAACGAAAAAATTAAGGTCTTTCTACTGCACATAGTACAAGTGCTTCATGAAACTTTGTGAATTCTTTTTTTTTATTATTCGATAGATGTCTAACTTACTTCTAAAGGAACGATGGTGTGGTACTACTAAGCAGCATACGAGTAAGGAAGGTCCAAAGTGCATCAACCACCACAACATGCATTTGTGCTCCTGGTGAGAATTGAGGATTGAATTCTCACGTTCTACGTGGAAGGGGCGAGGAAGCGCCATTAGTCTCGACATACTACAAGCCCATTGGCGAAAGTTTTTGAAATTAGAAAATAACAATTTCGACGTTATCAAAATGTTTAAATTATGTACCTCACCGTCATTTTCAGCATTTTCGTCATGTGTCACGCGTTTGTTTCACTATGTCAAGCATCAAAGATTGTGGGAACCACGCGTGTAACTCCGAGGCTCGGGCCAAAAAATGATTTTTATTTTTTCAAAGGACCACTCATTTTGCTAAACTACCAAACTATCCCCACCCATTCTCTTTCATCAACCTCTTCTGCTTTCTTCGAGCCCACCAAATTGCGTGGGATCCATTATAACCAAACCGAGTTTTGCATCACAATCAATTGGAATCGATTGAATGAATTCTGTTTTTTCATTGAGCTCTATCTAAGACTACCTCTTCACATTGATTAAGTAAGCCCAAGTGCTTCCGTATCACAATATCCAAAGTCAGTTTAGGCTTTTCTCTTCCCCTAACTCAACTATCTACTATTATCATATCACTCTTCTTGACTAGTGTGTGGGATCCTTTACGGAGTCTGAAATTAAAAATCGTTGCCATTCAATTTGTGTAAACATTATTTTAGTGACTCTTGCAAAAAATCCGTTCATTCAGATATCGTTATAGCTTATCAATCTATTCAATTTTTGTCCCCGTGAATTCGGGGACAAAAATCAATCAAACCTTTACTAATATCCGAATGAACTAATTTGTGACAGAGACTCAAAAATATATTTTGTACAAATTGAATAGCTCAATTATATTTGTAAATTCCCTGGGCAGATCCCACACAATTCGGTGTTTATTTGGGGTGGGTGGGGGAAGGATTTTGTCTAATCCGTCCAGACCAGTTTCGTCCAGTTTTTGCATTAAGGTTGTTCAAAAGTGTTTTGGACAGTTCAGATTTGTTTGGGTAAAATTTTGGAAAAATGACTGCTCAGGACGTGTTTTGATAATTAATACCCGTTAAAAACATGCTCAGGCCATTTGTTAATATTGAAAATGTCATTGACATGTATTAATTATCAAAATACGTCATTAGCCGTCATTTTCCCTAAATTTTTATTACAAAATATTTGTAAACACCCCGAACAAATCTTCTGTGGACGAAACTGGTGCGAATGGACTGGACTGGATCCGACCCCGTTTATTTGATGACCCTACAGCCATTGGTAATGGAACAAAGCGTGGGCCGCCGACGAATTGAAAGCAGAGGACGAGATAACATCATAACACCCACACTCCATTACCACCGTGACACCGTCCACAGGACGAGATACCACAACAGTTCCTCCCTCCGATTATTCCATAATTACATCTCGGGTCTATGTGTTTTGAAAATATCAATTGGGGTTTCCTTGTAACTTTTTCAGAATTTTAAGGGACTGGTAGTTGCTTTTGTGCCTAAATGGGGCTTATTCGAACAGTTCAAATAGTTCACATATTCTAACCCATGCATAGAAAATTCGTGAAAATAAGTTGATCGAAATGGTGGCTCAATTCATTTTGAAATCAGTAGAGAGAATACTATTTTGGAGGCAAATATGACAAAAGTGGATATGATATTGATTACCAAATTGATTTAACTTTATACTTATCATTAATACACATATAGCCAAAAGACGTTAGATCATTACAATAAACTCACAATATATTAAAATGTTGACAATACTATTTGCTTTGGATCCAAAGAAGTTGAACCATCAGAGCAGGAAAATGTACAAATAAAAGATTCCTAGTAATCTCTATTTGGTACTTAAAAATATCCCTTCATACTCCATTAGTTCATTCTATAATTCATTGGGGAACATGTTCTGACAAGGTTGCCATCGAGTGATTATTCAGTGATCCTAGAACACTAGCACATGGTGCTCCAGAGCCCTTCTCCATGACTCTTTCACACATTCCAAGATGAAGCCAATACTAATATGTGGCTAAAATTAGATGTTCGTATATTTGTTGAATATTCTAAAAAATCAAGACAATGAAATGAACCAAACTGTTAAACAAACTCAACTCGTGTTTTTTTTTTTCTTTTCTCTCTCTCTTTGCAATAGTTCATTTTAGTTGGCTCGTTATTCATGTAATCATTTTTGAAGTTCGTTAACACTCGTAACTTGACTCAATAAGCTTGAACTATTCCACAAAGATTAAATTCAAACTACTACTATCGACTCAAATATAAATACGCTAACATTAACTATAAATAAGCTAACATTAACCTTAGTACAGTGTGCATTTAATGTCTATATAGTTCAAAACAAAAAATCTGATGGAGGAATTTGCATTAAGCACAAGTTTCAGGGGATGTCAAGTGTAATTTACCTTACTTTTTTAAATTGTTACTTTAGGGGGCGTGGAAAGCTTCCACTTAGCTATAGATTTAGATAATGTACATTATAATCCCCAAAGACCATAGGATTAGGAAATGGGAATTCAGATACCATGTCCAATTTCACCAAACCGACCAAATTCACAACCAAAACAAGTACTAAAATAAAGTCGACCTCAAAACAAAGGCATAATATCATGTGGCCGGCAACCTTATCTTGAACTTTTCTTTCTGTTTAACCTTAGTACTTATCCTTCAACGCCGGTGGTAGCCCAAGCTTTCCATGAAACCTAATCCATTTTTCAATTTATACCTGAAATATCAAACCTTGCTACCGACACAGCAAAACTGTGCACAGATCGCATTGTGGGGCCCATTAAGGGTCCCACACAAACGATCCGAGCCGTTCATTATATTTAAAACATTTTTTCGAGGGCTCCCGCCGAATATCAGCTAATTCGATACCTGAAAAATCAGCTCAATCCGATACCTATAAGTACTTTACCTAATCGTCTAACTTTTCTTTCAGGTTTTTGGATCATAATTGAAAAGTTAGACGATTAGATCCAGTACGTATAGGTATCGGATTGAGCTGACTTTAAGCGAGGGCCCTTGAAAAAATGTTTTAAACATAATGAACGGCTTGGATCATTTGCGTGGGACCCGTTATGGACCCCACAACGCAATCTATGCACAGTTTTGCTGTGTCCACAAACTTTTCCGGAATGTAAATGCATTGGGTCCAGAGAGTTTGTTACTTGATCAGGAAATCCGGGCCTGATAGGCTATGGTGGAGCTTTCAGGGAGGAGAGAGGGCATTGGGTCCTTGGATTTTTTGAAAGGCTTGAAAATTGTACAAGCTTGGAAGTCAAATTATGGAGTTTATTCGGAGGGCTTGAAATGATTCAACAAGAAGGAATGGAAGCTATGGAAGTGGAGTTAGATTCAACCGCCACTATTAATCTGATCTTTGGAAAATCGCCTGAGAATTCTCTCCACATAGTCATTATCCAAGAATGTAAAGCAATTTATGAAAACAACGGAATGCGCCTTGAGGCACAAGCTCAAAGAGAGGAACAAAGTAGCAGATAGACTTGCTAACATGAGAGTTGCTCAAAGTGATTTGGGGGCATACTCATCCCACTTATGGTAGTATTTCCTTTAGCTTGACCCAATCCAAGACCAAAGGGACAAAAAAGTGCTAGCCCATTACAAAGGCCCAATTATTTACAAGGCCCAAATAAACATAAAAGGGCAAGCCCAAACAATTTTTATCTTTGCTCGAAAAAAATGAAGGGAAAATGATGGCTCATGGCATGTTTTGATAATTAATACTCATTAAGAATATGCTGAGAACATTTGTTTATGTTAAAAATATCTTTGGCATGTATTAATTATCAAAACACTTCATTGGCCGTCATTTTCCAAAAAACGAATAACAAAAATTCCTTCTCTGTTTCTGGGTATCACTGGTACCCGTTTAGCGCATCCGAATTGTCTATTGCATTTTTGGACGGTTCGGATTTAGAGTGAGAAAAAGAAGAAAGAAAGTGTTGGGACGATGAGAGAGACAGAGTTTCAATTCAAACCGTTCAAAAATGTATTGGACGACTCAAATATACCGACCGGGTACCACATCCGATATGCCACCCGGCACCGAAAAATTTCCCTCTTTCTGACTCTCTCTCTCTCCAACAGCACCGCTGGTCGTCGTCGGCGATTTCGGAAGCCATGTTTTTCCACATAGTTTTGGAGCGAAACATGCAGCTCCACCCCCGCCACTTCGGCCGCGACCTCCGAGAAAAGCTCATCGCCAAGCTCATGAAAGACGTTGAAGGCACTTGCAGGTTTGCTTTCCCAACAAACGGCGACGAGTCTTGATTAGGGTTTTTCTCCTGCGTTTCCCCAGATGATCGACTAAATACACTAAAGGTAACCGATTTCGCAATTGTTTCTTTTTTCAGTGGCCGACACGGGTTCGTGGTGGCGATTACTGGTATCGAGAGCGTCGGGAAAGGGCTAATTCGAGACGGCACCGGGTTCGTTACCTTCCCTGTGAAGTACCAGTGCGTTGTCTTCCGACCATTCAAAGGAGAGATCTTAGAAGCTGTTGTTACCATGGTTAATAAGGTATGCTTCATGTTTTATTGCTTTATATTGACTTAGTACAACATATTGTACATTCTTTCTTTGGCAATACATGGAGGCCCCCTTGGTCCTTGGATTGGTGGGTGTAATAATGTAGAATGAGTAATAACATCAGACCTAATACGGGATTATCAATACCACATCCCAATAGGGGTGCAACCGAACTGAGCCAAGCTGAGCCGAGTTTTATAGTGTTCGAGCCAGAAAACTTGAGCTCAAGCTTGGCTCGTTTTCAGGTTAACTGAACAAGCCTCTTAAACAAGCCTCTTTAAACAAGCCTCTTTAAACAAGCGGAGCTTTTGCGTGCCGAGCCGAGCTTGAGTGTTGTGCTCCGTTCGTTTACTAAAAGAGCTAAAACTCAAGCTTGGCTTGATTACTAAACGAGCCAAGCCGAGCCTTAACGAGCTGAGTGACAAGCTGCTCGCAAGCAGCTCGATTCGTTTGCAGCTCTAATCCTGAATATTGGAAATCTCTTGTTTGGCGTCCAATGAATATAGGATCCCTCCACCACTGGGGGATTCGAACATCTAATACGGTCCAACAACATTTTAATTCAGTCCCGTATCTAATCCCACCAATCAAACATGAGCATGGTGTTTCTATGATATAGGATTACAGAGATAGAATTGTTGCTTCTTGTGGCATTAGGGTGAGTATAATACATTGTTGGAGTTTGCATTGTTGGTTTCCATGTACACACCCATGTATGATAATGTGAAGTATGATTTTGTCTTTTGGTTTTCGCAGATGGGATTTTTCGCTGAAGCAGGGCCAGTTCAAATTTTTGTGTCAAATCATGTGGGTTTGTCATTGGCTTAAATATTTTGTCTGCTCCAATGTGTGTTTGCAGTTTTGTTTTAACTTTATAGGTTGAATTTTATCCCTATTGCTTGTGAATATTCAGTAGGTGGAAAGAAGTGTTTTTTTTCTTTTTGGCAACTGAGAGTTTTGTTGCAAGCAAACGAAATGGAGTACAAGGAAGGAGCTAAGAAGCACGGATACGGATTCGATACGATACGAATATACGGATACGTGATTTTTCCAAAAAGAAAGATACAATACATTGGAGGATACATTGAATATAAAAGTAAATAAAAAATTTCTTATATATATAATTTTTAATTCCTAAAATACAAGTTCACCGTTCACATGCCGAGAGAGCGCGAACGTGCACACGCGAGAAAGAGAGGGGGGGGGGGGGGGGGGGGGGGGGGGGGGGAGGGGTTATATCGTCAGTATGTTTGTGGTATCGATTGGTGGGGGAAAAAGAAAAATATAGTCTTAATTGCAATTTTAACCCATATATTTTAAGTAATAACATATTTACCCTCGTGCGTATCCAAAACGTATCCGAGCGTATCCAACACGTATCTGCGCATTTCCGAAACGTATCAAGATACCAAAAAAATAATTCTAAATGCAGGATACTTTAAAAAAAACATATCGGATATGTATCCAGAGCTTATCCGAGAGTATCGTATCCGATACTGATACGATACGTGATACGGAGGCCAAAATAGAGTATCTGTGCTGCATAGGGAAGGAGAACCTTCCAAAACGCAGTAATCCTCCATGAAGGAGGAAAACTTAGAAAGAGGAATGGTAAAAGAACTGTAGAGAAGCATTTTTTCCCCCCTACCAACACAATGGTGCATGATAAAGAACCATACAGTATAGGCTACATTATAAAGCATGAGGAATTATCATTTTGCTTCAGTTATCTTTAAGAATCTTTACCGCTGCCTTCAGGAAATTTTTCTGAAGCCATAAAAAAGTCCAATGGTTACATTTGTATCTTTGTGAGCATGTATTTAACTTATCTGTTTATGCATACCTTTATGTCATCGTCTATTGTTTTCAGTTGATACCCGATGATATGGAGTTCCAATCTGGAGATATGCCTAACTACACAACTTCAGATAGATCAGTACGTATAGGTTTTTGTACTTGGATTCAGGGGAGAATGAATTTCTGAATTTATTGACTATGCTGGGGAAATTGTTCACTACAGTCCTTATGCAGGTCAAGATTGAAAAGGAAAGTGAAGTACGGCTAAAGATTATTGGCACTCGGGTGGATGCTACAGAGATTGTATGTACTCATTTTTCTCTCTCTTTCTATAATATTCTACATTCTGTGACTCTTCGTTGTGGCACCAAATTGAAACATACATTTTGATCAGCAAATTGGTTCAGTAAATTTTCTTGCATTTTGTGACTTGAAGTTCAAGGTAGATAGTGGATTTTTGTTTACAAACACCACCCCCCCCCACAAAAAAAAAAAAAAAAAAAAAAGAAAAAGAAAAGAAAAAACCTTACAGATGCAAGTGTTTTTGGAGGGGGAAAAAAGCACATGAAAAACATCTTATGGATGCTCACATATTACTGATATTGTAATATTGAATTAGTATGGCTGTTTATTCTTTTCTATGTGGAATTTACCTCAAAGTAGTTAGACGTTGTAATTGATTGTAGAAAATACAAGTGTTCTATAAACCAAATCCAGATGGGCCAGAATCTTTCAATAGTACCAAGCCATAAAGGTGGTTCTGGTCAGGGTTTTTAAGAGGTGGAAAAAAAGAAATCCTGTTCAAGAGTGAGTAGCATATGGCATAGCTCTAGATTTGGAACCATTATGAGGACTTCAGAGGTTTCGCGAATGTGTTTTGAACCTTTAGCGCATCTACTAATGGTTGTGTCTATACTTATATCTCAATCTGCATTGTTTTTTCAGTCTGGTGTTATGTATGCAGGGATGTTGATTATCTCTTCTTCTATTTCTTTTTGGGATAGTTGTTCGTCATTTGATGTGTATAGTTTTTTTTTTTCTTTCTTTTTTTCCTTTTCAGTTCTGCATTGGTACAATAAAGGACGACTTCTTGGGTGTGATCAGTGATCCAAGCGCTGCTGCTTAATAGCTCAATTTGCTTTTAAGAAATCAGACTGTTTCAAAGTGTGAACTATTTTGTGTTTCCTTAAAATTCCTCCTTCCCAAGAAAACACGTGTGCTCCATTTTCATGTGCGAGTATGACTCTCAAGGATTGTTCTGCCATTGTTGGGCAGATTTACATGGTAATGGGAGGAGGAAGAATTCAGATAGTGCTATTATTTGTATGTAACATGAAGCATGTGCAGAATCGAGAGTGTGTCACTAGATTTGTCTGTGGCAGTGGGTTATTTATGCTTGGTATGAAAAATTAGTAAGTTCTAGAGAAAGGTGAAAGATGTCCTTGGTTCTTTCTAACTTGGACAATTTTGTTGGAGTTCCAATTCAATATCACCAATTTTCACTACTTGCGTGGTCATTTGCTCTCTGTTTCCTTTAATATTTTCTTGAGTTATTACAATTATTCTTTATGCATTTAACTATTGTACTAATTTGGGGCAAAAACTCTGATGGTTTAGAGCTTAATTGTATATGATCAGGACCCCTTTTTGGCCACTAAACTTATTACGATGTTTAGTTTGAGTTGATGGAGGGTTCGATCAGGACACCTTTTTGGCCACTAAACTTATCAACATGTACGCTGGATTGGACTCCATTGATCATGTACACAAGGCGTTTGAAAGAATTTATAACAGAACTGTATATGTTTGGAATGCGCTGTTTAGGGCTCTTACCCTGGCAGGTTGGAGCAAAGAGGTGTTCAGCCGCTACCGCGAGATGAATTGCATTCCTTGGTTTACATACACCTATGTGTTGAAGGCATGCATTGGTTCAGAGACATTGGGCTGGTTGTTGTTGAGAGGGAAGGAGATTCAGGCCCATATGTTGCAACACGGGTACGAGGCCCACGTCCACGGTACGACTACTTTGGTGGATGTGTACGCAAGGTTTGGGTGTGTGTGGTATGCGAGTTGCGTGTTCAATGAGATGCCAGTGAAAAATGTGGTTTCGTGGAGCGCTATGATCGCGTGTTATGCGAAAACCGGTAAGGCCTTTGAAGCATTGGAGCTTTTTCGTCAGATGATGATGCTCGAGACCCTGGCCTCAGTTCCGAATTCTGTGACAATGGTCAGTGTGCTCCAAGTTTGCGCAGCACTAGCTGCTTTGGAGCAAGGTAAGTTGATACATGGGTACATACTTAGATTAAGGCTTGATTCAATTTTGCCAGTTATGAATACCCATGTATGCAAGATGTGGTAATCTGGAATGGGGCAAAAGCATTTTCGATCAGATGGATAAGAGAGATGTTGTTTCTTGGAATTCCTTGATTTCAAGTTATGGGATTCATGGATTCGAAACAAAAGCAATCAAGGCTTTTAACGACATGGCCCAGGAATCCCTCCTAGTGCCATATAATTCATTAGTGTTCTTGGAGCTTGTAGCCGTGCGGGGCTTGTTGAGGAGGGGAAGTTTTTGTTTCAGTCCATGGTTAAAGAACATAGAATTTATCCCAGTGTGGAGCACTATGCCTGTATGGTTGATATTCTTGGCCGTGCCAATCGATTAGATGAAGCAGCTAAGGTGACAGAAGATATGCGAATTGAGCCAGGGAAGGACGCTTGGGGTTCTCTCCTTGGAGCACGCCAGGTACATTGCAATGTTCAGCTAGCAGAGAGAGCAAGCAAAAGGCTTTTTGAGCTTGAACCCACAAATGTAGGGAATTATGTACTTCTAGCTGATATTTATGCAAAAGCTAAGATGTGGGATGAGGTAAAAAGGGTGAAGAAGTTGCTTGATGACCAGGGACTGCAGAAAGTCTCAGGTTGCCGTTGGATTGAAATTAGAAGGAAGGTATATTCATTCACATCCGTCGAGGAACTCAGTCCACAAATTGAACTGGTCCACGCTTTTTTGCTAGAAATATCGATGGAGATGAAGGAGAAGGGTTTTGTGCCAGCGACTAAAGTTGTGCTCTATGATCTTGGTGAACAAGAGAAGGAACAGATCATATTGGGTCATATTACAGTTGGCTTCAGACTGATTAACACCAGCAAAGGAGAGACCTTTAGGATCACCACCAACTTGAGGCTATGTGAAGACTGTCATTCTGTCACAAAGTTCCTTTCTAAGTTTGCAAATAGAGAGATTCTAGTCCGAGATGTAAACCGGTTTCACCGTTTTTGAGACGGGGTTTGTTCGTGCAGAGATTATTGGTGATCTTATTCAAAATTAAGTGATGCTTTTTTTGGGGCCCCTCACCTGTGATAAAGTTTTTTTCACTCTGGAATTCCTTGATAGAGCTTATAGAGATTTCCAATAAGTACAGTTTCAGCTTCCAATACCAAGCTATAAGCATGTCTACATTGTTATCACTTTGGAAAGATGAGGTTAACATGTACCAGAACAGTTCATGATGTGCTTGTTTTAGTTCCGAGTCTCAACTGCATTTTTTATATGCCTGTGTCAAATAGATATCAATCTTAAATGGTCCCTATTTCAGGTTTGAGTGTTTTTTCTCTTCTTCCTCCTCCCTCTCCCTCTCCCTCCTCCCTCATTGTTTTTTTCACCTAGGGGGAGGGGAGCGGCGTGTCCTCTCTCTCTCTCCTTTTTTTTTTCCCTCCTTTCCCTAGCAGATTGGCTATTTTCTTCTCTCCGTTTTTCTCCATTGTCGTTCCCTTCTATGGCTTCGTCTCCTCTCTGTCTCGCCGTTCTCCCACCAGGTTACCACTCTTGGGTATAATCGGTTTTGGCTTAACAGCAAGGTGGAGTTCTAGCGGTAGGAGGTGGCGTGGTTGGCGAGGTCTCCCGCTGGTTAACACTCTTGGGTGTAACCAGTTTAAGCTCAATGGCATCGTGGAGTCTTTGCGGCTGTTGTTGGCGTGGTTGTGACGGTGGGTTGCGCCTCCGGCCATTTGCAAGATTTGGGTTGATGACCAGTGGCGGTGACGGTGACGGTGACGGTGGTGTCTGGTGGTGGTGGCTGCTGTGACGCGGCGGACGGCGGCTCTTGGGCGGTGGTGGCTGATGTTTAGGCTTAGGTTTTGGATTTCTTAAGCTTGAGCTTGACTCAATAGGTGTATGGGCTTGACCCAATTGGTGTTGGCCTTAGTTGGCTTCTTGTCAATCTTGGTTTAGGTGTTTTGGGCTCGGCCCACTAAGTGTTTTGGGCTTTGTCCCATATGGTGTTTTTTCATCCAACCTTTCCCTCTCCCTACTTGATGTACCATTTGTCAAGTTTTCTTGAAAAAATGTCACTTTTGCTGATTAAAAATAATAAAAAAAGGTCACTATTTCCATTCAACCCTTTCCTTGCGGGTTGCATTTTCGTTTTGTATGCACTTATGAAGGATATATATATATATATATGTTGTACGATATGTTTCATCACTAATCAATACTCTATACAAAATGTTTGTGCTGCCCAGGCCTCTAAATCCCCAATCCTAATTTTCAAAATGCAACGTGGAACGTGTTCCTTAAAAACGTGCCCCTACTTCCCCTCCCTTTTCTCTTAACATTTTCCCGCGTCCTCTTTTTATTATTAACGGGTTACTATCTCTCACTTAAGTTTGAATCCAAGATATCATAAGAACCCACATGACTACCACTTCACTAATTGAAAAAAATGTCCCACGTTTCCTCTCGCAGTAGGAAATTCTGTTCTTCTGTCTTTCGGGAGTTTCGTATGCTCGATGAACATTACGAAGCATGGATCCTTCCATTGTGCTTAATTGAGAGAATTTTGAGAAGATGGTTTGTTTATGTGGAAAAGGGGATGAAGTCAATTCCGTGAACCTCTTGCCTAATCCTTCAATAGACATGATTATTCAATTCGTGCTGAGTATTTGTCCAAATTATCTATTTGAAGGATTCGAGAGTGAATCGAAAGAGCATTTTTATGTTTTGTGGAAAGTTATTTGAATACATGTTTTTTCGTCCTTCTCAAAAATGGTTAAATTGACTTCTTGCGTTTTCTCAACAGATCCGTGTAACTTTATCCAGTCCTTTTTGATGATGCATGAGGAACAGAAACACATCAATGTGAACTTATTATTATATTGTCCTGTGCATCAAACGGGCTCAAACGCTAGTGGCACCAAAACAAAAGTGTTTTGAATGATGGCAATAGGTTAATTCCACAAAAGTGTGATGGAATGAGCTAAGGCACCTGTTGAAGATTGGGAAATAATGCATTGTCCCCACAACCCCAACCACCCCCGCCCCCCCCGCTCTCTCTCCAAAACGCCCCACAGGGGCGACATAACTGGTTACTTCAGTTTGACCAGATCTAACTTCTCCAAAACTTAGTATTGTGAGCACTATGTTGGTTTTTTGACTGTTCCTCGAAACAAAAAACGCAGAAGAAGCAAGACTATCCAACCTCTGCAACCAAGGCTATGATCTCTTAGTGAAAATATTCTGTTGGTCTCGAAACCTTGGTAAGGTGTTTGCACAACAGTGCACTTACTTGGGGACAAAAAAACACAACTTTAAATTTACGAAAATACACGGATACGTCTAGAAGAATCCTACTACAACCGAATCCGATCTTGCCTGTATGTGTCTTCCCAATGGTGTAGTCTTTAAATGGTCAATTATCGTCCAGACTATCTCCTTACACTGTTTTAGAATGCTTGGATGAAAAGCAGTTGGGATAAAACACTAGATTTTGTTCGCAGAAGTCCACCTGAAATCCGCTGGTGCCAGGACGTTCTCCGAAAAGTGCAGGGTGAGATCAGTACACACTATTTTGTTTGTGTTGAAAAATCTGCGTTTCTCATTTTCAGGGACTTGTTTCAAGTGATTTCTGGAGACTTGGGAGGGAAAAACTGACTGACTTGAACATCAATTGGCATATCCTCGCAACGATCAACCGTTTTATGAGCTAGAAAACTACTTTGGTCAATGAAATAGCCCGCAATTGGAGATGCTCTAAGTAGCAAGGACCTAGACATCTACAACACGAGTGCCACGAATTGGGATATGTGAATGCTCCCTCATATGGGTTTAAGCTATAACTTGACTTGTAACTTCACCGAGGGCATATTGGCGAAAAATTTCGTAGTCTAGAACCAATGCATGACTACTATTTCCAAACGTCACTCAAACCCCTCTACTTCTTGTCACCAAACTATAATGCCACCAATTTCACCTACTGGGGCATCAAACATTTTACTGGGGACGACGCGCGTATAGATGAAAATAATGAGGCAATGCCATCAGAAACCTACATGACTTCCACATCTCATTCAGCCCGATGGAACACAATTAATCCAAGGGACCAATGTCACCGTCCACTAGGGTGCAATCAAAGCCGGACAAAGCCCCATATGGGCGGCTGTAAGTTTTGCAAATGCCCTTTCTTTTCTTTTCCCTCTGAAGGCACAAACCAACAAAAAAACTCCATACATCCAGCATCCAAACACAACTTCAACGCAACAAAAGACAGTTTCCAAAAAACATCAGCACAGAAGGCATTCCTATGGAAAATTGTCCTCTCTTTTTCCCGCCATCTAAACAGATTATCCATATTACAGTTTTCTCAGGCAGACAAAGGCAAAAGGTGCGATTCACAGATTTATTCACATAACTGGACATCATCAAATGTATATGGGAATTTCTTAACTCAGCTGCTGAATAAGATATAACAATTTTCCTCTGGACTAGATTGCATTCGATTCAAAAGGCCACAAAAAAGACTGACCTAAGATTAATTAGAGCTCCAGTCCACCTCCACATGCTGCATTCACTCAGTCACTGTGATTCTTCATTAGGTTCATAGAAGGCCAAGTGTTTTCAGCTGTTGAACATGCTCAGGTGGGAGAGGTGGGGGAGACCAATCAGATCCAGTCATCTCTCCATCAACATCCTCAACAACATATTCCTAATTAAGCAATAAAAATAATTTCTGAAAGATCGCCATCGATTATTATAAAATTGAATACAAATGGAAATTATACGAGAATTTTAGTCAAATAATCCTAGTCAGAATGCATCGAAATATTAACAACTATGTAACACAAGTAGTCAGTCTTCCATCTGTAAAATTCAAACTTGGAAGTATTGCTTCTATGGAAAAAAATAACAGCATCAGTGTAGAGAAAAGAAGAAGAGCTTTTAGTTAACAATATGGAGCCCCTAGATATCCTATTATCATATACTGAGTTCAAATCCAGCAGACACATAAAAATGTATTCCTTGAAGCATGGCAACAACTAAATCTTATTTGTCAAAAGCATGTAAAGCAGTCTTCAGAACTTGAGCATTTGTGAGCAGGATTTCAAAGAGACATATTTTGTGAAGAAAAAATTGGTGAATAAGAGAAATTAGACAGAAAATAGAAAATGATGAGAAATTTGTTTAAAATAATGTGAAATAAATAAAATGAAAAATAGAATAAAGATGTGAATGGAGTATAGAGGAAATTTGAGAAAACCGAAATTAAGAAGGAAAAAGATGCAAAAGGAGAAGTTGAAGATAAATTTAATAAGAAATTGAGAAACAAGAAATTGCAACTATGTAGAAGAATTATGAAAATTTCCCAATCTTCAACTCTCGCATAGACTTATTTGTCTAGAGAATTATGTTATTGATACAGGTTGGACAAGAATGAAGCAAATTTTTTAGCCACACATAAGTAAATAAAGTTTCTGGAAGCAAGAAAAAATGGATAATGAAGATCAACCATGAGCTTGTAGAAAAAGAAAACAAGCTGGAGAGCATGTTAAGAAGACGGTGACCAAGCCAAGCACAAGCATGAGAATAGACAAGATGATTGTTGCATTCAAGTTCAAGATGGAGGAGCATTCAACTAACACAACTATTGTTTCAAGAAGGGGAAAGTGCCAAAGTAAGTTCACATTATCCAGATCTCGAATGATGAGAAAGATTTGTTAATGCATAGGTGAGTTCTCAGTGACTAGGTTAGTACCTAGTTTTTAGAGTTTCTATGTGCTAACGATTGTATCGAGAGTAATACTATTCTTAGTTTAAGTAGATGTGACGATGCATCAGGTACAAGCATCCGGGGGGGGGGGGGTGGGTGGTGGTGGGTGGGGGGCACTACAAGGGCAAAGGAAGAAGAAAGTGGGTGAAGAGCTAGTCAAGAAATTCAGCAATAGAAAATACATTTGACTAATACAAAATTTCCAGCAGTGATAGCACCCAGAAATTCCATCATCAGTTCAGGTCTGCTTTTTGTGCTATGATCATTGATGACAATCTAAGTGTTGCAGGCTTTCATGACAGATAAAAAGAGGGAACAAGATAGCCAACTCACTTTTGTTAGCATCCTTTTAGCGAGTATGTGATAATGTCGCTGCCAAATCCTTTGTCCAACCATTGTTGCCACCAGTACACTGTAGAATATGCCAATTACAGTAAACAACCCGAGCACGATCAGAGCCATAACAAACAGCAATGGCAGCCCAGCTTCACCAGCACCTCCGAAGCAACCACATTCACCAGCTGCACTTGCGCAACTTTCAAAGCATGTGGTACAGTCAGTCCACATACAAAGAGTCCCCGGCAAATGGCAGTCTGCACACATTCTGCAAAGATGACATAACCAAAACTAGCACCAGTCATTCGTCAACATCTAAATCATCAGAATTTATGAAGCTAACGAAGTGGGTTTAAAACGACATGTCTCACTCTTGGTGCCCGAATCCAAGGCATGTGCACTAAATCTAAGATGCCAATCGATAAAACACACATATTTCGAGAGCAGATTGTGAACTGTTTCAAGCATCTACGTTTCGAATTATCCCATAATTTGTCTAACATAACATAGATGTTTTAGATATGTAATTAAAGAGCTGAAGGAAATCCTTACAACCTATGTTACATGAATCCATTATTTTGGGAAAAGCACCTGTGTTGACACAACACCGCACGACATGGGCGTGGGCGTAGGATATGGCCAAGCACGGCATTTCAAAAGGCCATTTCAAAGCCGAACATGATGTTTCCACCTGCACTATGTTAGCTCGTGTAGTGCACACCTATCGTTACTATGATTTTGTTATTTTTTGGGCTAAGTCAAGTAAAACTGTAAAAGGAAGTCTAAAATGGGTTAATGGGTTGACAACTTACTTAAGAGTTTGGACTTTGGAGCGTTTATTGGCTTATGCAAATTTTCCCCCCAACAAAACTTTATACACAAATGGGCTATTGGAGAACTTCTTAACTTGGGTTTATATGAAATAGTACATTACTAAATAATTATTCAATGTATCTTTGCACCTGTATGTATATCCATATCTCCATATCCTCCAATTATAGGTTTGACCTGTCATACCATTACATATACACCCTATACCCACACCCGAGTCCATGCGACATAGCTTACAACCAGAACCAGCATTCAAGGTGCCAAATGCCAATCCACCTGGCTAGTGCACCTTTAGGGATCATTCCTTCAAATCTTTTTTTCATTCTTCATTTTTATTCTTCTTTTAACCTTCCCAATTTTTTAGCTACCTGATAATAATTGAATTCATAGTTGTTATTTACCTTTCTGCTGCAAAGCATCCGTACAGTTAAAACCTTTACATTCCCTCCTCTTTTACTTACATAAAGATTGCACCCCCTCTGGCGCCTTCAGCGAATGCTTTATATCATACATATTCACTTACTGCAGATTGTGGGCCAGGGCCTTATACCGGAGTACATTGAAGCACAATCAGATTCAAGCATGTGTGCACAAATCACATATATTCCTATCCTGGCTCACCAAGGATAGCACATAAGCTACTATGAGGCATCATGCTCTGTCAAAATTTAACAGACTTAACAAGCAAATCTATAAGGTCTTAATAGTGTGCATCTTTAAGACATGGTCAAAAAGCAGTAGATGGCAGCGCCACATCAACCTCACATAAAAACATCAATCCACCTCACATCCAGTGCAAACAGAATTTACAGGGCCATTTTTCACACTGAGTGTGTCTTTTCCTTTCACGTGGGCAGCAGTCTCCCGTCATACACAATTCCAACACAAGATGTTGAAAATTTTGAAAGCCTCTCACACTTTTCTTCTCTGCACTTTCTGTTATTGAGATCTAGCAGATAAAACTTAAAAGCTAAGAGTAACCAAAGTGGACTGCACGACATAAGTTCCTATGAACCTTCAAAGCAAGGAAAAGCTATAGCTTATTCCCCTACTGTGAATTAGCAGGTTTCAAATAATTTCCTGCTGGACAAAGTCAAAGATTAAGAATTTGAGGGCTCATATCCTAATTGTGAAACAACCAAAAATACACACCGGTGGTAACCCCTCGTATTTAAATTGAGATTGATTTCATCTGTCAGACACAAAACAGTGAAAGCACCAGTAATATTGATGACAATTACTTAACTTAAATGATTTCATGCACCACCCTTGACTTTCTAGAAGGAAATTTTTTTCAGAATGTTGGAGCTTTGGTGAGAGAACTGTGACATGCTCTCATTGTGGAGCTATAATGTTGTTTGGGGTAAAAGTGATAGAGTCCAAGAAATGGACTGAGTGTAGTCTTTGCTGTCAAGGACTCAAGGTGAACAAGTGATGTTCTCAATGCTGCAGGATGCCCTTGCATTTTTGCAACAACAATTTACTATTACAAGAATCAAGGAAAATACAAGGACATAAAATCATTGGGAGGAAAAATCATTTTCTATGATAGGGGTCCTTATGTCTTTCATATTACCGGAACTTTCATGAAATTGGTTTGCTACTACCGAAGCCCAAGAAACGGCCTTCATAATAAGGTGGATATCATGAGGACACAACAAGAATCCATATGTCAACGCTAGAAAGCTTCTAGGCAATGCTAAATTCAATCACCAATCCAAAAAACAAAATCTATCAATCCCTGCGTGAAAGTTTTCTGCAAGATCTGCGTACACAAATTTTCAAGCGGCAGCATTGATTGTAGGTGATGGGCCTAAAAGTGGTGAAAGTTAGGACATCATTGTTTGACAGTTAGATGGAGAATTATAAGGAAGCATGTCCTTTCCACGTGCCACTTCAATATGCCTTACTCTTTTCTATGGGATGGATTGATGGTGCAGGTCTATAAGATCTACTTCAGGCTCAACCATCTCTCAAGAAGAGGGTGTCAAATGAGAGAATCCTATGCTTTTCGATTTCAGTTTCGAATTGAAGAAGGGGCACCTCTTCAGGGTAGGAGTTTGTTCAAACAATTTGGTGATTGCTATGCAGCCATTGAGCAAGATCAACTTAATACTACCATATACCAGCAAAATATGTGATGTACTGAGTCATGGAGAGGTCTAGGGGTGATTAAATACTTAAACAAGTGCGTAAACAAAATCCCCAATCGTGCAACTATTGTAATTGAGGACAATGTCATAAGGCCTAACAGTGATGGAAATGTCATTGTTCCAAAGAGGCTGACGAGGTTGAACAATATTTTGATTGTATTCTTGTAGATGTGTCTATGCAATTGAAGCTTCCTGTAAAAAAAATTAGTTTGAATTGCAAAAATAACATCCCTCACTTGAACTGCAACAATACCATCTACTAGGTGAACAATCTGTTGCAGTTAAAGACTCTAAGAATTACCTAGCATTCCTTCACAAAGTGGTTTAAAACACAAAGAGCACCAGAGGACAATTTGTTAACCTATCACAAGTTTCCTAGGTCATGGGTCTTAGAAGACCAAAGCAATAACCAAATTCGAATTGTGTGGATTGGAAGGCTGGCTTTTGCACATCTGAAATCTGGCAAACACTACCGTACATGTATGCTGCTTACAAAGGTCCAAGGAGCAAAGTGCCATGAAGAAATCAGAACTATCAAAGGCACTACATACCAACAATCAAAGATACATGTATTGCACTTGGGTTGCTTGATGATGAAAAAAAATAGGACACAGCTTTGACTGAAGCCTCAACTTAGGGCATCAGGTTAGAAATGACAGATTATATTTCCCTCAATTTCATGTTATTGGAAGTTATGAAATCACTTGAATTAGGAGACAATAATTAGATGGACCTCACTGTGGGAGATGAAAAATGTTGGGATTTGTCAAAACTGAACGTATATTCATCTGGAATGGAAGGCTTCCTAATTAGTACACTAGATCTAAGGGTAGGGTATGCGAAAGATATGAAATCCTAAGAATGTATTCACGATCTAATAAGAAATTCTTAAAACTCAAGAAGGCAGCAAAACAAAAATTGAACAATCTACAAAATCAGTAAGAGATGGCCCCAACTAGTCAAAGGCCATCAGTATATTGCATACTCAACAAAAATATGGATAGTAATACCTCTTGATGATCCTAACCCTTGTAACACTTGGATGCTTAGATGACGAGTTAATATTAGTAAAGACCTTAAATCAGCAAACAAATCGCAAAAAATGGAAAGTATAACAAAAAGACAGCATGTGGAGGAAGATGCTTATATCCCTCAAGTGTGAAGAGAGAGAATGTCAATAGTAGCAGCACACGTTCTTAATACTATTGTGCATGACCACATGGTGATATACTACAAAATAAGACAAACAAACCTAACAAGGAAGACAAACAGTTCATAAAAACATGCAACACTTGCATACCCGGGATGACAGCAACAAAGACACAATTCTCTACATGGCTGAGCCAGATCGTTCCGCACTCTTCGATCATAGCAAGTTATGAAGCAACCAGATAACCCCAATAGAGCAAAAAACAACAGTGCCCCTGTAATCACCAATAGCAATAATGCGCATCAGATATATGGCCAGCATTGCGTAGGTAGGAAGTCAGCTGTCAACCATGCAAACAATATTTGCTATTTTTCTTCAAATTTGGGTGTAATAATTGCACTAGTCTGTTCCAACTTTCCGTCTGTCGTTCATGCATCCGTGCTGACATGATAATTGGAACATGGTGGAGAATCTGTGTGCCGATACGACTGTAGATTATTCATTGGTTTCTGCAACTTTTTGATATTCAATGCCTGATACTTCTGTTAAATCCAGGATCAATATGTGCCCAACGGAAACTCCTAGACAGAGGGATCGGGGTTGATCAATCGAGGCAAGGAGAGCATGTCATTGAACATCATGTCTCAACTTCATTTGACTCGGCGATAAGATCATTTTTCTTTTGCTCCACAATTTTGGTTATGAAACATTGCTTTATAGTATTAATAAACCAAGTTAACCTCTGATGCAAAATAATTCAGCCACACACAAGGTAACACTAAACCTTGTGAGGAACAAGTTCAGAAACCAAAGAAAATCACTAAAAGGAAATAAGCAGAATTACTCATTTAAAACAAGAAACTATTCGGTCATGCCCTGCAATACAAGGTAAGACTGTAAGAGCAATGATAAGAACAGCTAGCATTAACTGTGTAGCATTGACAAATTACAAAAACTACTAACACAAACAGATGACAAACTTCATCGCGCGATATCTAGAACTTTTAATAGAAGCTACAACTTTGACACTAGTAAACGCATGCCCACCGCATGTTTCATTGTGGTTATTCTGATGCAACTTGAACGAATTTGTTAGCCATCCAGTACCGCGGCATCACGGAGTCTACAGCATGAGAAACTTTACTTTCTGTTTAACTTTACTTATCCTTCAATGCAGGTGATAGCCTAAGCTTTCCATGAAACCTAATCCATTTTTATACCTGAAATATCTAATAATTCAAGTCTGTTCCAACCTTGAGTCACAAATGATAAAACTACTTTTTCAAAGCTTCTGTAGAATGTCAATGCATTGGGTGACTTTTCAGTCCAGAGAGTTGAGAAATGAGGCATCAAGGAATTCGTGTTTGTGCAAAAGTAGATGCCTTACAGATCCGACACTTCATTTAGCAGTTCACCTTTCAAGCTAACAAATGTCCAATCATATTGTGGAGGTATAGTCAATCAGCTACATTTTTTAAATGAAAGCAAAATACAAAATAAACTTTGTGTTCTGATTACAGTTACCATCTTCTCTTACAAAAAATGTAAATAATGAGTTCAGAGGTTTACCACATATATAGTAGAAACTAAGAGCGCTATCAAAACCCCATGCAAGACGAAGCCAAAACTTCCGGTAGCCATCAATTAGATACATCAGATATGCCAAAGAAGCAATCACCTGATGCGAGGAATGTGAAGACATAAATATCAGATATCATTCTTGTATTCCAATGGACAAGAAGAGAAAAAAATGAGAAAGAACATCCAACTAAAAGGACCAACGACCTACAAGCTGAACGGAGACAAATATGAAACAAATGTCTCTAGTCACAAAGAATCGAAATTTCAAGGTTCGCCATTTCCTATCAGCAAGAACATGGACTCTTAGATGATAAGGAGCCTTGCAGGTTGTGCAATGAGCAAATGCAAAACCCTCCTGCAGAAAATGGAACCATTAGGCTAAAGTTACAACACCCTTGTCTGACTATATATGATCAGACAAAAGAAACATATTGCACCTATACCGAACATATCATGATTGCTTGAATAAGTCATTCAGAGACTGACAATGGATAACAATATTGCTAGCATATTAAAATTAAAAAAGTAAAAAAACAACACGAACAGCAGAATAGAACACCAAGAGAATTGTATCACAACATATCTTCAGACCAATCAAAATCAACTAAATACTAAGAATGCCCATAATCAAAATCAGAATGCCCCCTCCCCCATGTTTCAAAAAACGAAAGAAAGAAAAAAGAAAAACAAAGAATGCCATCTCCCAATTCATAATTTGAAATTGCTTCAAAAAGCGAAATGCAAGCATGGTAGACTGTTGTAAAGAAAAAAGCTGCACGGTTTTCACACCATCTTCACAAGACCAAGTCAGCACTTTGATTGCAACACCAAAAAGATGGATTGCCTAATTTACTTCAAAAAGGCATTAGCAAATTGATGATTTTCCAGATGGTGACAATGTAGGGATAGATATTACAACTTCCACCACGGAATCTCCATGCATACGCTTAAAAAGATTTAACATGCATATTCTTGTAAGGTTTTGTCTTCTACAATATTATCGTCAATAGTAGTGAAATGATGTATCTTATTTAGTTATGCACAAAAAAATACTGGTGAACCTGTTGTTTGTGGCACATGTAAATGTACTACGACAGAGCAAGTGCTGCCACAAATTGACAAGTATCACAATGAAATCATATGATGTTTAAGACAGGACACGAACTTATATCAGAATGTTGTAGGGAATATAGTAAGTACAGAGTAAATGATATATGACCATGGCTAGGGCTCTGAGTCTACACTACTTGCGTGTATCTTTATTTATTTGCCCGAAGAAAGGCTTAAACCAGTTTCAAGCAACAATTTTTTGCGTCTGACAACTTACATGCACTAGAGAATACAACCAAACGAAGAACAATGCAACAGGATATAGCCATTATGTAGCAGAAAAAAGCAAGAGAGATGACAATTATACCCTCACAGCTCGCCAATGATCCAGACATTGCCTGTGAACATACTTTGACGTTCCTTTACACTTGCAAGGAGCAATAAAATCCCTACCTGAAGCAAAAAAGTGAAACCCATTACATCAGCCTAAAAGTGGTTTAACCATTTTTCTGGAACTGCAAAATTTAAGCAACTAGTCATAATAATAACCAAAATTGCAAAGATGAAGCAAACCCAACATTGTTTAGTACTACTTAACTACACATACATAGCAATTTTTAGAGTTAAAACCGATTTCGACTCTCATTCAATTTCTTTCACTAAGTATTGAAAGAACTTGAGAATTATTTTACTCTGCAAAACCAATGCTAAGCCCAACATTGTGATAACCTACATTACATCCCAACTTCAGCAAGTTTTTTTTTTTTAACAACCGGGTGTCTAGGCTAGCTTGCGCGCACCTCGACTAATCCCATGGCTCTAAAGTTAACAACCAGACAAACGCCCCAAGGTTTGGAAATTGGTAATTTTGGTCTTTCGTAAGATTCCACCTCGCGACCTCTTGGGGCAAGCCTTTCGTTGCTGTCTCATGCCACTTGGCCAAACCCCTTACCAAAGTATAACGACATTACGTCCACGAACCAGCTAATTTTCAGACGATCAATTACTACTTGAAAATGAACTATCCATTTCTAAAACGGAAACTTAAAAAAAAAAACTGAATTTCAAGAAAAGATGTCAATTTGCAAAACCTTAAAAGAGATTGACTGAGTACGAACGAGTTTTACCATCAGTTTCAAGGCAAATTCGGCACTGAATTTGTTCGCCCGGACCGGCTTCGAGGTCGATCTCGTTGGGGTCGGTGATCGGAGGAGGGATGAGAGGGGCATGGTCGGCGCGATCGCCCATTGACTTCTAGAGAGAGAAATTGAGAGACAGAATTATAAGATAATTATTCAGTGAGGCTTTCTCAAATGAATTCGATAGAAATGAAGTTCATTTCATTTCACATGAACCCTAATATTGAATTCTCTTTCCTATATTAAAATCCCCCAACAACCTCCATATGTGTGTGTATAAAAGTTCCTCTCTCTCTCTCTCTCTCTCTCTCTCTCTCTCTCTCTCTCCTCCCTTGAAGGAGACCCCGATGAGAACGAAGCGATAAGTCTTTGCAGTGGGAAGACCCCGGAAGAGAATAGTGGGATTGGGAAGAGCAAGGCAAACACCGTTCTTCATTTGACAACTGTATTTAGTAATTTCTTCGACGTGTATTTTTTGACCATTAAAGGACAAGTTTTGGAGTATTGTTTTTGAAAAGTGGAGTGGCAAAATAAATTATGTATCGATAATGATCTAATCAAAATTAAAAGATTGTTAAAATTTTCGTTCCAAAATAAGTACTTATTTTTTGAATATATTGAAAAACGAGAAATAAGTATTTAAAAAATAAGAATCCAAGCCGTTTAACGGAATGGGGCTTAAGTAATGTTTGATCAAAAAATTACTCATATTGGCATAACCAAGTCTTAGCTAATAATCAAATTTTGACTTCTGAATAATTAAAACTAATAACTTTTTTCTCAATAACCAAATTTAATAGACCACCAATATCTCCAATTAAATACATCCATCATTACACAAAACATTATCTTTCTTTCCTTCTCTCCCCCTCTTTTTATTTTTCAACCTGTTTCCAAAGTGCCTTTAAAAAAAATATGTTCCCAACGAATTATTTTTAAAAATATTCCAAAAACTCTTCTTTTTTTCATTTTTTTAAAAATTGTTTTGTTTAAAAAAAACAGTTGTTCTTCAAAAATGGAAATTGCTCTCTATTTCTTATAAACAGTATTTATTAGTTTGAAAACTATTTAAAAAAAATTTATTTTCTATGTTAGCCATTTTTGTTTTGAAATAACTATTTTCCAAAACAAATTAAAATTTTGTTTATTTTGTTCCAAAAGGTGATGTGACAAGTTTTAATTGTCTAATCTTAATTATGTCATGTAGACTTTTATATTGTTAACTTTAGTAATCCCTTAAAGAAAAACCAAAAGGTAATACTGCAACTTTTGGTTATTCAATTTTGATTAAGCCCTTGTGGATACTCAGTTAACTGATAATATTATACTCCATGGTAAAATTGAAAATTCTTGTCACGACACAAATCCAACACCAATTTTTAGGGTTTGGTTTGATCATTATTTGACACAAACACAAATATGACATGACCTACCAATATAAAAAAACTAATGGGTTGACCATCACCAATCTATGATGGATCTTGAGCTCCGGTTTCTGAAGAAGGCGGCGGTGGTAGGCTCTTGGCAGTGGCGTGGTGACGACGGTGGCAACATAGATGGCGATGATGACGGAACTGATACTTTGGCGATCCAAAACCCAGTCCTAAGTGAACTACTTTGGTTTTTTACTATTGTTGCTGTTCTTGCGGCTTTTTGGTTAATTTTTGATATTTTAGTTGTGTTTCTTGTTGATTTTTTGTGTATGTTGTATTTAGGTAATGTCACTTTTGGATTGTGTAATCGTTTTTCTTCTAATTTCTAAAATCTGCATCTGGCGTTTCCTCAACAATACAGCCAATACTAACCCTTTATTTATTTCATGATCATTTGTTTAATTTTCTTTCAAAAAATCATTGTCAATTGCTTTCTTCCAGTTTTAACTTTTTCGTTTAATTAGTGATCCATAAATAACAAAGAGATAAAATGGGTTTAACGCGATGGTGAATTATTGATCCAATTTATTATCTCCCATTAATTATTATCAAATTTCTGTCTTTAACGTTTTCTCATTGTTTCCGAGAAAAGTGAATTTCTTTATCAAAAAGGTAAAGACTAACCAAATAAGTTATAATCTCTTAGTTTACTTTTTTTCCCTTACTAAAGTTTTTAGTGGTCTTGTTTTCATACTTACACCCATTTTGGCATAAATCGTCAGTCTGTTTTGAATTATATTTGTCTTTAGCGAACTTTTTGAAAAATTTGATCATAATTTTTTTAATTTTTTAGATCATTCTTGTGAAAAAAATACTAGCCAAGGGGCTCTTATTTAGGCCAAAATGGATGATCTTGTATTTTCTTGAAAATATTTTCATCCCTAGTGTTGAGTTTAGTTTTCACTTCTCATGATCAATATTTTTCTACTTTTTCTATTGACCAAGAGGGCGTTTCTACTAAATTATATCAATTAAAATGGACTAAAGCCCAAATTTGATCTGACACTTATTTGGGTTAGTGGAACGGGGCTGTCTGAGTGTCTGTTTGCACGTTTCGTGGGTTGAAGCAATTATAGGGTATTTTATGGTTGAAGTAATGTGCGGAAGTATTTTGTACCAGGCAAAATATCTTGATGCATACATCATTATGCAGAATCGTGGGTTCGGTGATCCTTAATTTTTCCTTCTTATTGGGAAGTGCTACAATACACATTTTTTATTTAGGTGTGTATTATATGCACCCTTATTAAAATATACCAAAATGTTATGAATCCCAAAATATTACGAATCTATTGCTAAAAAGTTACGAATCATATTGTTGAAAAGTTACGAATTTTTAGTATAAAAGTTACGATACGAAATAAAATGTTATGAATGACCGGTCTTACAAGTAATTTTTTATGAGGTGGCACAATATGAACTACACAATAGGTGCATATGGTACACACCTTAAAGGGGTGTGTATTGAAGACTTTCCCTGTTTTGTAAATGAAAATGTCAACAATCTACCCTTTCCTCTTCTTTATCAAAGTTGAGTTGTCTACTGGACTCAAAAAGTCTTCCAATTTCGAAGAACAGGACCGTCGGAAGGAAGTGATAGAGCTAATTGCCAGTCAATACCCCCGGGCAGAAGTACGGGTGTTTCCGGCAGTGAATAAATTGCAAGAAAAAATTTGTAGCAAATTAAACTGTTAGGTGTTTTCGGTAGTGAATAAGTTGTTGAGAAATGTCAAATTGTTTAGGGGGTAAAATGCCAAAACTTGTTGATTTGTGTGAAAAACATGCTTAAAATGCCTATGTTTTTTCCGCAAATTGCTACCGGAAATATAGCCGAATTCAGTTTTTTTTTTTTAAAAAAAAAAACTAGAAGCAAGTGTGCACCTAGTAGTAAAATAGTACTCCTACAGATTTTTCTTTTCGCTCCAATGGAAGTCAAGTTCTTCATGTGGAGATACGTATTCAGAACATTGCACCAGCGAACAAGCGCGCTGTGGCTCAGAAACATACTCCATATCCCAGTAAACAGGGGTTATGCCTCGTTTGTGGCTTAAGCCCAGAAACAACCTCGCGTATGCTGTTTTAACTGCGATAAATTGAAGCAAGAAGAGTATGGTAGCTTTCACCTTTCCGGTTGAGATCTGAGGAGTTAGAGAGGATTCAGATTATGGGTTACAAAGGAATGATTGGGTTTCCAATAATGTAATTTTCGATGAAGTGCGGATCTGTGCAGAAGCAGAGGAGGAATAATATCACATTATCACGAGCTTGCCCAAACTTCAGTGGCTAAGAGGGAGGGCGGGAGAGTGCGGACAGCTACGGTTGAGCAGAGACGGACAATACCCGATGCTGGATGTCTTAAAGTTAATGGTAGACAAGGAGGTGTTGGTTTTGTTGTTCGTGATGACACACGGGGTGTATCCAAAGCATGGGAGCTTTTCCTGTTTCAAGACCACAGTCGTCAGAAATGACATGGTTGAGGCTATTGGCTTCCGATTAGCGGCGACGAAATCGATCATTGAGAATGTGGACAGGAAATATAATCATGGAAGGGGATGCACAAGGAGTAGTTAGAATGCTTCAAGGGGTTAGTTACCCAAGCCAAAGCCAATGTCGGAGTCCTCGTCGGAGATACAATCGCTTTAGTTGGTAGTTTACGTTTATGTTCATTTGATTATGCTCCTTCCTCGTAATTGTACTAGGTTGGCTCATAAAACAGCCAAATTTGCCACAACTACGGACCTCCCTCTGACCTGGTATGGTGATTTTTCAAATTGGGTTCGGCATGAGGCTTCATTGGACATTTCTTTGATTAAGTGATTAAATAAAGATTTATGATCGATCGACAAAAAAAAAAAAAGATGCCGAGCTTCTCATTAGAGAAATAAAAGGTTCAAAGAGGAACTACACATGAACTAAATGCTCTAGGATAGATTTATGCTCTGTCGATCAGTAGTCAATCCTCCCGGCCACCAAATGGGAGGTCTTGACTTCAACCCCGTACCCAACCAAAACATACGACTCGATGGCCCTTCTTGTTCCTAGTTAACGAAACATGAGGCCGCAAACAATTAAAGGCTTGAAGCAGTTTAAGACACAAGCAACTACTAGCATTGAAAGACAATTGACATGCATAATCGACGGGGACCGACCTGTGTATCACAACATACATGCACTAATAACCTCCAGTTTGTTTGAAAAATAACCTTATTGTCAAAATTACAACGGCCATTCCTTGGAAAGAAGTCTTCTCCATTTTCCCCCAATAGTTGGTCTAAAATCTGGTTCCACTCAAGTTAAAACAATAGATGACACTTGTTCAAGAAACAAAATGAAGAACAATAAGGTGAAGTCCAAAAGTTGCCACACATGACAGACCTCAAATGCGGCTGCACGTGAGGGGAGATGTTAAGAAAATAGAGTCCCACATTGCTTGGGAGTGGAATGAGTGATCACTTAATAACATTTGAGACCTCTTCACTCATTGCCAATTGATTTTGAAATGGACATTAAGTTTCCACATGGTATCAGAACGGGGCCCGTTCCACCCCATATTTTAATAAAAATTACAATCTACACCCCACGATAACAGACCAACAAAAAGGCTGCACGATGACTGGACCCAAAAGTGGCCACACGTGACAGACCTCAAACGCAGTTGCACGTGAGGGGGGATGTTAAGAAAATAGAGTCTCACATTGCTTGGAAGTGAAATGGGTGATCACTTAATAACATTTGGGACATCTTCATTCATTGCCAATTAATTTTGAGATGGATATAAAGTTTTCACATGGCATCAGAGCGGGGCCCGTTCTACCCCATATTTTATAAAATTCACAATCCACACCTCACGATGACAGACCAGCAAAAAAGTTGCACGATGAGAGGACCCAAAAGTGGCTGCACGATGAGAGGACCCAAAAGTGGCCACACGTGATAGACTTCAAACGCGGCTGCACGTGAGGGGGGATGTTAAGAAAATAGAGTCCCATATTGATTGAGAGTGGAATGAGTGATCACTTAATAACATTTGGGACCTCTCCACTCATTGCCAATTGGTTTTGAGATGGACATAAAGTTTCTACATGGTATCAGAGCGGGGTTCGTTCCACCCCCACATTTTAATAAAAATTACAATTCACACCCCGCGATGATAGACCAGCGAAAATGCTGCACGATGATAGGACCCAAAAAGTGGCTACACGTGACAGACCTCAAACGTGGCTGCACGTGAGGGGGGATGTTAAGGAAATGAATCCCACATTGCTTGGGAGTGGAATGGGTGATCACTTAATAACATCTGGGATCTCTCCACTCATTGCCAATTGATTTTGAAATGGATATAAAGTTTCTATAGTTACTTGATTGGATAAAAATTATTTTTTGATTGATCCCATTACTGTTTGCAAGTTTTTTTTTTATATCAATTTTAATGGTTGATGTAGAATGGTATGATTATTGCAAGGGAACATGTTTACATTATGCTATGAAGATTTTTCGAATGTTTCTCATTCAATTTCCAAACGAAGTAAGGTGAAGATTTTTACCAAACAATAAGATGTTGCTTCTCCTCAAACCCAGTTCATACATTTCTCTCTCATGCAGTTCAAGGTTGGAGCCGAAGAGGATGGAAACTTCCTAACATTTCAGCCTCTTCAGGCCACAAAAACTTCTACACTGATCAAGCAATAAAGGGTTTGAACAAAACCCTTAAAACCCTCTCTCTGTGTCTCTCTCTCTCTCTCTTTGTTTGCATTACAAATATGTATGCACCTAATGGGCATTTGCTTGATTTGATTTTTGTTGTTTCCTCTACTTGCGTTGCTTGGTAATCAACGAAATGCCCATCAGAGTGACATTGAGATGTATCCATTTAGTAATTTAACAGAGTGTATGGCTGTGAGGGAATAGATAACAAGAGGACAAATGAAGAGATTGTAAAACTGGAGGTCTTTTCGCCAGCGAAAGCTCGAGGATGAGGTGATTAGTAGGGCTGTTACGAACCCGACCGGACCGAAAAAGACCGAAAAACCCGACCGATCAGTTCGGTCTTCGGTCGGTCCAAGGGAGTTTTTTTTCGGTTCAGGGTGGACCGAACCGAACGGAACCTAGGTCGGTTCGGTCTCGGTTTTCTGGAAATCTATTCCGACCGAACCGAACTGAATGCGGACCGAACCGACCGAGGACCGAACCGACCGAACCATATATATTATATATATTTATATAAATTGTTTTAATCTTCTGGCTCTTATTGTTTTGAATGGTTAACTTTTGGCTCTTACTTTTTTTTTTTGGAATTTCATTGCTTGATATATTTACGTTTTTGCAAAATTTTCCAATCGATTACTCTCTCTGTTCTAAATTACTTTAACTCCTCCAAGTTATATACACTAGTGTAGAAAATATTTCCAATCGATTGAAAAAAAAAGAAGATGGTGGAAGAGTTCTTGTAAAAGTTGTAATTGTTTAAGCATACTTGTTGTATGTTTTTTTTTTTTTCAATTGGTGTTTGAAAAAAAAAAATAGGTACAAATTACGATGGCCCAAATGTGAAAAAATGGCCCAAACATGGGTGATTGACTTAAGGTTGAAAATTGCCCAAATATGGGTGAGAAACATGTGAAAATGACCCAAATATTGGTAAAAAAATGGTCCAAACATAGCCTGTAGTCTATTGTTAGTTTTTAAAAAAGGCCCAAATGGCCCAACAAAGGCCCATTTCGGGCAGACCGAATGCCCTAAAATCCCCGACCGAACCGAATTCACCCCGAACCGAACCGAACCAAAATTAATACCAGTCGGGATCGGTCTCCAGATTATATACCCCGAACCCGATCGGGGTGCGGCAAATCCACCCCAAACCGAACCGAACCGAACCGACCGAATAACACCCCTAGTGATTAGGGAAATGTTGTGGAAAGGGAGATGTTTTTTGTACCGCAGGCGGGATTGAGCTTTCTTTGGTGGATTCTCTGCTATGACGGGATATATCGGGAGTTCCACTACTTAGTAGAATAGATGGGTTTACGACTGGGATAGAATTTGGAACCGAATCGGAGGTGGGACTGATGAGAGGTTGTCGTTGGCGGATCTACTGGACAATGGGGGGTTTATGAGGTTTTCATCTTCAGGGGCTTCTGAGATCGTTAGCAGAACAAAAATGATACTCACACAACAATCCAAACACAACAATTTACATAATTGATTGTGAGGGGTGGAATAACATTTATCTCCTTTTATTAGGTTATTTTCGCATGCGAAACGCGCGTTACTTATCTTCCACCTAAGGAGTTAACTTCCGCGTAAACGATTGGATGAAATAGATTGCAATCAGGAGGTTGAGGGGACAAAAATCGGTGTTTACATAGAGTTGAGTTTAGTTTACCCTCCACTTAAGAGGATGGATATTACCCTCCTTTTGATTGGTTGAAAGTGTGTGGATCCCACTACAAAGTGATGTCATATTTACCAAAAAGTATATTGTACAGATGAGACCTACACAATTTTAACCAATCAGAGAGATGATAATGTTCACTTTCTTTTAAAGAGGGGGCGAACAAAACGAGAGAAAGATGGTAAACAAAATTGCACTTATTTACATAGTTTAGAGAAGAGAATAAAAGCGAAAAATTATCATAAATAAATAAATAAATAAATAGAGATGATTAAAGTAGTATTAGGCTCCGTTCCGGAAACCAAAATAAGTCCTTATTTTTAAGAAGGCAATTTCAAGCTCAAAAATTATGGTCTTATTGAAATCTAAAAATATGCAATATGGATCTTGTTTGGAAGATCTTGATGAGATTTTTTATACAATGCAAAAAAATTTGAAAAATTATTTTTTATTTACTTTATTTTTGAGTTTGAAAATGTGAAATAAGCTGCTTATTTTTTAATAAGGTTTCTGGAACGGAGCCTTAATTTAGTCGTTGAGATCCAAGTGGTTCACCTTTTCTCAGGACTAGAACTAGTGTTGAAGGATAATGTCATCAATGACAATTTTTTTCACGCTGTTTGTTGAAGGATAATGTCATCAAGCAGTACTTATTACAGAGGCAAGAATGAGGTCAAGAAAAGGGTTAACAACACCCCAAAACTCATGTATATACCGAGGAAATGCCGTTGTGGGAAGAGGGCTGATATTAAGATTGTCGAAGTAAACCCGGATACGTTGGGAGAATTATATTACTCATGTTATAAGCCAGTTAGAGAGAGATGTGGGTTCTTTAAGTGGTGTCTACCTGTGGGGTGGCCAAGCATTGGAAACATCGGCGGGTGGGTGTCTAACGAACCTACCCGTGCAAGTGCCACCATTAACAGTGATGATGTTGTAGCACATGAGAGAGAGGTAATGATGGTTCACCAACAATTGGAGCATGTGTCTAACGAACGTACCCGTGTAACCACAAGTAATAGTGATGAAGCTCTAGCAAATGAGAGAGAGGTTATGATGCTTCGCCAACAATTGGACCATTGCCACTTGCTTACAAAGGGGTTGATCACGTGCCTCCTCCTCGCAATGGTGGTCATCATCTTCAAATGGCGTAGTAGTTTGTCGTACTATTTGAATGACTTTGACAAGTATATTTTATCGCACTGTAATTGAACTTCCTCTCTTTTGATCACGTTATAAAATGTTGTATTAGGGGATTTATAATATACTTAATGAAATTATGTTTTTTTCTTTTGACTATAATGCTATGGCTCTGGATTCCTATACTTGAATGCATCTTGTTATTTACTGATATGGAACATATGTTTATCTGCAGCATGTGTTTATGTAATAATGGAGACATGTCTTCGACTCAAACTGGTGCATCTAAGGGCAAAACCCCCTCAAGTGTAGCTAGAAAAGCAAATTGGGACAAAGATGCTAGAGAGTGCTTCATCCTCGTATGTGTGGAAGAGTTGGGTGATGCGAACTACAAATCAGGAACCCAACTTACAAAGGTTGGGTGGACCAACGTTGTCACAAAATTTAATGAGCGAATGGGTAAGGATTGGAAAAGGGAACAACTAAAGAATCAGTAGAGTGTGTTGAAAAAAGAGTGGCAGCTGTGACAGAACTTGGTGTTAGGTGAAAGTGGATTGGATAGGGATCCTGACACTGATGCAATTGCATCAGATGAGTGGTGGGAGTTGAAGCTAATGGTACTACGACATCCTTCATAACTTTTCAATTTTATACGGTTTATATTTGTTTGTGAATATTTACAACTTACAAATCTAGTTCATGTTTTAAACTACAAGTCTTTTATATATTTGGCAGCGACATCCTGATTGCCATAAGTTTAGTGTAACGCCCCAATTTTTTGGGAACATTAATTAAAACTATTTTATTCAAACATAAACATTTAATAAATAAAGGTAGAATAATAAGTCATTACATCCCAAATTATTCTCAAATCAAGAGTTCATTTATTCAAGGATAGGGAGGGGTACTATGGGAAATTTCTACTCTTCAGGGTGGCCGTCTTCCTCAGCGATATTCTGTTCAGCTCCATACTGCTCCAGATTATAGTACGTCTCCTGTTCACCTTCTAAGTCTGGCATAAAATGCCAGAGGCCACAAAAGTAACACCGTGGGCTGGTAAGCTCAGTAGCTAACTCCTACTCCTATGTCCCATACTTTATCAAAAATAATATCTACTTTACAAGGCATCAAACAGAATAAAAACAAATATTAACAATATCGTACGAGTAAAAGTGTCAAGTGTCAAATTCGTATAGCGTATCGTATCTCGTGTCAAAATGTCAATTTCTCTTATTTTCAACTCTTATTCTTTAGCACTGGTTCCGTTTACTCCCTTTTTCAGAATGACGGTCAACCACGCATTTACAAACTCTGGTTCCGCCGTTTCGGTCTCCTAGATTTACTCACACATTCTCAAACACTGATTCCGCCGTTCCGGTCTCCCAGGTTTACTCACACACACCTAAACTCTGATTCCGCCGTTCCGGTCTCCCAGGTTTACACATGTCAAAATTTCTCTTTTGCTCTTTTTCGTTTTCGAATATCATTTTCTCGTTTCTCGTGTTTCGTACACATGCATAATTTTCTCGCGAACACATTATTCTTTCAAAGCTTGCTAAAATCATGTAGAACTAAATCCTACTTTCATGCTTTTCTAATAATAAAATAAAGTAAAATAAAAACATATTCCATATCCTTCCTTTCTAAACTAGGACAAAAATCAATACACTGGGTAAATGAAGTACACTGGGTTTGCTTCTTTTCCACGTCAAAACAAAAGTCAGTAGGCTAAGTAATTGGAAAACCTTTCCCACGCCAACCAAAAAGTGACTGTGTGCTTGCTTCTTTTCTAAATTAATAATACCAAAGTCAGTACACTAGCAAGTGTAGACTTTTCATTCATGCCAATTAAGTCCTCTCTTTTTCTTAAGGTCCAGTAATTACTCCATTGTTTCTTCAAGCAACATTACAAGCAATTACTCCAATTTTCTTTATGCAGTGTACAACGGAAATTATAACTACAATGACGTTAACATTTTAATTTTTTTTTCCAACAAACTAACTATGCGGGAAATTTTAAAATTCTCTAGATCAATATTTTTTTTTAAAATCATCAAACACGTAGCACTACTATATTTAGGTGAGAAAGTAGGAGGTTTCTACCTTACTTCTTGGCGATAGCGGGTTGACTACGTTAGCGTCGGGTTACAATCGGTACGTCTCCTTTAGGCCTTGGTTTGACTCCACACCCAACTCTTCAGTTTTAGGAAAATGAAAAGTACAAAAAAAATGGAGTAGACTAAACTGGAAAGTGGTTTGAATATTTGACTAGCTTTTTCTCCCTCTCTCTCTTCCACTATTTCGGTCTCTTTCTTTATTTCTATTCTTCTCAGATTTTTTTCCAAAAGAGGAAAGGAAGTTGGTGGGTTGGAATTTGGAAGTATATATAGGCAGAGACTTTTCTCTCTCTCATCCCTCTCCACGGCACACATCCTCCTTCTCAGCCTTAAATTCCTAGCCTGGGCAAAGCTAAAATAGGGTGACCTGATGGTGGATGAGCCTGACAAAGCTATTCATAATTTATTAAATAGGGTGGTATGTTTGTGCATGTGGGGGAAAATCTGGTGGGATCTTATCTCACTTTCCCTCTCTCTCTCTCTCTCTCGGCCATATCTTCTCTCTCTCTCTCTCTTATAAGCTATTATAGGATGACATAGGTAAATGATGGGTGTTCTGGACAGAATCCCAGCCTCTCCCTCTCTCCCCTTCTCGGAAATAAGCTCTCTCTCTATCTTGTCTTGGCATCTGTAAGCTACACACTCATAGGCTATATTGTAGGATAGAGAGAAATGATGAGTAGTGTAAGTGTTTGTTCCCTTCTCTTTCTCTTTCTCTTATATATGGGTATATGTCACTGGTCAGATCAATATAAATGTGGTAAGACATGCAAGAGATAAAATCCCTCCTCCCCTCTTCTTGCACCTCTTTCTCTCTTTCTGCCGAAAACTCTCTCTCTCTCTCCCTAGGTCATCATTGCTCTCCATGTGGTGGTGTAAGAGATAATATAGGGTGCTTGTGATGAGGTTGAGTGTAAAGCAATCCAAACTCCTGTCCTCTCCTCTTGACAATTCCCCCCTCCCTAATTAAGGTAGCTAGAAATAGGATGAGGTAGTGTAGATATGATTTAGTTCTTTGGGATAAAATCCCATTCGGCTCTCTCTCTCTCCATGAATGGGTGTGAATATATATTAAGGCCTAAAATTTTAAATTTATTAAAACAAGATTTATTTAATCAAATAAATACTCAATTAATCAAATAAAAGGACAATCAAGTAAAATAATTTTTATTAAACTTAAAATTTTATTGATAAGAAATTAGGGTCATTACAACCTACCCCCCTTAACAAATTTCGTCCTCGAAATTAAGTAATACTACGATGTAAAAAGATGCGGGTAGTTTTCTCGGATAGCGTCTTCTCGTTCCCAGGTAGATTCCTCAATTCCTTGATGTCTCCATAAAACTCGCACCAACTTGATCGTTTTGCCTCGAATATTTTTTTCACTATGATCTTGAATCTCTACTGCTTGCTCCTCGAAAGTAGTATCATCGTTTAGAGTGACATCCTCCCAGTTGATAACATGAGTGGGAAGGGCAATGTACTTGCGAAGCATCGACACGTGAAACACATTGTGAACTCGATCGAGCTGTGGTGGCAATGCTAAGCGGTAAGCCACATTCCCAATTTTTGCCAAACTATCGAATGGCCCAATATATCGTGGAGATAATTTCCCCTTTTTCCCAAACCGAATAATTCCCCGACGTGGTCTGATTTTTAGGAACACATGATCGCCCACTTTGAAAGATAAGGGTCTGCTTCTTTTGTCCGAGTAACTCTTCTGACAACTCTGGGCGGTAAGCAGCTTCTGTCGAATCACCTTAATCTTTTCAGTCGTATTTATGACGAGATCTGGTCCAATCAATCCGGCTTCCCCAGCATCAGTCCAACAAACCGGTGAGCGACAGGGTCTTCCGTACAGAGCTTCAAAGGGTGCCATCTCGATACTTGACTGATAGCTGTTGTTGTAAGCAAATTCGATCAGAGACAACTGTTGTTCCCAGTTTCCGGAGAAATCAAGTGCACAAGCCCTCAGCATGTCTTCCAGAATCTGAACTGTCCTTTCCGTCTGTCCATCCATCCATTTGTGGGTGAAAAACAATACTGAGCCGAATGTCCATTCCCAAAGCTTTTTGCAGTCCTTTCCAGAATTTAGATATGAATCTTGGATCACGGTCAGATACAATAGATACAGGTACTCCATGTAAGCGTACAATTCCTTGGATGTAGAGCAAACTTAAAGCTTCCATGTTCTCCGTCATCTTTACTGGTAAGAAATGCGCCGATTTAGTGAGACGGCCAACTATTACCCAAATAGCAGTGCTAGACTTAGGCGTCTTGGGTAAGCCGGTCACAAAATCCATGGAAATATGCTCCCACTTCCATGTCGGTATCGGTAAAGGTTGAAGATCCCCTCCGGGCTTCCGGTGTTCAGCTTTGACTTGTTGACAGACCAGACAAGTTGACACAAAACTAGCTACATCTTTCTTCATTCCCTCCCACCAGTACGTCCTTGGCAGATCATGGTACATCTTAGTACCCCCAGGATGAACAGCGAAGTTCGAGTGATGAAATTCTCGTAGTACGGATTCTTGGAGGGTGCCGATGTTTGGTACAAAGATCGAACCTTTGAATCTGAGGCTGTTGTCGGCGTGAATCGTCCATCCAGTAAGTACTTTTTCGACCATAATCTGTGACCGTATAAATTCACAGTCCTGTTCAAATCCTTGAGCAAGTAAAATTTCTCGGTGAAGTGCAGGTATAGTAGTAAGAGCGCACAAGTGTGCTTGTCCATTAACTGATGACGTTTGCAGGTTGAACTTGTTGAGTGTCTGTACCATCTCCCATTCTTTCATGGCTACTTTAGCTTTCTGCTCTCGACTCTTACGACTTAGAGCATCGGCTACAACGTTAGCTTTGCCTGGGTGGTAGGACATAGTGAATTTGTAATCCTCAAGATATTCCATCCACCTCCTCTGTCTCATATTCAGCTTCTTCTGTGTGAACAGATACTTGAGACTCTTGTGATCTGTGAAAACTTCAAATTGCTCGCCGTACAGATAATAACGCCACGACTTGAGAGCGAAGACTACTGCTGCCAACTCTAAGTCGTGCGTAGGGTAATTCTTTTCATGCGGTCTCAATTGACGTGATCCATAGGCAACAACCTTCCCATTTTGCATCAAAACGCATCCCAACCCATCTTAGAAGCGTCACCTACATCGCGCTCTGGAATGATTAGTATGGGTGCACTGGTTAGTCTTTCCTTCAACTCCTGAAACGTCTTCTCACAGGTTTCACTCCATTCAAACTTGACTCCCTTTTGTGTCAATCTTGTCATTGGTTTGGCAAGAATCAAGAAGTCCTGAATAAATCGTCGGTAATAGCCAGCCAATCCCAAAAAGCTTCTGATTTCGAACACTGTCGTAGGCCACTTCCAATCCAGTACGGCTTCCACCTTGCTATCATCCACTGCAATTCCCTCTTTAGACACCACGTGACCTAGGAATTTAACCACCTCTAACCAGAACTCGCACTTACGAGCCTTTGCATAGAGTTGGTTGTCTCTAAGCACTTGCAGTACGATCCTGAGGTGTTCTTCGTGCTCCTCCTTCGTGGTTGAGTATCAGTATGTCATCAATGAACACTACCACAAATCTATCTAGGTAGGGTTGAAAAATTTTGTTCATGAGACACATGAATACTGCTGGTGCATTGGTGAGTCCAAATGGCATTACTACAAATTCACAGTGTCCGTATCTGGTTCTGAATGTAGTCTTGGTGATATCCTCATCCCGAATTCTCAATTGGTGGTACCCCGATCGAAGGTCGATCTTTGAGAAACAAGTAGCTCCTCTCAATTGATCGAACAAGTCATCGATTCTAGGTAGAGGGTAGCGATTCTTGATTGTAACCCGATTCAACTGTCTATAGTCGATACAAAGGCGTAGTGTCCCTTCCTTCTTCTTCACAAATAAGGCTGGTGCTCCCCATGGCGATGGGTTTGGCCGGATATAACCTTTCTCTTGCAGATCTTGCAGTTGAGTCTTGAGTTCCTTCAGTTCAGCTGGTGCCATTCTATATGGGGCTATGGAGATTGGTGCAGTTCCAGGATGGAGTTCAATGGTGAAGTCTATCTCCCGCTGTGGTGGTAACCCAGGTAGTTCTTCAGGAAATACGTCCACATACTCGCAGACAATGTGGGGTAGTTCCAGCTCCATTCGATCAGTTTCTCCCAATTTGAGGCTAGCTAGCCATCCAAAAAGTTGGTACTGCCACCTTGTTTGTCTTGTCGTTGAATTTGGAGTCTGTTGATTCCCCTTAAATTTGAAGCAGGTTCCGTCAGGAGTGAAAGCCATCACCATTTTCTGATGACAGTCTATAACAGCTCGGTGGAATGACAGCCAATCCATTCCCAAAAGTATATCGAAATCAGCCATATCGATCACTCGTAAGTCACAGATTAGACGTAGATCAGCTACCTCTATCTCACATCCTTTACAAATTAGATTACCAGCTAACTTCCCACCCAAAGGTGATGTTACCATCAAGTTTGATTTTAAGCGTTCTGTTTCTAATCCTAGTGCAGATACGCAGGTAGCAGATACAAACAAATGTGATGCTCCAGAATCAAATAAGGCTTGTACACAGGTACTGAATAATAGTAGCGTACCTTGGATCACAGAGGGATCCTGCTCTTCCTGCTCAGTCTGTAGAGCAAAGACACGCCCTCCAGTATTCTGTTGACTTCCCATCGGCTGCTTCCCTTTCCAATTGTGTTGCTGAGGTTGGATCTGTTTGTTGTTCTGTTGTTGAGGTCCACCTTGATTCTGATTATTAAAACCAGTCTGTCGAAATTGTTGGGTGGTTGACTTCCCTCCACTCGAGGCCTCTCCCGCTGTGGTTTTGGGCAGTCATGGCTATAATGCCCCATTGCTTGGCAATTGTAGCATTGAACCGTAGAAATATTGCGGATAAATCCCTGCGGTGGCCTTGGTGGTTGGTTTTGCACTGCCCTGGTGTTGTTCCATGTTTGACCTCCTGGCTGCAGGTTAAATGACTTCCTTGGATAAGGTCCCTGATTGTTATTGGTGTTATAGGTTTGATTGCTTCGAATTGGTCCTCCAGTATTTGCTCCTGTCTTCTTCCACTTGGCCTTAAAATCCATGTCTTCTTTTTCGAGCCTCAAGGCACATTTCACCACTTGTGAGTAAGTGGGAAACTCATGGCCGACTACTGCCTTGCGAGAGGAACTCAGTCCCCATTCAAACTTCCTTGCCTTGTCATTCTCAGTCGGAATAGTAGTTAGAGCACATCGTGACAGTTCTTCGAACTTGGCAGCATACTACGTCACCGTCATTGAACTTTATTGCAGACTATGAAATTCCTGCGCTTTTGCCTGCTTCATCGGTGCAGGGAAGTACTTATCTAGGAAGATGCGTTCAAACTCAGCAAACGTCATTGTTGCAACATCGTGAGTTGTCTCCATTAGCTCCCACCAATAACGGGCCTCGCCCTTTAGCTGATAGGTGGCTAGAGCTACTCGGTCCCCATCTTGAGCGATATCCAGGGTGCTGAATATCACTTTAACTTTCTTAAGCCAGGCTTCGGCCAAGGTTGGCTCAGGTTCTCCGTGGAAAGCCGGCGGTCGTCGTTTACGAAACTCATTCAGAGCTTGAGCCCGAGTCATCGGTCTAGGTACGTGAACGTGAGGCAGTGGACGATTGGCGTTGTTGATAGCCGTGGTGAAGGCTTGTAAGAGTTGAGCGAAATCCACATTTCCGTTGGCTGGGTTAGGATGGCCATTGGATGACTCTCCATTGCGGTCATTATTTTCGTTACCTACCCCATTGCGTGTGAGCACCATCTACAATTTTACAGATTTTTGGGGATTCAGCATGGTATCTTATATATCTATGTACATATATACATATTAATCCTTTATACCAATATAATACTTGAGACAGAAATGTAAACCGAACTGAAACGTTTATTAATAAAAGCAAGGTACAAGATGCTGATTAAGGAAAATAAACAACTACATCCTATTACATGGATCTATTGTCCTCGATTCACTACGGAGAGTTAACAGAGGATAATTTCGTTCCTTATTCTAACATTTCACTTCTACCTACTTCCTACTTCCTACGGAGTCCAAAGTGAATCTTGAGTGCCTCCATGCGAGTTTTTTCAGCTTGCTCTAGTTCGTACTCTTCTTGACGACGAAGTTGTTCTTGTATTTCAGCTTCAGTCTGAAGGGGGAGTTCCTCCAGGGTCTTGATTGGAAAGTAGGAAAGATCAGCTAGTGGCATGTCAAACAAGTACCCCACATCTATGTGCTTGCAGGGTGGTGCAGGTGGTGTCTCCTCGATCACTGGGACGTCGTAGAGGTCAGAGTCAATGTCTCGGTCGTACACTGGTGGTGGTAGAGGCAGAGAGTTGGCTGGGACTGGTATAGACTGGTAGAAACTCAAGGCAGCGGCGGAGCTAGGTGTAGCCATATCTACAAGGAAAAATTATATATTAGACTTAAGAATATAGGGAATCGTGCTGAAATAAGGCAAAAACACTAGTATCGTAGCAACAATTTTTTTATTATTATTAATAAACTCCACATAAATCAACAACATAACATACCAGTCGCAATACTATCACACATATTCCTAGGTCCTACAAATTCTTCTTAGCACAAGTTTTATTTAAATAAGCCTAACTACTGCTAGGTCTTCATTTCCTCTTCTCCTCATAATGGAATCAGTTCTGAGTAACAACTTTTCATGGTGCTAAATTTTTCTATGGTCACGTAGGTGATCCCATAGCTCCTCCACATCGGTCTCAGGTTCCGGTTCTTCTTCCGGTATTGCTTCAATTTCGACTTGCACTTGCTCGCCCATCCCATGGTCATTCAGCCAAGCATTTGCTTGTACCTCAGGCTCCTCCTCATTCTCCCATTCTTCCGGGTCTTCTTCCTCTGGTTCCTCAGGTTCTTCTTCCTCAGGTTCCTCTTCTGCAGGCTCCTCCTCTTCATGTACCAACACATCCATTGGTGGCCAAACTCCAAAGGTTCGATAGTATTCGTCCAGCAAGGGAAATTGTTGGGCAAAGTAGGGGTCGTTTATCAAATGGTCGAGTACGGTATGGTGGATGTCCTTAAAGTTTTGGATCTCGGCTATCAATGCTGGGTCCATCTACAATGAAAGATACCTCAATTAGTAACGTTTTAAAATTGAGTTTTATTAACTCTAAAGGGAAACTTTGGAATTCTAGGTTCTATATTCGATCCTTGATTTAAGTCATCATCCAATTGTTCGGGAATTTCCAGCTCGGTGGTAATGCCAATTTCCACACCTTGCTTTAATCCGAAGATTGTTGTGTCAAAATTCCACCCAATTTGGGACGATAAACTTAAACTCAATTCACGTTTAGACATTGGTCAAACTATCTTATGGTCTACCCATTCTACCCATGGCCGAGGTATTTAACCTAAAGCTCTGATACCAAGTTGTAACGCCCCAATTTTTTGGGAACATTAATTAAAACTATTTTATTCAAACATAAACATTTAATAAATAAAGGTAGAATAATAAGTCATTACATCCCAAATTATTCTCAAATCAAGAGTTCATTTATTCAAGGATAGGGATGGGTACTATGGGAAATTTCTACTCTTCAGGGTGGCCGTCTTCCTCAGCGATATTCTGTTCAGCTCCATACTGCTCCAGATTATAGTACGTCTCCTGTTCAACTTCTAAGTCTGGCATAAAATGCCAGAGGCCACAAAAGTAACACTGTGAGCTGTTAAGCTCAGTAGCTAACTCCTACTCCTATGTCCCATACTTTATCAAAAATAATATCTACTTTACAAAGCATCAAACAGAATAAAAACAAATATTAACAAAATCGTACGAGTAAAAGTGTCAAGTGTCAAATTCGTATAGCGTATCGTATCTCGTGTCAAAATGTCAATTTCTCTTATTTTCAACTCTTATCCTTTAGCACTGGTTCCGTTTACTCCCTCTTTCAGAATGACGGTCAACCATGCATTTACAAACTCTAGTTCCGCCGTTCCGGTCTCCCAGGTTTACTCACACATTCTCAAACACTGGTTCCGCCGTTCCGGTCTCCTAGGTTTACTCACACACACCTAAACTTTGGTTCCGCCGTTCCGGTCTCCCAGGTTTACACATGTCAAAATTTCTCTTTTGCTCTTTTTCGTTTTCGAATATCATTTTCTCGTTTCTCGTGTTTCGTACACGTGCATCATTTTCTCGCGAACACATTATTCTTTCAAAGCTTGCTAAAATCATGTAGAACTAAATCCTACTTTCATGCTTTTCTAATAATAAAATAAAGTAAAATAAAAACGTATTCCATATCCTTCCTTTCTAAACTAGGACAAAAATCAATACACTGGGAAAATGAAGTACACTGGGTTTGCTTCTTTTCCACGTCAAAACAAAAATCAGTAGGCTAAGTAATTGGAAAACCTTTCCCACGCCAACCAAAAAGTGACTGTGTGCTTGCTTCTTTTCTAAATTAATAATACCAAAGTCAGTACACTAGCAAGTGTAGACTTTTCATTCATGCCAATTAAGTCCTCTCTTTTTCTTAAGGTCCAGTAATTACTCCATTGTTTCTTCAAGCAACATTACAAGCAATTACTCCAGTTTTCTTTATACAGTGTACAACGAAAATTATAACTACAATGACGTTAACATTTTAATTTTTTTTTCCAACAAACTAACTATGCGGGAAATTTTAAAATTCTCTAGATCAATATATATTTTTTAAAATCATCAAACACGTAGCACTACTATATTTAGGTGAGAAGGTAGGAGGTTTCTACCTTACTTCTTGGCGGTAGCGGGTTGACTACGTTAGCGTCGGGTTACAATCGGTACGTCTCCTTTAGGCCTTGGTTTGACTCAACACCCAACTCTTCAGTCTTAGGAAAATGAAAAGTACAAAAAAAATGGAGTAGACTAAACTGGAAAGTGGTTTGAATATTTAACTAGCTTTTTCTCCCTCTCTCTCTTCCACTATTTCGGTCTCTCTCTCTATTTCTATTCTTCTCAGATTTTTTTCCAAAAGGGGAAAGGAAGTTGGTGGGTTTGGTGGGTTGGAATTTGGAAGTATATATAGGCAGAGACTTTTCTCTCTCTCATCCCTCTCCACGGCACACATCCTCCGTCTCAGCCTTAAATTCCTAGCCTGGGCAAAGCTAAAATAGGGTGACATGATGGTGGATGAGCCTGACAAAGCTATTCATAATTTATTAAATAGGGTGGTATGTTTGTGCATGTGGGGGAAAATCTGGTGGGATCTTATCTCACTTTCCCTCTCTCTCTCTCTCTTTCGGCCATATCTTCTCTCTCTCTCTCTCTCTTATAAGCTATTATAGGATGACATAGGTAGATGATGGGTGTTCTGGACAGAATCCCAGCCTTTCCCTCTCTCCCCTTCTAGGCAATAAGCTCTTTCTCTCTATCTTGTCTTGTCATCTATAAGCTACACACTCATAGGCTATATTGTAGGATAGAGAGAAATGATGAGTAGTGTAAGTGTTTGTTCCCTTCTCTTTCTCTTTCTCTTATGTATGGGTATATGTCACTGGTCAGATCAATATAAATGTGGTAAGACATGCAAGAGATAAAATCCCTCCTCCCCTTTTCTTGCACCTCTTTCTCTCTCTCTGCCGAAAACTCTCTCTCTCTCTCTCTCTCTCTCCCTAGGTCATCATTGCTCTCCATGTGGTGGTGTAAGAGATAATATAGGGTGCTTGTGATGAGGTTGAGTGTAGAGCAATCCAAACTCCTGTCCTCTCCTCTCGACAATTCCCCCCTCCCTAATTAAGTTAGCTAGAAATAGGATGAGGTAGTGTAGATATGATTTGGTTCTTTGGGATAAAATCCCATTCGGCTCTCTCTCTCTCCATGAATGGGTGTGAATATATATTAAGGCCTAAAATTTTAAATTTATTAAAACAAGATTTGTTTAATCAAATAAATACTCAATTAATCAAATAAAAGGACAATCAAGTAAAAATAATTTTTATTAAACTTAAAATTTTATTGATAAAAAATTAGGGTCATTACATTTAGGCTCAAGCCCTTGGCATTAGAGGAAGAAATGCGTATTCTTTTTGGAAGCAACACGGCTACTGGGGAGGGATCATATGCTTCAAATTCAAGAGTTATGCCAAGAACCCGAGAGCGACCACCGGTGGTTGATGTGGACAACATTGACGAGTTGTTGGATGATGATGCAACTCAAGAGTTGGTGCACCCTACAAAAGTGCCGAAACATGTGGCTGTTGATGGCTCTGGTACGAAGAAAGGCAAAGGGAAAAAGGGTACGGTCACGTCAAGGCTTGAAGCCTGTATGCAACAAATATGTGATTCAACCGACAGTGCTAGTTCTCCATCTGTCCAGCGTGCTGTTGTTGAGATTCATACCATGAAAGAATGCGTAAACAAGTTGTCAGAGCTTCGGGAGTTCAACGAGGATGCTGAGTTATGGGCACAAGCCTTTAACCTTTTCAATGATAGTAAAATCTGAGCAATGTTCATGTCGTGCCCCGATGATCTTAGGATGTACCACTTCATCACCCAAGAATTAAATAGGGCACGAACAACTGGGCTTGCCAAAACTTGGTTTGCACCTGCCCCGTGATGGTTTAACAAGTATGGTCCAACCACTTTGGTAGTTTATTTGCATGTAAGAGAACTTGGTGTTATGTGTTATGTTGTTTGAGTCTGCAAGTTGGTTTGGATGGTGTTGAGCAAGGATGTATAAGTTTTTTTAAACTATGTTGTTTGCAACTTTGCACTTGTGGTATCTGCTGAATTTTTCTGATTAGTTCTGGATTGTTCATGGTTCGGTTACTTATGTAGTACATTTGTTTATCCTATGGCTGGACACTTGTGTTTTCTTCATATGATGTTGTTGTTCTGTTGTGTGATTGTTCCAGTGTAGTCTATATTTTACAATTTTAATTGACTGCTCTTTACTGCTATTGTTTAGTTGTTCTCTGCTGATGTTTTGAATTCAATACTGATACTTGTTTAGGAAAAACCAGTGGTAAAACCAGTGCAGTAGTTGTTCTCTGCTGCTGCTACTCTCTACTTGTTTAGTTGTTCTCTGCTGCTGCTACTTGTGTACCACATATGTGTCTCCTACGACTGCACACTTGTATCCTACGGCTGCTGTTAAGTTGTGTGGACTGTCCAGATCTTATGTTTAGTTGTTTTCACTGCTTTTTACTGCTACTGGTTAATTGTTTTCTGCTGTTTACTGTTGGTAATCATATTTGCATGTAGTATCTAGAAGAGAGTGCTGGAATGTAAGTACAGTTTTGGTGCAGCTATGGAGACTACCATTTGTTATTGCTAATCAGAAACTCTGTCATTTGGCCTATAGTTTATCTTTCCTGTTGTTCTGATGACTCAAGATTTCCCATGGATTTGCTCTACATTTTGGAACATACTTTTTACAATGCATATTTTATAGTTGGAACTGACAGTTTTTTTGTTGTTGGAGTAAATATTTTCTTTTTAATGATAACAACAGTAGGTGCTTTGAAATCTAGTGGATATATCTGCCCGCGAGCACTTCCGCACTGGCCGTTTTGTGTGTGGTTGTTTTGCTACTTTTCATTTTCCTTTTGTTCCTACAACAGGCTATGCTATTTCCATCATGTCTGTTCACGGGGACCTATTCCATTTTTGGATTGTATTACCCCATTCACATATTCACCACTTGTGACTTGCAGTGGCAGAATTTTTGATTGCCAATCTGTTATTGTTTTTTTCCTTTACTTTCAGAGCTCAGCTACATTCAAACAAGTTGTTCACGGGGGGCTATTGCTCGTTTTGTTTTCTTTCTTTCACTATCCCATATGATTTTACCTTCTTGTTTAGGCCTATATATATATGCAGTATCTAATTAGCCCAAAAGAAATACCATACCTTTGCACCAGTCCATCCTTTATTTATCAGCCCAATATCATCCTTTGTTTTCCTCATTTTACTCAAATGGACGGAGACGGAGAATACGACTACGATATATATGATGAAGATATTTACGCTGATGAAGACCCATACTATGTGGATGAATACAACTGAGATCCATACTCTACTGGAGAAGGATCGAGTGTTCCCATCCCCAAACCTCAATTAAGGCAGCAACGGAGACTAGATGCTGCAAGGCAACAGAGGAGAGTAGATGCTGCACAAGGCATTATAAACATCAACAATGATGCGTACATGGTCAAGGAACCTTGTCGTACATCCGCATTGACTGGTGCGGAGTGGCTTGCTGAGTTGAACGTGGGGTCTCCCTAAGCGTATGTATCAATCATTTCGTATGAGCAAAACCAATTTTTTCGCACTTTGTGAGCTGCTGGAGAGCATGTATGGGTTGGAAGAGGGGGAACGAATTTTGGTGCAAGAGCATGTGGCTATCTTTTTATGGATTGTGGGCCAACGAGCGAATAATAGAAATGCCCAAGAGCGTTTCCAACATTCGAGCGAGACGATATCTAGGCATTTCCACAATGTACTACATTCCCTTAATGCGATGGCTATCGACTGGATTAAACCTTGGCCATGGCCTCGAGAAGAAGTGCATTCGAAAATACTAGGGAACAGCAGATACTATCCACATTTTGCGATAATTTTCAGCCTCAATTTTCCCCATATCCACTTTTTGTAATGTCATCTGCCTAATTGCCTTCCTAATATTTTGCATTAATACATGAACGCATATTGTAGAATTGCATTGGAGCAATTGATGGAACTCACATAAAGGTCCATCCTGAACCGGAGCAGCTATTGCGATGGATTGGTCGGAAGGGATATCCAACATAAAACATAATGACGGCATGCGATTTTGATATGTGTTTTACTTTTGCATTAACGGGATGAGAAGGAAGTGCGCACGACACAAGGATATTCAATGATTGCTTAAGGAATCCAGATTTCAATTTTCCAGCCCCACGAGGAGGTTAGTCCACCAACTATTGCATCCCGTTTAAGTTTTTTATATTTATTTTCATACCGTGTTCTCATAAAATTGACAATGAGTGCAGATGAGTTTTATTTGGTAGACACCGAGTATCCAAATACTCGAGGTTTTCTAGCACCATACAAAGGTTGTATATATCATACTCCCGAATGGCGTAATGGAGCCGTACCAAGGAATGCATATGAAAATTTTAACAAAATACATTCATCCCTTAGGTGCACCATCAAAAGGACCTTTGGAGTATGGAAAACACGTTGGCCCTTGGTATGCGATATTCCCGTTGGGTACACCATGGAAACGCAGAGAGATCTTGTAACTACAATAATGGCCATCCACAATTTCATAAGAAGGAGTAACATACTCGATATTCCTTTTGGCTTCTATGATCGGTGACCTAATTTCTTGCCTTCAGATGCTGGTGTGGAAATTACAGCACCTAATGGTCAACATGGACACGTGTTCGTTGGCGATGATCAAGACATGGAAAGTGTAAGGGCTTCAATTCGGGATTGAATTGTTGCTAACCGTATCCGTTAGATGAGTTATTCGGTGTGGTAGTATATGTTTGTTCAATTGGAGTAATTTTTTTTAATCCGAACTTCTGTAATATTTGGTATTGTATTGTAGTTTGTAGTATGTTTGTTCAATTTCTGTAATTTGGTTTAATCTGAATTTAAGTAATATTTTGTGTTGTAATGTTGTAATGTTTAGATTATAAATTTCATCACTTCTTGTACTGTTTGGTTTTTCCATTACTTTGGTTTAAACTTCATTGTTAATTTAATTTATAATTCAAAAACATTTTTATGGAAAAGTAACAACAAACAATAATTGAAATAATAAAAATATAATTTAAAAAAAACGGGGGACGCCAGTTCATGTACATAGCAGAATTTCAGAATTAAATTTTAAATAAATTGAGCCCAAACATTATTTATATACATTATACATCATTATTAATAACTGGGGGCAATATAATAAAAAATCAATCCATAATTTATTTTCATTCCATATCTTCCAGACACTATTCCTACTGTAAAATACATTATACACATATCATCCAAACACTCTACCAAAATACAAAATACATTCCGATGATAATCTCAAAAACCAAAAAAACAAAAAATGAAAAGCTAAAAATTTTGCCTCCCAAACACATCCTATATATCGACTCACTCCATGTATAGTGTATCTAATTCCAAGCCAATTTTCCCTCCACGGCACACGCTTCCCCTCTCCAATGGCGAAAAAGAACAAGACGACCAAGCAGCAGCAAAAGCTAACCAAGAAACAGCCACCGCAGCCGGCCACCAAAATCGACAAGAAGAAGAAGAAGACGACCCCGAAGAAGAAGAAGCTCCCAAAGAAGCAGACCCCGTACGATTCCGACTCGGACTCCGACTCACTCGACGCCGACGATTCCGACGACATCCAGAGCCTCCTCGAGCCCTACACCAAGGACCAGCTCATCGACCTCGTCATCTCCGCAGCCCTGGACGACCCCGAACTCCTCGGCCGCATCCACGCCGCGGCCGACGCCGACGTCACCCACCGCAAGATCTTCGTGTTCGGCCTCGGCTGGGACACCACCCGCGAGGCCCTGGCCCTGGCCTTCCAGCCCCACGGCGACATCGACGAGTGCAACGTCATCACCGATCGCAACACGGGCAAGGCCAAGGGCTACGGCTTTGTCCTTTTTAAAACGAGGCAGGGCGCGATTAGGGCTTTGAAGGAGCCGAAGAAGGTGGTAGGGAACAAAACGGCGTCGTGCCAGTTGGCCTCGGCTGGGCCAGCGCCGGGGGCGGGGGCGGGGCATGACGCGGGGGGGAGGAAGATCTACGTGAGTGGCGTGCCGGCCGAGGCCGGTGCAGAGAAACTGAAGATGTTTTTCGCGAAATTCGGCGAGATTGAGGAGGGGCCGATAGGGTTCGACACGCACACGGGGAAATCGCGTGGTTTTGCTCTGTTTGTGTATAAAACCCTAGAAGGGGCCAAGAAGGCACTTTCAGAGCCCTACAAGTTGTTCGAGGGGAGCCAGTTGCAGTGCCAGAAGGCCGCCGACGGGAAGAACAAGGCTGTGGCTGCGGCACCTGCGGCACCGGTGTTGGCGGCCGCGCCGCAGAACGTGGCGTTGTTTGGTCAGAATCCTTATTTGAACCCTAGTTTTAACCCTAATTTGGGTTTTGGTTTGGGTTTATTTAGTCAGAACCCTAGTTTTAACCCTAGTTTGGGGTTGTATGGTCAGTATCCTAGTTTGGCGATGGGTATGGGGGGTTATGGAGGGATAGGGTCTAGTGGCCCAGTGCAGATGGGTAATTTTGGTGGGGGTCAGCAGTCTGTGCTGGGTGCGTATGGGTCCGGTGGCCCAATGCAGATGGGTATGCAGTATGCCTACCCAAGCTCACAAATCGGACAGGCGTCGTCGACATTGCCTGCGAAAACTCCCGGGGCTGGTGGGTCTTTCAGCAGGTACCCATCGTAGTTGTGGTATGATCTATTTACTGCCTATTCTCACCATTTGAAGTTTACTGATTTTTGTGTTTGGGTCCAGCATCTGGGTTTTTATGCATGGTTTGTATGAATTTTTGGTAGGGGTAACGTAATTTAGCGTCTACTGTGCACTTTTACGCTGTGTTCGGGTCAATGGAACCAAACTGGAAGTGAATGATTGTTCCCATTGGATGCTTATTGTAACGGTTGGTGACGGAATGTGCACTACAAATGGTACATCATTTACCGAAATAGGTGAATGGCCATTCCGTCGCTTCCCAATAACTATTCCAAGGAAACAAGCACTGCCTTAATTGTTAGTATTTGTATTGAATTGATTTTTCATCATGTTTTGAATTGATTTTTTCCATTTGTAGCTGATACGCAACTAGTAATAGTATATTAACTTTCTATCATATATGCTCTCTTTGCAGTAATTTGTATCGTCTCTGCTCTTTTGGAATTTGAAGGGTATTCTTATATTTGAATGCTTGTGGTTTTTGTCCCCATTTTTGGTCTATATACACTTATGCTACGGCAAATTTGTGATTTTTTGTATCCTGCTATTAAGGAGCCACCCTTGAGTTGCGCTCTTAAGATCAGACGCTTGGTGGCGTAATAGTTTTTTTCCCCTGAATTTGTTTGCTTATATGTAGAGGCTAGAGCATATTCTATGTAGAATGAACCAGTTTGAAATGCATAGTTTGGAGGATATTCTTATATTTGAAATGCATAGTTTCATATACTATTTATGACAGCAAAATGCCTCGTCTCTTCAATCAATGAGTGAGTTCATTAGTCCTTAAAATGCTTTCCTCCACATCACGTATTTCTCCTGTGCATTGCTACCTTACAAACTTTTGTTTTTTGCTTTTGTTTTGTGACTTCAGCTAGAGACTTTGATTTCCCTTGTAGTGAGTATTGTTTTTTGTTTGTTTGAGTTGAATGATGCCAAGATCAAATGTACATTATCAGTATATTTATTTTTCTCAAGTATCGCAGCTATCAATGCAAGCCCATATTTCCAACCTATCATTGCAACTTCCTGGTGGTCTTACTCCACAGTCCACCTCTTTGGCCATATAGCCAGAACTCCATCCAATGCTTGTGATTTACGTAAGAGCGTGTGTTTTCCAACCCAATATTACCTTGTGTAGTTTTTTTATTGACATAGGAGTTAATTGTGAGCCAACTTCTACTTCCTTGAAAGGGCTTGCCAAACTGAGTTTATATTGTTGGATTTGCAAGAGTTGTGTGCAAGAACTTTCTAGGTACTCTCATTGTACTCTGGGTGCCTACGTGTCATATAGCTTCTTCAAATTTTCTTGGAATTGCTGTGAAAAATGTTGAAGGCCCTAGGGATGCCATGGATTTGTGGAACTACCCTAGTTTACTGCAAGTTAGTTTCCTTGCAGGAGTTCGATTTTTTTTGCTTAACATATGATATACTTTAAAGGATTTTCTTTCTTCACTGAGGCCAATCTTTGGTTTTTGATGTATTGTGTGACTTTTTCAATCATGGGCTCCCTATTTGCAGATGAAGTGCAGGTCTGCTTCAGGATCTATGTTCATGCACTTTTGGAGAATGTCTACCTAAGGGCAGATTCTGGGTCAACTGCATGGTTGTGGAAGTTTTACCTTCAACTAGACTAGATTCTTATTATTTGGCCAAGCTTACCAAGAACTAATTAGACAGTTTTTCTATCTTGTGGTATTACATTTGGATTTGAAGACTTTTGTTTATTCTTTAAGATATTTTGTTATGCTCTTAATTTTACCCACCTTTTTTTTTTTCCGTTTATTTGTTTTCTTTTGCTTTTCCTTCCAGGATATGCACATGTTTGATGGCTTAGCATTTTTGCTTATTTCTTATTGTTTTCTATACACATGTCAGTTGTTTACTTATGCTTCATCAAGGAGGACTATGAGTTGTTATGTGACATTGGTTTTCTTCTTAATTTCATGTGCTTAGTGCATAGGCACCTCTTTAATCTTATGATAGTTTTCATTGAGCAGTATCTAGTTATTTCTCTGGTTCTTATTAGATTTTGTGTGCTTTGCTGCTCAATAATGTTTCAATTGACCCCCAGTGCAGCTTTTTTTCTTCTCATTTGATTCTTTTGTAATCTTCTTACATTTTCCCCCTGGCATTGACTTCTCATGGATTTTAAGGCTAAACTCTTGAGCTATTTTCACTTCCTTCAATTTCAGAAGTTTTGCAGTTTTTGCTCATGAAAAATTTTATGGGGACTCCTAAGTTGTTAGACTGGAGTATCTTTCTTCACCTGCCAGAAGAAAGGAATCACTTTTTGAAGGCTTGTTTTTGTTGACTTAGATTTTGTTACTTAATTAGCTTAATAAAACTCAAATTATCACTTTCATTGGTCTCTGTGTGTGTGTGTGTGTGTCTACTTCTAGTACCTGTAATATAGGTATTAGTGAGTTCCTATCAACTGGAGAGACGCCATAGCCTAGCTATTGGGTTGAGTCGGTTGACAATGCCAGAATTCTTATGTTTTATAACTTCTTCATTTCTATATGGCTAAGCTTAGTATGCTTTGCTGGGAACAAAATATTAAGCAGCTATTTTTTGGGTACTAATTAACCATTTTAATGGGCATAGTGTGTTGAGTCGGTGACGTTAATAGCAACACTATGCGGTATGAAATCAAGCTTTTGGGCACATGAATTTGCCTATGTTTTCCCAGAGTTGTTTCTATACTTATCTATTCTCTGGTCGTAAAAGCATTAGTCTTTTTGTTTGTTAAATCATCCTATGTCGCTATGATTGCCCTTCTTGGTATATTGGTCCATACTTTTTGCTTATTTTCAGCTGTTATCAATTTCTGTCTTGCATTTTTTCTTGTCACCTTCGCATTTGTTTGTGCTTGTGTATATCCGAGGTTAGATAGTGTTAAAAGGACCGTTATCCCATCATGGACCTTTCTATCTTTCCTTTTTTTTTTTTCTCTCGTCATTTTGGCACATTTTGTTCTTTACTTTCTTTGTCTTCTACTGCACATGCCTGAATAAAATGGAAGATGGAGTCTTTGACGAGGTTGATCCAGGCACATGAAGTACAAGTGTACAACGCTTAAGAGAATACTAGGAAGTAAATGAATGCAAAAGGGATTTCTTCGTTTCGAGCAATTTGTTTTTGGATCTTACTCGTGAAACAGGATTTTCTGGGATTTCTTGAGTTCTTAGGAAGATTGGTGTATCTGGGAGTGTCAGCAATTCTTTAGTGCTTTTTGTTAGATAAGCAAAGGAAAGACCCAAAGAATTTGAGATGCATTCAGTTGAGGTCCTCTTGGAGGCTTTAGCCTTTAAGTCAATTAACGAGGCTTGTACAGACGATTTAGCATCTTGAGAGTAGAGACTTCAAAGATTTGTGAAGCCACTCCAAGTATGAAATGGGTGAATTAGCTTCTCATGGACAAGAAAGGGAAAGTTTCTCACCTTTAGAGTTCCTTTCATGACACACCTTCCTCTAGGTTCTGGCTTATGGAGCTTTGGACCCTCTTTGTGCGGGCAAGATTCTCGTCACTTCAGGCACGGAGTTTCATGGGAGTGCTGCCTATTGCTTTTCATGTCATCGTAAGATTTCTAAATGTCCTTTGTAATCAGGTGCTAGTGTAGTAGTGTCCTATATAGGTAGTTTGGTTCTTAGCATTTCAATGGTACCTCGAACTATTTGCCACTAGTTTGGGCAAGGATTGCTAGAAAATATTGCTCTTATGTCGCTGTGTATCAGCTGAGTCCAATCAAGTTCAATAGATGCTTGGTGTTTGGGTGACCACTTCTTTCCTTCGTATTTATTTGTGATCGGAGATGGAAACCCATGTTGAATGCGCTAAAACATTGTGGTATGGTGTGCAAGAAAGAGGTGTTCATTGATTTGGGAGCCCATACGATCATGAGTTCCTCTCTTTTATGTGGTTGAACAGCACTCTAGTTAAAGTTTGAATTGTAACAATGGGGGGAAAGACCCATATGAAGCTGTGTAGCATTGACTATCGAGACATCCGAGTGTCTCAGGCTATATATCTTGTCCTTGTTTGGCTGAAGACCATAATTTTGGTGTCTTCACATTGAATACTGAGAAGGTTGCAGCATTAGAGATGTAGTTATATTCTTGTGAACCTCAATATCCATGGGCTTATACTAGCTAAATGGCAATTGGCACATTTAGAACGTCGTAAGACAGTTCGGTTCCTATCCAGTGTGGGCCGGCTCATTCTTCAACAAGCACGCGGTCAGAGCCCCGGAGTACCTTTTGTAACATGTAGGTGAATTGTGGCTAGCACACAGGCTGTCTAATGACGATGGCAAACGAAATCGATCAATAGTTTGGGTGAAACTACATGTAGATTATAATGTTGTCCACAAGCTGTTATTCATTCCTGCCTTTTCTGATGCATAATTGTTATAATACTAATAATACGGGGATTTTACATCATTGCCTTAAATTATGCCTATAACCTACTTTTCTGTGGAAATGTCAGCAAGGTTTTAGATGTGTTCGTTTGAAATGCCCATTGTATAGGCATTTGTGAGTTCCTGTCAACTTGAGAGAAGCCTTTAGCCTAACTATTTGGGTTGTCAATGCTACAATTCTAGTAATATTTTATCCCTTCTCAATACATTATATACTTGATAATATGCTTTTCTGAGAACAAAAATAGTAAACAACTATGCCCATTGACCATTTTAATGAAGAGCATATTGATCCATGCCTTAATTAGCCTGGTGGCGAGCACGTGCCGTGCCTTGCCTAGCCTGGCAACATGTCATTGTCTAGCCATGGAATAGTATGTTTAGCTGGTAAAGAAACACACACACACACTCTGGTAAAGGTAAATTGATGGAGATGGAAGAGCAGATTCCACCATGGTTTACATTTTTTGACACCCATGGAAGAGATGATTCATCCATTAATTTCTTTTAAGGCTTAAATACGAAAACTGTCATTGAAATTATCTTCGAAAGGACTGGAAATACCATAGATGGTAATCAAGTTTAGATTTGTCTCCAGGCAAAGAGCTTTCTTTACTTTTTTCCGACAGCCACTAAAGATGTAAAATACAACAAAAAAAAAAGGTTCTCCCAAATTCTTGAAATCAAATTGAACAAGAAAAACAAAATCCCCTATATATTGATCTGGTTTGTTTAGCTTTGCATTCTGTATATATTTCAGTTGAGGAGAGAGATTAGTCTTGTTTGTTTTCCTATGCGTACTGTACGAGAGAGAGAGTCCTAATATTGTCACTAAGATTGCTTTGCTTCATACCCAGGGTCCATACTTTATGCTTATTTTTCAGCTCGTATATTTTTCCATCTCGCATTTTTCTTGTTAATTTATGCTTGTGTATATACGAAGGTTCGCATTTTTCTTGTTAATTTATGCTTGTGTAAATACGAAGGTTAGAACTTATAGCATGTGCAAACAGCCTTGTAAAAAAGGCATTTTAGTCATTTTACCTAGCCAAATTCAAGAAACCCAAGTGCAGCAGGCAGGCAGGCAGGCAGCCTAAATAAACCCTGAACTGGATTAGGTATTTTCATTTTGCTACAATACCTCTCTGCATATACCTACTAGCTATTGTTCACACACTAATGTTTTGCTAAGTGTTTCTCACTGTGGAATTAGTAGTTTGTATTATTTGATAGAGAGAAAGAGAGCATTGTTAAAGTGTCAATTAAAGCAAAATGTGAGCATCCTCAATGCACTCCTAAAATGGCTTCGAGGTGAGACACTTTAATATTTAGCAAACCATTTGCTTAATTGTTGCTTTCAATGGGCTTCCCAAACAAGCTTCTAAACCATGGCTCCTAACACATTTGTTAAATTTAGGTAGCATTGTAGCTAGCTCTATGTCGGATTCGAAGTCTTTAATTTTTTTTATTGTGGAATTTGCGAAAGATTAGGGTCTTGTTTACAACAAAGTGCCGCTGCGAATCAAATCTATCAAGAATTATGCACAAAATAGAGGATGCTCTTGCTAGTTCATTGAGTGGGCATACACTTTCTAAATTAACAAGCTCTTATGCTTCTGGTGGCATTTTAGGATTCAATTTAGGAGCTATTTGTAGAGAGTGCATTGAGGATGCTTAACTAAAATTCACATTTTTTGACTTTTTTTTTCCCCTCTTGCTGCATATGCTCTTAGAGTATCCGCAATGGGAATAATCAAAATCAATAACCAAAATATGTTATATCAGCATTTGATTATCCATTTAGTTCATAATTAAACTTAACAACTTCTACCTCCACATTGATTATTTTTGCATCTCTAACCAAAAAACCCCACACAATATACAATGCACCTATGTCCAATCGCAAACGAGTTTCAACCATGTACCCAATTATACCAAATTATTTGTCTCGATTAAACGATTCCAATGTGGGGTGTTTTTGAGTTATTGACTTTTGATTATTGGTAAAAGTTGTTAAGTTTGGTTATGGAATAAGTGGTTATTTGCTAAAAGACTTGTAACTTTGCTTATTATAATATGAGGTGTTTTTTGAGCATTGTTGTTAAATTTACTTATTCACACTTATTTGTTTATTACAATGGGGATGCTCTTAGATGGTGTTAAAAAGGATGGTTATCCGGATTTCGGATCCTTTATTCCTTTCCCTTCTTTACCCCCTCGTTTTGTCTCATAAATCTCTCTTTTACTTCCTTTGTCTTATTCTGCACATGCCCAAATAAAATGGAAGATAGGGAGTCTTTGAAAATGCTATTAAGTAAATGAATTCAAAAGGGATTTCTTAGTTTCGAAGAAAATTACATGGCTATTACTTGTGAGACATGAATTTCTGAAATTGCTTATGTGCTTAAGAAGATTACTCTCTCTGGGAGTGTTAGCCGTGCATTCTGCAGCAGAAAGACCCTAAGCAATTCTATCTTGTATGGAGCATAGAGAAGAAGGTGCAACAACTATTTATTGCAACGAAATGTCAGCCAAAGCAATGAGTAAAATCCAATCTTCAATGGGAAACACATCGAACTTTGACATCACTTTATTAGAGACATGGCACAAAAAGGAGAAATCCAACTAGAGTTTGTCAATACCAAGGAGCAACTTGCAGAAATAATGACCCAAGTAGTAACAATAGAGAAATTTTCACAATTTTAAGAATGCATGAGGATTACATGTCCAGAGGGAAGTTAAGAAGTTAATTTGTAATCCGGAATTTAACCCCAAAAGGAGTCCAAGTTTCAGAGTCCAAATCCAAGAGAGCCCAAAGAAGTAAAGTCCAAGATATGAAATAAAGACTTGTAATATCTAGATAGTACCATTGAAATATCTAAATACTTATCTCATGAAAAAATATCGGACCGAATGTTCCGACATAGCCTTGGGCATTGAATTTGATTGTGTTGTAACCAAATTATAGGATAATTGCTAGTTCCTTTGTGTTTTTATTGAATTGGACAAAGTACATATTACCTTCCTGTAGTTTAAGCGTTTTGCACATCACCTCTTCAACATTTACAAATGACCAATTTGCCTCCTTGTAGTTTTGGACTAAAGTAGTTTAGTGCTACCGTTATGTTTTCCTTCCAAATTGACGAAAGGTGTGGTACACATACCTCTTACGCGAGTTGTAATGACAAAAAAAAAAAAAATTAAATAAGTTGAACTTCCATTTAAGAAGACAATAATACCCTTCTTCACTCCTCCATTATATGGGTAATCCTCCTTCCTCAAGAAGTCAAGGAGTGTTTTGCCTTTTACAGTGGCTCTTTGATTTTATCGTTGCCAACAGTGGTGATTTTCAAGTTTTGGTGACTGGTGCAAGGAGATAAAAACAAACCCCGCACTCTTGGGCTGGTTAGTCAAATGATAGCTGAACTTATGTCATTGCTGGCCACTAAGATATCCTAGTAAATGGTATCTTAATTTTAGATTTACTTTTGTGAAATAAATGTGGGGTAGTTTGAAGCTTGAGGGAGATGGGAAAGATAGAGGAAGGGAAGTTTGAAACTATGCAAAGAGAAAGGTTAATTTTGATTTAGTGGGGTGAAATCTTATGGATGACGAGGATGACGCTGGAGCAAGGGTTGAGTTTGACAGTGAAATAAAAAAGGGTTCTTCTTCCCCCTGTTTTTTATTTTGAGAGAGAAAGAGGGTGAGAAAAGTCTTGGGTCAGGTTTTAGGTGTACGTAAAAAGGAGAGGGTATTATGGTCATTTTAGCATTTGGTGTTAACAGTGTTAGTGTGGCACTTTAGTCTGAAACCATGAGGGGGTGAATTGATCATTTGTAAATGTTAGGGATGTGATGTGCAAAACGCTTAAAGCAGGTGATAATTTGTACTTTGCCCTATTGAATTTAAAATTTACCATGTTTGCTGTGGATTTGCTCTAACTGTCTAAGGGGTTTCGGGATAGAAGTTCAAGTCAATGTGAATATGCCAATCCATTTGTTCAAGTAGGCAACAAGCATTTGTTGAAGACCATCAAGAAACGGAAATCAGAATCCAACAACAACAACAATGAGCCGCGAAAACAACAAGTTCAAATGGACATGATTTAAGGCTGAGATAGAAGACCTGAAGAACAATAACACAATAGATATGGTGCTTTCGGAGCTGAAACAACAACCTAAGGAAGAAACTAACACATCGTCATTTTGAGGAAGAACCCCTCCGTTTTGAGTGCTACGGAGGTCTTCTTCCTTCTTATTGGAAATCCTCTGTAAGTCTTTTTCTCTACCTTTTGTTCTTAGCGCGAAGCCCTATTGTCCATTTGAAAATAATTATCCTCTTTCTGTTGCTTTTCTTTCAAAATCTGTTGCAATCGAACTAATTTGTCTTTTTGGCTTTTGGCCTACAGGACGCTATTGAGCAACCTTTGGCAGCCACTGAAAAGTGCATCGAAAGCATGACCAACACGATCGCAAACCTTTGTTTCAGAGTCCAAATACAAGAGAAGTCCAAAGAAGTAAAGTCCAAGATGGAGTAGCTTATAAAGACTTACAAATAATCTGTTAGTGCAAATATATATTATTCTAGCATGAAGATGCTTACAAATAAAAATCAATTTAACCAAAATTTAAATGAAAGAAAGCATTTTAGGTAGTGGGACGTCACCCAAGTCGCGTTCGGATTTGTCCGGCCATGAGGACCCGGGAAGGGTAATTTGGCCTCGCTCCGGTAAATCGTTGATAGACGTGCTATCTAGAATGTTATCTTCCATTTAAAAAAAAAGAAGAAGAAAAAAAGAGGCAAATTCATGAAAGAATAATTTATATGAGCACTAACACATTTATTTCTCAAAATGAGAAGAATATTTAGATCTAAAAATGATAGAATAAAGAATGCAGAATTAATTGAATATGCTGATGTGCAAGAACAATTGAACCACTGGAATTCCTCTAGTACGCCCTTCAACTATATATGGGCATGGTATGTTTGAATTCAGAAGTAGCATATATGGCAATAAAAACCATGGAAAGAACGGAAAACTTAGAGCTTAATGATAAGATAATAAATCTTATGGATCGTAGTGATCTAGTTGCACACATGCGTAGTTATAAATATGTTCATATTGGTTTAGTACAAATTGCACTAAAACCATTAACTTTGCTTGGAATGGACACTTGCCTTAGGTAACACTTAGAGATGGTAGGTGTAATAATTGGAGAGCTTCAATAATTGGGGCAGTGGAGACCAGTTTGTGTCATGGTCCTGTTTACTTTAATGCTTATCCGAACCTAACTCTATCACTGACAGATAGAAATTTAGGTGAGGTTTTGAACTGTAGGATCCAGACTAGAGGTTATGATTTCCTACCCGGATCTGAGGTAATTGCTGTTGTTTATAGAATTTGCTATAAGGTTATGAATACTGTTAATCCCAGGGTTTGCCAATTAAGACCTATGGATCAGATTGTCCTGGTTGAAACAAATATGTTAACATCAAATATAGCTACCAATAGGTTGATAAACTGGGAAGAAATAACATTCCCAGAAAATTGGGTAATAAATAATGCGGTTCCACCTAGATCTATTGTTAATCAAATTGAACAAAGGCACTGTATCTTTGAATTTTAGAAATTCCCAACCGGAAAGACTTCTTACAAGTAGAAGTTCTAGTTTTTCTGCGACTAGACAACCATATAGGGTTAATGTTCCTACTTCTAGTAGACACTCAATATCAGAAATTCCTGAGTCACAACATCCTGTCGAAGATATTAATTTGGTAGGAATAAGAATATCCCAAAATCAAATTCTTCATGGAGTTTATAATAATCCAGTAGAATCACCTACTGCCCCTGAAAAAAATATCTTTGGGTACCCAAATTAATATATTGTAGAAAATATCAATTGACTAGAATCATCCATGGGGTAGTGTAAATAGAGTATTTCTAGCCATTTTGTATCAAGTATAAATCAATAAGTTGTACTCCCTTGTTTCATGGGACAAATCCACCATTTTTAAAAAATAAAATAAAAAGAGACGTGATGGACTAATGCCAAATTGTTTGTAGACAATGGACTGATTTTGTTCACAGACAACAATACCAGTAGATACCATCATTATGGACGAACCAAAGGGAATACTTGGTGGAGTTCTATTCTAGCCCAAAAAAGTCACTTAAAGAGCATTTTCAGCCTTCACCCGTTTCCTTCCCTCCCCCTCCTAATTTTGAGTCAAATTAGGGGTGTTCAAAAAAACCGCCCGAACCGTAAAACCGGTCCGATCCGAACCGAACCGTCATATTTGGTCTGGTTCTGCGGTCAGGTTATGGTTCCAAAAAAATAAGAACGATTAATTTTGGTTCGGTTACTGATTCTCAATTAAAGAACCGTGGTTAGAACTGGACCGGACCGTTTAAAATAAATATATGTGTGTAATTTGGTAAGTTAATCTCTTTCTTGCTAAACTTATTTTATTTAGAGATGAAATCTCATTCGTTAGGAAAGTTTTTATTTTCTTTCTTCTTTTTCTATTCTAATAAATTACCTTCTTATTCTTTTAATTCTTTGCAACCTTATTTAACGGATTAGTCTTTATAATTTCAATCTCACGTCTCTCTTTCTCACACACCGGTGATAGGTTTGGATGCTAATTGGATAGAATCGGAACCGGAACCGAATCAAAACCGGACCGGTTTTGCGATTTGGTTCTGATTTGGTTCCACTCATATATTGGTTAGGTTCTGGTTCTCAATTTTCTAGAACCGTTTGAAATTGTCCGGTTACTGGTTTTCTAGAGAACCGGACCAATCCGGACCATGTATACCCCTAAGTCAAATTTTAGATAAAAACTCATTTCAAGTAGGCACATCTTCAATCATCAAACCCAAATTTTACCCGTATATAATTTTTAATGGTAGAATGGTAAATAGAGCCAATCAAAACAGATCACGTCTCCACCTTCTTCTTCGTCTGTTCACAATCAAAACCACCACTCTCTTTCTACATCTTCTTCTTCGTCTTCACCTCCAATAACGATCCGCATCCAGCATCAAGCAATACAAAGCTTTGATGAACAAAGATTCAGTAGCACAAATCTCCGACAAAAATAGTTCCGGCAACGCAAAGATCAGACGAAAAATCCAGCAAAGAAAACTTCAATGGTTGGCAACTCAGAGACTCCGGCAAAGGTCGACCGGCTCCGATGAATTATAGAAGCTTCGGCTAGGTCTAACTAGCCGTTGTAAAAAATGGGTCAAGACAAAAGTGGTTTCAGATTTTGGGGAAAAAATGGATAAAATCCAAAATGGGAAAGGGTTTGGGTAAAGGATTAGAAAGGGATTTTTGTGGTTTTTATCCAAATTTTGAATTTGAGTCCTAAAATAGGTAAGATTGGAGATGCTCTAACATAACCAAAACAATTACTCAAAAAGCCTGCTAACAAAGCTTGAATTTTTGCAAAATAAATTCAAAAGCCAAAAAGATGCGATGGATGCAATTGACATCCCAAACAAAGCTTTAAAGCAGGGGGCGATTTTAGAAAATAATGACTAGGTACCCCAATGCCCTATGGTGAACTAATTATTCAAAACAAGGGGATCCCAAAATTGGGATCATATCAATTTATCAAACACGATAACGATCGTCACACACACAGAGAGAGAGAGAGAGAGAGAGAGAGAGAGAGAGAGAGAGAGAGAGAGAGCTCTTTTCCAAACTTGAATCCATAAAACCAAAACTAAGAGCAAGTTACTGCAAAGAATTCTCGAGCAACTAAAGCTCTCAATTACCTAAATATGTTAAAAAAGATTCAAATTAACAATACTGTACAGGAGATTTCACCATTTAGATTCGCTTCTTCCTCTTCTTTGATCCCGGAAAAAACACTTCACAAGGTTTCAAAAATTGATCACACGCACGCAGTTCAAACTCTATTATGAACTCTAAAAAACGATTCGAATTAACGGAGATTCAAGTTTTATGACAACACATATTCTCCCGAAACATGCCGCAAGCTCGGAGTTCCAAAGTACACTACGTACTGCTCTACTCATGCAAAGGAAATGATACGATTACTAGAACAGAGTTATCCTAAACAAGCCTTCCTCAGAGGCTGAGTAAACATACTAGTTAGAAAAAAGAGTCAAATAGAGACCAGTACCACAGAGAGAACTCCATTAATCCTTCAATTCACTTCTTTCTCTTCTTCGGAGGTTGGAGTTCTTCCTCCTCCTCCTCCTCCTCCTCGTCCACCCCTTCTTCTTCCTCTTCCTCCACAACTTCTTTCTCGCCGCCTTCCCCTCCATCATCGTCGTCGTCATCGTCGTCATCATCATCATCATCATCGTCTTCATCGTCCTTGTCGTCTTCTTCTTGATCATCGCCGTCTTGCCCATCATCATTCTTTTCTTCCTCTTCACCATTCTCTCCTGCTCCACCGGCACCTTCACCCGGTCCTTTCTTTGGGTCGCTTTTGTTGCTGTTGCCATTGTTTCCTACATCCCCAACGTCTTCTGATGACAAATCCTCCTCGCCTTCTTCATAGCCACCATCATCGTCATCGTCATCTTCATTGGCATCATTCCCTTCAGCATCTGATGGCTTGGAATGGTATCGAGTTTGATCCTCTCCTTTGACTCCAGGGATGTTGCTTTGTGACCGGAAGATATCCTGCAACGATTTGAATCCATTTAATTTGTTTAAAATATTATTTTTAAGGGTCCCTTAAGAAAAAAGGAATTGATATTAACACTCCTTTTTTTGTTTTGTTTTTTATTTGGAAAGTGTGTGTATTTTTTTGCTAAAAGAAAGGAAATGTTAATATCAATTTCGTAAGAAAAATCGATAAAGATTTGATCAACCATTCACTATAGCCCTTACTCTCTCTGTTCCAATTTGTTCACTTTTTTAACTTGTGTCTGAAAATGTTTGTCTCAATATAAATTGACTTTCAAGTATTCCCCCTCTTATGCATTAGAGAGAGTGCCCTCTCATCCGATACAAAAAAGTAAAGGGTATTGAAGCTTTCCAAAAGTAATCATTTGGTCTCCTTATAAATTGAAATTCTAATAAAGGACAAATTAAATTGCGACGGTTGGAGTAATTTTTTTTAGAAATTTTAAAAACATGTTTTTAAACAAATTAAACGACACCGATCATTAGTGTGGGACCTCATAGTATTTTTGTTGTTTTAATTGGGATTTTCTAATATTTTGTGAAAATAGATAGAGATTAGAGGGGAAGACGAGAGTACGCTTGTAGAGAGAGAGAGAGAGAGAGAGAGAGAGAGAGATTGACTGTGGGTCACAGAAAACTTACAAAATACGCTAGTGACACGTGTTCAAAAAACCTGCCGTTGATCAGGAAAAAGCATCTAGAAGCGAATATTCGACAGACAAACAAACAAAGATGCCTTTTTGACTTTTCTTGAAAGACACGACAGAGGAGATTTTTTTAAGGTTGCAGATGGGGGGGTCCACTTCGCACCACTAACATGAAACATCGTCCTAAATTACGCCAACGACCGTGTACTTTAATTATCTCATGTGTCTTTACGCTAAAATGTGCCCAACGCGCAATTTAGCAAGAACAATCTAACCGACAGACAACCAAACCGCGTACAGCTTAAAAAAGCAGCTCTTTTTTTGGGAACAGAATTTTAAAAAAATCTGAAATTTTCCAAAAATTACCCTACAATGAAATTAACCTGATTTTAACCCCAGTACAGGATGAGGAAAGTTCCAGGGAGTGTTCATGCCGGGTACATTTTTATGATTTAAACTGTTCATGTCACAGTTCTCGTTGAAAAAATCGACTACGTCAAATATAATGTATTGTTAATTGAATATTGACTAATATCTAATTGGGAGTGCATTTATATAGAGAATAAATCTCAATCTGAAGAGATATTAATCAGTATCTGATTAGTATGATTTTTGACACATCCGACGCTCTTGACGAACTCTACAACATGAACGGTTCCGATCATGCAGCATGGACCGACAATCGACCAACCGCCATGACCCAAATCTAAAGACATCACAGTGGAACTGGAAACTAGGTAGTTGCTGGTAGTAGAATCTTAAACGGAAAAAAAAAAAAGTGAAATATTCCCATGCCCACGATAGCATAGACAGCAGAAATTGCGGTAATTTAAAATAAAGAAAGTTTTTTTTTTTTTTTTTGCTTAAGTTTTTAGATCTTTATGCATAAAATCAAAAAAACTCCATTATTTATTACATTAGAGAGTGCAGAAAATTCCAAAGATCATTCAAAGAAACATTTTTCTAGAATCTGAAATTACGCAATATTTTCATAATAGAGTGAAGTTTTAGGATGGAAGAAGGAAGAAATAAAAAGGGCCAGAACTGAAATCTTACCTGAGCAGTATTATTGACCAGAGTCGAGACCAGCATAGCGGTTAAAGCTCCACCGGCGCACGTTAGCAAAGTCTGGTTGAGTAAAGTACTAGCAGAGCTAACTGAATCGGTTTCCATCCGTACGGCTCACGACAAAGCCTCCTGCAATAACCGTCCGATATGACCGTTAGATCCACTCAAATTGGTTGAAAACCACGCAGAAAAAAAGGGAAAAAAAAAAACAGAAAAAGCTGAACAGACAGAAAATGTAAAAAAAATTACTCCACTTGAACTAACAAAAGAAAAAGGTGTTTTTTTTTTTTAAAGAACAAGACGACGACGAAAACTGACGATGACGTGAAATTTTCCCGGAAAATACAGGAGAAAATGAATTCTTAAAATAGAAAACGAAGTCGAACTTTTTCAGACAGCGGAAGTCAAAATTGTCTGGAAAAAGAGGGAAAGTAAGCACCAAATACATGCATATTCCAGGAATCGTCGGAATGAAAACTGCGTCCGGAGCGTTCGATGCATATATGCAAACCTGTACGCATCGAACAGGTCCGGACGCAGTTGCGGTCGAGAGTTGTGTATGCCGAGTTCCGAACAAAACGAATTGAGAAAAAGTATGATGTATAATTGGGGAGTGAACACGAAAGAGAAAGTAGTAATCGATAATCGGAGAAGAAAAACTTACCGAAGATCGAGATCTGATGAGTCTTCTGAGATGGGATGAAGCGGATCTAGGGTTTTGAGGGGCTAAAACCTCAGGAGACAGAAACTCAGAGCGGCGTTCATCGTGGACCGTTGGATGGAGTAGAGACAGAACAGAGAGAGACAGGGGATAGATATAATCAGAGGGAAGAGAGAGAGAGAGAGAGGTGTGTGCAGGGTGTTACTGATGAGAGAGAGAGAGAGAGAGAGAGAGAGAGGGAGAGAGAGAGCTAGAGCTAACCGTGGTTTCTCACAGAGGGTTAGGGGCAGTTCGGGCAGGGTCTTCGTCAAGGGAAATATCTGTGGGTTTGGGGCTGCCCGGAAAAAACCGACAGTGGATAGGCCGAATTGGAGGTAATAGCTTCGGCCATAATTAATCCTTAGTTTTATACGTAATTTTACCAAAAAAAACTTAGTTTATTATAATACCCGACTTTTTGTCAATATAGAATTTCACACAACATACTCCATCCGTCCCAAAATATTTTTTTATCTTTCTTGTATATCTATAATTTTTGGAGGTGGTAAATGGGTGAATTTTGACCAGTGGTGGCATCAGGATCTCTCTCTTCCCGCCTCGGGAGGTACTGAGAGTAGGAAAAAATATGAAAAAAAAAAATTTGAATATTGATTAAGTATATTAAAAATAGAATTTAGAATTTAATTCAACATGCTAAAAAGAGGTTCTTAACCATTGAAATCACAAAATGTGGTGTTTATTCTTATTTATTTATTGGAAAGGGAAATTTGAAAGTGTATATATGAGAGTGTGATTCTACTTCACAAATGATGGACGCACTATAATATCTGTGTTTGGATGAGTTTTTGAAAAATTTTTGAATTTTTTTTTAGGATTATGAGTGAAGAGAGAAATGAAAGTAATGATTGAAAGTAGAGGTAATGATTGGAGAGAGATAGAGAGAGAAATGAGAATAATAATTGGAGATAGGTGTGAGTACTAATTGAAAATAGAAATAATGAGTATTTTTTGAGTTGAATTTTTTTTTTCAAATCACTATCAAGGCATTAATTTCTTGCACTAGGTGAGTTCAAACCCCACCAATTTCGTCATTTTTCTCCTTAATCAGTACCAGTAGAATAAAATTTATCTTCTTAAAAAAATTCACATGTGAAATTATAAATATAAAAAAAAAAATTCCAAGAGAGGGCCTTCGCCCCATCCGACCCCTACATGACTCCACCATTGACTTGGACAAGTCGAAATGGGTCTTAGGTTAAATAATTGGTTTTTTTTTTTTGCCACAACGATATACATCAGCGGGGGTTAGTGGGGGGTGTTAGAGTTAGCACGATGAGACCAGAAGCTATCCATAGCTCTGGCCCCCTAAAGGGCCTGTTCCCTGTGGGGCTCGAACCCAAGACCTTCCACAAAGGGGAGACAATGACTGACCAACTGCGCTAAGCCGTGGTTGTCAATAACTGGTTTAATATGGGTCAATGATTATATTCACCGTGGAACATGAATGCTCTCTTGTTTGACAAGTAAAAAAGAAAAAGTTAGTCATTGTTTTTTTTTACCCTTCATCCCCTATTCGATAATTCGAAGTTTAAAAAAAAAAAGTGCTGGGAAAAATATAATACAGTTTAAGAAGTAATTTTTTCATTGCATATAGAAAGGAGGGTAATTTTTGAAATTTACATGTTTTAAGAGTAATTATTATGTTATCTTACAAAGTTGGAGCTCTAAAAAGAGACCAAGATTTTAGAACGGATGGAGTACCATTCAATAGCATGCGGTCAACAAAATAATTTAATAATCATTTTGTAGATATCAAGGTCTAATTTATTGGTTCAAGAAATAGATTAATCTAATATTATTAGCAATTTTTAAAAATTCATGTAAGTTGGCCTAGACACCTTTTTATGAAAAAAATCTTAAAAATTCAGACTTGTCTTTAGTATCGACAAGTATAGTTCTCACCGATCATCAGTTGATTTGAATCAAGCACTTGTTGATATCCAGTCAACATGATTTATCACTCGAAAATTTTACATTTTAGAACCTATAAAATGAACAACTTCGTGTTGTTTGGATTGGTGTTTGAATATTTTTTTGAAAAATAATAGGGGTAATAAGTGGAGAGAGATAGAGAGAGAAATGTTGAAAGTATGAGAAATTTTTTGAAAAATTCTTTTTAAAAAGGGAAGAGAACATTATTAAAATAATTTATGAAACCCACATTATGGCAGTTTATCAAAGATGTGTATTCAAAATGGGATGCGGTGTAGGACTCAATAATTTATACTCCGGATCCCTTTGTCAAATTTTGTTTCGCTAAGTATTTTATTTTGAGATATTTGAAATTTTTATTTTTTTCATAAAACTTAAAAAATGTGTAAGTTGTCACAAACTAATCTTCATAAATAATAAGAACTAGTTTAAAGGTAATGAATTTGGATAATTACTGAAGCTACTACCGACCTTCATCTTTTGTTTATGTAGTTCCTATGTTGTACTATATATTAATTGCTATCGTTTCCTTTTAGTTTCCCTTGTAATCTGTAACTGTTCTCCCTTATTACTAGATTTTCATCATGTTTCCAAAAAAAAAGGTAAAGAATTTAAGTGATAATGTTGAAAATCCCATGTCTATTATAAAACAAAAGGGTGTGGGGATAAATTGTTGGAACGGCTTAAATTCATTTGATCCAAAGTCTGTAGTGCATCCTCTCATTTGGCTATTAAGTGCTCATGATTTTCACCTAAATCACACAACTGTCATCCCTTTCCAACCGGAATGCGTAGTGCCGTAGGCACGGACTAGCACTAGTTATACTTCATAATGAGACGTGCAGTACATATTTCCTTAAAAAGTAGAGTTTCTCGTGCAACGGAAATAATAAGGGACGGAGAGATACTACTACAATTATCTAACAAATTTTAGAACCACACAATTATGTACAACATAGGAACTACGGAAACAAAAGATGAAGGATGGTAGTAGCTCCATTAATTATTCAGTAATCCGGGAGCACTTTAGAACCGCACAATTATGTCGGGGTCTATACACTTAGTCGTGAACTAAAAGAGATCGTGTGGTTATGGAGTGACTCGGAGTATCACGTGGCGGTGCTCTCGGGCTATTGTATAATTTCGCTGATACCTAACCCTGGTTACATAACTAACGTTATTAAGGTCAAAGTGGCCGGGGTTTATTAAACAATGGTTAGTTTAATGCTTTTATTTATTCGTTGTCGAATAAACGCTGGTTAGTTGAGAGATTGAGATGGGTTAACAAGTAGGAGTATCAAATCAAAAGCAAAATGCACAACGAGTGTCGGTTCATTTTTCTCAATAGAAAAATCTCTACAGAATATGAGGGCTAGCTAGTTTAGAATCTTTTAGCTGATATAGATTTCGGTAAATCTGTCCACACAGATAATCTGTGCACAGATTTTGTAGTGGAGTCCATTACGGGTCCCACACAAATAATCCGAGCCGTTTATTAAATGTAAAATATTTTTTCAAGAGTTCCAGTAAAAAATTAGCTCAATCCAATACCTATAGGTGCTTGATCTAATCATTTAATTTTTCATTCCCCGAAAATCTGAATGAAAATTTAGATAATTGGATTGAGCACGTATAGGTATTAGATTAAGCTTATTTTTTATAGGAATCCTTGAAAAAATATTTTACATCTAATAAATGGCTCGAATTATTTGTGTGGAACCCATGATGGACTCCATAATAAAATTTGTGCACAATCTGTGCACAGATATATGTGTGATTAGCAGGGTTCTGTAGATTTAGAGAGGCACACAGATATTGTGTCCTCCAGAATGAGAATGATTTGATACGTTTGACGAATTCATGACAGAACTCGCATACATATGTATTTGAATCTATACCCAGGGCCGGTCCAAGGGCGAGGTGCCAAGGTCCAAGAGGCCGCCGTCTTGGGTCTCCATATTTTAGGCCAAAAAATGGGATACCCATTCCTAGATAAGTATATATATTTTCTGTGCGCAACTATAATACAAACTCCTTTGGTGGTTTAGTGGTAAAATGTTTGCTCTTCCACATAAGATGTTTGGGTTCAAATCCTGTCACACAAATTGGGGCTGCTATAATTCAAACATGAGTCCACTGAATATTATTACAATCGCACAAGCCATTAAGACCGAAATATTTACCATGTTTAATAGTATGAACGAAAATGATATAAAGATAAGTATTTCTGTTTAATGTTTTTAAATTAAAAAATTTATATAAGACACTATTTCACCACTTAGCCTAGGGCATCTAAATACTTTGAGCCGGCCCGTCTATACCCAAATGTCTATGTCGGAAGTACTACTTTACAAATCAAAATGGCGTCCAATCCATTTTTAATTTCTTAATTGGACATGTATTCTCTCACATTATGATTGGACCATCAAGGGGCGGCCGAATCTTATTGGAGGCCTAAGGCGGAGTCATAGTAATTTGAGGTCTTTGAAAATGTAATTGTTACCACCGAGGTGGTAGCCCAGTTGGTGGGAGTCACCACCTCTCTTTAACAACTGTGCAGGTTTGAGCTTCGGGAGGCACATGTGTGCATGTACCCGGTGGTGCCATTAATAGGTTTTGATTCGAACCCGTAGTTGGACCGAAGAGGGGGATTTCTCGCTGCTGTGCACCAGATAGCGCCGCGGTGATGGCCCGTCCTCCCGGACGGTAGCTATGGCTTGAACCGGACATTTCATGGCTAGTCGGGAGCCTCTATGGTCATGCCCAGAAAAGAATTGCTACGCTGGTCGCTCCTTCCTACCTTTTGACTGTCAAAAAAACAAAATGTAATTGTTGTTGTGAACGAATAAATTTTCACATTAAAATTGGAGACTCTAAACACCAGACGTAATAGTGCAAATGTTTCGGCCTAAGACCATCCACTTAGCCCATTGGACCAATCACCTCCAACTTTATTTATATGCAAATTTATTTATTTATTTCATATATACAGCGATAAACTTATTCTATTTTAACCTAGGGGATTGGGAATGGGACGAGTGGGTTGAAACCACCACCTAATATATGAGAGTACGTAGTGCCTTCCCATTACCCTGGAGGCAGCTGAAACCCAACCCATCATCTCAACAATATTTCCATATTTCGTATAGTGAATCAATAATGATTTGTTTGGACATGGTGTCCCGGTAATGCGCAAAACACATTTTTAAATCGTAGTACACCATGAAAGAGTCCTTCGAGGTATTATTATCACAGTCTAAACGGTTCATTTATAGAATTTGTTGAACATTTTATTTTTGTAGTCAAGTTGATCAAATACCGATAACCTCACGATCGAACAACCTAGGGTTTGTAAAAATCGAATGGTTAGTATGAATGTATGATTAGAGAGTGAACTGAAAAATAAATCTATCTTGGTCATTTTATTAAATGTCCTACGAACTTGATTCTTTGAACAAATAAAGTGCTCGACTACCTCTATCCACAGTTCACTAGCTAGGGAGGGTACCCGGCCGCCGATCAAAAATAAATATGGTCCAAGCCATCCAAGCACCAAGAGGCACAGTACTATATACCCTTCCATGCTTACAAGTAGTCGAAAGGACATGTTTTTGTATGAAGATAAATTTTCGTTGTACACGTGTGTGCGCCGGTTATGGGCCCCTTCCCGGTGCCCGTTATTTGAACTGAATAGTTCATTTTGTTCTTCTCTCTGAGTACGTAGGTAGTGCTTGTAAAAATTTGGGTTGATTGGACATCGGTAACTATATTTTCTGCATGCATTTTTCTTTGGAAAGAAACAGTTCTAGGTGATTTTTTCCCTCTGAAACTGTATGTTAAATGCTCACTGATGAAATAGTTACCGATCGATGCCCAATCAAAAACTGATTTCGAAGAAAAACTGTTTTTGTAAAAAACCTATTTTCTATTACTAATAAACAGCTTTTATTAGTTTGAAAGCTACTGTATTTAAAAAAAAAAAAACTATTTCCTATATTCCCAATTTTTATTTTCTTTTTGTAGTTTGAATATGTGATGTTTCAAGTTTTGGTTATCTAATTTTGATTATGCCACTGTAGAATCCTGCATTGCTAACCTCATGACTTATTTAAATGAATAACCAAAAAGTGATGTGACAATTTTTGGTTATTCATTTCGGTTAGGACACTGTGAATGCTCATATGTTTTTTTGTTTTGTTTTGATCCTCTAGATGCTCTCTAATGTCACATTTCTAGTTTTCTACTAGTAGTGAAAATACTTAAAACTCTATGTTAGGGCTATATATATTTCAGCCGCTTCAACCCATCTATTGGGCTCAAAAGCTATGGTTTACACACTTAACAGGGTCCAAATTTCACATTTTCCAAACTTTGTTTAGGCCCAACTTTTATGTCATTGGGCTCTAGACTTTAAATTTTTTTCGTCCATGATTATGAAAATACAGATCTCCAGAAATCAACCCCTGCTCCAAGTTTTGCTTCCAAATTACTCAGCAACAGTCCCTGTGTTATACAGGCTGAGGTAGAATCAATCCAGGTAAAGTAGTTTTTGGTAAGAAAAGATCAAAGCAAAGTTAATAATAATACCCTCTTGTAATTGCAATATGCTTGACCATTATCCTCAGCACCACATAGATATCTGCAAGAACTTCTTTAGGGGATCGGAGACACTTAGGTTACACTGCGTGCTCTGAGCACTAATCCCGTTCGGCTAAATAAGCCAACTGGTTTTTTATGTTGTCCTTATTCAAATTTTTTTCGTATTTGTTAGTTTTTTGTCAATTTTTTTTGGAGATTATTGCATCGTCATGACGAGAGGAATCTAAAAAGTAAAAAATTACGATCGAAACCTAATTTTTTTGAATTAAAAAAAAGCTAATAAGCCAATTTTTTCATCTTTATTAAAAAAACTTGATTTCGATCATAATTTTTTACTTTTTAGATTCTTCTCGTCATGACGATGCAATAATCCCCAAAAAATTGACGAAAAACTAACAAATACGAAAAAAATTTGAATAAAGACAAAAAAAAGAGGCCAATTGACTTATTTAGCCGAACGGGACCTAAAGAATATGTTTAGCCAACAAAACATTATGGAGCCTTAAACCCAAGCATGGAGAAACAAAATCTAAGTACGTACCCATCGAACCAACTCAAAATGTCAGTCGATGTTTTTGTTATATAGTCTGAGGTATAGATTCAAATCCAAAATGTTAGTTTTGAGTTCTAGGTGTCGTCAAAAATATGTGTTCCATATTACGATGATGCGGAATACTCCTTCACATTCTTCCTCACGTGTAACGTGCTCACTGTATACCACTTGTAGTTTGCGAGTCACTATATTCACACTTATACCCAATCCGGTACGTACTAAGCTACTAGCATTTGAAATGAAATTGCTTTGAGATTTACTGTGGAATCCGAATTCCAGACGATGTGAGACTTTAATTCACACCATTAGGTCAAACCAATAACTTTTTTATCGAGAAGTTTTTGGGTGCCGAGCGGGTACCACGTCGCGGTAACCCGATGGCGATCCGGACCGTTCAAACGTGTTTTGGACAGTCCAGATTTATTCCCTCTCTCTCCTCTTACCCCACCACTCTCTTCCCTCTTTTTCTTTCTCTAAAATCCGGACTGTCCAAAAGATATTTAAGCGGTCCGGATTACTGACGGAGTACCATGCGTGTGGTATCGCACCGGCACCCAAAAATTTCTCCTTTTTATCAGATAGTCGCCCTTTAGGATAACCCAGTTGTTCTTTTGATCACATGAAAGGACAATTTATAACGAACTTGTTCTGTCAAAATTTATTCTGAGCTGTAAAAGGTACTTAACTTTAAAAAATACACTCAAAACAGCAATCAAAGCACGGTACGTGGAGAATCTCAAATTTTCATGATTTTGGTATCGATCTCCCCCCATTCTCCCTCCATATTGGGACAACACAATATTCTCGAGTTCGAAATCTCCTGAACTACCATATTTTGTAGAGTCGGTCCTACGGAATTTCGTTCTGATTTTCATCGCCTCTTTTAATAGACAATGGTATTGATCCATCGAGATTTAGTCGAGGTGCTTGTCAGCTTATCGGACAACATAAAATATCAAAATTTGTGATGACACATTAGCCACTCTTAGTGGCAACCCACTTTGGAATGCACTTTGATAGTTGATATTTTTTTTTTTATCCGCACTTTGATAGTTGATAGAACATCACAAAATGGGAAAGAGAGGAAAAAAAATTATATGCAGTTGCGTGACGTATCTTTCTCTTTATCCAAACAGAGAATAGAGTATTTTTACCGGTCGAAATTCAAAAATACATCGCAATCATTGATTGACGAGATCGACGGTCCCCGTGCCGCACTACACGCTCTAGTGCACCACCTGCACTACAGCGTTTCCCACTCCCACTATTGATCAGGGTTCAATTTTTGGGATCAGACTACAAGAATTCGTTAGTTCCGGCGTAAATGGCCTGCCATTGAGCGAACCAAGGAAGAAAATAGTTGAAATGGGTGTAAGCTGGCCCAGACACCGCTAAAAGAAAATCACAAACACCAAGCATCGAAGGGCCCACCCACGATTGTTGTAACTTTACACTCATAAGTTGCATTAGGGCCTAATTTAATTAAGAACAATTATAGTATTTAAATAACCTTATCCTGTATTGTCTTTTGTTAATCTTTCCTAATGGATAAGCCCTACACTTTTAACGTGACTTAATAGTGGATGCGTTTAGATAACATCAATCAAACTATATAACATAGATTTATTACTTTATGTGGACGATAATATTCATGATGTATGCTTAATATTGCACGCAATAGTTCAATCAAATTACACACATAGATTTACTTCATGTGGACATGTTTTTTTGTATTTTTTTGAATGTACCTTTTGTACACATTTAATCTCGTACGTGGACGACAATATTCATGACGTATACATAGTATTGCACGCAATAGTTCAATCAAATTACACGCATAGATTTACTTTATGTGGACATTATTTTTAAAACTTTTTCTGAATGTACCTATTATTCGCATTTAATATTACCACACATTTTAGCTACACCATTAAATACTATTAGTTTACCTACTCTCTGAATTTACATCATCTTAATATTCCAAATTGGAACTCTCACTTTATACACTTTTTGGTATATAACAAACACTTTAAAATTTTGACACTAACAAAAATAATTTTAGCATTACCGTTTTCCTAATTTTGGCCACCGAGATTTTCTCCTAGATACAATGTTTATATATATAATAGTACCTATAAGTAAGAACTTTGTGCTAGCATAGTAAATGCTACATTTACACATGAAGGTGAATAAGGAAGGTATATATGATCTTGGTGAACCAAAAATCATCAAAAGAAAACATCAATAGTACTATTGATTCAATAGCATCTCCCAATTACGTAGAGTCAAATTAAAAGGGCCGCATATGAGATTTCAACTTTAGTTAGGGTTTTTGAGGCAAAAGTATATGATGCCATCACAAACATGCATGGATAAAAAGCAAATATTATGTTCTTTAGTATGAATCTACACCTCCACGAGAGAGAGAGAGAGAGAGAGAGAGAGAGAGAGAGAGAGAGAGAGAGAGAGAGAGAGAGTCTATTCAAAAGTGGTACGCAATGACAAGATGCACAAATTGTTAATGATCATGATCATGACTTTGTTTAACCAAATTCGACTAGAAAATCATCACGTGGGCCATCCTAAACAAACTTCACCCCAAACCAAATCATACGATAGAAAAATAAAAAAATTAAAAAAATTCCAACATGGATTTACCAAAACGACATTTATATATAGCACAATCTAGTCTAATATTCTTGTACTCTTAATTTCCTCCCAATCAGTAAGAGCATTCTGCATGTACAGTTTTAGCCATGTTTTCGTAGGGCGAAGCTGGAAAGTCGTCGTTAAGCTTGCTATAGTACTCCTCTGTCTCATAATATTAATTTCTTGTTTTTTCTAATCAAACCAATTTTGAGAAAAAAAAAAGAAGAATTTTTGTGCATATTTTTTTCTTACTTTTGTACTAATCTGAAGATCCAGTTAATTTTTGAATTAGTACAAAAAAACTACTCCATAAACAAAAGTTAATTTTTTTTAAGGGATGCTGCATCTAGGAAAGCTATTATGAGACATAGGAAGAATTTTTCTAATTTCAGATTAGTAAAAGATAAGCCAGTAGTGTCAAAATCATTTTTTTTAACGTAGCCCATTACAGCCATTGGATTACTTAACCCATCTCTTGAGTATTTTTACAAAAGAGATATGCCAAAGTAGCCCCTTTTCCAAATTGGTGATGTGGCCACTTTGAATAAATTTGGCTGATGGAATGAGAACCGTAGATGTGCAAGATTTTTTGGGATTTGGGAACCCTATATAGTTGCACTTGCACCCCTACACTAGTAACACTACGGTGGTGTAGACCGTGTAGTGCGTTACCCGAGTCGTCTATCCTGGCAAATAATGGTTCACATATAATTCTAACAATGATTGACTCAAATCTACAGAAACCGAGATGAAATTTGGATCATTAATTACTGAGACAAACAGTTTGGATCGAGCTCTACACCTTTGTAGTTCTGCGCTGCAGCCTGCAGGTACCCGGTTATAAGGCCAAGCATCAAATGCAGTCTATTGCATTGATTGATTAATTAGCTAATTGGGGCCTTTAATTTACTAAGAGCAAGATGTTAAAAAAATTCGATAAACCTTAAGCGATGGTCTTGGTGGCTTAATGGTGGAGAGACAAATTTTTTAATAAAGTAGTAAACTTTTTGAAACTCCTGGTGAAAATTTTGACTTTGGCAAAGAGAAATAGCAGAGCCATTGTGGGTGCTCTAAAGAGAGAAAGAACACTATTTACGTTATGACTCGGTATTGAATCCAACAAACTGTATTTTTTTCGGATCCGGGGTGGTCCCCACATGAATGTAGTGTAAATATATAGTGTATCTGGCATCTTTGATGCATGTATTGCCGATATTATCCTTGTACAGACTTATGTATAGGATTGTAACGGTCAATAGTAGGATTGTAACGGTCAACCCTAAGAGGTTTGGTCAAGTGGGCATGAGAAAGTAAATAAATATTTATCTTCTGTGAGATTGCATGTTAGAATCCCACTAAGGCCAAATATTTCAAACTCTGGGGTTATTGGAGGGTTTGCTAGCGCTCAGTCGTTAACTCCTGGTCTCGGAATTAATCGAGGGGTGTGAAAAAATCTCTAAGCTCTGATATAAACAGTTGCTTGAATCTTTATAGTGGTAACCGAAAATTGGATTTATCCAAAAAGGGAAAAAGATGAGTGGTCATATGGATGCTTTAGTGGATAGAATGTGCCCATTAGTACAATTTATATTACTAATTAAATAAAAAACTTAAAAGTGTTGTTCCTTTCAACAAGTTGGATTGCATGAGCATTATAAAAGGGCCATGGAAATAACAATTTCATTAAGTGGATGATTACATGAAAGCAAAATTCAAGAAACCTTTATCACGGTTTAGATTAAGTTGGGATTTTTTTTTCACCAAATATGTTTTCTTAATTGATTTCAATAGGGGAAAATAATTTTATTTTGAAACGGCAAAAAAATATGTTCTCAGTTGATTTCAATCGGGGAAAATAAATTTGGAACAATCAAAAGATCAGATAGATATGTAAAGTGAAGTACTTACTAGGACCCATGGGGTTACTCTATTGTTTTGACTTTTTGCATTCTGGTTATCGTGAAAGTAGAACTCAAGAAACTTTTATCATGGTCTAGATTAAGTTGGGGGTTTTCACCCAAATATGTTTCTCAATTGTACGTAGGTCAGTAGACTAGATTCAGAACGTGCTCTCACATGTGCACTTTATAATAGTCTCTTAATCCTCACGATAATAGCGAGTCACGTGTCAAAGAAATTGAGATAAAAAAGGGACAACAATGATCCATTGGAAGTAAAAGTTTAAGGTTGACGACACGTCTGGTTATGATTTTCTTCCCCACCGAACATCCTAGTTGTCTAACTAGATAGTCTGAGGGTCATTAGGCCCTTCAAGATTGCATTCTTCCACTGCCGGGGCCGGAGCCGGAGCCCGGAGCCCCCTACAAAACGAACATGGTCGATACTCGATACAGTCTTGCGAAATCTTGATAATTCTTCTTTAGGCCCTTCAAGATTGCATTCTTCCACTGCCGTCCCCTTAAACTCAAAATACTTCTACATTTATCCCACCTTTTTTGAAATTTCTGCGTTTGCCACTGTACATATAGTTCTATTCTATCCATGATTTAATCCACACTGACTGAATTCTCTTTGATACTCGAAACCTACAAAGGAGAGATGACTTGTTAATTTTTCCTTGAGTGATACAATTTTGGCCGACAATACTGTCTAATTCAGACTTTCTGCCCATTTATGGAGAAGCAACATTCTGTTGCACTACCAATATAATTATTTTGAAGTGACCAATCTAATTATAATTATAAGGGCACGACAAAGCAAGTACTCTACTAAGTATTTGTTCTCCATGAATTCGCATGTTCGAATCACATTGATGTCAAATAATCCAAACCTTGAGACAACTATAGGGTTTGTCCGATTGTTAACTCGAGATCTTCGGAATTAGTCGAGATGCTCGCAAGTTGGCACGAAAAAAAAAAAACCAAAGCTTGTGACGATAGTAGTAAACTATTTCGAGATGCACCATAATACCTACCTAGAAAGCTAGTTGACATCTTGAAACTTCGTTCTACCAAAAGAAAATGACGTTTTATGCTTCCAAGAACTTCATAATGGAGATCTAGTCACCTATTTGGATAAGCATGGAAATGGTGGGACTAAATATAATTTAAACGGATCTTCTACGTGCACCCTCCTATGTTCAACTCATGTTTTGTTTCCTTTTTAGTGGTTGCACAGCCCAGTGTTGGGACAATGATGTACAGCGCTGGTCATGTCTTGAAATGTAGTTCAGGTTTAGAGATGTCCAAAGCAATTGATATTATAGCGGAGTGTTAGTAGGTTAGTATATAAGGGGTTTCAATGGCTATTCATAACCTTGAATTTCAAATGTCCACGACGGAGGAAGAACCGGAAGATGTCAATTGGGCTAGAGTCCATTGGGCGTAGTAGTATTAGATTCATAACAATATAGCACGTCAAACTGTACAGTGTCACGCCAATTATTATTACTTTTTTTTTGTGGTAACGAAGGAGCCTTATAGCCAGGTTGTTAAATGGACACAATTGTGCAATCCAAATCTCCGGGGTTAGCGCGGCCACATCAGTCACAGTTCCCCACTTACTTCAAGGTACTCAACCGGTGGGGAATCAAACTCCAAACCTTAGAGAGTACACTTCCAAAGTCTAAGTATCCGTCCGAACCACTGGGACAACCCTTATGGCTTATGTGTGTGTCAACACCAACTGTTGTTGATAAAGACTCGGGAGCTGCTATGGGAAGGGGGCAAAACAAAGCTGTTCTGCTCTTGTAATGGAATCCATCTTGAGATTATTCAGTTTGTCTCGTTCGTCGTCGATCATATCGCCCACGCAAAAGTATATCGTTGATCGGATACAAATACATCCACTCGTGTTAATATCGATTTTATTTTTGTGCCTAACTAACAACTTGACGAGTCTAACGAAATGAACAATTTTTTATCGTATTAATAAACATAAACAAGCGCAATGTGCTAGGTACCGTATGGACACTATTTCATGATATTTATTTTTCATTAATGCGCAATTTAAAATTGAATGTGAAAATTGTAATTGAAAAGAGAAAGTTTGAATGGGAGGGAATTTGTGAGGGGAAGTTTAAAATATTATTTTTTGTTAAGTGGAAAATCAACAGAGGGAGAGAGAATATTAGTGGCCAAGGCGACAGGACAACGTGTCGTGTGTGTCGTAGTATACATGTGCTTAGTATCTAACGAGTAATCGATTATTTCGCCACATAATCCCTTAGATCATTTTCAACCACACATTGAATGAGACCTACACATTTATTTTGGATTCCACACCAAAATGTGCGGTGGAAAGAGGCCTTGGAACACCACGTGGCAGTGCCCGACGGCGTTAGAATAAGTTTTCCCAACTAACACAATTCCACATCTTTGTTGATACTTTTCTTTTGCTTTTGTTGAATGACCCCTTAAAATTAGTTTTTGTTTGGATTATCGTTTTTACCCTTTTTTACTTTCGGCATTTCGTAGTTTGTTTGGAAAAATAAAAAGTACGTTAATCAAAAAGTCTTCCGGAAGTATAACTAGTTAATATAAATCTGATCCAAACAGAACTTTACCTTATTGCCTGTCAATCATGCTATTAACCACAGGTCCACATGGATTGTTGAACAATCAGAGATCAATACGATATGATCTCACATTGATCAAGAATTAATTAATTCTCTCTCCGTTCCAATTTATTTGGTTATATTGGGGGATTTAGCTTTATAAGGGAACACAATAATTACAATTTAAAATGTTAGACTTTACGAAAAATACCCTTCGATTCCCTCCAAATTAGACTTGTCATTTTAACTCTTGAAATAAGGGCAGAAGAGGAAACTAAAGATTTGTACTTTAATTTTGTAAAACGGAAAAATAATTTGGGACATGAAAGAATCAAACGGATGAGAATATAGGACAGAGTAAATGATATTGATCGGTACATGAAAGAGTGTGATTTTTTAAGTAGTTTTACTCGACGACCTCTCTAAGTTTGAACATCATAATAAGCTCGAAATGGAGTTGAAAATGGCCCGTGCAGTCGCCTACCAAACTTGAGAGCAGCGGACCAAGCTCTAGTCCAATCTCCTTTCCTCTAGTCCGGTCTAGTTTTGGGCCATTTGTGAGCTCTTAACAGGCCTACAGCAATGATCAGAACCGTTTACTTTTTAGAACTTGCGAACAACATCGACCTTGTAGATAATCACGCTGATGGAATACTGTTTGATATGATTTCAAAATAGATTAAGCTTATAAAAAAAAAGTGTGCAACATTAATTTGCAACCCAATTGACACAATTATTTGAAGATTAATGCATTTCAATATCATACCAAATGATATTCGACTCAACATAATTGTTGGGATGGTCAGGCTGTGTTTGGAAAAAAAATTATTTCCAGGTTTTTATTTTCGATATTTTTTGAAACAGGCACTATAAACATGTTTATGTAACTGTTTTTGTTTACAAAATACATAGTCAATTCCAATAGTTCAAGGAAATTCTAGAAACACAGAAATTGCATTTTCATTTATTTTGAAAATACTTTCGGCAGCTCAAAAAATAAATAAACAAAAACACTTATGGTCGCCAATCATGTTTTTTTGTTTTCTTTTTTTATAATAAATAAATAAGAACTCATTTCTTGTTTTTTCATAAACGAAAAACAAAAAACTGACAACTTTACCAAACAAAGCTTCAATGTTCTCGACGAGTTCTCTAGAAAATGAACGGTTTGAATAATTATTTTGAACCTTGGAAGGGCCCATAAATGGTCTAAACTGGACCGGAGCCATGAAGTCGCCTACCAAACTTGAGTGCAGCGGCCTCCAAAAGTTCACAAACATTCCTTCTCATGTATATACAGTGTATACAAGAGGGTTCTCATTTTAAATAAAATGTGAACGTCCCATTTTCTCATCTTTTCCGATCAAATTTCGATGATCCAAGCCGCTCAATGTGTTCAAAACGTAATTTTAAGAGTACCTCTCTAGAAATCAGCAAAAAAAAAGACCAAAAAGGGCTTGATTTGAGCAGTTTTTATTTGAACCGTTTAATAAAAAATATACAAAAACTGCTTGAATCAAGCATTTCCTGATCTTTTTTTTTGTTGATTTCTCACGAATACTTCTAAAATCATGTTATGAACATATTGAGCGGTTCGGATCATTGCAAATTGGTCGGGAAAATGAACGTCCTTAACTTAACAAGTTAGGACACCCTCACTTGAAGTTTTGTACACTTATGAATAGTTCACTTAACAAGTTAGGCCACCCTTATCCGAAGTTTTGTATACTTGTGATATACTGTTGTCGTTCATAAAGTTTATAGGATTGTATTCGTGTATATATTACTGTAGTATTTATTATTCCAGTTTTGATTATTAGCGTACGAGTATTTTCCTGGAAAGGAAGTCGCGTTTCGAGTCCGCTTTCTTCCAATCGACACGGACGGGAGCTACGGTTTCGAAGAAGCCACTGTTTCTCTCTCTCTCTCTCTCTCACTCTCCCTTTCCTGTTTGGAGAGCCGGAAATTGAGCGGGAAAGTTCCACCGAAAACTGAGAAATTACTACTACTACTACTACTAATTCCAAGGTCCGGCTTAAAAATCTCCTGTTATATAGTATACTACTAGTACTAACACTCTGTTTGGTTAAGACGAAAATAAATGATTTTGTTGCGCGGAATCACTGCTTGTTTATAAACATTTTGTTTTAATTTTTTTTTTTTTTTTTGAAGCAAGTGGGAAGAACACGAGACAATTATTAGTGGAGTATCATTTTTTTTTCTATATTCTTCTCTCTGTTCTTCCATTGCTTTCTGAGAAACCAAGCAGGGGTGGTTTCCTGGTTGTAGTTCTGAATTTCAGTTCAAGAATGGTACTCCTTGCTTCTTGAATAGTTGATCTTGAGAGTCTTGAACATGATGAATCCGAGACGACTCTGGGAACGGATCCATTGGAGACGGGGTGGGGCCTGTAGCTCAGGGCATTAGAGCACGGTGTCGGGGTTTCGAGTACCTCCTCGCCCAACCTTCCCAAGAGGGAAAGAAGTGAGGAAATTTCATTGGTTTTTTTTTTTTTTTTTTCTGCTATAGTTTGCAAATGGAAAGAAGCTCAAATAAGTAGTCGTTTCAGTTTTTATTTTATTTTTATTTTATTTTTATCAAGTGTCAATATATTGATTTTTAGTTGGTGGGTTTATTTCGAAGTGGGAAGTTCTTGAAAGTATGTGTTATGCGCTTTTGATTTCTCTTACTCTAGTGGTTCCAAAAATCCAACACTCCAGAAACCCGTTGGACAGGCACGTTCATATCTCTTATAACCGATACAATCCTCTGTTCTTTGGAGCAGGAGCAATTTGCTTAGGTTGTTTATCCGTTGTTGATCGCTGCATAATTGGCCTTGAATTACACTTTCCGATGCATTTTTCCATCTGATAGTCCTGTAGTATTGTGGGACTTTCTAATAAGATTGACTCAATTGTAAATAGAAATTATGGGACTGGTGTGAAGTGCCTGATTTTGACCGATGGAGTCCATTTTGAAACCAAAAAAAAAATGAATTTGGGTTGTAGAGATTAGAGTTGAATCACTCAGGCTACCTACGTAGTGATCTTCACATTCTTAATATCTGTTGAATCAGTGATCGATGTTTCTGTCCTTACATTTTTGTGCTTAAGGCGAATAGGTTTCCGTTCATCTTGAGAATCAGCATCATTATTTGGTCTTCGGATCATTAGTGTTTACTGACAGCTGAGCTTTTGTTTGCCATGGTTCATCTTGTGCCTTAAATCTCGAGAATCAGCACTTCTTTTCATCTCTCTCTCTCTCTCTCTCTCTCTCTCTCTCTCTCTCTCTCTCTCTCTCTCTCTCCATGGTTACTCTTCTGCATGTTTCATTCATCTTTCCTGCTTTTCTGTGATTGAAGAAGTCATCTTAGATGTCTATCAAGTGGTTTTTTAGTTAGCTTTAAACAACTCTAAATATGTAGCCACCAGCATACCTTCCAACACTTTCTGACAAGGCCTCTGTTTGGCCCTGCATCTTTCAATCCAGAATCCTTTCCCTTCCTCTGCAACGCGTTCCATCTTTTTTTATTCCTCAATTTGTTTAGAGCAGTGTTACCCATTTGATGCACGTGTCACACACATCGAATGGTTCCGGACACATATGTTTTTCCCTATGTCTTAGCCTTGCAAGTTCAGATTATTTTCCAGCATGCATGATTGTCCGTCTTTTCTTCAGCTTTACTTGTAACATGCTATCGTGCCATACATTTTGCAATGCTTTTGAAAGCTCATTGAGTTGCATCTATTAACAGTTCAAAGAGAATGAACTCTCCAACCGCGCAGTTTGTCACCTTAAGAAGGATGGGTTTATACGAACCAGTCCATCAGATGGGCATGTGGGGAGATTTTAGAGGTAGCTATCCAAATACCTCTGGCTCTATGATTGAGGACGTGAGCACAAAAATGAACAACCAGGTGCAATATTTGAAGTTTCCTCCACTTGGTCTTTCCATATTTACCCCATACTTCTGCTTATGAACTGAACTTGTTTATATTGGTTGATGTCTCTAGTCAGAAGACACTACTTCACAAGGATCACTAGGACCTTCAAACCAGTTCGATCAAGAAGCGACTAAACCTCCCGATAAGGTAAAGGGATATTGCATCATTGTGCATTAACGTCCACCTTTCCTCTATGGCCCCGTTTTTTTTTTTTTGTAGAGATTTAAGTATCGGTTGGACTGACTTACCCAAAAAAAAGAGTCTCAGTTGGACTGAATGTCCTAGGGAACAACATATCTTGTATCTGGTTGAATCTTTTTAGGTCAGCATCATATATCTATTGGATAGTATCATTGATACCCTCACTTTTAATCCAGTCAAACAAAACCGGGCATATGCATATTGTTCTTCTTTCTCTTCTAAAATGCATTTTAGTTTTAAGCCTTGTATTCTCTTGTCAACCAATGTAAGCAATCAATAACAGTTCCAGGGATCATCTATCTGATTGTTCATTTACATTCTCTGAAGTTAATCGATCTCCATATGCGCCTTTCTTCACCTCTTGGATTTCTATTGAGAGTGGTTAATTAGACCAGTTCGAATATTAAACTTCAGGTACTTAGGCGTCTTGCTCAGAACCGTGAGGCTGCTCGCAAAAGCCGGTTGCGGAAAAAGGTAGATTGTGGTTTGAAAAACCTAGTTGCCTATGCATTGGATATGACTTGTCATATTGCAGCTGCATTTAAATTTCTTCTCCAAGACCTTAATGCAAGAATGTCGGATAAATTTTGCTTTATAGGCATATGTGCAGCAGTTAGAAACAAGTCGGTTAAAGTTGATTACACTGGAGCAAGAGCTTGAACAAGCTAGACATCAGGTAAAGGGAAATAGGCCTTCTTTGCCACACATCTTATTTATCTCTTGTTGTGATGATCAAAGAAGTAAGAGTAACTTTCTTCTCGCTTTCGTTATGAGAAAAGCCAGTGATTGTAGTATGTTTTACCACAGGGTCTGTATATGAGTGGTGGATTAGATAACAGTCCTCTGGGATACTATGGAGCTGTAAACCCAGGTTTGTTGGTTCATCTGCTTCCACCACCATCATTATTTTCAATTTCACCCTTAAATGTTTTTTGCTAGCTTATAGTGAAATAACAAAGCAGTCCTTATTGGACTTTGTTTCTATTTCCTAGTCCTTTATCAGTCTATGCAGCCCTTCTGCACACAATTTCTACAATTCTTTTTACTCGAATACGGTTCTCATTTTCTTTCCATTCAAGTTGTGTCCTGCACTTAGAGATTAAAGAACCTTTGCAGGTATTGCCGCGTTTGAGATGGACTATGGGCACTGGGTGGTACAACAAGATAAACAAACTTGTGACTTAAGGGCTGCTTTGAATTCTCACGTAGTTGACATAGAGATTCAAGTCCTTGTTGATGTTAGCATGCAGCACTATTTTAATCTGTTCCGCATGAAGGCAACCGCTGCAAAAGCTGACGTCTTCTATATGATCTCTGGCATGTGGAACACATCTGCCGAACGTTTTTTCTTGTGGATTGGAGGGTTTCGCCCATCAGAGCTTCTAAAGGTGATGCATTGTTCTGTTAAGAAAGTCATTTCTAGATTTCCTACATGGTAGACTTTTTTGTTCTTGTTGTTGCTCCTTTGGTCAAAATTCTTGCGCCTGTTTTAGGACATCTTTGTGTCACAAGTTCCAATGAATGCTATTTTTGGGTATGTATAAATGTATAACTGCACTAACCAATGTGTCAACTGTTTTCCCAATTCTGTAAAAAAGTAGTAATAACAAAACAATTTGTATCCATACCATTAGGAAGAGGACTGTAGGTTTTTGGATGAATTGATGTCAACTGTCTTCTATCAGGTCTTAAGGTTGGACTGCATCTAAAGTGCTGATTAGCTTAGAAAAGCACTAGGTTTGGCCCTTGGAAAACCCCTGCGGCTAGTAATACTGTGTAAAAACATGAGAATTCACAGATTAACACCCAAACAAACACGTTTTGGCTGAAAAAGAACTAATAGTAGTGCTATGAAGATGTTACATGAACGGGCGGTCCGGGCGCAATGGTAAGGTTTCCCCAATGTGACCTTGCGGTCACGGGTTCAAATAGCGAAAACAGCCTCTTCGCTTGCAGGGGGTAAGACTGCGTATTTCCAACCCTTCTCCAGACCCTACGGTAGTGGGAGCCTCATGCAATGGGTGGCCCTCTAAAAAGCACAAATATGGACGCAGATATGGATACTAACAAGGACACGGATAGGGACACAGGACACGACAGTTGTAAATAAATGAGGACAGATACTGACAAGGACATGAGACACGACACTTCTAAATGAATGTGGACATAGACATGGCGGGGGACATCGCAAAAAATATGTTTGTATATTAGGATAGATATCCAGTTGTTATTCATATGAGCATTCCATCCGGAAATTCGTATTGTTTCCTTTTTAAATATTACAAGTCACTATTACATCTAAACCAATATATTTGTAGTTTTTTCCTTATATTTCTGGATTATCATAACCCCTTAATAAGCTTTCAATACTACGAATCATTCCCTGTCATGTTTTCATCCATGTCCAAGTTGAGACACAGGTGTCCCCGAGGCCTGAAGTATCCCCGTTGTGTCACCTACTTAAAAATGATTAAATTTTTTGGACACGCCACATAGTGTGTCCCATACGTCTCCCCGTATGTCTCCGGTGTGTCACATGTCTTAAAAAGTGTTCGATATGGATATGGCAAGTAGGTAGAAGTGTCAGTGCTTCATAGTAACCCTTTACAAAGATGTTACATCTTCTCCTCCATGCAGTTGGGTGTGGCGAAGAACACTAATGGACTGATTGCACCCAAGTTTGTCTCTACCGACATTTTTGTGGTTCTTTTTCCGAGATTCTGGTGTCCATGGTGTTCTTTAAATAGAAGCCAATGCTTTACCATAAATATATATACCTTCATCACAGGTTCTTTTGCCACAGCTTGACCTCTTGACCGACCAACAGCGTTTCGATACCAATAACCTTAGACAATCATGCCAGCAAGCGGAAGACGCTCTTTCACAAGGAATGGAGAAGCTGCAGCAAACTCTGGTTGATACTGTAGCAGCTGGCCAACTGGGTGAAGGAAGTTACAACACGCAGGTGGCTTCTGCAATGGAGAAGTTGGAAGCTCTGGTGAGCTTCATCATGCAGGTAATAATAGCATACTTCGATCCATCTGCCGACTTTAGTTGATACTTGATGCCAGGTCTAAACTGTTTTTTTTCGTGTTTTTGTATATCCTTTACGGCACTTGCTTAGATTGTTCTATTCATTATATTTGAAAGTACTTTTATCGGGTGATTATCATGAGTAGTGTAATGAAATCTCATAACATTGTAGATTTGCCCTGAGTACTAGTACATCAAAAATCAGGAATAAATATTGGAAAATGATAATGACTGCCCTTAGGGTGGACCGGGTGGTGGATACTGTGCAACAAGTGCATAGTTTCCAAGAAAAGTGTACTGTGATCTGCGAATGTGTTTTGATAGCTATAAACATTGCGTTGAAATTTTATTCTTGTGGCATTACGGAAGTGTTATCCACACCCTAATGGATTGAGACCAATACTATATTATTGATCTCCATTTCATCGATCCACAAAAGGAAGTTGGAACTGTGATTTTGTAAGTGTGGCTCTTAAAGATAAAAGCCTTGGGAGAATTCATGAGGGTGGAAGAAACTTCAGATGTACTTGATTTTTTTTTGTTAGTCAAATGTAAAATTGCCTGAGCATCGTCGTTTTAGTCTGTACTGTCATATATAGTTCTTTAAAAAGATTTGAATTTATGGAGGCCCTTGAAGGAGTTCAGTTTGAACTATGGGAGGAGTGCCACATATTCTTTCATAGTTTTCGAACGACTCGATTAGGGTAGGAGGCTAATTACTCCAAGCAGAATTATGGTAGGCCAGATGTCGTAGGTTCACAATATTTGTTTGTTTTTTGTCCAGATCAAAGCTGACAGTTTTGGCGGATTGAGTTTCTCTTATAATTCATGGTCTTGAATTATGCGCATAACAATATAAATAAAGGCGTATTTTCAGCACCAAAACAGAACAGAAATCGTTTTTCCCAGGAGTTTGGCAACACCACGAGGATTTCTCCTGTATACTCCTATCATAGATTTCTTCAGGTGTATCCAAATATGAGGATTCCAAGGTTGAAAGAGAATTTCGGGTGACATTATGTCGCTCAATGATAAACGATTACCACAAAAGTCGGCTGTATAAGCTCTCCATCTGGGTTGTTTACTTTGTTCTTTTCTAATGGAGGTGGGTTTACTTTGAATAAAACCTTCAAAGGACCTGAACCATGTTTTCACTAAAATTACTCATTCCCAGTGCTGGGGATAGATAATACTAATATGCAGGTAGATATTAGATTGTAACCCTGTTATAGGTACATTCTATGATTTAATTGATGCAGGAATTTGTTACTACTTAAATACTATTGAAAATTACTAGTGTGTATGGTTCTTGATGAGCTCCTCCATCAACAGGCAGATCATCTTCGACAGGAAACACTGCTACAAATGGCACGCATCCTTACCATCCGCCAAGCAGCTCGGGCCCTACTTGCCTTGGGGGAGTATTTTCAACGCCTTCGGGCTTTGAGCTCAGTTTGGGCTAATCGTCCCCGTGAGCCCGCCTAGTCATCGATGGAATAAGAGAGACGGATATTCTAGGGCAAAACCACCAGCAGAAACCATGACTCAGCAGCAGCCATGCCATATCAATGCGCCTGCTATTAATCTCTCCATTCTAATACATAGTCCCGGCTAGCTGCTGTCATTTTTCGTGCTGCCTCCCGCGAATGAGAAGTTGTACACATGATTGGCTTGTTTTATCTACCAAAGCTTGTTGATCATCTTATGTTGGAAGGGCAATTCCAGGTGCCGTGTGAGTTTTTAGACCACTAGATGGAACTATATGTAATATAATACCACCAATTACAATGGTTTCTTTGTAATTCTGAGTTTTTGTCCAATGTATACATGTTATTGTAAGACAACGTGACCTTAAGCGATTGAAACTGCTTTCTGCTCCGGTGTGGGTTCAAGGCAACGGATATCTCTCAGACGTGTAGAAAGACCCTTGTGCAGGGGTACAACGTTTTTTACGCGCATGTGGCCATACAGTGGTACATGCTTCGGAAATGGATGGATATGCTCAACAGCACAAGCAGAAAGGAAAAGAATAAAGTGTGGATTTCAATAGCGGCACCAGAATGTGAACAAGATAATGTGGAAGACTAGCGAAAGAAGCTAAATTTCCTTTTGTATGGTTGGAATTTCATTTCGTGCTTGTAAAGCTCTTACCGGAACCTCAAAATTTACCTGCATCTGCATCCAAAGTGTTCTAACTAACGTCGGATTTATTTGTCTGGATTGTTTGGATCTTGGATTTGTGAAGGGAGCGGAACGAAGTTACTTACGTATACTTATTTTCTCACAGAACCAAATGACTTCATTTACGTGCTTTAGTTTCTCACCTTGTTTGCTTGTTAGTTTTGAGATACGTTTTTGAGATAAAAATGTTATAGGTTTGCATATTTTTTTTCATCTTTAGTCAAAATTTTTTTTAAAAATTTAAAAACTCTATACTTTTTGAACAGATTATATGCAAAAAGTAAAAAAAAATTGATTCGCGCAGAACGAAGGAAAATAAGAAGAAGAGCAATGAGCGTAGTGTTCATTCAAAAAAGAAGTCAGAAGATGGGAAAAGAAGTGACGATGTGACGTTCCGTTGTTATCGTTATTGTCACTTTTCTACTTTAAGAAGTACGGGAGAAGCAGGTCAACGAAGGCCTAGAGAAGGAGGTTCAGCTGGGCCAAACCAGGAGAGCGAGCAAGAAGAGGACACGAGGATGGAAGAAGTTCCAGCTAGCCGGTGGATCAGAGAATACATATCTCCAGTTCTGGCAGTCGGGAAAGAGTAGTTGAAGAAGCCAGAAGTACTTTCAAGTGATTTCCAGTGATCGTTGAGACTGTATTAGCATCGCGTGCGACTCTTGAAGCCTTCAGCCTTCCCCTCTTTTATGCCTATCTTTCTGCGACTATCTTCGTCTTTTCGGATTACCACAAAACTCCTTTTAACCAAGCAGTTAAAAATTCTGAAATAAGTTTTTTTTTTTTTTTTGGAGAAAAGAGAAAAGCAAAGTCTATCATACCATTTAATTTTCCTTTCCCCACACAAATCAAAGATCACAAAATAGCAATAATTCAAGTGTAACCATAGGTGAAATTCATCAAAGTTAAAGGCAGAGGATTAACAGTGAAGACGTTTGAGACGCTCTGGGTGCAGTTCTTCTAAATATCGACCCTTTTGCACATCCGTGCACACTCGTGCTTTATGTGACTTAGTGGGTGATCTATATCAGCAAAGTCGCTGAACCTCTCATGAAAACCATCCATGGCAAATTTGTCCCTGGCCTGAATTTCAAAAAGTACATCATGACCTCACGGTGCATCACTTTACCACGCATTTAAAGCTTGTCTGAAAAGTGCCAAGATCTTGTCGTGTTTTGCCAGTGTTCAACACGTATCATGGACTCATGAAGCTGGTAGACGTGACGTCTGTGCTTTTTAGGTTAGGACTTGGGATGCTAAATGATAAAGAGAAGTGTAAATGATATCACCCGAGAGTTGGTATATGTTTCGTGTCCCTTTGGATACGGTTTTTTTTTGTTTTCTTGCACAGGATCGAGCAGATCGAAATGAATTATAAATTTGTGTCATTTCGAGAGATTAAAACAGGCAAGCACTAAATCTCATCACACGTCTCTCTCTCTCTCTCTCTCTCTCTCTCTCTCTCTTAATATACGTAAGGGACCTTTCCATTGAACACATTCCAAAGAAGCCAATATTTACTTTGGCCATTGATTACTTTGGCATCACTTATTCCTTTTTACCTTCTTAATCACATTCAAAACATGTATATATATACACACACACACGCATCGGGGCAATTCCGGGGACACCCAAAAAAACACCTCATAGTTTCCGATCAAATTTTGATGATCCGAGCCGTTCAATGTGATCAGAACATGATTTTAAGGGTACCTATGTGAAATCAGCAAAAACAATGACCGGAAAGGGCTTGATCCGAACAGTTTTTTATTGAACGGTTCAAATAAAAACTGTTGAAATCAAGCCTTTTCCGATCATTTTTTTTTGTTAATTTCCTGCGAGCACCTTTAAAATCACATTCTGCACACATTAAACGGTTCGGATCATAAAAATTTGATCGGGAACTATGAGTTTGAGATTTGAGGTGTTTTTTTGGGTGTCCCTTGAACCGTCTCGTATATACATATATACACACGTATTTATGCATCACTTACAACGTAGGATAGATGCTTTTTTTTCCTTAGTTCCTAGTACCTAGTACTAACGAGAAATAATAAACTTCCAAAGGTTTGTCAATGAAAGTGGTTGGCTACCGTTACTTTTGGCACTCTCACTCACACATTTACGAAACAAAATCTTCAATGCAACGACTATTTGTAATGTCTTCTCACATGATGTGGGCCACATGTATTTGAAGATTTCATATCATGTGGCGTCACAATTACTTACAAATAACTGTTGCATTGAAAATTTTCTCACATTTACACGGTATACGCTATACATCCATATATATAGGTCTACATATACATACATCCCTTTCTTTGTTCATAAGCAACCTTTTGGTGAAACACTATCATGGGCTCCATTCGTTTCTTCATGGTCATCTCTCTCTCTCTCTCTCTCTCTCTCTCTCTCTCTCTCTTTCTCTCATATGAGGCATTGCTTCGTATCTTTTCCCACAAAAAAACACTGAGTCAATTATGGAAAACTCTGCAACTAATTTCAACGGTACTACTTCCACGAGCCACAGGTCCAGAGCATACAAATCCGCATCCGAAAATACACCCGAATCCCTCCCATTCCTCTGCGACTTCTTGAGAAAGTACGGCGCGGCGGTACGGATAGACAACTGGGGCAACACGGTCCTCCATCTTCTGGCCATCAACGGCAACAGTGCTGCATTCGAAAGCCTACTCCGGGCAGGCCTCCTTGTTAGAGATTTTCAAAATAAAAGAGTCGGCGTTTTTGGTTTTGTAAATTTTCTTTGTTTCCTTAGAATGCTTGTTTTCTTCTTTGTGAGCTTTGTCCCACATTGGTAAGCTGAGAGATGTTAGAGTGGTATATATTAGGAAACATTCCTAATATAAGTAACTAATGATCTAGTGTGGTGCAGCTCTTTGGTGCTTCGCACCATACCGGCAGAGCCGGTACACACTCACACACGCGCGCGGCGTGGGCTGTGTGGTGTGGGCTGTGGCGCTTTAGCGGCGCACTTTTTCTTATTGCGAGTTGGCAGTAAAGTGACGCTGACGTGGATGACACGTGTCACACGCGTGGCAGGTGAGTCACAGGGGTTGGTTCCGATCGGGTGCGACTCGTGCGTACGGGTGCGCTAGTCCGTGGAGTTGCGATCGCAGCCGTCGGCCGCGAATGGGCTCGATCCAACGGATTGGATCAAATCCGATTGGGTGTGAGTGAAACAGCACACCAGTTCGGTGTGACTGGGTGTGCCTGGTCGATCTGGACCATAGGATCTGATCCAACGGTCAGATTAGATCGGGTGCATACCCATTCTCAATGGGTGTGTAGTGGCCTATAAATAGACCACTACTTAGCAGAATTCAGTGCTCAATATATACACACATATAATCCGAATTCCTCCCACATCTCTCTCTATATTTTCTAGCATTCATTCTGCATTCTGTTTTGCTGCAGAAAATAGAACACAGTGGTTCTCGGTTCTTATATTCGTTCAAGCAGATATTCTGTCCGTTTCGTTAGTGCAAAAGCAAACGGAAAGAATTTCAAGTTCGGGCTTCGATTTATCTTGAAGGCAGGTTTGCTGTAACCCTTTGCATACCGGTATTGGTGGGGGCAAATACTGTCTTTAGGAAAGCGACATAGTCGTGACTCGAAGCGTGTTTCAGATTTGGTGGATATTTCGCCAACAGTTCAGAATTTGCAACAGCCAATATTTCCAACAATCTAAAGACAGTATTGGCGATGGCGATGGCGATGGCGATGTCTCTACAGAAGATGACACAAGACTTTCTGAAATTGGAGCGGTTTGAAGGAGGGAATTTCAGGCGTTGGCAGAAGAAGATGCACTTCTTGCTAACGACCCTGAAAGTGGTGTATGTTCTGACTACTTCGAGTCCGGAGATACCAAAAAATCCAAATGATGAAACTATGGAGCAGGCCCGTGAAAGGGGCAAGTGGGAGAATGATGACTACATTTGTAGAGGACACATCCTCAATGCACTGTCGGATTCACTATTCGACGTCTATCAGAATTCAATGACAGCAAAGGAACTTTGGGATGCACTCAACGATAAGTATCTTTTTGATGACGCTACAAGTAAGAAATTTCTTGTTAGTCAGTTTATGAATTATCGCATGGTTGATACAAAGCCGATCATTGATCAGTTGCATGAGATTCAGTATATCCTCAGTCAGTTTAAGGTTAAGAATATGCATATGGATGAATCTATTGTTGTCTCCTCTGTTATTGACAAACTGCTTGTAGCTTGGAAAGATTACAAAAAGGAACTCAAACATAAGACCGAGGAACTTACCCTTGATCAGTTGGCTCAACACCTTCGAGTGGAGGAAGAGACAAGGCGTCAGGAGGGTAAGGATAATTCTACTTCCAAAGTACATGTGGTGGAAGAAAGTTCCAACAAGAAACGCAATAACAGGGACGGTGATAAGTCTTCTTGTAAGTGGAAGAAGCAGAAGCGGGATCCTACCGACAATGGTTGCTGGCATTGCGGCAAACCTGGGCATCTTAAGAAAGATTGCAAAATCCTAAAAAGGAAGAACTCTGGTGGAAATCCAGGAGCATCTGGGGCAAAGAATTCTAAATTCATTGCTGTTGTTTCCGAGGCGAATATCCTCGATGATGCTGGAGGTTGGTGGGTTGATTCTGGTGCGACAAAGCATGTCTGCAATGACAAGAGGCTCTTTACTGAGTATAGTCCAGTTGCAGATTGTACCGTTCTGTTCATGGGAAATGCGTCAACTACATCAGTCAAGGGAAAAGGCAAAGTGGACTTGGAGTTCACTTCTGGCAAGACGCTGACTCTTACTGATGTGTATCATGTACCGGAAGTTAGGAAGAATCTCGTGTCTGCAAGTCTACTTAATAAGTATGGTTTTAAAGTAGTGTTTGAGTCGGGCAAAATTGTTGTGTCCAAGGGTGGTGTGTTTGTTGGTAAAGGCTATGTAACCGAGGGGATGTTTATGCTTAATATTAATAACACAGTTGTTTCTGCTTATATGCTTGATTCTTTTTCTTTATGGCATACTCGTTTGGGATATATCAGTACAAGGAAAATGGATTGCATGATTAAATCTGGACTAATTCCTAAATCTGATAATGATATGGATGATAAATGCAAGATTTGTTTGGAATCAAAGATAACCAGATTGCCATTTCCTAAAATTGAGCGGACGTCTTCATTACTTGAATTGATTCATAGTGATGTATGTGATTTTCATAGCACTCCAACGAGAGGCCGAAAACTTTATATGGCAACATTCATAGATGATTATTCAAAATTTTGCTATATCTATTTGCTTCATTCCAAAGATGAAGTACTTGATAAATTTGTTGCATATAAGACTGAAGTTGAAAATCAATGTGGTTTGAAGATAAAACGTCTTAGGTCTGACAAGGGTGGTGAATATCACTTCCCTGATTATTGTGAATCAGTAGGGATAATTCATGAAGTAACTGCACCTTATACACCTCAACAGAATGGAGTGGCCGAAAGGAAGAATAGAACTTTATCTGAGATGGTAGTTGCTATGCTAAGCAATGCAGGATTAAGTAAAGGTTTGTGGGGCGAAGCCATACTTATCGCTGCTTATATCCTAAATAGAGTACCTCTCAAAAAGTCTAACATTACTCCATATGAACTCTGGTAAAAAAGGAAACCAAACTTGAGTTATTTTAAGACTTGGGGATGTAGGGCGATTGTGAGATTGCTTGGACCTAAAAGGAAGAAACTGGGTCCAAAAGGAATCGAGTGTGTATTCCTTGGATATGCTTTGCACAGTAAATCATATAGGTTTCTAGTTCGCCGAGCCTAATGATGTTGTGTCCATCAACACCGTCATTGAATCTCGAGATGCAGTGTTCTATGAAAACAGATTTGACAGAATTCCAAGGTTAAAATCTAGTAAAGATTTGGAATCTAATAAAGATTCGGAAGAGTTTCCTTTGATGTCCGAAGAGGACAACGAGCCTTTAGAGGTTCCAGTTGAAAGAAATGAACCTGAGGAACAAGTTGAATTGAGAAGGAGCAAACGAGTTCGGATAGAGAAAACGTTTGGTCCTAATTTCATAGTTTATCTAGTTGAAGGCACTAGAGAGACTTCATGTGCTCACAATATATTTTCACTTCACGTTGAAAATGATCCTTTGACATTTGAGGAAGTAATGAAATCGCAAGACGTGGCTTTCTAGAAAGAGGCTATCCAAGATGAGATGGACTCTATCATGGGTAATAATACATGGGTTCTGGCGGATTTACCACCTGGTTCTAAGCCAATTGCTTGTAAATGGATTTTCAAGAAGAAAATGAAAATTGATGGAACTGTTGATAAGTTCAAGGCCAGACTTGTAGCCAAAGGCTTTACCCAGAAAGAAGGTATTGATTACTTTGATACCTATGCCTCGGTTGCTAGAATCTCAACAATTAGAGTTTTAATTGCTCTTGCTTCTATATACAAGTTTGAGATACACCAAATGGATGTCAAGACTGCATTCTTTAATGGTGAGTTAGATGAGGAAATCTATATGAAGCAACCAGAAGGGTTTGTTGTGCAAGGTTATGAGCACAAAGTTTGCAAGCTTATAAAGTCTCTTTACGGACTTAAGCAAGCACCTAAGCAATGGCACGAGAAGTTTGACAAAGTGGTTGTGTCAAATGGTTTTACAATACACCAATCTGCCAAGTGCGTGTATAGTAAATTTAATGGCAAACGAGGAGTCATTATCTGTTTGTACGTAGACGATATGCTTATTTTTGGTACAGACCAAGAGAGCATTCAGAGTACAAAAGATTTTCTTTCTGCCAACTTTAGTATGAAAGATATGGGTATTGCTGATGTAATATTGGGTATAAGAATTAAAAGAAGTGGTGGTCACTTGATTCTATCCCAGGAACATTACATTGAGAAGATTTTAAAGAAGTTTAATCACTTTGAAAGCAAACCGGTGTCTACTCCGTATGACTTTCAATCGCCATTAGATCTTAATGAGGGGAGAGCGGTGTCACAACTAGAGTATTCTAGAGTGATTGGCAGCTTGATGTATGCCATGACAAGTACAAGACCGGACATTGCATATGCGGTGGGGAGACTTAGTAGGTATACTAATAATCCTGGGTATGTGCATTGGCATGCAGTATATAGAGTACTGCGGTACCTCAAAGGGACTATAGATTATGGAATAGTCTATAGTGGATATCCTTCGGTTCTAGAAGGATACACTGATGCTAGTTGGATTACTGAGAGGAATGATCACTCGTCAACGAGTGGTTGGGTTTTCACACTTGGTGGAGGAACAATCTCCTGGGGATCTAAGAAGCAAACGTTGATAACAGACTCGACCATGGCAGCCGAGTTTGTAGCATTAGCTTCTGGTAGTAAGGAGGCAGAATGGCTGAGAAATCTGTTGCTGGAAATTCCAGTGTGGCCTAAGCCTTTGCCACCTGTATCGTTGCATTATGATAGTCAAGCTACGTTATCGCGAGCGTATAACCAAGTGTATAATGGAAAGTCCAGGCATATTGGACTAAGGCATAGCTATGTGAGACAATTGATTGTTGATGGGGTGAAAATCATTGATTTTGTTAAGTCAAGTCAAAACTTGGCGGATCCTTTTACGAAAGGCCTTGCAAGGGATTTGGTGTTGAAAACATCAAGGGGAATGGGACTTTTGCTCAATTAGTTTAATCACTCCTGGTGGAAACTCAACTCAACCGGTTGATACTCTCAATCTCTTGAGTTCAATGAGAAACTACACCATATGTCGTGATTGGAAACACTTTAAAGCTATTTTACACATTCCAAGGTAAAGTGTTTTGTACCTATAATGTGAATACAAAAGAGGTTGAACTACTTAGTTCTTAATAGATTGTTTTGTGCTAATGTTATAGGAGCACGGATAGCGATCTACCTATGTGAATGTGGAAGTGGTGCCGCTTCCTATAGGTCATAGGGGCTAGACCTTAAAGCGTTCATGAAATCAAGATAAAAGACCCAAGGCCAGTTCACGGGTCAACCGATTGGGATATCTGCATTATTTGGAGGATTATGTGTGAGACACATCCGGTTGGTCGACAGAGGACAACTAGTTCAAAGACACGTCTACTATGCTGCCCTAACACGCTTTGATATGTTTTCATTAAGTGAATAATTGAAGTCGCAAGACACTATTTATGTATGCATAAACCTTGTTATAAGAACCGAGAATATTTCATCTGTATTTCGAAAATGGTGGGGGATTGTTAGAGATTTTCAAAATAAAAGAGTCGTCGTTTTTAGTTTTGTAAATTTCCTTTGTTTCCTTAGAATGCTTGTTTTCCTCTTTATGAGCTTTGTCCCACATTGGTAAGCTGAGAGATGTTGGAGTGGTATATATTAGGAAACATTTCTAATATAAGTAACTAATGATCTAGTGTGGTGCAGCCCTTTGGTGCTTCGCACCATACCGACAGAGCCGGTACACACTCACACGCGCACGCGCACGCGCGCGTGCGGCGTGGGCTGTGTGGCGTGGGCTGTGGCGCTTTAGCGGCGCACTTTTTCTTATTGCGAGTTGGCAGTAAAGTGACGCTGACGTGGATGACATGTGTCACACGCGTGGCAGGTGAGTCACACGGGTTGGTTCCGATCGGGTGCGACTCGTGCGTACGGGTGCGCTGGTCCGTGGAGTTGCGATCGTAGCCGTCGGCCGCGAATGGGCTCGATCCAACGGATTGGATCAAATCCGATTGGGTGTGAGTGAAACAGCACACCAGTTCGGTGTGACTGGGTGTGCCTGGTCGATCTGGACCATAGGATCTGATCCAACGGTCAGATTAGATCGGGTGCATACCCATTCTCAATGGGTGTGTAGTGGCCTATAAATAGACCACTACTTAGCAGAATTCAGTGCTCAATATATACACACATATAATCCGAATTCCTCCCACATCTCTCTCTATATTTTCTAGCATTCATTCTGCGTTTTGTTTTGCTGCAGAAAATAGAACACAGTGGTTCTCGGTTCTTATATTCGTTCAAGCAGATATTCTGTCCGTTTCGTTAGTGCAAACGCAAACGGAAAGAATTTCAAGTTCGGGTTTCGATTTATCTTGAAGGCAGGTTTGCTGTAACCCTTTGCATACAGGTATTGGTGGGGGCAAATACTGTCTTTAGGAAAGCGACATAGTCGTGACTCGAAGCGTGTTTCAGATTTGGTGGAGATTTCGCCAACAGTTCAGAATTTGCAGCAGCCAATTTTTTCCAACACTCCTGACCGATGAGGCACTGGCAACGAAGAACGTCCACGGCAACACCGCCCTGCAGGAGGCCGCCAGGTCCGGGCAGACGGAATTCGCGGAGATCATGCTGAGGAGGAAGTGGGATCTGGTTTTCTTGCGCAATGACATGGACGAGACGCCTCTTTACGTTGCCGCTGCTTAGGGGAAGAGGGAAGCTTTCGGGGTTTTGGAGAGTTATCGCAGCGATTGCATGACGAGTAGACGCGATGGCCGCACCATTCTCCATGCTACTGTTGATGGAGAACGTTACCGTATGTTCCTGGTTACGTGCTTCTAATTACTGTCCGTATAGTAATTGCCACTACTATGCATACAGCATATGCAATTTGAGGGTGTCTTTTTCACGGAGCTGTTCAATCTCGCGTGTTTATTTTGATTTTGAACGGTCCAAATTTTAATAAAAAAATTTAAGAGAAAAGTTAATTACAATCAATTATTACCGGTCATAATTGGTTTTCAATCCAGATCGCCTAAAAACACTTTGGATGATCGCGATTGAGCTCTGTAACTTTTTTTTTATGGAACAGTCGTAAAGAAGATTTCCTCATGCAATATATACATTGTTAAATAGACACATTGGGGCAAGTGAAGTGGAGTACAGTTGATGTTTCCCTTATATTCCCATGCATATGGCCATGGTTCGATTCCCGTAAGCACTCATTTCCCTTACCAAGTCCCCTATTCTAGACAAAAACAAAAACAAAAAAATAGAAACATTGGGCGGTGGCAGGGCCGGCCCTGATATTTTAGAGGCCTAAAGTAAATTTTAAAATGAGGCTTACTCCTATAAGGTCAAATGTTTTTTTGTTATTTAAGGTAAAAAGTTTAAACATGTTATTTTAGTTTTGTAATTTAAGACAAACTTTTAAAAAAAATTATACCATTACAATTTACAAATACGAATTAAATATAACAAAGTACCGATCATGCATTGCGTTTTCTCTGACGATAAATTAAATTATTATTATTATCATTTTTTATCAATGTTTGCCAAAACAAAGCTCCTGGGTAATCAGAATACTAATGGACATAAAGTCCCACTCCCACAACTTAAATGATGTTCGCAGGGTGTGCTTGGGATGGGTTAAAAAAGAAACTACAAGAAACAGTTTTTCACTTTTTTTCATTAGTAAAGTCGTTTAAAGATAAGGGAAAAAAAAAATGTCGTTTAAAGATGAATAGTGTTAATCAAAATATATACTAATGGAAGCTCAAGAGGTAACGTGGGCCAAGTTGGTTTCAGAAAGTCATACGCAAGGAATGAGAGGGGCTGTAGTGCACCCGCGGCACTACACCGTGTAGTGTGGCTGATGCAGCCATCTATCTCAATATGAACGGTTCGGATTCAATTCAAGCTCCTACAAATCCTAACCGTTCATGTTCCGATGAGAATCCGAGCCGTCTATTGTCAAGATGGATAGCCGGATTATTCGCATTACATGTGTAGCACAAGGATACACTAAAGCAAACAAAGATGTCATTGGATGATGGGATTTTATTACAGCAAACTCTAGAACCGCACGAGTCTAGAGCAAGCTGTATTCTTCGGCATTTTGGTGGTTTGAAGAACACACATTATTGTTATCAAAGACCCTCACCGATTTAACCCAGAATTTTACTGCACCAATTCCATCGATCGAGAGCCATCCTCCTTACTTCATCGAAAGCCTCCATGCTGTGGGCGCTACCCATCCGCCCGCATCCTTGCTCCGTCTAAGAGTCAATTGGGATTTTTTTCGCTCCATCGAGAGTCTCCGTGCTAGCTCACCAATCGGTTTGATCTTGCCCAAAGATCACCATCCTTCCTAAGCTTGGCACACCAAATGACAACCCAAATAAAACAAGCAGAGTAGCCCCATTAACTTTTCCCAGATAGCTAACCATCGGCTTTGATACCAATTGTTGGGAGTCTGATCAGCCTGAGGTGTTTTCTCACGAGCCATGCAGTGCTAGCATGGCCCAATCTGTTGGGAAGTATTTATGGAGTCCGCATCACATCACTTGGATCCAATATATATATATAAGGTTCCGGTGAGGGATCCCGCATTTTAATAAAATGCGGGACTCCCCTTCCCAATTGAATTTCGATGATCCGAGCCGCTCAAAGTGATCAGAATGTGATTTTATGGGTCCTCGTGTGAAATCAGCAAAAAAAAATGACCGGAAAAGGCTTCATCCGAGCAGTTTTCATTGAACGGTTCAAAAAAAACTGCTCAAATGAAGCCATTCCCGGTAATTTTTTTTGCTGATTTCTCGCGGATACCCTTAAAATCACGTTCTTCACACATTGAGCGGCTCAGATCATCAAAATTCAATCGGGAAGGGGGAGTCCCGCGCCGTAAGAAAGTGCGGGATCCCTCATGTGAACCGTGGTATATATATATGTAGAGGAATTTTCAAGTGAGGGATCCCTCATTTTAACAAAATGAGGGACTTTCATTTCCCGATCAAATTTTGAAAATCCGAACCGTTCAATGTGTGCAGAACGTAATTTTAAGGGTCCTTGCGAGAAATCAGAAAAAAAAAAAAGACTGGGAAGGGCGTCATCCGAGCAGGTTTTTTTGAATCATTCAATGAAAACTGCTCGGATGAAGCCCTTCCCGGTCATTTTTTTTTGCTGATTTCTCGCGAGGACCCTTAAAATCACGTTCTGATCACTTTGAGCGGCTCGGATCATCGAAATTCAATCAGGAAGGGGAGTCCCGCATTTTAATAAAATGAGGGATCCCTCACCGGAACCTAACTCTATATATGTGTAACGACCCTGAATTTTGGTCAATAAAAATTTCGTTAAATATTTGAATTTTATTTAAATTACTTATTTTCTCTTGAGTGTTATATGATTTCTTGTTAATATTTGTCGTAGTTAAATTTTGGTCCTTGGTTAAACTCTTGACTAGAAAAACCTACGTGACCAATTTAGTTAAATTCCAACCGACTACTTAGAGGAACCAAGCAACCGACTTACCTAGTTACTAGATGAACCTTTTGGACCTTTTGAACCTTTTGCCTTTGCCCATTGGTCCATAATGGTTAGGGTAATCTTTGTCCATTGGACAATAGGCCTCCTATTAAAATATTTTTGGTAAGTACAAGATATAATATTTTTATGGTTTATAAACACATGTGCAAAGTACATTTATTCTTTGTTTATTGGAGATTCTCCCACCCCTCCATTATCCATTGGATGATAAACACAAGGGTATTTTTTTCCATTGGATAATAAATTTTTATTATAAAAGTATATGTAGTCTTTTCAAAATTTTATTTTAATAAAAGGTACTTGTACTCCTTTTATCCATTGGTTATTAACTGCAAGGAAAATTATTATCCATTGGGTAATAACCGCTAGGGAAGTTAGTAACCTTTGGGTAATAAAGTCTTTTGACCAAATAAAGTACCGATGTGACTAGGGAATCTTCCAATAAAGTTGATTTGACTAGTCAACCTTTTTCAACCCTAGAAATTACTTATTTATTTCCTTTTATTAATTTGATTTTATTCTTTGTCCATTGGACAATAAAAGTTAGGGGAACTATTATCTATTGGATAATAGAAACCCAATTCTTTATATTAAAGGGGTTTTGAGCAAAGTACTTGAATAGACTTTTATAATTATTTTGAAAAGTACTTTTGATTATTTTTTCTAATAAAAGTACCCAAGTAACCTTGGACCATTGGACAATAACCGTTAGGGTAATCTTTACCCATTGGACAAAAGCCTTTCCTTTATTTTATTTGGTAAGTACATTGATATATAAGCATGTGTAATAATAAAAAGGACATGTAGTCTTTTTCAAAGACTTAGTTTAATATTTAAAGTACTCTTACCTTATTATCCTTTGGTTATTAACCGTTAGGGATTTTATTATTCATTGGGTAATATCCTTATTCTTTCAACCAAGTACATGGGCTTATCAAACTAGTCATTTTTCCTAATTGCCCATGTGATGAAGTACCAAAATTTTATTTTGAAAGTACTTAGTAGCCTTGTAGCCTTTAAGGCCTAAGATTCTCCTAAGTACCTTTTTATTATTTTGTATTGGGGTTTTGTACCCAATTGGATTTGTTTAATGGGAGGTGTGATCTACCTAGATTACAAAGTACCCTAGTTTATTTATTTAAAGAGACATGTGCTTATTTATTTGGAAATCTTAGCCTTTAAGTTTCCTTGACCCTAGTACCAAAGGTACCCATTGTTTATTGTTACTTGTACTTTTATATGTGTATATATATATATATATATGTGTGTGTGTGTGTGTGTGTGTGTGTGTGTGTGTGTGTGTGTGTGTGTGTGTGTGTACTTGAGAGAGAGAGAGAGAGAGAGAGAGAGAGAGATTGCCGAGAGAGAGAGGGAGAGGGGAGCCGAGAGAGAGAGAGAGAGAGGGAGAGAGAGAGAGAGAGAGAAGGAAGAAAGGAGGAAGATGGGTTGTACCTTGACTTGACCTTCCTCATCCTTTCAAATCCTTGGTGATATCTTTCTTCCTAGCTAAGAAACTTCCTCCATTGTACTTCTATGCTTGTTTAAAATCAAATCTTGTACCCTTGTCTCCTCCTTTCCAAACAAATCTTCCTTAATCCAATCTTTGGTACAATTCTTAGCCATGCAAGCCTAATACCCTAACCCATCAAGCTTTCAATCAAACTTGACATGCTTTGATGTGAGTTGATGGAGCAAATCCATGGAGGATTTAGAGAGAGAGAGGGCCGGCCTTGTGAGAGGGGAGAGAGCCAAGAGTTTTGCCTATAAATAGCACCCCATGCTTCTCATTCAACTCACACCTTCACCTAGCAACTTCTCTCTCTAGAAAAATTGTGTTCTTTCTTTGTTCTTTCTTTTGTTCTTCATGTTCTTGAGTAGTTCTTGAGTTCTTCAAGAAACTCAACCTAGGCCGCCACTAAACCGCCACTCGACCACCCCTCGATCCATAAAGTAGAGTAGTGTTAGTCAAGTAGAAGTTTCGATAGAAACCTTTCTCTTTCGAAGCTACCGGAGACCACCGTAGGAAGTTACTCCGCCCGACCACCGATGTACTTTCCGTAGCCGACTAACCTTCCGTAGCCGACTACCGCCAAGAAGTAAGGTAGAATACCTCTACTTACTTCCCTAAGTATAAAGTTGGTTATCTTTATTTACGTACTTATCGTTTGTTTAGAAATATTGTATTTCGATCTTTAAGATGATTATGAGTATGTATATATAAGTTGCTTGTTTTACTTATGGTATGTGATAAAGCATAAGTGATTTCACTCCAAAGACGTCCGTACATGTGGCATTGTGCTTTGAATAAAGCATAAGTGATACACTCCAAAGGCGTCCGTACATGTGGCGTTATGCTATAAGTAGTGATTGAGCGTGTTAAGTAATATAGAATTGGATGATCTTGTTAGAAAGATTCATGTCCTACCGCGGAGTCTTTGTATGTAAACGAGACACGAGAACCGAGAAAGTAGAAACATGACACCTAGAGTGTGGTTAATTAAAGGAAATGTTTTCCGAGAAAGAAAATATTTTGAAACAACATAATGACCGGTTTTGGGTGGCATTATGTGAGTTGCGTGTGTGTGTAAAAGAAACATTTGAAAAGGTTGAAATATTTCGGAAACCGCCATGTGGCCGGACATGGTAGCCCATTGTGTGATGTGTGTTTTTGTGTGCCAATGGGAATCCGGCGCGGCGGAACCATTGTGAGGATACTTGGGAACCCAGCGCGGTGGAACCAAGGTTGGGTGTGTGTAGCTTGGTTATCCGCGGTACGGAGCCAATGCAAATATTTTTGTGTGCCAATGGGAACCCGGCGCGGCGGAACCAAGGTTGGGTGTGTAGCTTGGTCATCCGCGGTACGGAGCCAATGCAAATATTTTTGTGTGCCAATGGAAACCCGGCGCGGCGGAACTATTGTGAGGATACTTGGGAACCCGGCGCGGCGGAACCAAGGTTGGGTGTGTAGCTTGGTTATCCGCGGTACGGAGCCAATGCAAATAATTTTAAAAGGTTGTGTAGCTTGGTTATTCGCGGTACGGAGCCAATGCAAATATTTTGTGTTAAACAAATGTCTTTTGAAAGATTGTTTTATAAATGAAAATGTTGACACGGTCTACGACGAGTCGCGTAGGAGAAATACGAAATTTTTGGACACCAACGTTAGTTGATTAACGAATTGGGATGTGTCATTGTTAGCTGCGTATATATGTATCATGTGGAAATCGATGTGTTATTTCTTGTTGTTTGTAAGTATGGGTTAGCGGGTATGGGATTACTCTGCTGGGCTTTGTAGCTCACGGTGTTGCCTTTTTGGTGACCCTGACATATTATATCGGTGGTGACGCTGGTATAATGTGTTAGATTTTGTAGATAATCAGGGTTAGCAGATCACCGTGGAGGCTTTGGAGCTGAGGAGCTGGCAAGAATATAGGAGCTGAGGAGCTGTAGTTAGGAACCCTAGAATCCCCCTCCGTTTATGTAAATATTGAACTCTTGAGAGAGTTTTGTTGTAATAACGAGCCAGACTCCATTTGATTTTATGAATAAAATGTCTTTTCAACGTACCAAAAATTCAGGGCGTTACAGATTTTATCAATAAATTGTCTTTTTAACGTACCCAAAATTCGGGGCATTACAATATGTGTGTATATATATATATATATATATACATATATATATATTGAATGACTCATATCCTCTTAAAAGCCTATAGAGGTGTCAAATGGTCCGTGTCGTGCTGGCATAGTCCGTTTAGTTTTGTGTCAACCATACTTCGTGCCGTGTCGTGCCAATCTGTTTACTTAAATCTTGTCGTGTCGTACCGACCCGTTTACTTAAATCGTGTCGTGCAAGAAAAAATCTTCATAAAACATTCTCGTGCCTTTGCCATTTTTTAAAATCGTTTTTTAAAATAATACTCACTCTGTCCCAAAATGTTTGTCTGATCCGCAAAATAAGGGCTAAAAAATAATGCATTTCTTTTAATAAAAAATTCAAATATTTTCATAAATTACAAGAACTCATCGATAAATAATGAATTGTTGAAAAAAATTTGAAGTTTTCTTGCAAAAGTTGTATTAATTTTATATTCTTATTTTGCAAATCGGAGAAATATTATGGAATAGATGGAGTAAAATATTTTGCTTATAAGTTTATTTTGTTGTTCCATTCAAAAGCAGAATGTGACTTCTAGCCATGGTGGTGCCGTGGTGTGACATGTGCACGTAGATTCTAGGGAATCTGGGTTCAAGTAGATAATAATATATAACTCTTGTACTTTTTGTATTAAATTACTTATGCTTTATAATTGTAGATGTTTTTGAAGAGTCAAGACCAATGTTCAAATATTTTGCACATCATAAATGTTTTGATAAATTTTTTTAATTTTATTTTTTATCTTATAATGTCAAATTTACAAAAAAAAAAAAAACCATATTGACTAAAATAAACCAAAATAATTTTTAATAAAAATTAATTTCTTAAAATCATCGTTTGATAAAATGCAATGTATGAACGCTATTTTGTCATGTTTGATTTATATTTTTTTAGTTGTATTAAAAGTTTTAAAAGTTTGTTTTAGCTAAATTACGAAGCTAAAATGTACATTGTTTACTATTTTTACCCTATATTAGCTATATAATGAGTCAATTTATTTAATAATGGCATAGTGAGTCAATTTTTTCTCTTAATTAATGACATTACAAAGTCATGACATTGAGAGTCAATTTCTTTCATAAAAATAAAATTATTTTCTTTTCTGTGCCCCGTGCCCGTTCATGACTGTGTTTTGCCCAGTTAGAATTGTGTTGTGCCTGTCCCACTTCCATACTGTGCCCGGCTAAGACCATGTTGTGCCGTGTCAGGCCAGACCAACTTTCGTCTTGTGCTCGTGCCGTGCTCTGTGCCCACTAAGACCGTGCCTATGATGTGTCGTGCCACATTTAAACGTGTCGTGCCGGCCTGACCCATTTGACACCTCTAAAAGGCTTTTGTGAGTGGTGGGCCACTTAATTGTATATTAAGGTCCAATTCTTTTTTTATTTATCCGATGTAGGACTCAATTATGCACACATGTTCCTAACAATCTCCCCCTCATGATGCATTGGACCAACCCCAAATCCCTTTAGAGCATCTCCACCCCTTACTCAGTTTTTTACCCAAATTTGAGTAAAAACTTGATTTGGTATTGTGTGTTTCAATGGGTAAACTCAAATCCAAGCAAAAATATGCATAAATTTGAGTAAAAGTTTCATTAATGACACTATTGTAAATTTATAATTTGTCTTCAAAAATTTGAGAAAGGTTTGTCTAAACCAAAAATTGGAGTCTTGTAGTATAGGTTTGGGCAAGGAGTGGAAGAGGATTTTGAGTGATTTTTACTCGAATTTAAATTTGAGTCAAGATTTGGAGAAGGAGCGGAGATGCTCTTGTGCCCCGTTATACATCAACTACGATTTGATATCTGAACTATTTCCAACCCCAACCCTTATCTCAACCCATCGCTGCGATTGTTCCCCTGCCACCATCTCAAAGCCGCTCGCCACCGCAACCCTAAACCTACGCGCAACATCATCTTTCCCAGCCACCGTTGCCGTCTGCCCTTTCCGTCGCCAAGACCGATTTCCAAATATACCCTCTGCCCCAATGCTGTGATCTTTACGCTCAAAATTCAAAACCTGAAGTAATCAGAATACCCATTGCTCCCAAATCAAAACCCATGCCATAATCAATCCCCAGTTAATGTCCACCACCCTCAAAACAATTGAAGATTGAATTGCACTAGAGATGGAGAAGTCAAGAGAAATGGTTGGATATAACGCCTAAGTCTTGAGAATTTTGATGGCCAATTTCGCAAAATCCGTTTGTGTTAGGCTGGCGGTGGTCAAAGCCTGAGACTTGGGGTGCTCTCCCTAAGGTCTCATCCATATGGATTTTGCCAAGGTCTTTGATGGGGCCCCACAAGTGAATGGGGTGATTGGTCATGAGATTAGTGGATGTGTGCATAAGTTGGTGGAGACACCCGTGTTAGCAAAATCATACGAAAGTAGAAATCTTTCGGGCAGAATATACTTTCTCAACCAGGGGAAGTTGAATGAATAATGTCTTTGTGAAAAACTTCGGGGGAGGTATTTTTTGTTAAATTACCATGATATACTAGTAGGTCTACGCATTCATTATAAAAATTGTACTCTCGGTTGCATTGCATTTGTTGGAAATTGACGCAGCGGAAGTTCAATTTCGGGTTACCTTGCGGTAGCGACGTCGGATCCACAAAAGCGTTCTGCACCGTTGAGAGCTTGCTTGACAGAATCCCACGAATCCAGCATGCTCCAGTGATGTGTATACTACCAGAATTATACACCCATATCCACAATCTAAGACCAACAAGAGTGATAGAGATTTTTCCCATCCCTCCATGAGTTCAACGGAGATGATTATATACTAATCAGCCCATTGATTCCTCATTAATCTGGAAAGTCTAAGAGATTAGAAACCTCCAGCAATCAAGCCATAGGTTATAAACCCTTTGATTGCCCACGCATTGCTTTTATTCTGCATGCCCAATTACTATGTAATTAATAACACAATTGGTGGGTTAAAACCCTTTTGGGTTTCCACCGAAACGTGTTGCCCACTCATGGGTGGAAAAACTAAGCACATTGACATGCGCTACCACTACATTCGAGATATGATTGCGCAAAAAGAGGTGGTCCTGAAACATGTTTCTACCAGTCATATGATCGTCGATCCCCTGACAAAGCCTATAGCTAGAGATGCTTTTCAGGCTCATGTTAGGAGTTTAGGGCTCCGTAGATTCTGATCGTTTTCTGTGTTTTTTAGTTGACCGTTATTTGTTGGGATATTTTTTTTAAAAATGATGTTTTTTTAATAGCATTGTTATCTACACACACATTTGTCATGTGATAAGTATGTCGACAGGCTGAGATCAGCTCACTCACATGAGTGATCGCCTCTGGCACTAGCGTGGTGAGCAGAGATGAGACGTGTGTATCTAAACGTCGCCTTAGTTGATGCTAAGATGAGGTCTATATTTTTTTTGACCATACATAGACAACCAACATTCTATGTAACCTGTGATGAGCCAGATGCAAGTATTTTATTTGACGCTTAGAGTAGCGAGCAGATAAAAGACTTGGGTAAGGCGCTTAGTTGACAACTTGACCAAGATCTGTACGGTGTGAATAGATTAGACATACACTCTTTTTTTTAAAAGAGAACTCCACCGTAGCATGTATTTCATACTACATGTGCTGATTCGACCAGAAATGGAGGTGAATGAATTGATCCCTACTTCATCACCGTGTGAGTCCAACGAGTCATAAAATGACTCAAATTATGCCCTTTATGACTTTTTAACTATGTCGCAAGATAGAGGTATCGGTGTCTGTTGCTTTAGCATGCTACCTATGACCATGATTGATTCGGTCTAAAGGGGCATCACTGGGTAAACGATCGTACCAAAATTAAGTGACATGAGAAGGAAGGAAAGACTATTTGATAGCACATCAACAGTAATGTGGCTTACTGTCTACAGGTTATGACGCTAATAGTAAGCGACATGATCGTAAGCACATCATGTAATTTGATGGGTTAAGCGTTGCTTTGAGTATATGTACTCGAGAGGGATTAAAGATGTTTAATCCGATGTGGTCGAATGAGTCTAGGGCATACCGAGTTTTTTTTTTTTTGCAATGTTACTATACTGGTTTTATTGGCTAAAATTTAGTGTAGTACTCCAAATATTATTTTTTTTGATGCGCTCGGTGGTCGCACGGTCTATTACCAGTATGAACAAGAGTTGCAAGAGATAACGAGAAATCCATAACTACGTCATGCCCACTATGTGTGAGTGGGAGATGTAATCAATACACCCATGAGTGGGCAACACGTTTCGGTGGAAACCCAAAAGGGTTTTAACCCACCAATTGTGTTATTAATTACAGCATTCATCTTGAATAGGGGTGTGGCTCCATTGAGATAAAATGCAATCCTGCCAACATTGCATTAGGTGATGTCTTTTGAGTTGTTGCCCATTTTGTTAACTATGTCATTAACCAATGTTAGTACTCCAATGGATAACAATCTATTCTATGTTTAAAGGGAGAACAGCAGTTTGGTGTTTCTCTTAAAATGAAGTTTTATAGTTTTTTGGTACTTTCAAAAATGCCCCTAAACATTACATTCTTTTACAATTTAAATAAATGTTCCATAATGGAAATTGTTGGGGCAAATTAAAGAGTGAAACTTGATTTGGAAACTACCCGGTGGTGGTAACTATCCACTATCCGTGTTAAACATTTTTGTACTTAAAGCATAATGATATATGCATAATTAACTATGGTTTGAATTTCATAGGGCTCGCATCGTGTGTTTACAACTTCTTGATTGCTAAATATTCCCTTCTAGCTATTAACCCAACAGACTAAGCTAATGCACTACTGCTATTTTCTAATGTTCATAATGTACGCGTGCTTTGAGTTTCATGGTGCTTGCGTTGCATGTTTATAACTTCTTGATTACGTAATATTCCCTTTTGTGAACCAGATTTGGCTGTTGACATAGTGGAGTCATACCCCGATCTTGCTTGCAAACAAGATGAAAAGGGAATGACTCCATTGAATTTCTTTGTCACAAAAGCATCTTCGTTCAGAAGCAGGTCATCATATGTGTTTTACGATCTAAGCAGGACAGCCTTCATCCCCTGGCAGATAGTTGAAGCTATAATATACTCCTGTAAGTAATATCATTTTACCTGCGGTTGGGTCAAACATGAAGTTTGCTGCCTATTTTCGCTACTATGCTTTTGCTAAGTCATTCCAATTTTGTCCTTAGAATACAAGTTAAATTTAAATAAGCTTTCATCATAAGATTCCAATTAAAGTTTAAGCGAAATATGTGAGGCCTCCTCTACTAGTTTTTCTATTAATGAATCGCTAACCGTACGTGGTATTAATCAGTTATTCCACCAATGTATGTCGAGGCGACTTCAGAGTCACACGCAGCCAACAATGAAGAGGCTCCAAGAGATAATAGAGTTGGTATCTCCAAATTAGAAAGGTCTTTCTTCGCCAAAAAAATCCTAGGTGTGTTAACTTCTATTTTTTATTTACTTCTTCTTTTTTTTTTTTTTTTTTTGGCTGTTGGAAAAGATTCACATTGTTGATTGATGTCCCAGCAACAAGTAATAACGGAAGGCAACAATCTTGGACTTTGTGGAGCGAGCCTCTACTATAGTAATCGATGTCCTCCACGCTCCGGCCCATTTCCCATTAGCCTACCAGACAAAAATTGAAAATGGTCGATTAATGTAGGGCGATGATTTTTGTACTCCACTTTTTTTGAAATATTCATCTGTCTTTATAGGTGAAGTTAAACTGTTGCACAAATGCCCTAACTCCATAGAACGTCATTTTTTTTTAACTTTGCGTAATAAAGAAAGATATATTTTAAGAAAGGTGGAGTGCGACAAATAATTTTGTTGATACATCATTAAAAAACAAAACCATATTCTACTACCTCATATATAACCTTATAAAAATACTATATGTATGTGTTGGATAGCTCGGTACACATTGTTGGACCAATTTCCTAGCAGATTAAGCTTTTGAGATAATTGGTGATTTAACATGGTATAAAAGGTTTGGTTTTTTGGATGTATTGGGTACAAGTCCCCCTGTTTGCATTTGTTAAAACTTAAATCACCAATTATTGCAAGAATTCAACAAAGAGCTCCTCTAACGTGGGCAGTAAAGGTAGGTACATTACATTTTTACTACATAGTTACACTACATCTTATGTGGAGCCCACTTCGGGTTCTAAAAAAATCCCAAAAAATGCCCATAAATTTTAAAATATTATTTTATGGGGCCCTTTAAAAAATCAACTCCACCGGATATTGATAAATATTACTTCTGGATTCGTATGGGTGAAACTGTTTAACTGCATAGTTTCGCCCCTACGAATCCATAAATAATACTTACTGATATCTGTTGGAGTTGATTTTTACAGGGCCCCATAAAACAATATTTTAAAATTTATGGGCATTTTTCTAGATTTTTGTGAGACCCACTCCGGGTTCCACATAAAATGTAGTGTAACGTGTAGTGTATGTAGCAAGGAATTGACACCTTAACATCTGAGATTTCTAGTTATGAGCGCGCAAGGGTGGCCAACTAGCAGACTATGCAGCTGATTTGCTTCTTTGTCTACAATGCTTATTTTTTCCTTTGTTGTGCTAGGTTGTTGGTTGTTCAAAAACATTGATGACGCAAAACAAAAACACACACTCGCCTTACTGCTGGCAAATAGATTGATCGAAAAAGAAGATTGGAGTCGTTACATTTACTTTCAAAGCACAGATTCTGGAGCCAGCTCAATTGAAACATTATCATCACCAAGAGCGCCTGACCCACTAATTCAAGCAACAAAGCGTGGAATTCTTGAGTTGGTGATGGCAATACTAAAAAAGTACCCTGAGGCTGCAGATTCCTTTGATGAAAATGGAAGGAATATATTACATATATCGGTGGAGCAAAAGCATAGATTTCTTAATGACTACTTGATGTGTTCCGTTGCATACAAGGATAGGATGTTGGCAGATGTTGATTTCCGAGGGAACACAGTCATGCATATGGCAACATGTTCAGAAAAAAGACCACCTCAATCTCCTCCTCCTCGGTCTCCTGGAGTCATGGATGAATTGATACCAAATGTTCATGGCCGTCAAGGAAACACTGATTTTCATGTGGGGGGAAAGCAGGGAAGTGTTGAAGTAGTCATCCAGATGAGTTGGGATCATGTCCTTTGGTTTAAGGTACCAAATCTGTCACTGTTCTTGGTTTTACACTCACAAGCTTCCTATAAATTTGTTACTGCTCTTGGTTTTCGAATAACAAGCTTTGTATACCCTCTTGAAGCCATCTTTGGAACTTATGATGGTTTTGCGTTACCTTGAATATGTTTGAGCATGTGATTTTTTTCCAATGGGGTCCACTTGTTTAATTGTTTCGTTCTTTTGTCAAATGAGTCTATAAATTTTTTGGTTGCTATATTTAGTTGATGAATGATAACTACGTCATTGGACATCAATTCTCTCCTGGTTTGGCATGCCATGGGTGACCCCTCCTATAGTCATGACCCCTGCAATGTCATTGGACAACAATTTTTGGACTTCATAGAAATATTTTCAAATTGGGATACGTATCATGGATCGGAATATGTATCGTGTATCGTAAAATATGTTAACGAAAATAAATATAATATAATATAAAATAATATTTATACTTAATTATAATATAAAAATCTGTTGGATATATGAAAATAAGTGTAATGTATGAAAAATAGGCTTTTAGGATGGAAAACTTCAAGTCTCCCAAGTAGGGTCTGTCATAATGAGGCTTTCTCGTGCCTGAGTCGTGCAATACAGGATCAAAACATTGGATACCGCCATAATTAGGTTTGTGTTCCAATTCTTAAAATATGTTATGATTTCTTCTCAACAAGAAATCGTAGGATACGTTCCGAATCGGGATATGCTATTATATCGTAAGATACATCATCGTATTGTAGGATTTCTATACAAAAAGGATACAGGGTGGGATATGTATCGTTTGTGGAAGGAGCCAATATGAATCTTAGGATATGTATCCCGTATCGTAAGATTTTAACAACCATGTCTTAATACTTATGATTCTGTATCGTGTCTTTTTTGTCTATGGCCTTTTATTTCGTAATTGGTTGGCATTCCCTTTGTGTCCTTTTTAAAATTATATGTACTCCCTCCATTCCTATTTGTGAGTCCCGCTTTGGGAATCCAACTTTTTTTGGAGGCTTCATAATTAGGGGATATAACTTGAACTTTCCTTCTTTGCCCGTCAAAATCAATGAAATAATTTTTTGTTGGAAAACTCACCACTTTCAAAATTTAGGTTGTAAACTCATTGGCACCAAGTTAGAGGTAAATGTTCTGTAAATAATTACCAATTGGCGGTAAAAGTGGGCAGAATTTCCTGACAAAGGAATCCATATTCCAGTCCAATTCAAAAAGTATCCAGAAGCATCAATTGATCCCTTAATTGAATTTTGAATAAGAAGGGCAAAAAGGGAAAACATGATCCATTTTTATGTTGACTTTCTAAATTGAACATTCATTTTGGAACACCCTAAAAGGGAAAGATGGACCGTCAAATAGGAACGGATGGAGCATTACTTTTCAAAAAAAATACGTCCTTAAAACATTAGTTACCGGAGGATGCAACTTTTAGGAAAGCTTCGTCGTGTTCAATAAAAGTAGGGTTTGTACTGCACCTATCAAGCATATCGAGAAGGCCAGGGATAGCTCCGCCGGGTATGTCTTCAACGTAATCGACTGCCATCTTGAAGAGATGGTTTGTTCCGATACTGTACCACTCTTTGATCAGTTTTGATGACGGATGTCCGATTGCTGCATTGTTCTGAGGAAATTTGTCACCTCTACACCTCGCATCATTCCAAATACTTAGTCTCTCACATCTAAATCAACCATTGTTTCTTTGGGCAAATGTTTCATATTGCAAAGATCATGCAGGCAGATCAGATGTCCGTGTGTTTGTTTGGTTGGTTGAATCTTAGAGATGTATTCAATTGTCATAACTTGCACGGAGGGTGTAGTTTTAAGACACTCAGTTATTGTGCCTCTCATTGTATTACATGCTAGTTTCTTTCGCTTCCTTTAGTTTTTGTCATTAGTTCTGTTAACATATTTTCCAATTCAAACGGTTGATTTGCCTTTGGTTTATTGAGAGTTTCGTGTGTGTGAATTCTCAATTCTATAATTGCTTACACTAAACTCACGTGATTGATGACTTTTTCTTATCCCACAGCGTGTGAAGCATGATTCTTATCCACACTTATGGCACCTTCGTAACTTTGATGGAAAGTCTGCAGACGAGCTATTCGTAGAAAATCACTCAGCTCTACGAGAACAAGCCGAGAATGCAGCCAAGCACGTGAGTAACAACTTGATAGTAGTGGCCATTCTCATTGGCACAATCAATTTCGCAGCCCTTTTTACCCTGCCTTTCGCAGCCCTTTTTACCCTGCCCGAAGGCTTTGATCAAAACACAGGCATACCCATGCTTCTCAAAAGCAACAGGCAAGAAGTGCAGTTCTTCATGGCATTCATAGGGCTAGCTCTTTTCTTCGCTTTCCTCACCCTAGCGACTCTGATGTTAATCCAGCTATCACGGTTTGACACCAGCGATTTCCACATGGCGGTACCGGTCAAAACCATTGTTTCTACTATCACGATTATCCTCTCCGCGGGCTTCTCCGCTACCTCGTTTGGGCAAGGCTATATTCTTGAGGGTGAGTTAGGACCCTTCTTGGCCACTTTTTTGATATTCTTCATGTTCCTCGTTATTATTGTGTTGGCCCTCGTAGTGATAGACACAAAGTTGTTGCTATTCGATTACATGTACTATGCGATTCGCGATTGGCTTGTTTATAAAGGGCCGGAAATGTAGAATCAGTTTGTTTGTGGATTTACATTTTTATGTGTGTATATGGAGGTTGACACTTCTTTTCCTTTGGATACTGGGTGGAGGAACCTACTGGAATGTCTGTTTGCGTTGTTTTGGTAGATTTACTCTCTCTCTCTCTCTCTCTCTCTCTCTCTCTCTCTCTCTCTCTCTCTCTCTCTCTCTGTTTACGTGTGTATATGGGGCAAAGGCTGTGATGCTCCCATAAAAAACCGCTGGTTTTGGGAGCATGATATTCCCATCAAACTTGGACCGTAGGATGTGATTGTTTTAATCCTGGCCATTCATTAAATCCCTGAATGCAATTCATCTCTCTCCTCTCTTTATCTCAGCACCTTCTATTTCGGTTGCATCCAATACATCCGAGTAAAAGAAACAAAAAAGGTACGCATCACAGGTAAAATTTTTGAGCCCTAATCGCCGCTCTCTCGTCGTCTACCTCTCCGACGCCTCCATAGCCGGACGCCTCCACCTCCACAGCTCTAAACGCCTCTATCTCTCTCCCTTCTGCACAGTCAACGGAAACCCTCACCACTCTTCCACCTCTATACCTCCATAACCCCTAAACAAACAACGACGAGCCCTCTCTCGTCCTCAACAGTCAGTCACAACGAAAAGCCCTCTCCATTGTGCGAGGTATTTCTCTCTCTCACTCTCTCAAACACACAGCCACCACTACAATACACAAACACCCCTTCACTTAGGGTTTTGTGGGTTCTCTGGAACAGACTCATTTTCTTTTGACAATATTTTTTTTTTTGTTGCTAAGCTTTGACATGGGTTTGTTGGCTTGTTTTGTTTTAACATGGATTTGTGGGTTCTCCTATGAACTGATTTGTATTATTTTAGTTGAAAAACTAGATCTGTACATGATTGGCTCAAGTTTCGACACGTTTCATTATAGTTTGTAATTGAAAATTTCAATTGTTTAGTTTGTTTGACCTGGGTTGAGGATTTTGTTTTCTTTAATCATTGTACCTCAGGAGTGTTTTTTGGTTTGCTCTGTAGATAGTGATTGAATAATGTAAAGAGAACGATGTGGAGATAATGGCAGACATGAGGGTCTCCCAAGTTTGATCACTTGTTTTGGTGTTTTAATTTGGCCAACAGGAGTGTTTTCCTCTCTGCAATGTCCAAATTCTAATATGCACCAATCACTATCATCATCATAAGAATATACAATTGTGGGTCATGTTGATTGTGCATCTTATCATAGTTAATTAGTCAATGCACAAGTTTGAGAATCGATGGCCCCATCAGTTGTAGATATTATCGACTAAACCACCTCGCATTGGAAATTCGCCTAGGAATTTAAAACTGTGTGCCGGCCCTTAAAATAAAATCGAATGTGGTAGATATTATCAACTGAAATTTTAATTAAATCATTCATGCATTACAAAAATGGTCAATGCATAGTTACGCCAATTTTGAATTACAAAAATGTTTTTTTCTCTTTGTGTGACATACTAATCAAAGCCCATTTTTACACACGTCAAAGAAATGGCCGTTTTTATATGTGGGGGGTAAGGAGTAGAGAATGAGGGTTTTTTTTTTTTTTTTTGGGTAGGCTGTTTGCGTGCTGTGGAACTTTTATGAAGTCCAATGACTAATGGAGCAGACCATAGATCATTTAGATTGGGAAATTTTCTCTACCGAAGGCCATGGGACAAAATGTTGAAGATATTGGGTAGTTTCACGTTAATTTCTCGGTAATTGATAGGTTTAATGATTGACATGGCTATTAATTTGCTTTTATGATCATGGTAAATTTGCCATCATGGTTTTGTTAATTGCCCCTCCATTGGGATGGGGACCATGGGGTAATATTGAAAGCATTGTACATATGTATTCAACCTTGTTTTTCACAAACTAACTATCAATTTTTTATTTAACAGGTCTATTTGTTTTAGGAGTTGAAAATGGTTAAAGAAGACCGTAATGCTGTTCCAAAGCATCCTTGTAATGGATGGATATATTTCTTGTATGTCTTTTTGAGACTTTGAGTATCTTTAATGGCCACAAGTTACAATTCGTTTGGACCACTCATTATTTCTAATATTTGGTTATTTTGTTAAATGTAGTTGAGATTCACTTCTGAAGATGGTAGGAACAACTTGATTTTGGACTTGATCCTTTGTGGGGAGAACGTAATCAGGAATGAAGTCATCCGAAAGGCTCAAGAAAAATACCGCAACACTAGTAGGATAATTTGATACCACGGCGCCTTTGTGGCTTTTGTTGTAAACTTGATTTCAATCATGTTGTAAACTTGATGAATGTGAGGTGCCTTTGTGGCTTTTGTTGTAAACTTGATATGGCAAATAATGCCTTCAATTTAGATCATTCTATTGTTTGCTGCTATTGTAATGGTAACAACTCGTTGTAATGGTAACAGCTCGTTGTAATGGTGATATATTTTGGACAGTTTTCTGTTGCTGCTGCTATTTCTTCTGCAGCAGGTGTTGGGTAATCTGTTGGATGGCTGTTTTGCTATTGAACTGCTGCTGCTGTCCAAGTGTTGTGCTGCTTGCTGCTTTGCTCCTACGGCTGCCTTCTGTTCTGTTATGACTGTTGTTTGCCATTGAACTGTTGCTGGCTGCTATGGTTGGTTTAAGCTATGTATTTGCTTTGGTTTAAGCTATGTATTTGCTTTGGTTTAAGCTATGTATTTGGTTATGTCTGCTACCCATGTCACTTTTGTACCAGATTGTTTGGTGTGCCATGAACAGATTGTTATGCTCTCAATAACCGTAATTACAAAAAATTTGAGCATGCTTCTCATTTTCATAGCATTACTTACCATTTATACAGGGTGTGCTTACTAAAATCTGGGAATTCTTATCATTTCAATAACAGTACTTAAAAAAATCTGGGTGCTCTTCTCATTTCCATAGCATTACTTACCATTTATACAGGGTGTGCTTACTAAAATCTGGAAATTCTTACCATTTCAATAACAGTACTTATAAAAATCTGGGAATTCAGACGAGTTGTCTTTGTAGAAGAAAAGAGAACTTGGCAGGTAACAATAACGAGTTCTACTAAAGCTTTGAAAGTTTCAATAGAGTGCTTTAGTTCACTTATTTTCTTTTGAGAAACTTCTGTAAATTTCTTTGTTCTTCTTGTACATTGGCCGTGGGCTTTTAAAAGACCCTTCTCAAGTTTAATCAACCAGGATCCGAGTTTCCTGCTCAAAGTTTTCCTCTTCATTTTATTTGTTTAATCTTTTCTACTACGCTCTTGCCTGAAGTTAAAGTTTTTCCTAGTCACATTAATCAGTAATGGAGGCCGAACCAGATGCCATCTCTAAAAAAGTAATTTTGGTTTTCAGGTGGGCTATATATTAATTTTCACTAATCACTATCATTCAACATCATTATTAACTACCACATCTGCCAATTGGCTGAACATATAACCAGATCAATCAATTACAAATGAATCAATTCTCGTTGATTGATCGCTGCCAAATATATTAGTATCAACACTATTAGTTGTTAGATTTGTAAAATATATCATATTGATCACTATAAACTATATTAATGAATTTGAATGGCCGAATTTCATTAAATACTAGAGAATTCTACAAAATTATGCAATCACTATTAAACAAAAATATATTTATCGTACAATGTTGTTGTAATAATCAACTTGTGGCGTCATTTTATAATATATATTAACTATATTTGTAAGCTATCAAAATATTAATAAATATCTTGTTTTTTCCATAATATTTAAAACTAAGTTATTTAACTCAGATACCTTCTAATATCTATAATAAAGGATTATTTAAAAATTAATCAATTAAATACATTTATAATGTCATTTGGAAATTATGGAAAATATTTTTCAAATTTTTATATTTTCATAACCAATTAAAATTAAAAATTTTATATTTTTTAGATAATTCTTCTAATATTTAAATCCCTAAAATCTGCAAATTTTTTCTCCAAAAAATCAGATACCTTTTTTTTTTTTTTACTTAATGGCAACTTGTTACTTGACCAACCGGTTGTAGTAAGCGTTGCCTGTTTGTGTGGTAAGTGTTACTTTATACAATGGTAAGTATTGCCTTAGTAAATGGTATAAATTGCCTATTCTGTGGTAAGTAATTCTCCGTTTTTTTGGTCAAAACCATCACATTTTCAACAAAACCACCCAGGTTTTAGTTTTTGGTTTCAATCCAAGGGCTGAGGTTTATCTATTTTCAATCCAATGGTTGTAATTCAATGGGAGGATGATGCTCCCATACCACTTGGGAGCATCACAGAAGTTTTGGTGTATATGGAGGTTGACACTTCTTTTCCTTTGAATACTGGGTGGAGGAACCTACTGGAATGTCTTTTTGCGTTGTTTTGGTAGATTTAGTCTCTCTCTCTCTCTCTCTCTCTCTCTCTCTCTTCTTTTCGTTTGGATACTGGGTGGAGGAACCTACTGGAATGTCTTTTTGCGTTGTTTTGGTAGATTTACTCTCTCTCTCTCTCTGGCCCTAAACATCACCAATCCCTTACGTTATTTGTCGATCAGCATTTTGGACGTCACATGACAACATAAACGACACTACGATGCAACGAAACACGTTTGATTTATTCTTGAAGAAAGTATAGAGCCTTGCTATTCGTACCGATGTCACGTGGGGCCACAACAGGTTCCACATGTCACGTCATCGATTTTCAATATAAATAAATACTCCCTCCGTCCCCTTTTTAATGTTCAGTATTCCGTTTTGGGCTGTCCCTTAATAAATGTCCATTTTGTAAAGTTAGTGAGTAAAAGTAGGTATATTTCCCATTTTGCCCCTAAAAGTAGATTCTTTTTTGAAAAGTTAGTGAGTAAAAATGTAATGATGATGTCTCCATAGAGGGAAAGTAGGGAAAGTAAAGGTAAAAGTTGATGTGAGAGGTGTAATGATGATGTTTTTTTAATAAGTTGGAGTTATGAAGCGGGACACTTAAATAGGGACGGAGGGAGTATAACTTTCCGCAAACCAAATCCTCACAATAACTCATATAATTATACCCGAAAATGGATTGCCTTGTTCATTTAAATCGTATTTCAATTCCAATACCAAGTGTTCCAAAATATTACGTCCATGGCACAACGACCCACATAGCATAAGTAAACTGTAAGAAAATGAGTTAAATGTTTACAATAATACTTCGTCAAAAGACATAATTAAAGTTGTGATTACATCTTCAAAAGAGATTTACAAAGATGCTATTGGTTGTGTTTGGTTCGGAGTTTAGTTTAGTTTAGTTTTGGTAGTGGGTGGAGAGAGAAATAGAGTAATGATTGAATATATGTGTAACTCTTCTAATCAGCTTTCAAAAAGTATGATCACATGCATGCACTGCACTACATGTCACTGTCCTTGATTAGTAGTACCTAAAAATAATGAAAGGTTGAGCTATACTAGGCCTGTAGAAAAATCTACTGATGATTGGCTTAGAAAAATCTACTGATGATTGGCTTATTTTATCTACCAAAGCTTGTTGATCATCTTATGTTGAAAAGACAATTCCAGGTCCTATGTGAGTTTTTCTACCACTAGATAGAACTATATGTAATGTAATACCAATTACAGTTGTTTCTTTGTATTTCTGAGTTTTTGTCAAATGTTTACATGTTATTGTAAAACGTGACCATAAGCGAATTGAAACTGCTATCTGTTCCGGTGTGGGTTTGAGGCAAGGGATATCTCTCAGACGTATAGAAAGACCCTTGTGCAGGGGTACACGATGCTTTTTTACGCGCACATGCATGCTTCGGAAATGGATGGATGCTCAACAGCACAAGCAAAAAGGAAAAGAATAAAGAGTGGATTTCAATAACAGCACCAGAATGTCAACAAGATTATTTGGAAGATATGTGAAAAAGAAGCTAAATTTCATTTCTTTCGTATGGTTGGAATTTCATTTCGTGCTTGTAAGCTCTTACTGGAACCTCAAATTCACATGCATCAGCTCCAAAGTTTTCTAACTAACGTCTGATTTATTTGTCTGGATTGTTTTGGATCTTGGATTTGCGAATGGAGCAAAACGAAGTTACTTACGTATGTTGGCCTTTCGTTAGTAAGTAATTGATCAAAGACATTGATTTTTTGAATTGTATACTTATTTTCTCACACAACCAAACGACTTCATTTACGTGCTTTAGTTTCTCACCTTGTTTGCTCGCCAGTTTTGAGACAAGTTTTTTGTGATAAAAAGGCTATTTAAGTTTGCATATTTTTCATCTTTAGTCAATTTTTTTTAACATTTTAAATAATCTATATATTTTTGTAACAGAGTTACACTATATATGCAAAAAGTAAAAAATAAACAAAAAAATTTTTGAAAGGAGAAAGGAGCAAAGCAAGTCTATCATACCATTCTTTCCCTACACAAATCAAAGATCACAAAATAGCAATAATTTGAGTGTGAACAACTTCCAAATTCTGCTGGAAAGTCATGGGGCAGGGCTTCGTATTTCACATAGAAGAGATTCAATTAGATGCAAGAGTCCACAGAAGCAACATCAACAATTCCACCAGTCAATAGTCTTATTAACAACTGAAGTTTTCTTTTTTATCTATTGAACTGAAGGAACATAGAAAAGCAACAGTGGCTAAGATTGCCAATCTTAAATCTTTCTACGATTTTACCTCGAAAGAAGTTTCTTCACTGGGAATAGTGCAAGATGATTGTCAATCTTAAAATCCTTCATGGCAGGTCGAGTGTATCTTCTCACAACTTAGACATTGTGTAGTCCAAAGCATCGACCAGGAAATCTGCACCTCGGGAAAAAAAATCAAATGCTTAAACAGACAGTTAATCGTGGCATGACAATACTTGAAGTGCAACATTGAATTTCTAGAACCGATGGCTTAGAGTCTTAGGATTATTCATGGTTTGAGTTGTGCCTTTTTTAAGCTTGCGTTGAAAACTTAACCAGGTTCGGGTGAAAGCTTAGGTTAAGCTCGTTAAAATTCTAGAACAATGTCTTAGAAATCAGGGGTTATTAATGAGTTCAGTCGAGCCTAGTGTATGCTTGGGTCGGAAACTTGACAAGCATCACAATGTCTTCAAGTTTGGCTTCCTTATCATTCAAGCTGGTTATTTTGGTCATATTGTGCATATAAGACAAACTCAGCTCGATAAGCCAAACTTAGAAGCTTAAGTGAGTTCAAAATGTGTTCGAGCTTGGTAACACAAGGAGCTGATTTCGAGTGATCTTCAAATGTCCAGACACGAGTCCATTTAGGAAAAGAATAGTTGTTCAGATTACCTGCATCATCTTTAGTGAAACACATAGGTGGCTTTATTCTGAATACATTTCCGTGTAGTCCCCCTTTCCCAACTAGAACACCAAGCTCTATATTCAAGAACGAGTAAACAATGAGAATCTGTAATCAACTTACTTGTAAATTACAGGGTGCTGATTCCCCAATTTTAGGAAAGGAGCACATATACCTCTAAGTTTCTCGAAAAGAACAGCAGTTTCTGCCTTGGCAGGTGTCTTCTCTTTTCTGTCGGTGACAAGCTCTATACCCACCATTAAGCCCCTCCCTCTCACGTTTCCAATAACTGAAACGAACAATAAAAATAAATATGAGAAGAACCATTTTAATTATACCCTTAACAGAAGTTAAACTACTGCTCATGCAATGTCGTTACACAAGCAGGTCTGGTAATCAGCTAGGGGAATGAAATACCATGATTGAGGAGACCAGCTTCTGACATAATCTATACCATTGTCCTATTAACCAGACAACAATAGAACTAGGGTACTTAAATGGAAATTACTCTCATGTTTTTGCTGGAGATCGTTCAGACGCCCGATCAAGTGGGAACCAATATCAGCACAATGCTTTTGACGCTTCTCCTTATCGAGGACTCTCAGCACTGCATGTCCACCAGAAGAGCATACAGGGTTGCCACCAAATGTGTTGAATTGTATCTTCTGAGCCAATACATTTGCTATTTCTGGCGTTGTCACTACTGCTCCTAAAGGCAATCCATTGCCAATACCCTGAAAATTACCATAGGTGAAATTCAGCAGAATTAAGGCAGAGTATTTTATAAAACATCATAATAACCAAGATTAATGCTTAATGCACCCTGGAAGAAGTACAGAGATAAAAGATATTAGATCATGCATCCTTGGTTTCCAGAATCAAGATAGAAATACGACCTTTGCCATTGTAACTATATCAGGAATGACACCCTGTGTTTCAAAACCCCAGTAATGACTTCCTGTACGACCAAATCCAGTTTGCACTTCATCAGCAATGCAGACACCACCAGCCTTGCGTACCATTTCATAAACCATTTTCAAATATCCTGGTGCTAGTTCAACTGCTCCACCAACACCCTACCATTTGCGAAATAATTTGCACGAAATTAGCAAGAGCTCGTTGACGTGGTCAAAAAACTTCAGTCGATACTTAATTATAACTGACCTGAATGGTTTCAGCAATAAAACCAGCAACTTTTCCTGAAGTACCATAATCAATATGGTCTTGTACTTCTTTAGCATACTGACTAGCATCAGAACCAAAGGTTCCACGATATGGATCTGGATTCATAACATGACTGATTTCTCCCTGGAAAGTTCCACAGTGATAAAAGATCAATCATACAATGATCAGCAATTCTTACTAACTATCCTCTGTAAATGACCAAAAAAATACTCCACAACGGGTAGAATCTAATAAGCACAAACTCGTACACGAACATGAGAAACATCATTCTTCCAAAAATTAGGACACCAACACCTTGGGACATGTAAAAATAAAATATGTATACATGTTTGTTTTTATGTACACCATCAGCAATATCATGTACATTGTTCAAAAAACTTAAAACCTTACTCATTAGGATTAAGAAAAACAGAATTGACATTATGGTGATCCTTAGTGACACAGTTCGTGGGAATTGGCCAACACACGCGCCCTTGGTTCAGGAATCAACAGACTACAGTTGAATTCGGCCCAAATTCGCGAACTCTATTTTCCCAATGCACGAACTTTTGTATCGAATAATCAGGTAAGTGAAAAACTCCTTTTTTATCAAGTGCACAAGACAATAAAACTTCACTAATTATATTGCAAAAACACTCTTAAATCTCGTATTCAAATTTACTTATGTTTTATTATCTCTAAAATTTGTAATTTTTTTAATGGCAGATAATGTAAACTTAGGAAAATTATACATGAAATATGATAATTAACATATATAGTGAAGACACTTTGAGACGCTCTGGGGTGCAATTTTTCTAAATATCGACCCTTTCGCGCACCCGCACCCTCATACGCTCGGGCTTTATGTGACTTAGTGGTGATCTATATCAGCAAAATCGCTGAACCATTCATGAACAACCATCCATGGCGATTTTGACTCTGGCCTGAATTTAAAAAATTACATCACGACCTCACAGAGTGTCAGTGTACCACATATTTAAGCTTAACGTGCCAAGACCGTGTCGTGTTTTGTCAGTGTTCAACACGTAATATGGACTCATGACGCTGGTAGATGTGTTTGTGCTTCTTAGGTTAGGACTTGGGATGCTAAATGATCAAGAGCAGTGTAAATGATATCACCCGAGAGTTGGTATACGTTTCACGTCCCTTTAAATACAATTTTTTTTTTTTTTTGCACAGGAGCAGATTGGAATGGATTACAAAATTTGTGTCATTTGACTCATTTCGAGGGAGAAAAACAGGCAAGCACTATGAGTTCATGAGGTGGTACTAGGCTACTCGCTTTCCTACTATTTATATAGGTTCTGTAGCAAATAATTGATAAATCTCATCACACGTCTCTCTCTCTCTCTCTCTCTCTCTCTCTCTCTCTCTCTCTCTCTCTCTCTCTCTCTCTCTCTCTCTCTCTCTCTCACTTAATATACATTAGGGACCTCTCTATTTAAAAACCTAAGCTTTTGGGATGATTACAAAGTTTCCACAGTTGCCATATCACATAATCAGAGTTACTAAAAGTAGCTGACCACAATTCTCTCTCTCGCGCTCTCCCTCTCTCTCATCACTTAGTATACATAAGGGACCAAGGACCTCTCCATTTAATAGCTTAAGCTTTTGGGATGGATACAAAGTTCCCACAGTTGCCATATCAAATAATGAAATAACCAGTTGAGTAAAACTAACTGACCATGTTAGTCCACTTTAAAACACGCATGTCAACACAAACACTTCTGATGGATCTAAATAAGTTTCTGTGATATAAAACCTGTGGTATTGGGTACTTCCACGTGTTAAGAGCCGTTAGTCCAATAGTCCCAGCACTTCCACCATGATATGCATTTCTCAAGGCAATCATACCAAGATTGCCACTGTATAGTCGTGCCATTAGCATTGCCAATTCATTTGCTTCAGTCCCAGAATTAACAAAATACACAACCTGCATTTCAAATGGAGTCAAAAGATAAGTATAATACATGCATTCTTCCAATCAACATTCACAACACAAGATCTTTCAGGATCCCACTGTCTGCTAAATTGACGCAATTGCACTGTGAACGGAAGATGCAATACCACAGCAAAAGCAGTACAAGAGTCCAGGGAGAGTAATGCATTTTGTGTATTGCATCCATAAAGTTTCAAAGGGATGCATCTTATAGCTATTGGATGTGATATGTATTCTGAACATCTGATGTGGTAACACTTGTATATGAGATCTAACTTCTCGTATCAAGGTAGCCAGGAAGGGAATGCAAGCTCTACACACTCGTAGTATAGAACAATTTGTCGCCAATAATCAACGATTTACATTATGGAGCATTAACCTTTAGATTTCCAGGCATCTTAGATGCCAAAGCTTCTGCAAAGTCAGCTATAGCATGATGTAGGTATATGGTTGTAGTATGCTGAAGAAGCTTGCTTTGTTCCACTATAGCGTTCAAAACTTCAGGATGACAGTGACCACAAGACACAGTAACTATTCCAGCAAATGCATCAAGATATCGCTTTCCACTCTCATCAAACAAATATTGCATCTTTCCTTCAACAATATTAAGCTGCACATACAGTGTAGAAGTTAGAACAGAAATTGACAGTAAAACAATTGTATCTACAAACATGGAAGATGATATCTGTCAAGTATGCGTCATGTATACCGGGGTTATCCACCCATTGGTCAGTGATAAGCATTTTCCTTGTAGCATATACAATACAACATCCATATCTTAATTTCATATAGCAGTGTGGATTGAAAATAGGTTTAGCCTCAACGTAAACTTAGGAAACTAAGTTTGCTAATCTAAATCTTGCTCACAATTGGCTATCTAGATGAAGTTAAAACTTGTTTTAGTAAATGATCCGTCTTTCTAGAACAAAAAAACCAAACATGAAGGATTTTAAACCCGTAAATTAAACTGAATTATGTTTTGTTCGGTTGTTCCATGCAATTTAATGTCCTCCCTGAATGATATGGTTAGACTAGCTTAATAACCACCAAGGAAAAAAAAATAGCAAGCTTCATATCTTTCAATTGAACCAAATAAAATCAAAGTTTGTACTTTGAATGAAGCACTGGCGCACATGCAAACACGCACCCCTGTACAGTACAATCATCCACATCCACATAACACGAGAAAAAAGAGATCTTAGAGTCTCTTTTATTAAAAAGAAAATTATGATGAAAAATGGAAGTGAGAGAAAGTGAAAGGAAATTTTATTTTCTTCTATGCGTTTGGTTTTAATGAGAAGTCTTATAAGAATCTTGCAGAAAAATATCTATACATATGCTTAACATACAATAGAATCAGGATATGAAAGTGAAAGCAATGGCATAATGGGAAGTTTCATAGAGTTGGCTACTTTCACAACAAAATAAAATTTCTTGTGTTTTTGTCATACAATGTGAAAGGTATGTAACCGATGACTCATACAAAACATATTAAAGGTCCCCCATTGTTTGGTTTGGAGATGAGAGAAAATAGAAAATTAAAGTATTGTGCACAGTACCATTTCCCTCCAATTTTCCCCTCATTTTTCTCCCAATTTATTTTCTTTTCTTTTCTTTTCTCCCACTTTCCTCAAGTTCCAAACACTGCGTAAATCTCTAGCACTTTCTACTATTTTCATGTTAATAAAATGCTAAGAATATGATTTTTTTTTTCCCTCTTTCTTTCATTTTCTATCGCTTTCACTCTAATGAAAGGTACCCTAGGAGAATTTAATCCAACAACCTCAAAAAGGAGACATGAAAGTAAGAACCAATTATACTAACCAATTAGAAGGCTTCAAAACATCTGCAAAAATCACGCACACAACTAATCAATTCATCAATCATATAGACAGATTCTGCACTTGGAACTCGAACAATCAGCTCATTTTGTAACATCAATCACATAATTCACTGTCCGTTATAATAAAATCATCAAAATAATCATCACAGAAAGAAGACATAGCAGAAAATTGCATAGAATTTCTGAAAGTAGTACCAATAAATATCTGCAATAATCACATACATAAATTATGATTATTAAAGTAAAATGATCAAACAGACAAATTAAAATCAGTTCATTTGCGATGGCAATCAGGCAATTCACTACCGATTAAAACAAAATGATCAAATAGTCATATCCAGACCTAAATACACACAAAAAAACGCAGGCTTACAGGTTTCTGGTAATAGTGGAAGAGAGATGGGCCGAGAAACTTCTTCCGCTTCGCGAGTACTTCATCGGCTGAAGGCCCCGTATACGGCTTTGGATCGTAGTCGAACGGAGGTAGCTCCGGCGCCGCCGCCGCCGCCGACGACGAAGAAGGCGCCGTCAGAAAGCTTCGGACGGCGATACTGTATAAATACTTCGCCTCCGTTGATTGGAGGCGTTGAATGGCTAGATTCCGCCGTAAAGCCATGGCTAATCTCTCTCTCTCTCTCTCTGTATGTATAAGCGAGAGTCAATATATATATAGTAGGAGTAGTATATATGGAGCTGAGAAAACGTTACTTTAGGCGCCTAATTAAGGGTTGGTAAGTGCTGACGTGGATTTTGGATTTTTTATATAACCTAAAATTCGAAAGCTTTTTTTTTTTTTTTTTAAGCAAGGCGACGAAAAGATTCCCTCGTAGACGTGGATGATTTAGCTAATAAACCTAAAATATTTAATACTCCAGTATTCTTCTTCTTTTTTTAAATAATATCGGTTTTAATTAGGAGTATTTCAATTTTTAAGAATGGTCCTGTTGCAAATTGAGTAGAGTGCAATTGTGGCCTCTCTTACACTCTCATGCATATGGGCATTGTCCGATTCCTGTAAACACTCATTCCCAAAATAAAATAAAAAGAGTTCGGTTGGAAAAAAGCTTTTTACAAACTTAGTTAAAATGATTGATTTTATACATTTCGTATGTAAACAGTGAGTCTTCTAGTGGTAAAGCAAAGAAGGGGATTAAAGGACCACCGGCAGGACCATAGTGTTATGAGTGTCATGGGTATGGTCACTTAGCGCATGAATGCATTAACAAATTGAAGAAAAATACTAACTTTAAGGCCAACCTACATAACCTGAAATGACAAATAGTGAATTTGACAACTCTAAGGAAGAACAAGTAGGTAAAGGAGCAATGCCTTTGGTCTATGAAATTGCCCTCAAACGCTTCATGGACTGTAAGGAAACTTTTCAGTCTTAGACATATAGGGCATCAGTTTATTAAATCCAAAATTGGTAATGGCCTTTCCACTTTTTTTTGGCTTGACCATTGGCATAATTTGGGCCCCTTTGTTTCAGAAGTTCGTTGATAGAGTGACCTTCAATCTGGGTAGATCTCTCAATGCCAAAGTGAGTTCTATTATTTACCGGGGGGATGGAGATGCCCAAGGCTTAGAAATGTAGCCATCCATGAGATTATTACAAACACTGAAGGTGGGGTCTTACCTGATATTTCCAAAGAGGATGAGGTTGTTTGGACTTTGACTCCAAATGATTGTTATTCAGTAAAATCTGCCTAGATGGCCCTTCGAAATAGAGCCCCTGCTGTGGATTGGGCTAATATGGTTTGGCATAAAAAGTATGTTCCTCGCTGGTTATTCATTTTGTGGGTGGCTCTTCTGGGTAGGCTATCCACTAAAGACAGATTGTTGGAGCGGGGAGTAACTAATGCTAAGGACTGTGTCCTCTGTTATGAAGGTCAAGAATCTCATAGCCACTTATTTTTTGAATGTCAATATGCTACCTTGGTCTGGACTGGTATCAGGTCCAAGCGTTGTAGGCATGGGGATAGCTTGAGTCTGTTGGCTGAAGTCCAGTGGGGATCCCAACATTGTTCCAAGTCAGTTTTAACTATTATTTACTAATGGTGTTTAGCAGCCTCAGTGTACTTTCTTTGACGGGAGAGAAATTCTCGAATATTCAGACAAGTTGGAGTAGATTCCTACCCCCTAGTTAAGAGAATTGAGGAAGATATCAGAGCTTGCTTGGTATCTATGAAGCTGTCCATACATTCTAATTTTGATGCTGCTGTTTGTCAGGCCTGGGGGATCCAATTCGGAGTAGACAATTAGAAGGGTTTGGTGTTTTGTTGCTTTTCTTTTGTTGTGAGCAGTTAGGTTTTCTGATGGCCATAGTTTTGGCAAGAGTCTTGTAATTTCTGTCCCAAGGCTATCTCCTTGGTCTTTTGGGCTTGGTCCCTTTATAAAATTTGCCTTTTTCCAAAAAAACAAGTAGATAACATGAACTTTATGGCTTTTGGAGCGCTTCTTTACAGTCAAACTATAGTGAGCATGAATCCTCCGATGACAGCGAGAATGAGGGAAGTGATGAGGTTTTAAGTTTCAATGAGTTAAAGAATCCTATAATATGTTGTATAAGGAGAGTGAAGATTAATGAGACTAACTTGAAGTTGGTTGAGAAATATAATGAAAGAAAATAGAAAATTAAAGTATTGTGCACAGTACCATTTCCCTCCAATTTTTCCCTCATTTTTCTGCCAATATTCTCAAGTTCCAAACACTGCGGAAATCTCTTTCTACTATTTTCATGTTAATAAAATGCTAAAAATATGATTTCCCCGCCCCCCTGCCCTTCTTTCATTTTCTATTGCTTTCACTCTAATGAAAGGTGCCCTAGAAGAATTTAATCCAACAACCTGAAAAATGAGACATGAAAGTAAGAACCAATTATACTAACCAATTAGAAGGCTTCAAAACATCTGCAAAAATCACACTCAACTAATCAATTCATCAATCATATAGACAGATTCTGCACTTGGGACTCTAACGATCAGCTCATTTCGTAACGTCAATCACATAATTTACTGTCCATTATAATAAAATCATCACAGAAAGAAGACATCGGAGAAAATTGCATAGAATTTCTGAAAGTAGTACCAATAAATATCAACAATAATCACATATATAAATTATGATTACTGGAGTAAAATCATCAAATAGACAGATTAAAATCAGTTCTTTTGCGGTGGCAATCACGTAATTCGCGACCGATTAAAATAAAATTGATCAAATGATCATATCCAGACCTAAATACACACAAAAAAACCGCAAGCTTACAGGTTTCTGGTAATAGTGGAAGAGAGATGGACCGAGAAACTTCTTCCGCTTCGCGAGCACTTCATCGGCTGAAGGCCCCGTATATGGCTTTGGATCGTAGTCGAAAGGAGGTAGCTCTGGCCGCTGCCGCGGCCTCCGAAGAAGGTGCCGTCAGAAAGCTTCGGACGGTAATACCTAGGGGTGTCAAATGGGCGGATTTGGATCAAAATGGGTAAACTGCAAGTGGGTTGGGTCTTTAATGGGTCATTGACCCATTTAGATCCATTAATTATGACTCTAATTACCCATACCCAACCCAACCCATTTATTTAAAAGCAAACCCAACCCGCCCATTAACCCAATTACATACTAATACTAAAATGACTAAAATACATATGTAACTAAAATGAGCATATTACCCCTGTAAATTTAAAGGACTAAAATACCATGTACACTAAAATTACCATACTATCCCTCTACTACAAAATGACCAAATTACCCATGTACACTTAATTACCATATTGGTCGCTCTTAATTACTGAATCGCTGCGTATCCAAGTGGCTTATTTTTTTTTGGTCTTCTTTCAAATATTTTTCGCATTTATTAGTTTTTTGTCAAATTTTTGAGGATTATTGCTTTGTCATGACGAGAATAATCTAAAAAGTAAAAAATTAAGATTGAAATTCATATTTTCTTGAATAAAGATGAAAAAATTGATTTTTTTTTTTGTTTTCATTCAAAAAATTTAGGTTTCGATCATAATTTTTTACTTTTTAGATTCCTCTTGTCGTGTCGAAGCAATAATCCACAAAAAATTAATGAAAAACAAAGAAGTGTGAAAAAAATTGAATAAAGACAAAAAAACAAGCCACAAACAAGCCAACTTTCCATTCGATCAGAATCAAAACTAGCCCGTTGCGAGATGCATATATCTTATTTTTGTTTTTATTCAATTTTTTTTCGTATTTGATAGTTTTGCGTCAAATTTTTGTGACTTAGTGATTGGTCTCGTTGAGAAAAATCGAAAAAGTAAAAAATCATGATCGAAAGTCATAAATTTTTTCAACAAGACAAGAATAAGTAATTTTTGTTTTGTCTTATTAACTTATTTTTGTCTTTATTCAAAAGATTATAAGTTTCAATCAAATTTTTTTACTTTTCTGATTCCTCTCGTCGAAACGAATCAATAAGTCACAAAAGTTTGACGCAAAACAAAAAAATGCAAAAAAGATTTGAATAAGGACAAAAAAATAAGTTACTTAACTTTTTAATCCAAATCCTATGCGGGACTAAATACCATGAGAGAAACTTAATTCACAGCAGAGCCGTGAATGCGTGCAATTTCACCAGTCCATTCGCGCAATCAATGGATGAGATGTGTTTTCAATTTTGACTGATCAAAAATAATTGTTACCAGTCACAATTAATTTTTAATAATGTCCAAAATATTTTTGGACTCGAGTGATTTAGCACTGAAGAATTGAATAATGGTACAGAGAGAGAGAGAGAGCTCCTCTCGTCCCATGGGAGAATCTTTTCATTCCTAGACAATGGAGTTTGTGAAAGCCATGGATTCCTGGACAATGGAGCTGCCGTTCAGCTTTATTTTTTTTTTGGTGGGTTGCTTTCATGATCTATTGGGTTATTTAAGTTAATTCAATTGATGCCCAATTAAGACCCAGTTAATAATGGGTTAGTTGGGTTTTAACCCATTTTTATCCAACTAATAAATGAATTGGGTTAGATCTATTTTTTAGTTGATGGGTATAAATTTGTTAATAGATTTGGGTTCAATTTGCCATTTCTGAGTCGGCACCTTCTTCGGAGGTAGTACCGTACAAATACTTCGCCTCCGGTGATTGGAGGCGTTGAATGGTGAGATTTCGCCTTAAAGCCATGGCTAATCACTGGTCTCTCTCTCTCTCTCTCTCTCTCTGTATGTAAGGATCAAAAAAAAAAAAGAAAAGGCAAGAGTCTATATATATATATATATATATATACTATATTGGGAGCTGAGAAAACGTTACTTTTGGCGCCTAATTAAGGGTTTTGGCTGACGTGGATTTTTGGTTTTTTTAACCTTATTTTATTTTATTTTTTTAATGTCAGTGAGAGGATTTGGTTAAGGGTTGGCAAGTCCTTCAAATTGACGGTCCGTTTTTTTCTCTGTTTGGAACTCAAGAAAAAGAAGGGAAAATAAAAGAAAATAAAAGAATTTTTTTTCCTATTGTTTGATTGTAGAGAAAGAGAAGAAAATAAAAATTTTGAGAATAATAAACAGTAAATTTTTCCTTCTATGTTTTTTTCATTTTCCTTTTTTTTCCTTTTCATAAGTTTCAAACAGAGCCTGTCAGTGCTGGAGAAACGTGTGTAGTACAGTAACTCCCTATAATCTTCCAGGCAAGTTAGCTCTCCGCCTCTCCCATTATTCTTCAAGGAGGATGTCCAATCAGGCCAACCCGACGACGGAGAAACTTATTTTGAAGGCGGGCTAGCTCTCCCATTAATCTTCAAGCCTGTCGAATCAGGCCAACTCGCCGGAGAAACGTGTATAGGAACTCCCGATGATCTTGAAGGTGAGTTCGATTTCACTTTTTTTAGCAGTTTATTTTTTGGATCGATTTTGCTGCAAAACGAAACCCTAATTTATGCTTTCAATTTTTCCATACTTTGAGCTCGATTTTTTCAGGCTGGTTTCGACTCTCCTTTTTCTTTGGCTCTGTTTGTGTTCTTTGATTGATAAGCAGTAATTCTAGGTCATTTTCCTCCTCTTGTCCCTTCCTGTTCGTTTGTTGATGTTACTGTTCCTTTGGATTTGCGTAGCCCTGGGGTTTCTGTTGTTAACGTGGATAGCGTTGTTGCTAATTCTGATAATAATGTTGGTACTGTTGTTGGTTGCGTCTGATATTAGGGCTTTGGGGGCTGGAAGTGGTAGTCCTAAAGTTGACTTTCTGGATTGGCTAGAATAGATTTCTGATTTTAATAAGGATCATTTGAGTGCTAGTAATGCTTTGACTACAGAGATTAAGGAGTTGCAATTAGAGAATTCTAGGTTGCGTGCAGAATTGGCAGGGGAGAGGATAATGATGGGGTTTCTTCTTGGAAGGATGCTGTGGTTGTCGAGGATGGGGGCCAGAGGAAGAAGCGTTCAGGTTTGCCCTCCTGCAGATGTGGAGATCCAGGGTATGGGGAAATGGAAAACTTGATGCATTCTCTGGGATGAAAGAAACAATTGAATTTTTAGGCAGAAAGGAGTGGAGTGGCAGGTGGTTTCTGAGGAGATTGTGGTTAGTGTTAGCCTGTTAGGGCATGTCTTTGTGGATGGCAGAATGTGAAAAATTCTATGGCTAATATTAATATTATGGAGTCTGGGAGAGTCCCTAGATAGGCCTGTGAATTTCTTTTTTCTGGTCCTAGCTTGTTTCACACTAAGGTTGTTCAGTTGTCTGGTCGGCCTTGTTTGGACGACCTGGGACTTTTAATTATGCCTGTTTTCAATTCACGAACTAAACGAGGCCGCAGTATATACAGAGTATGAGAAGGTAGGGTGCAAGCGTTAATTGGATCTGCTCTACGCCGGGATTTGATTAATTTGATTTGCGTATGTTCTCGTTCTTGTTTGATTTGGGTTATTGTTTTCCTACAGCAGAAATATTACATTTTCCCTTATTATGTGGTTGATTCATTTTATCCACAGGGTTTGAATCATTGGTCGCTGCTGCCTTGCCCTAAAAAAAAGCGGCGAGGAAAGCTTTCTTTATTGATTTGCCGGATGTGGAACTGCTGGGATTCATTCCAACCAATAATACTGCTCCAGGCCCTGATCCTCCTGTAGTGTCTACACTGAAATCTGTCTGACAATTAGCTGATTTTGCTGATATGATCAGGGTTGAGTTTGGTAAGTTTTTGGCGTTTTTCTTTTTTAATTTTGTTGCTGAGTTCCGTAAAGGTATCTTGATAAGAGATAGTATTGTACAATACATCCTGTAGCACAATTTTCCTTGAGTTTGGTATGTTTCTGGCGTTTTTCTTTTTTAATTTTGTTGCTGAGTTCCGTAATCTTTATAAGAGATAGTATTGTACAATACATACTGTAGCACAATTTTTCTTGCACTTTGTGGCTTCTTCACCAATGCTTTAAGGGCACTTTTAATGAAAACCCAGGGAATATTTAAAAATACGCCTAAACTTTCACTCTAATGTCCCTTTAACACCTGAACATAATAAAATTTTACTTACTCACCTGAATTTGTGGAAGATTACTCAATAATGCCCCCGATGTCAAACTCTGTTAAATTGGAGACGAAATTGCCGACTTGGATCTCCTCCACAAACAACAGATCCCCTCTCTAGACACCATTGCAACATGTTGCTGCCGTGACCATCAGTTCGAGGATTAAATGTTTAAATGTAAAGTATTTCGTCCACAATTAATTGGACATATTGTGGTCCTTCAACATGGCAAAGGCGATATCCTCGCTACAAATATGGGCCCACCCACCAAATAAATTAGGGGTTCAACTAGTTTGGAATTTATTTTTTCAACCCGAGACACTAAATTATCAGGAGATGGATTATTGGTGAAAGTTAATTTTGATAATCAGTTATTTAAACAATTGTTGTGGTGATCTCCCATGATTGGGATGAAATTTCGTAGAGAGAGAATGGGCGTGGACTGAGGATGAATTTGGATTGACAGTGTTGATAAAATTGCAGTGCCTTCGTTCTCAAGAATGTTGGAAAACAAAAGATATACATCGTACAATTTTATGCATATATTCATATATATGCATACCAAAATGTTTTCCTTTCTTCATGCGCAAGTGTAAATTATCCCTTGAGCAATTTCTCATGCCGAAAATTTTCACTTCTTTATGCATAATTGTAGATTGTCCCTGGAGCAATTTCTTGGTTTTGTCCATGTCTTTTGCACATCAATTGTTTTAGCTTGAATTTTTTCTATCTTTGTCTTCATAATTGCAGGGATTGTGAACTTCGTTCATAAATTGAGTGCAAACTATTTATTGTAGTAGATCTTGTAAGCTTCGTTATCACTTGAGGCTTTGGGCTGGCTGAAACCTAGTCGCTCCTTATATTTAGGTTATGTAAAAGAAATTAGAACTCGATAAACTTGAGATACAAATAAATGTGTGATTTATCAATGCAATTGCCAACCAAAAGGGAGCGCAGCTTTGTGGATCTTACAGAAAGTAAGCCCAGTCATCTCTGTGTCAAGCCATTCCATCTTCAATTTGATGGAGTTGGTGTCAGGGTTTTAATTGAGTAGGCTTTGATAACCTCTAGTTTGAAAATGATTTTGTTAAGTTTAGGTTTTTATGGGACATTTGAGTAGAAGTTTAGGGGTATCTTTAAAATATTTCCTGGAACCCATGTTACCTTTACTTGTATAAGTTTATAACTCATTTTCTCTGTCTGTAAGCATATCAATTGACTAAAGGGTCCACTAATTTTTTTGAAGGTACTATGGCAGACTTGCCTTGTGGTTTGACTGTAGAAGACTTTATTGGTAATACCCTGTTTGGCCAAGTGTATCAGGGAAAAATAATTCAGCAACAAGGCTTGAACAACATCAAAGAGGCTAATGTTTTGGTGAAAGCATGGAACTATCGTTTGTTAGAAGTTAGAAGCCTTGCTAATCCTTCTAACAGGTTCTGGAGACAAATTGCTAAAGGAAGATTCCGCGTATGTGTGTATTTGAAGGAAAAAAGAAGAAACTGTCTGATTTCATTGCTTGCTTGCTTTTAATTGTCTTTGCAAATTATTTTCTTCTTGTGTGTCATAGGATGAAATGAAGCTACTAACAGCGTCATCGCCCTTGTCACGCCATGATAACATGGTAAAGTTAATCGGAAGCGGTCTTGTAAATGGGCGGCTGGCTGCCGTGTATGAGCTAGATCCGCTGGATACCCTGCGTAACCTCCTTCCTCGAGGTTGGGTTTTGTAGCCTTATTTCTTTTTTGTTTCTGTCCCACAAGTAATTAGCATCTAATCTATTTCTTAGTAAAATCGTGTTGAAGGAAGTTTCATCTGGGGAGAACCACCTCAACTGATTATAATCGGGCCTTCATCAATCCGTAGAGCCATTCATGAATTCATCTTAACTGGCCCTTTTTGTTTGTAGATGAATTTGGCTGGTTTCCACGAGTCAAGGCTGCAATTCAATTTGCATCTCTTGTTGAAGCTTTTCATCCTCAAAACCTCAAGCTTTGCAATATCTGTGCAGATAATTTAGTGCTTGACAAGGTAATAAGTCCTACTGTTTATGTACCACTTTTTTCTTTTGAGAACCTTTTGGGAATATCTAATATTATTGGGCTTGCAGGTTTTCCATGTGAAGTTAGTTGACTTCGGTTTGCTTATTGGTGGAGATTTTGGTGAAATTCCCCTGTTCGGAAAAGTGTGGGGATGCTTTGGCTATGTGGATCCATGTTATTCCGAGACAGGTTTTTATCTTCCTGTGCTCTCACTGCGTTTTATTTGAAACTCAAGGGCCATGCTGCAATCCATGTGTAATTCACTTCCTAAACGTTGCAATTTGTAATAGTATGGTATTGGGGAGTAGATTACCAAGAAAAACTTCTGGTCCTGGATACCGATCATTTTCCACTGAATCTATTAGATGTGTGCAATTCTTGAACTTGAAGGTTCCTACTCTTGTGAAAAAGGATTACGTCAGTTGCCGTTGACACATTGGGGAATCTTTATTGAAGAACAATGGAACAGTTACACAAGGGAGCCTTTGGCTCCAATTTTACACAAAACAACTCATTACCTCAATCCTCACCTCGCCACTCACTTTATACAACAGATTCCGTAACTAACCAACCAACTAATCTTCTCACCCTTTATAATTGACTAACCACTCCAGCCTACTCCTGCTGCTCAACTGATCTAACCACCTCTCCTGTATGTAACAGCTACTACCACGTGCCACAATTCCTTCTATAGCAGGTGGTGTGACACTTGGGAACACCTTAAGAAAGTTAAGAAAATACTCTTAAATGACAATAAAAGCTACTTCAAACCTAAGTAAGAACAACTTCAGCTCTTTGACACCCTTTTCTTCCTGTTACCTAAAGGTAGAGTATACCACTTCTCCCACCAAAAATTGTTTCAATCTCATGCCGTCATATGGAGTTAGCCACCAATAGGAAGAGATATTGAATCTTTGGTGAAAGCCATAGATCCTTGAATCCTTGAGCTCTTCTTTGCGTCTCTCTAGCCCTCTTGAGAATGTTTGGTATGCCTCAAAAACAACGTAGGGTTCCCCTTTTATAGTTCCTCCTGAAAAACCCTTTTATTTGGCCTTTCTCACTCATCAAACCTGACAAAGGGCGTCCAGACAGGACATAAAAAAATCCAGTCTGGATGCTTTGGTCTTCCATCAGGACGGACTTTTTTCAGCTTTTTTTACTCTTCTCGCCTGCTTGTTTTGATCTTGTAAATGTCGAGATTGTAAAAATTGTATTTCACACAAAGCTGTAGCTCTTTAAGTTAGCTTTCCAACCCGAACTTGAATCATCCCAATGATCAGACAGCAGATGAGAGATATATGTTAATAATGCTGAAGGCTATGCTGAGTTGACTCCTATTTCGGGATTGAATCAGACTCTTAGATTTTTCCTTCAGAATCGGATTGATTTGGATTTCCTTGAAAATTGGTCCGGGTATCCACGGCTTCTCACTTTTTCTTCTTCAATCGCCTCCAAGGGCTCCCATCTTCGTATCTACCATATAAAGGCCTCCTGTTGGCCATTTCATGTCCAAGGATAGTTAAAACCTGAAACATATTGGAACATGCTAAGCCACGTATGTTACAAGATAAATGGGTTAAGACAAAGTAACTATCAGATATTTAACGATGCAATGATGTGGACATGTTAGAGGATTGAATAAGAGTTTCATCAGTTGAAGAGCTTCAGTTTTGCAAGGAATCGATGGCTAGGGTTAACCGTTTGTTATGTCACTCTGGATAAGGGGATGAGAGAGTTAATTGCGTTTCAGTTGTCTTTATTTTTTTTGAAAATATAAAACGCTTCGACTTTCAGTTTCCAAGAATGGTAGGATAACAACTGTCGTTGCACCTCCTTTTTTTCTCCCTATTTCTGTCCTCAGTTGCCTTCAAGTGCATAATATGCAAGTGGGAGTTGTCTCTTTGCATAATGAGCTAGTTTCACACATAGTTATCGATCTCGTATGTGCCGGTTAGTACCTGCCGAGATGTACCGTACCGGCAAAAGAACGGGATACCCGACTCTTTGTTCCATCTCGGTAGAGATACCGCTCTAATCCGGGCTGTTCCGGGCCATCTCCGGCATTTTGTGAATTCCGTCCGGTGCAAAACTTTGGTTTCTCTCAGAACTTTGACTCACGATGGACTACTCCGGAAGAATGTTCTGAAAGTTGTACCACAATCTACAAACCTTTATTGCTCGCTTTTCTTGATCATTTCGTGAATATGTTAGGTACAAATTTTAACTTAAACAAGACGTAGCAGTGGGAAAGAGAGGATTATATATGTATAGATGGCGAGAGAGGAAGGCATTTGGGTGGGATTGACTTTGTTACAAGACATTGGACGGCAGAGATATCTTTATGGAAAAATTAAACATTGCAATGCGGCTGGTTTGTTTTCATATTTCGTTAATATTTAACCTCAATTTTGTTTACCATAAAATTGAACTACAATTAATGATTTTCATAGGATTGGCAGAAATTGTCAATGATTTGCAGAACTACCTTTGGACTTGTTCTCTATGAAGTAGATAATGATTTAATTTTGAAATCTATTTTGGTAATGTTGAGGTACATGAAAATGTTGTAACTTGTTTATATTGAGGAATATGTAAAATTTTAATTTCTGTCAATCCGACGCGGTACAAAGATATATTTTGGTACTGGTACGTACCACTCCAGTAGAGAAAATGGTACTTTGACCAGGGTACGAGATTGATAACTTTGGGTTTGCTCAGAAAATGGGAATCGGCTGGGCTGGGCTTCTTTGCAGTGCAAGTGACTGAGGAAAAACTGTAGTTGACTAGCCAATGGTTTTAGTACTGACCGTAAATTAAAGGGCAAACTTCACTTACACTCCCGGCTGTTTGCTCGATGTGCAGATACAACTCACTTAACTCCTTGTGCTACGTGGACTTATCAATTCTTATAGCATTTGCGCGAGCGCGAGCACACACGTGTGTGCGCGCGCTTTGAAAAGGTACTCCCTGCAGAACACACACTTCCTATATTTTGGTCTATTACTCCTTGCCCGCCAATGGCGGGAGCCTCGTGCGCACTAGGTTTGCCCTTACTCCTTGCTGGCCAATGCGACTTCATTGAATGCCCATTCAATTACACCATTGACTGATAGAATTGCCTTAGTGGAGCAAAGAAACCGTTAGCTCCAACATTGTCTCCAGCTGGAACATAATGATCTCCCCTCGACTACATCTTCAATTCCCTCAGCGGTAAGTACCACATGATATGCCCTGCTTCTAATTCCCAAACTACACGCCGTCCTTGCCACTGCCTCCTTGATTCACTTTGGAAAGGTCATTTTCTTGAACCCTCTCATTGGTATCCTCCTCCCAGTGAAAACGACTTCGTGCAACATTTGTTGCTTTGACAGAGACCATCCTAGATAGGGCTGAGCAAATAATCTTTAACTATCTTGATTTTTAGGTTGGTATTAGAGGGTTCCAAGTGTATCTGTTATATTATGCTTTGGTCCTTGTGATTTCGATAATCTGTTATTCTTGTATTCTTTCTTAGTTCTTGGGTTGCTATTGGAGGGTTCCAAGTGTATTTCATCTTATGCTTTGGTTCTTGAGATTTGGAACATCTGTTATGCATGTATTCTAGTGATTTCAATAATTTGTTATGCTTGTATTCTTTCTTAGTTCTTGGGTTGCTATTGGAGGGTTCCAAGTGTAGCTTTCATCTTATGCTTTGGTTCTTGATATTTGGAACATCTGTTATGCATGTATTCTATATTCATTGCCTAATTGAGATCGTTGAAATCACAAACTTCTTATGCGTTGGGGTTCCGGGTGACTTTCTTCCTCGCTTTCATGTTGTATTAGGAACGGAACTAAGAACGGGTTGTAATTATAAGATATTTCTGTGGATCTCTGAATTCTCGTATGGTGTTTTACTTTTGGAGCTTGTAACAAAAAGAGCTGCGCGAGAGGGGGAATTTCATCTTCACGTTTGGGCCAGGGGAGAGTACGAAACCAGGCCTAAGAAGACCCAGTATCGGAAGGATTGCCGACGTTGTCCCCCGTGCTAGAAGTGCATGAAAGCTTGAGAGGCAGTGTGTGGTTTGATGCAAAAGATGGAGCTGCAATCATTGAATTGGCATTGCGCTGTGTTAGTCGCAACCTAGTTGAACAACCAACCATCAAGGGAGTAGTTGAACGTTTGCGACAGTTAGAATTGGCCTAGAGGATGAACCTGTAAGACCGGGTTAGATTGGAATTAAAATTAAATGGGGCTTGGTTTGCTGCCAAATGGTTATCCTACTGTAACACAAGCCAGTGCATGTTGAATTTAAGACTTCTGAATGTTTCACTTGCATGTATTTCAAGTACAGATATTTGGCGTTATGTCATCTATTTTGATTATGTCGTCCGTCTGTCTTGTCTTTTGAGTTGTTTTGTTAGTATTTGTTTTTTGCCTTCATATCAATCGCTCATATTTTCGTTTCCTTAACTATGCTCTGAAACCAAGGGATTAAAAAGGCCTCTGTATTTAACTGTTACAATTATCTGAACCCAATGTTTTGGCTCTGGCCAATTATTTTCTGCTTCTTGCTCAATAGTCAACATTCTTAGACTTGTGCTCATTGTGTTTTACTGAATGGGGACCTTTTATTTGTCGGTCGATGTTGATTCTATTGTTCTCCGTATAATGTTCTCTTCACATATTTGAATAGTTGTGAATGACCATTGCCCGACTAGGTTGCCAACCATCTTTTAATCAATTAAAACCCCTTCCCAAGCTGTACGGTACCAAATGTGGTTTGTTCTGCTTTTCATCATATCTAAATCAACTAGTTTCGAATTTATTTTCTTGATGCTCTACTTGGGAAGTTGGATCCATTCTGTTTCGGGAGACATATCCTTTATATACGACACCATACTCCGTCAACCAACCGGACATTATGGAACTCATTTTGATCTTGAATTGCTTTCCACATACCATAACCACTTACTGGAAATGTTGCATTTATTAGAATCTTAAAGACGAGCAAAAAGAAAAAGACATGAAACTGATGGTGAAGATAAATTCCAGAGAAACATTGAAATTTGTGTAGTATGATCACCTACGATGTAGAAGGCCCGAAAGCTCTCATGTCTGCAATGGGGGCCGTCTTGGTAAGAACATCTTTGTAGCAAAGGTGGAAACACCGGCAAAGATACGGGTCGTAATATTGGCATACTCCCAATCCCTTGGGGCGCAACTTCTTGCAAAACCGGTCGCAGTCAGATAGTCTGCAGGGCAAGGGTGGCTGAGACCTCTTCTTTGAAGGAGGGCAAGAGGGTAATTCCACATAACAATTCACCTAGGCAATTGCTGAGACCTCTTCTCATCAATGCATATAGTTATCAATCTATCACTTTCACCTGAGTGGGAGAACAAGTTCGAAAGATCAATATCCTAAGTAATGGAAGTTTGGCATATACTAAATCTACCGTACTAGTCTTGGATCTTAATATTACTGTCTTACTTCACGGTTTTTATGCATATAGAATGTCAAAGAATACCAGTCTGGCCTCGTAAACATGCTTATGAGAGAGAAGAAAATAAAGAGCAAACTGGATGGCTACCACTCGCGTCCATAGATGACCCCATTGGTGACCCCTTTTCTATTTATGAAAACATCTGGTAAATAAAATGAAACTACATGTAAGCAATCTATTTTTATAGAATGTGTTTCAGTGTTTGTACCGTAGTGTAATGAGATAATGACCATGACGTCAGAGGACTAAAATTAGTGTGGCAGGCTTCACCTTTGATTGGAAAAGTTTAGATTGTGAAGAACAGAGGAGGTGAAATTTACACACAGAGAGGAGAGAGGAAGGAAACTATGGTCAAGTAAAAAGAGCTAGCATGGACTGGTTTATATAGATGGGAGTTATCCATCATTAATCGAAACGGCTGTTGCTAAAAAAAATTGTCTTGTTTGCAAACTTTTGAAGTGGAAGGACCGTATAACACAATATGAAGATGTAAGCAAATAAATAGAGTTCATTGTATTTATTTTGGACTGAAAAAAAGATCCTGACTGTGTGAATTAAAGGTTCATAAATTTGAATTTATCAGACTTCAATGGCATGTTGGATGCTTTTGTCTTGAATTGAATTTTGTTGTTTCAAAATGTTAAAAAGGATATTTTTACTTACAATGCCTTAAAAAGAAAGTTTCATAGCAATTGAACCGTAGACCTGATCACTCTTTAAAATAAAGAAGCACTACACCCTTATTGGGCCCGAGGTTATCTGCTTCCTTATCCGAAGAAACAAATCCTACGTCAAGCATACCTACAGATAGCTAGGGCGACAATTGTGTCGATTTGGCAGGCCAACATGGGAGCCCAAGCAGGAAACAATAGTGTTGTCTTTCTAAGAGCCCTCGGACAGATCTATTTAAACTGATTTAAGAGGATGCATGCATGTGGATTGTGGTGTACTGTTGTTACCTCTGAAATTCTTATTTAGTTAGTTACTTGTTTCCGTTAAACCTGAAAATGAAAATATTGCACTTCATTTTCGTTGTTGTTTCTGCAATTAGAATCTTTTCGATCATCAAACATCAGTAAGCTCATCCTTACACGCAGCACCAAACCTTCAGCATGATTGAAATTCCCCTTAATAATGCTGATTTGAGGAACTTCCAAAATGGTACAGATTGAGATCTGTCTCTTGCTCAGCGTCGATATTGGCGGTGTAGTTTCTCTTTAGTTATGGTGGTTCAGCCTTGTTGAGGCTGTCGATTTTAAAATTTGGCGAGTGGTGAGAGAGGTGGAATCGTGGAGGGAAAGGAGAGACAGAGAAGACGTGCGGTGACAAATTGAATGGTTTTTGTTTGTTGATGCTCTGTTCATTGTAATCCAAGGGTAGTACACAGAATGAGTAAGTTTTGTTCAGTTTTTACGTTTGGTTATTCGTCAATCCATCACTGTTCATGTAAAAATGGTAGCATTGAGTCACAAGGATAATGTTCATTACATTAGAAGGTTCAATAGTGGGATTATCATATGCATTCTTTAATTTTTTACGGGCCACAATACAAGATGGAAAAAATTAGTCAATTTTCTTGGAGCACCTTCACATCGTGTCATAGGCCTTTTCCTGAGCACACATACATGTATGGCCAACATAACGGTGCCAACTTATCATCCTCAACCACCACCCCCTCCACCATTGAGCCAATGACGCCTTCCACCACCCACTCCTTCCCCAACACAACCGCCGCTGCAACACATCCATGTGAAACCCTCACCATTGAAACCACCAATCGGAGCCCCATTCTCGATCCGCAACCACTATCACTAGAACCCTTTGCTCAGATGCCTGCGCCCATCACCATTCACAAATCCCAACCTAATTTTGCTGGCATCCAAACCACCAAACCATCCCATTGTAGCCTCAATCTAGGTCCTAATCCCTACCATTGGCAACATATCGCCACATAAATAAAGATGAGAGGTGAAGTCCAAATAAGATTGGACCCAATATTGATCGCTGCCACCACCTATCTAGTTGAAAGAGAAATGTCAAGAACTACTTTTCCTTCACATTTTTGGTGCTTTTTAACTATTTCACAATATATATATTTTTTGTTGTTGTATCAAATGAACACACCATCCGTCTAGCCCTGCCAGGAGAAAAGCTCACCAACTGGTCTGCGGACGATATTTCCACCACTTACGGGTCCTGGACCTCCTGGTCTTCGGAATGGAAGAAGGGGCAAGACGGATTGCACTATACTCAGGGGTGTTCCGGATGAATAGTAAAAAGAACTTTTAGAAAATGAAGATTTTTCAAGCTCAAAAATTATGTGTTTACGCAAATAATTTTCCTACCAATATGGATCTTATTTGATAGATCTCATCATCGAGATCTTTTAAACGGTGAAAAAAAAATTTAAAAATTATTTTTCATTTTTATTATATTTGAGCTTGAAAAACCTTCTTTTATCAAAAGTTCTTTTTATTGTTGAGTTGGAACGGAACCTACTCTCTTTCGGAATCGTATCTAATCAACTGTATTCGCTGGAAGTGGGATAAGTGCCCCTATTTGACTGAGGCTGGAAAAAAAAGAGGTGCTTGCTCGAGAAAAGTTTTTGTGCAATTTCTTGACAAATGAATAGAGCCAATAACAATTATGGACACTCCGGGCCCAACATCTCTAATGCACTCTTTTAAAATATTTTGCTCTCCAAAACACCTTTTTGAAATCAATTTCTCAGACTCCGAGTCCTTGCAGCGAGCTGAAAGGGCTGCAATTTACAGCGCCAATAAACGGCATCGTTTAGAATAAAAAATGTTTGATGCTTTGGTACCATCGTTCACCTTTCTCTCTCCTCACGTGAGAATAATCACCACTTTTTGATAGACTCACTTCGTCTCTCTCTCTCTCAACAAAATCCTCTATTTTTTCTTTAAAAAATTGGCCTGAGGTCCACTATAGCATGTTTCTAACCCATTAGGTTCATTGATCAAGTTTCTAACCTACTAAGTCCACTAATATGTATTTGGTAAGGCATAAAATCCACTATATTTAAAAAGGAAAATAGTGCCTGACAAAATTATCCTTCCATTCAAATCCCATCTGTTTAGCCCATTATCTCCCAATTATCCCTTCTACTTTTGAAATCATGCCAATGACGGCAGTGACGTTGAAATTTTGCGACAGAGAGAAAGAGGAAAGATCACATATAACGTTATATACTTGTTCAACAGTTCACATTTAGATACTTACATTTTACGTTATATACTCATTCATCAGCTCACATTTAACGTTATATACTAATTTCCACATGACAGAAGATCACATATAATGATATTAAGGATGCAAACCTAAAATGATTTTGGTTGTTTAGGTTTAACCTTATATAATGTCATATGTTCATTTTTTGAAGGGATACACATGATAGAAACATACATTTAACGTTAGATACTCATTCATCAGAAAAAATGGAATTTTGACATGGCCTCATATACAATGTTAAATGTGAAATCGACATTTGATTAGTGGTTCGGTTGAATATAAAAAGTTATCAAGAGTGAGTCAGTGAAGCCGCTGTGCGGACCAGTTCAATAAAGTAAAATATATAATGTTATATGTGAGTTTATGTGTAGTAAAACTCCAAGAAAAAAAAAGAACATATACCATTATTTGGATATTATTCAGAACATGAATAACAAATCAATTTCATTGATTTATGAGGCTTACATAGTTATAAATTTGATCGACAGATCTACAAAATGGATTCAAAATCTTTTGAATAGCAATATGAAAACAAGATAAATAAATTACACCAAAAGACTTTAAACAAATTAAAATTCTAAATCTAATGACATTGGCTGTCTTTTCAGGCTCAACAATCCTGATGTGGCTCTTCAACTTCATCATGTATCTTTGGTAGAAGGATTTGATGTGGAGGGCTCTTTTGAGGTTGGAGTTCATCATTAACTCCATCACCACAGTATCATTATGGTTATCTGTGAAGAGCTGAACTCTGTTATAGACATATATGGTTATTAGAAACACACATATAACGTTATATGGTTTACTTTATTGAATTGGTCCGCGCAGCGGCATTAATGACTTGTTTCTAATAACCACAGACAGATTCAGACATATAACATTATATATTCAGAAAAACTAGCATATGACAATATATACTCACAGAGATTGACACATAAACAATCCACATATAATCACACGACAGTTTATTGACATTTAACCTTATATGTCTGAATCTGTTCCAAATAACCAATTTACGACATAAAGAATCGAAATAGATTGACAAATAAAAAGTTCACATATAACCACACAACAGTGTATTGCCATATAACCTTATATTCACACATATTTCCACGAAACCCAGTGAATACTAACCATATATTTGAGTAGAAAGCAAACAATAACGTTAGATACACAAATAACCATCATTTGGGTTAATGGTAGAGAACATACCATATTTTTTTTATAATATGATTATATGTATAAATAAAAATAACATATATTTATACACAAAAATTAATAAACTACTAAATTTATGTTATTGAATAGGTCCGTGCAGCGACTTATAAACCTGAATATATAACCATATATATAGTCACAGAACAAAATGACAACCGAACAAAATGATAAAATATCATACATCTTCACAGAACAAAATGATATTACAACCAACAGGAGAATATATAACGTCATATAATGTTACGCAATAACATATAACATTACAATGTTAGATGTTATAACCTAATGTTATATGTTTACATCCGGGGGTGTGGGGGCGGAGCCCCCACGGCACAAAGTGCCGCAGTTCGGGGTGCGAGCAGCGAAAACGATATTTTCAAGAACTTGTGGTGTAATTTCGGCCATAGAACCCGATCTAATTATATTGTAGTCAGTATGTAATTAGGATTATATGTTAAAGACTCAGATGTAAACATATAGCATCATATGTTCTTCCACTGTAATGAAAATGATTTCAGAAGCTCATATATAACATTATATGATCCCATAAGTTCATCCAAAATCCTAACCAAACCAGATCTGAACAAATAGTAACAAATAACCTTATATGTTCAACTCTAAATTAAACTAAACTTACCTGTTTGTGTTGAAAACAACGGCAGTGGTGGGAATGAAGCCGACGGTGGGAAAAGACGGCAATCTCGTGGAGATTTGTGCAGATCTTGTTTGGTGATGCGCTGGCGACCTATACTTTTGTCAAACACAAAGGTGACGCGGAGGTGATATGCGATGGCGATGGCGAGGCTGGGATGGGATGCTACGGCGACAAGAGATGGGTGGCGATGGCGACGGGAATGGGAGGCTGGGATGGGCTGTGACGGCGACTGAAGGTGGGCGGCGACGACGACAGGAGGTTGAGTCGAGATGCTTGTCCCGACTCTCTCTCTCTCTCTCACGTTTGAAGGAAATGAAAAAGAAACTGCTATAGTGGGGTATATATAGTGATTAGGACTACAGGGTTATATTAGTATTTTTGTAGGCTAGTGGACTTAGTGGGTTATGAAATTTAGTAGTGGACTTAGTGAGTTATGAAACTTCTATAGTGGACTTAAGAAAAATTCTCCTTTTTTTTCTTTACCTTGGCTTAAACTCTCCTTTACCTTGGCTGAAAATCTCCATTTGTTAGCTCCAAGAAGAAGGGATCTAGAAATTAAGCATGACCAGAAGCAAATTGTTCATGGGAATTTCAGGGCAGTTTTGAAGTTTATGGAGTCCTGATTGGATTAAACGCTAATTGGGTTTAGGATGTAGTGGATGCTACTGTACTTTCTTAGATTATGTTAGCTTTGCATGTCCTGTCGGAACGAACGGCATCTACGATAAGGTGAGTTGCAACAATTCATCTTCAAACTCAAACCAAAGGCCAAAACAATGGCGGAAAAATTCCCCCCACATTTGCTCCAAGATCAGGCAAGAAAACCACAAGAGAATGTGAAACAAAATTAGTTTCCTGGATCGAGTGAAAGTGAAACCCATATTTTTTGTCAAGCGGTTTAGGAAAAATCAGAGTTTTCGAAGTAACAGATCGGGATCTCACAAAGGATAGACAATATTTTGGCTGTCGTCTCCTACACTTTTCTCTAATTGATTCAATGTTGGGACCAAGTTTGAGTGGTAAGAGAAAATAAAGATGGAGAGAGTTCAAACAGAGGGGAGAGAAGGATTCGTTTTGGGTGATAAACAGCAGTGGTGCTACAGTTCCCGACGGGAGGATTTTTGATCAGAGTCCCGACGCCCTGCCGGGCACACTCCAGTCACTGGACGGCCGATCCAAGTCGTCCAAAAATTTAAAAAAAAAAAAACCGAGTGGGTTTCGCGAGAATAAACGGCATCCGACGTGTGTAAATGGCCGATCCAAGCACTCCATATTTAGCTGATCCAAACACTCCATTTTTGGCCGATCCGAACACAAAAATGGATTGTTTGGATCGGTTATCTACACTCGTCGGATGCTGTTTATTCTCGCGTCAGGGCCCACTCGAATTTTTTTTATAGAATTTTTGGACGGCTCGGATCGGCCATCCGGTGGCCGGAATGTGCCCAACAGGACGTCGGGATTCCGATCGGGATTTTTGGTCGGGAAGCTTAGACTTTCTGGATAAAAAGTGGATGTGTGATTTGGTTGAAATGATGTAACTGTTGGAATTATTTGGCGGAAGAAGTGGAGAAAGTTTGAGTTTTGGAAGCTGCAAAGTCTGCAGTTTTCTTAGGGCCTGACTATTTGCAACCACAAATTTTCTGAACGTAGTTTATTTTTAAATGCAAATGAAATGTGTACCATCTATATCTATAATATCTATAATACAATTTGCGACGGTGTGGTGGTCCACACATTTTTCCTACATAAATCTTGACCGTTTGATTTAATACACATTTTTCTGTATAAATCTCCACCATTCATTCATCTCTTGGCATTTTGGTAAATACCTTGTATTTTCTGGAATAAATAGTTGAGTAATGATTTTCAGTTTTGGTAATGATTTATTATGAATGCCGTTTTGGTAAGGAATTCTAAATGGTCAAATATAACGAATATAATGAGTAATGATTTAATGCAATTTTGAGTAATGATTTCAATGGTCGAATGTAATTATCTAATGCAGTATTGGTAGGCGTTGAATGCAGTTTTTTTTTTTTAAGGATTGGCGTTGAATTTTTGGTAGGCGTTGAATGCTAAATGCATTTTTTTTTTGGTTACATGTTCAATCTATAATACAAATCGCGACGATGTGGTGGCCCACATAAATTCCCTCCACCATTGGATTTGTAACACATTTTTCTGCATAAATCACCACCATTTATTCATTTTCATTTTAAAACCCCAATAATTATTCCGCACCCACGGCAATGATTGTTATTCCTATTCCTATATAGTAAGGCAAAGTTGAAATCGGGAATTTCACCCTTTATTCAACCCTTGGCTCAGATTGATTTCATTCGACGGTTGAGAGTCGCTAAATTGTTGAGTAATGATTTTTTCAATTTTGGTAATTAACAAACGAATTTTAATGACATGCTATAAACTCAAGTAAATTTTATTGTTGTTTTGGTAATGAACGAATAAACTGACGTGAATTCTCCTTTACTATTGAAAATCCAATAATAACTCCACGAAATTCCTTTACTATTATAGATTGGCATTGAATTTTTGGTAATGATTAGTGAATGAATTTTTGGTAATGACTTATTCACTCGGATTGCCGTTGAAAGAGAATACAATTGAAAGACATGCTAAATGAATTTTTGGCAATGAACGAATTTTTGGTTAGGTTGAATTTTCATTGTTTGTCTCTTTCGATCTCCCCTAAACGTTTTCTTTCCAGTTCTCTTTCCCTTCTTCCTGACTCTTGCCATCTCTTCGCCCTCTGTCCAGTTCACTCTCCACATGTATGGCTCTTTGTTCGCTCTTTTTTTAAATGGCTATGAATCAAAAAATTAGTTGTTTAGAAAATTAGTTCTTTATTCTCTACCCACGGTGAATTCTCTTCTTTTCTTTTTTCTTTTTTTCTAGTTCTCTTTGTTCTCATTTCAATTTACTTCTAGGTTCTACGTGGGAGTTGGAGTGAATCAAAAAATTATTTCAGAAACCATATTGCACGGCATAAGTCTCTCCAGTTCTCTCTCCACAGGTATGGCTCTTTGTTCTTTCTTTTTTTTTTTTTAAAAGGCTGCGACGGCTATGAATCGAAAAATTAGTTGTTTAGAGAATTAGTTTTTTGTGTGAATTCTCTTTTTTTTCCCAGGTCTCTTTGTTCTTATTTCAATTTACTTTTGGGTACTAATTGGGAGTTGGAGTGAATCGAAAAAATCTTTCAAAAATCATATTGCATGGGCATAAGCTAATATTTGTTTTTAGGGTTGCAGTTAATACGTTTCTGTCGATTTATGTAGTTAGGCAGGTACAGTTCAATTCCCGTTTCGTCAATTTTGGTGTTTGCAAAGTCATGAGACAAGAAGTATGTTACTCCACTTCTTCTTTTTTCTCATGTGTTGAAATTTGATTAGAATAACATGTTTTGGAATATGGTTTAGAAATTTGGAAGCTTCCTATTTTAATTTAAAGCATGGTAGGCGTCCGTGTTCTCATTTCAATTTTGCGTATCGAACCGACTCCTTATACGGAAAGCTAGATGAGATCGGGTCTATCATTGTTTTACTATTGACATCTGTATGCACAAAATTATTTTCTGTCTGTGTTTTGTGTTTCAAGTGTTGTTTGGTGTGATTAGGTGAGAAGGGGAGGAGGATCAGGGAGCTGAAGGCAACATGGAGTTGTACGCCGAGAAGGTGAACAACAGGGGACTTATTTAGTGAACAACGTGGACTTATTTTGCTCAGGCTAAGTCCCTGCGTTACAAGCTCCTCAACGGCCTCGCCATTAGGAGGTACACATGGATTAACTTTAATACCCATTTGTTGAGTGGGCCTTGCTGCCCTTTCATGGGAGTATTGGAGTTAAATTATTACCACTTTCATATGAATATAAAGTTTATTTTCGCTGAGTTTCTTTTACTTGTTATGCAAAGGGGAAATACGTAAAAGTCTCTACTTCTATAGTTTCTTTGTGGTTAAATGTTACCCATTTTTGATATGGATTGCCATAGCTTACGAGCCTTTGATGGTGTTTACTCTTATGCATACGGTTTGTATTCAAGGCTTTCTTTACCCTTTCGTCTTCATCTTATTTCTTTATAGCTTACTTACCAATGAAATGTTATTCTGAGATTGAGAGTGTTATGATCCAACATGTATTGTTGGTTTTTCTCTCTTTCATTCGATCACCCAAGTTGGTTTGCAGTTTTGGTGGCTACAAATCCCTTTGGGCGTCTACCCTTCGTTCAAACCTAGCTTCCATAAACTTTGTTATCTGGATTTCCGCTCTTTATATTCTTTGTCCCAATTGACATGTGGGTCTTTCTAAGATGCCCACTTTATGGGGAATGAGTTAATTCTTCTTCTTTTTTCACGGGGGGAATGAGTTAATTCTTATGATTCATTTTTACGAGCAAATTTCATATAGCTCTCTTTATAATTTTTGTTTTGATTGATTTTGGATAGACTTTTTGGTTTAGATTTATGGGTTTCCTTATTACATTTTTTGCCCGTATACGTATTTGTTTGGCTCACAAACTTTTTCTCTCCCTGCTGGCGACGAGTCCTAGCGAGAAACATGAATAGGAGAAACTTGATTAGGCTTTTACTTCAGTGTGGTGTATATATTTTTTGTGTCCGTCATCTCTCTTTCATTTTCTGTCATACATGATTGTTGTAGTGTTTTATCTTTGAATAAGGTGTAGACCGTAATCACTAGAATATTCAATTCCAATTGTTTGAGACCGGTTTACTTTTTCGAATTCATTTGTTGAAATTGGTGAGATGGACCATGTTCGGCAAACCAAATTTTTTGGACAGGTAGAAATTGTTTTGGAGAAGGAAAAGGAGTGGTATGGTACTTCTGTTAGACTTGAGGAAGTATACTTCGTTTGGGAGAAGGGGAAGGTGGAATATGATACTTCGTTTAGACTGCGTTTGAATGCATTGCGCCGTGCCTTTAAGTATTATTGGTTATCGAGAATATATAGCACAACATGTAAGGGTTCCAATTTTTGTTATTGGTGCTACTGGGCTTAAAATTTCTGATGGTACAACTTTTCAATTGAATAAGTGTACTGTCTTCTTAAGAGGTACTGCACGAATCTATGTGTGTGTATGTGTGCAATACCTATGAAGGTCTAATTTCCTAATGCAATGGACATGTATTGTGTTGAACAAAGTTGCGTCTTCTTCTTTTGGACTTTTACATACAATTGATGATCTGAATATAGAGTGGAAAAACTCATGTGTCTTGAGTACCAAGGTTACCAGAACCTTTTATTTTTGTTTCATGTGCTTCCTTTGGATTTATCATAAAGTCAATACCCATGCTATAAGATGATTTTTGGGGAGACTTTAGCACCAACAAATGAATTCTTATCCGAAGTGCAGTAGGCACTGGCCATTAACTAGGGGATTATGGTGTGCAACTCTTAAATATAATTGAAAGGGAACTTATGTCCAACATAATAGATTCTATAAAAAAATTAGCCTAGGGTCCACTATAGCATGTTTCTAACCCACTAGGTCTATTGATCAAGTTTCTAACCCACTATATAAGTCCACTAATATGTATTTGGTAAGGCATAAAGTCCACTACATTTAAAAAGAGAATTATTGCCTGACAGAATTACCCTTCCATTCAAATCCCATCAATTTAGCCAATTATCCTCCCATTATCCCTTCTAGTTTTGAAATCAAAATCCCATCAATTTAGCCCATTATCCTCTCATTATCCCTTCTAGTTTTGGAAATCACACCAATCACGGGTATCTCTCTCTCTCTCGTCTCTCTCTATTTGGAATGTTGATCACGCCAATCACGGATATACTGATCTTGATATAGATTCGTATGTAACGTTGTTGTACTTATATAACATTATATAACAGTCGAAGATTCTTTTTTTCTGATACACTATATATAACGTTATTGTACATATATAACGTTATATACTCGTTCATCAGTTCTCATTTAACGTGCGATACTTACATTTTACGTTATATACTCATTCATCGGCTCGCATTTAACGTTATATGAGTTTTTGAAATCTTTTTTTATTATAATACAAGAACATATAACATTCCACGTTTACATCCGAACGTAATATACTTGTTCGTCAGTTCACATTTAACGTGAAATACTTACGTTTTACGTTATATACTCATTCATCAGCTCGCATTTAACGTTATATACTCATTCACTCATGACAGAAGACCACATATAACGATATTAAGGATGCAAACCTAAAATGATTTTGGTTGTTTAGGTTTAACCTTATATAATGTCAATATAACGTTATTGTACATATATAACGTTATATAACATTATATACTCGTTCATCAGTTCACAGTTAATGTGAGATACTTACATTTTACGTTATATACTCATTCATCAACTCGCATTTTAACATTATATACAATGCAGTATCAAACCTTAACACGCCATCAATTTCAATTTATCCAAAATGTACGACCTAAGTCAGTGGGCAAGTCAAAACTTGTTCAAAATGAAACATCATTAATGTTCAAACCATCGAAGACAAAGTTTGTTCAAACCCCTACAAAAAATTAAAAATAAAAATAAAAATTGTCCCAATGACACCATCTCAGTCCTTCTTTATCACCATCTCATCAGTTCATCCGTGCTGGAGGATCTATCCTTGCTATTGGCGGGACATTATATGTTCATTCTACAGGTACCAACTTTTTATCTTTCTGATTTGGTTTTCTCATTCCTGCAAAGATACATAGAGTTAAACATATGCAAATATATATAACCTAAACACTAGCATGGTAATAAAGTAGATTCAAGAATCATGTATAACCTAAACATTAGCATTCAAATATAGTCGTATATGTTACCATAACCATAAATAACAGTAGACAATCCTATATGAATTGGTCCCCGCAGCGGCCCTAACAGACTTGAACATATAACCATATATGTTACCTAACAGCAGTTAAACAAAAGTACAAAAACATTCCAAAGCCAGTAAGACATTAATAAAACACGTAACATTATATAATATATATAACCATATATATTTAAGGTGAAAACATGATATATAACCTTCCGCAAGTCTACTGATCATATATAACATTTTATCAAAACTAATATGGAACATGTAATATTTGTATGTTGTTGCAATACAATGAAAATGATACGGTATATCATATATAACCATATATATTTACGTTATTGAATTGGTCCGCGCAACGGTTTATAGACCTGAATATATAACCATATATAAACTTATAAAATAGTCACATATAATGTTATATATTATTAACTGTCCAATTGTGCTTTACTAATGAGTTCCTATAACTGTACTCAGTTACCAACATTGATATAACCATATATACTATCAATCAAATCCCTAACTTAATTCAACCATACCATACCAGATCAAAGATTGATATAACCATATATACTCACAATCAACACCCTATCTTAACTTAACCAATACCTAATCAATTAGAGTTTGATATAACTATATCTACTCGCAGTCAAAACCCTAATTTAACTGAGCCAAACCATTTATATAACCATATATACGATGAGAAACATAATATACTCAGAACAGGGTCTCAGAGTCAACGGATACCAATCATAAATTTTCCCCAGGATGCTGTGTACAAAACCCTCAATCACATGGCAAATAACTTAGGTTTATAACCATATATACGAAGAGAAACATACCTGGTATATCGATTGCGTTGTAGGATCTGACGAAGGCGATGGAGAAACGAAGGCGAAGAACGGCGACTAGCACTGAAACGAAGGCGACTAGATCTGACGAAGGCGAAGAACGACGTTTGACTGAAACGAGGGCGAATCAAAGGCAACTAGCGCAACGGAGATGAACGTGGGTGAACAGGTGCGATCGTTGGTGAACGATCGCGACTGACGAAGGAGGGCGACGAAGAAGCCCGACGACGATGAAAGGCTCTCAGTCTGGTTCGTTGGGTCAATGGCTTTTTTTTTTCCCTCTCTCTCTAGTTCATTTTGGAAATGGGGGGGGGGGGGGGGGGGGGGGGGGGAGGGTGGGCGGGTTTTGTAATGGGAGTAAATGGATATATTTGACATGGAGGAAAATACGAAGATTGAGAAAAAAACGGGGCAATTTTTTTTTTGAAAGGAGGGGTATATTAGACTAATCAGAGTTATTATATCCTTACTAATATGTTAGTGGACTTAGGGGATTTTAGAATTTAGAAATGGACTTAGTGGCTTAGAAAAGTTCTATAATGGACTTATGAAAAATTCTCCCTAGATTCTACCTGAGCTCACATCATGTGTAGCCAATTTTGTTGATCGTCAAACAATACGCTTATATATTCACTGTCCAGGGGAAAATGATTTTGATCGAAATTTAAAAATAGCATTGAAAGGTTGGACCAAAGAGGTTAGGAGGATAACACTAAATTGTTTGTTGATCGTCCGAGCCGTGCCTTCAGGCACGGGCCAACCCTAGTAGTATAAACATGCTACGTTCAGGAAATTTGTGATTGCAAATAGTCGATCCCTTTTCTTATCTCAAAACGACATGGTTTGATTGAATAATGAATTGGCCAAAACCCCACAAAACGCCCCTAAAACGTCGTCGTTTTGGGGGCTGTAAACTGTGACTCTTTCAGCTCACTGCGGGGACTCGGAGTCCCAATTTCTCGGTTGTGGTTTTTGCGTGTAAACATCTAAAAGCCAAGAAAGATGCAAACCCACATCCCACGCCTTTCTCTCTCCCCTTTCCCTTCTCTCTCTAAACCCAACAACAAAAACAAACCCTTCCTCTGTTCCTTCTCTTCTTGTGTATCCGCTCACTCACTCTCCCAGCATCCCAACTCCAACCTCAAACCCCTCTCTCTCCAATTTCCTCATCAAAACCCTGGCGATCTCCCAACCACAAGCTGTTTCCATCTCCAACCGCTTCTCATCGAAAAAATCCCTTGAAAACCCACACCATACTCCGTTGTTCAATTCCTCAAGCAACTAGGCTTCTCCGACGACCACATTCGATCCTCCATTCGGTCCAGGCCCCAGATTCTTCTCCGACGTGGACAAGACTTTGAAGCCCAAGCTGCAGTTTTTTCAGGACCCGGGTCTCACTGGTCCTGATCTGGGTAACTTCATTTCAACTCATTCTCATGTTTTGCATGATAGTTTGGAGAGAACATTGATACCCTTCGTTGATATTATCAAGAACACCCTCGTAAACGATGAAAACAATCGGGATTTGATTCGGGTTCTGCAGAGGGCCCATGGGGGTTGGGTCTTTTCAACCCGTATCGAGATTGAAATGTAACATTGCCTTCTTGGAGAGCTGTGGCATTGTTGGGCCCCAGCTCTCATTTCTTTTGAAGGGGCAACCTCAGCTTTTCTTCATTTCAGAGACGGCACCTTGTTTCGCGTGTTTTAGATTTGGGGTTTTCTGTTGATTCGAGGATGCTGGTTCATGCTGTGAACACAGTTAGTAGCATAAGTGGTGAGACTTTTAGCAGGAAGATTGAACACAGTTAATACCATTCTAACACTCAGCTCTCTGTTGGAGCTCTTTATGTATGACGTTTGTATTACCAGTAATTTTTACTTGCAGTTTCTTTGTCCCTACTTAGAATTCTTGACTTGCGGTTTGTTTATTACCTTGACTTAGCACATTTTGATTTCTCACTACAATTTTATTTTGAAGGATCTCCTTATTGTATTTGTATCCATATGTTCGAAATGATTGAGAATATTAACAACTTATTCTAGGTTCCAAAACCAAAACAGGAGGAGGAATCTCTGTATGATGCATTAAACAGTGGATTGGCGGAATAATATGCATCTTTTGGACGAAAGAGGGCTCATCTTGTCATTTTGGCACACTCGCGTAGAGAATGCGCTTGCACACGCATACTGCTTGTTTTCCTTGTAGAGTCCAAAATGCTGCGTGTTAGGAATTAATTGCACAGGTAGGCTTGGTTGCAATATCCTTCAGTCGGGCAGGGGAATCCCCACCAGAACCTGTGCTCCCACACTACCAAGTCAGAACCGCCTAGGAATCTCGCTCTCATCGAGAAAGCAGGCACTCTCATGTAGGATACAACCTCTCAAGCATATGAATCCCAAAATGAAATAAGACGAGAGCTATGAAACAAGATATGAAGTAACAATACTAGGAAAACATTTAGTTCAGACAAGATACTTGGAAAGTATTTACTCAAATTTGCTCAAGTGTTTAGAATAAGCATAAGATTTACCTATACTTGGAAGAAAGCATTTGCAATTGACTCTAATTCTTAGGTTCAAAGATTGCCTAAACAAAGATCTTCTGTGATTGGTAATTAGTTAGGTGCCGTTCCGCTTTCTTTTTCAACCTTCTTTTTCAAAAAGAAGGTAATTTTAAGCTCAAATATAATAAAAATGAAAAATAATTTTTAAAATTTTTTTTTGCATTGTTTAAAAGATCTCAATGAGATTTATCAAACAAGATCCATATTGGTAAGAAAATTATTTGCGTAAACACATAATTTTTTACCTTAAAATTACCTTCCTTTTCTAAAAGTTCCTTTTTTGAGAATCCGGAACACCCCCTTAATTGGCTGGGTTTTGCCGAGCTTGGACTCCGGCTCTATATTAGACTCAAATACTTTAACTGTTTTTTTTTTTTTTACAAATTATTTCCAAACGCTCCCTAGCGACTTTTAGAACATTGCCCCCCAAAATTCCCAAGCATGTAGTTTAAGGTTGATGTTAGATCCATTTCCTCCAAAGTATGAGGAAACTCCTCTTTCTTTTTCTTTTTGTTCCTATATAGCAGAGTAGAGGGAAGGTATACCAAGGACCAGTAATACCAGTTAAGGTAGCTGAATTTGCAGGACTCTAAATCTTTCATTTAGTACTTTAAACTTCTGCACTTCCTGAAGAACATGGATACATATCAGCTAGTTCCACTAGAGTCGCTACTTGTCTACTCAAACCCTAGCTTGTCTGCCACATTACTGCAAATGGGCTCCTATCATTATGCCTGTCACTTTCCAACAAGATTGAATACCATTTGGTTGAGATTTTATACTCACTCTCCCAGCAGCATCTCAACTCCAACCTCAAACCCCTCCCTCTCCAATTTCCTCATCAACTCCTTGACATTCTCCGAACCAGAAGCCATTTCCATCTCCAACAGCTTCTCATCGAGAAAAAACCTCAAAAATTCAGTCTGTGGTTCACTTTCTCAAACAACTCGGCTTCTCCGATGCCCACATTCGATCCTCTGTCCGGCTCAAGCCCAAGATCCTCTTCTCCGACGTGGACAAGACTCTGAAGCCGAAGCTGCAGTTTTTTCAGGACCTGGGTCTCACTGGTCCTGATCTGGGTAACTTCATTTCAACTCACTCTCATGTTTTGCTTGATAGTTAGGAGAGAAAATTGATACCCTGCGTTGACATTATCAAGAAAACCCTCGTAAACGATAAAAGCAATCGGGATTTGTTCCTGGATTTGCGGAGGTCCTATTCGGTCTCTGTATCAAGATTGAAATACAACATTGCCTTCTTGGAGAGCTACGGCATTGCCGGGCTCCCGATGCTTTTGAAGAAGGAACCTCAGTTTTTCTTCAATTCAGAGACGGCTCTTAGGGACCTCGTTTCACGTGTTATAGATATGGGGTTTTCTGTTGATTCGAGGATGTTCATTCATGCCATGTGCACAGTGGGTAGCAGGAGTCATGAGAACTTTAGTAGAAAGATTGAAATGTTGAGGAGTTTTGGGTTCTCAATGGATGAATGTATGGATATGTTTAGGAGGGTTCCGAGTTTACTTACGGTTTCTGAAGGGAAGTTGAAGTTGGGGATGGTGTTCTTCTCATATGATGTCAAGTTGGAGAGGTCTGCTTTATTTAGTCGGCCTATGTCTTTGACGTACAGCATGGGGCAGAGAGTCCTCCCTCGGTACAGAGTTTTACAGATTAAGAAGTGCCAGAGGCTGTTAAAGAAGAGCCAAGTCTACTCAACGTATTGGTTTTGACGGAAGAGAAGATTCTACTTTTGGTGGCTTACAAGGGCGATCGTTTGGATTACTCTTCGATGGACTTGAAAATCTGACCCCTTCGTCACTTGTTGTTTTTAGCAGTCATGACCAATTACGCTATGGATGTCATACTTTGGGAGCACTTTGTGGCAAGAAACCTCCCTATGGGAAAGCCATGAGCACCTCTGCAACCACAACTGGAATCAGAACTAGGGTTTTCGCTACACACTTCCCTCAAGTCCAAAGTGTGCTTTTGATATAATTGTTGGTATTTTGGTGCTAAAAGTTGGCAAGTTCTAGCTCTATGCTATGCAGTATGCAATATGCAACGTAGTTGACAATTTCTCGATCATGATAGCATGGTTTGATAATGGTAAGCAATTAGGGCGCATTTTGTTGAACCATACAGGAATGAGACAGGTGAAGGGTGACTGAGTGGATACTTAATTTGCTGAAGAAGATTTTCGACAGCAAGGGATGTCTTTTTTGTTCGGGTAAGGAATTGAATGGCTATGTTACCCTTTTGTGTCATGTTAATATATTTTTTGACAACATAGTTTTTTTTCAGTTTTGGTCATTCGGTTATATAAATCCGGTTTGTGGTTCATGTTTGACTTATGAAAGGAGTAATTGGATTTTACCAGTCTGTGACTATGAAATGAAATATTTCACAAGAGAATGTTGATTTTCAATTTCGCTTTTGTGCTTTATATTTTTGTCATTAATCACACGTTGTGGTTATATTTGCATAAAATTGGTAGTTAATGTATTTTTTTCAAAGGTTGATTTAAAATAGAGTCACACTAGGGCTGAGCAGCTGGCTTTTGCATTTGTTTATTGGGCGATAGGAAATCATTTTTGTTAAAATAGGTAGGATGAAAAATGATGCAAATAGTACTCACATGATGAAGAGTTAATCAACACAAGTTTTATCCATGGTCCATTGCTTTTTTCACAATCACCCAACTTTTGAAAATTGCATTTTGACCTCTTAATATGTCCTTAGTGTGTCCTCACCTGTCTCGGAGTCAGAGGAATAAATGTAGCAAAAAGTTGGACTTTGGTTTAGTTCACATTGAGAAGTCTCTCATAGCAACTACTAACTACTATTTCCTTAAGAATTTGTCTATCCTCTTCATCCAGCCGCTAAAATCCTCCACACCACGTGTTCTCATTATCTATTCCACTGAAATCAGACATACGATAGCTAATCTTGTTGTATTCCTTGTCCCGATCAACAAGTTACTGAACTAATCTGGAACTCATGGTGTCAACTCTTTTGCATTGGCATTATGTCCTTAATTCTCCGTGCTTTTGGTAAAATTGATAAAGTGGATATGGAAATATACAAACATGATATAAGATGCAAATGCTAGTTTTTACTTTTTGACCAAATGAGGGAGTTCTGGGCTTCTCTTTGGCAAATTCTCCAGGGTACCTCCATTTCTCTCAGGGTACCTGGAGTTCAGGCCAGATAAATTGGGATTAGAAAACCATCCTGGCCTTGTAGGTTCTCCCGTTGTACTTAATCTGGTTTTGGTGCTAAGTTCTAATCTTTGACTATGGTTATAGCCCGACCGACATGTGGGGGACTACAAAGGGGTGAGCTTTACCACCCTTTCTTTGGTATCAACTCCTCCCTCCGCCCCGTTTATCTTCTCTCCCCATCTAATCGCTGAAGTTATTTGATCTTCTTTCATTTCATTCTTTATCCGCATGTAATAAACAATAGTATTAATAACCTGCCGGTATTACTTTGTCTCATCTATCGCTTGAATTCAATTCTTTGAGTATATACTGATAACCCTTACAGCTATGGAGCACGGGTACCGGTATGCGGTACCGGTACGGGTACGGAAAACTGCAAAACCCCAAAAAAGTAGGGTACGGGTACGGCGGGGGTACGGCATATATATATATATATATATATATATATATATATATATATATATATAATGTTTTTCTATTTTTTATTGCATAAAATGAAATATAAACCCATTTTACCAACAAAAAGCAAAATCAGTACAAATATGCATATCTACTGCATATCTATTAGTATTCAGAATTTCAGATACATATATACATATACATATACATTACACATGCATACATTTGTACATATATACAAAGAGAGATTATTCCGATCGATAAAAAAAATATACAGAGAGAGACGAAGAGAGAGATGGACAAAGAGAGAGAGGGGTGTTTATAAATGACAAATAAATTACACAATAAGCCCCACATTTTATAATTATTTACAAAAAAATCCCAGAAATTTTGAAACAATTTCATTTTGGGCTAAAACGTACCCTTGCCGTACCCGTCCCGTACCCTTGCCGTACCTGTGCCGTACCCAAAATTACCAAAAGTACCCGACACAATTTTGCCGTACCCGGTACGTTTTTGCCGTACCCGTACCCGGTACGCGTACGGCGACATTTTCGAAGTACCCGTGCTACATAGCCTTACAAGGAGCTCTAGGAACTCTAAATAGTTGTTTTGACACCGAATTACATTTGCGTACTGCAACCTAAGACTGGTAATAATAGTTGGATACAGTTAATATAACCAGAAGGCTGGTTATGCTACTTTTGGCCGGTAAGGAGATTTCCCTTGACAGTGCTCACCATACAAGTGAATGGAATTGAGATTTTCCTTTGCATTTTCGAAATTGGTGATACAACTTTATGGCTGTAGAGTAGTTCCCCATGAGCGCAAGGAAAAAAATTCTATATATGTTGCCATTGAGACTACTTTCTCTTAATAGGACTTCGTCGGTATTCAAAATCATTGACTCTTGTTATTGGAAATTACCTCTTCATTGGTCATGATGACGCATATGTCGCAGATAAAGATCTCCAACCATTAGGATGATTTTTATTTCAAATAAGCCTTCAAAATTAAACCTTCGCCTCAAATCACACATGCATAATTAAGAGCACATGGTGTAAATGAAAGATTGAAATATAAGGCACAAGAAACTATTTCCATGTAGAAGATCCTTGGATCTACTGACATATCATAAGCATAATGGTACCTATCATAGATGATGCGTTGAGATTGAAAAAGCGCACACAGACTACCGGCCTTGTGTATCCATCCTTGACGCATGTCAGACAAGTTAGGACACTACACGCTCACACATGTTAGGCACATAAATACTGTTTATACCAGTTTTTTGCACCAAGCATCAAGCTAGCACTGGAGGGCCATTTAATTAATTTGTTTATTAAAACTTATGGGCTATTATGGACTGGAAGATTATGGGCTATGATATTTAATTAATGTTGGGCCCAGTTATTTGTTAATTCCGTTTGCCCAAGATTTATGGATATTATATAAAGGGGAAATGACGGCCCAGGACACTTTGTGGGCCCAAATTGCCAAGAAGGATGAGCCCATTTCCAAAAGGAGACTTAGCCAAAGATCCCTCATATTTTCATTTTTTGAGCTCAAGGACAAGCCTTAGGATACTCTATGAAAGTGCCTAAAACCCTAGGGTATCTTATGAAAGTGCCTAAAACCCTAGGGTGCCCTATATATGAAAACGCCTAAAACTCTAGGGTACCTTGTGAAAGTGCTTAAACCACTAAAATCCTATAATAGGAAAGTGCACCCTAAAATCCTATAAAAGTGCCTAAACCATAGGATATTTCCAAAATAAGAAAACTACACTAATCCTTATCAGTCATTAACAGAAAACCACGTCCTTACACGGTTAGGAAATAGTTAAGTCCACTCCGTTGTGGCAATCCACAAACCAACTTGTGGCTTTCCCTTTTAAGTCACACACATTTGCTCTACGCTTAGAAGTTAGATTCACGGCATCCAACCTTTCAACGTTAGGCGCAACAAGTCTTGGCACGCCCGCATTCAATCAACAAACACCTACAAGCGTGCTCACGCCTTGCTCGGCATCCCCGTTTCAAAAACAGGACTTTTCGTTGACGTATCCTCTACTAATATTTTGTGTTTGTGTGTATGTAAGTTGGACGTGCTTGGACACTCGGGGACAAGTTACACATACATTAGGAGGTAAGAATACAAAATTTGTAAAAACATTGGGCTAGGGTGAATAATATCTTGGCTAGTTGGTTCATTTTTTGTAGTATTATCACAATGTAGAACTGATTTTTTTTAATCCAAATTTGATAGAAATTACGTTTTGTATCTGATATGAATTTTCATAATAATACTTATGTTAGTTATAGTATTTAGCATGTCCTCAACATGTCGGTATCCTAGTTTTTAGAAAAAGCATTTCCATGTCGTGTTTTTTTCGTGTCCTGGCTCCTTAATCGTGCCATTTAGATTGAGATTATGTGGGTTCTGCATAGGGTTTCATTCTTATTATTTGCGTGAATCTAGTGCAATGGAACGAGACTGTGGCTTTTCTAAGAGTGCATAGAATTGTATTTTTTTGTTGACACTTTCTTTTTACTAAAGGAAAAAGTTCTACTGCTGTGTGCGGGGTTTGATGACACGGTATTGCAAGATCAAGCCATCGTTTGAATGAGGAATGGACTCTGCATCGAAAGAAACGCTACTGGTGGGGAGGAGCGATGGGCAATTGCTGGCAATGTCTCCAAGGTGTACTTTTAATTTGGCATCTGCTAGTGGACAGTATTATTGGTCCCCAGATTTAGTTGGTTCATGGGCCCGATACCAAGTTATCAAAAACAAAAAAGTGTGTTCTCCGTGCAGATGAAAGGCACAACATCAGACAAGACTTCTATGAACTATTGATACTGATTTGAAATTTTTGTTTGAAGCTGCTTTTTTCTCTGTTCCCTTGGATGAATTCATTTTTATTCGTACTTCTTGATTTCCAATTGGCTACCGCACCGGTTTCTTTTCAATATTTTGGTGCTCTTCAGATTATTTTTTCTTGAACTTGTGCGCAAAGAGGGAAATGATCCGTTGATGTTTGACCGTTTCAGTTTGATCTTTGGGGTGTAAACATTGCAATCCGTTTTCCTCTTTGTTTCTGCAATTTAAAAATTTTGCATTAGTTTTCAAACCCACCAGAAGTTAGTAGATTATAGTATTGCTGTTGCTTTCGGTTTCAATACAATAAAGAGAAAGAAGAAATAGAAAAAAAAACATTCACTTTGACCCTCTGCTGGTTGGCCTATGTGCAGTTTCACCCGTCACATGATTGTTGGCACTTAACCTCCTTACGATATTTGTACAAGTAGTTAGAGATCAACAAAAGCAGCTCAATCTAGTGTCAAGCATATAGATATGCATGATACTTTTTTTTTTTAGAACTAGGTGTTTAGGCCAATTCACATTGACCTCGATTAATCCTAGGCGATCATAAACCCATAGTCCACTTGCAGGGGGCCCATTTGAAGCTGGAGCAAATACTCCGTGTGGACTGGCCTCAAAAAAGTTGATAACACCTGAGAGGTTTCGAACTTGAAACCTAAAGAGTGGGCAAATCTCTAAGTTTTGTGCCTTGACAACTAGCACAACCCCTTGGGTTTTATATGCATAATACTTGAACTCATTCAATAACTTTTATTGATTTTAGTCACTCAAAGTGGATTTTGCTAGATGGCGTGCAAAATATGTTAGATGTCTCGTTGACAAATCCCATGAAATCGAACTCCGTTTTTTTTGTCCATCAATAAGAATGACAAAGTACAAACCACGGAACACTATATTAACTTTGTGGTAGTCCATGAGATAACCATATCCAACAACTCAACCAACACAAAAAATAAACCTATCATAAAAAAGAAACAAACGAAGAAAGAAAGAGCCCTCTAATCGATTTATCCTTCCCGTGCCAAGACCTTTTCTTTCGACCTAACCTATACTCGAGCTACGACTTCCTCAAATTTATCAATAAAATGTCTCACACTAGCTGGTCTCTTAATAAGGAGACCATTGCTACAATCCAATGCCAAAGAAATGAGATGGGCACCGACTCTTTTGGACTTACGATCCTTGCCTATGTCAGTGTGTACGTGTTTCCTTAGATTAAAATCTTCAGCAACTTCATCCCTCAAGTTATTCGGGAACATTCTCTTCATAATCAGTTGTAGCATGATCACACCCAGACTGTGCAAGTCAGAGAGTGGGCTCGCCGAACTTGCTGCAAACAAAGGGAAAAAAGAAAACAAATCAAAAGAAATAATCTGTTTTAGGCTAAAAATCTAGCACTTTAAATGGGTCCAAATAGCCCTATAAGACGTGAATTCTTGGGCTTTCACTGAACTGGAAAGCAACCGTCCATTAACATTGAAAACTGAGTGTTGATACCCGAAGCTCTAAAGTCATTCAAATGACAACCAAAGCCATAAAATGATTAGCCTATTTTGCTAATTACATGGTTAACATTCATTGATATTTGGCTATAGAAAATGGACATCGTTCAGCCAATTTTTAAATAAAGTTACAGCCACTCAAGGCTAAAAACGATAGGATTTGTACCATTTTCCCCCTTATTTTCTCCCCCTCCCAAATTCAAATTTTAAACTTGATTTGAAAAGAAAGTGGAGCATATACATACATGCAAATAGGATTTGGCTCAATTCTCTCTTCATGACATGACAGGACTAGTACTACTTGTGGATTTGGGATCAATTGTTTTAATTTATTTTTTAGTACAAAATTGAAATATTTTGTTAAAGTGGTAAAATGGTAAAATTGACATAAAGTCAATATAATTGTGGTGTTTTCTTAAATTTAGTGAAAGTCAATATAGACACAACAAAATGGGACGGGGGTTGTATTTTTTTGGGTGAAAATCTTGTCAATTGAAAGAGTAAGAAGCAGGCAGTGTTTGCATAGTCAAGTGCAGAAGTAGAGTATCGAGCAATGGCCCACACGACATGTAAGATTGTATGGGTGCGCTTGTTTCTTGAGAAAATCAGATTTGGGGTGAAACTTCCTATGAATGTATATTGTAATAATCAAGCGGCAATTCACATTGCATCAAATTCAATCTTTCATGAAATAACTAAACATATTGAAGTGGATTGTCATCTTGTGCGGGAAAAGTTAACTAGTGGTGTAATAGCTACTCCCTTTGTATTGACCAGTGTTCAGAGTTGACTAACATGTTTACCAAATCATTGGTCAAACCAAGGTTAAAGTTGTCATGTAGCAAGCTGAGACTTTTTGATATCTACTTCCCAGTTTGAGGCGGAATGTTAAAATATTGCTAGTCTTAATCACTGTCCCACATCGGTTAGCTAAGCAGTGTAAGGAGTTATCATTCAATATAAATAAAAATTGTGTGTGTTAGGGTCATTTAACGTACCTGTGTAAACATCATGGTAACAAAAAGTGCCAAAGTGATGCCTTCCGATTCTCACCATATTGCCAAAATCAATAATGACAGCTTCGTGATGCTACATATAAATAAATGATAATCAATAACCAAAAGAAAAGTAATAAATACATGTTTTTTCAGTTGATATATCACGTTACCTCATCTAGAACAATATTGTCAGGCTTTAGGTCGCAGTGAATCCATCCTCCTGAATGCATGTGAGCCAAGCCCAGAGCAACCCCTTTGACGATTTTAATAATTTCAGACAACCCATACTCCCCTTCAAATTATAAAAGACATTTCAAAGGATTATGATCAACTTCTATTTTGCATGTCCATGCTTGAGCCATCTAATCTTCAAAGCCGATCAACTTTTAAAAATACGTATAATTACATGCATATTAATAAAAAAATAGTTTTTTTTTTATGAATATAGAATCAGAAAGAATCTACTTCCTCACGAAAATAAGCCCCTACGAATATACCAGATTTTAGAATATCACTAAGAGATCTTGCATAGCGCGGGTAGACAAGATACAACGATTCGTCGAAGGAGTCCAACTTCCCCTCAATGATGCCTTCAGACAACGAATAACCGAGCAACTGAATTAAATTTTTGTGGTGTCCGATTGCCGGCAAAGATTCAATCTCTTCCTATCAACAAAAAATTTCTAATTAATAACCCATAAAATAAAAAGCTATCAAAAAAAATTTATTACTTTAACACATACCTGCCAGACTTTTAGTAGCATCCCGTTGAAAGACATTTTCACTACAATCTCCTGCTCCCCCGTATGTCCGGAAAAAACAACTCCAAACTGGCCAATACCAAGCGAATGATCTAGTGCGTAGTTGTTTGTGAATCGCTTGAGTTCATCTTCTGTTAAATAGAAGGAAGCGTGTTGGGTCATGATTCCACTTTGTTTGATGTGGGTTATCTAGCGTGAGAGAAACTCTAGATGTTTTGAAGGCGTGAAGAAAACTAGTTCTAGAATTAAGACTTTTTTGGTGAATAGCTTGTATAGTTGGAACAAGAGAGAATGTAATCCATCCCTTAACCAATTTTTAGATTGGTTTGAGCTTTTTCATTTTCACATTTGTGTAATACCGAGCACATGATCTGTTGCGTAGTTGTATGAGAATAATGAAGAAAATAGGAAAATGATTAGAATCCAAAACCCTTGAACAAACGGGGTAATGCCTTCTTTTTAATATAAATTACATAATCATTTACTTATTCAAAAAAAATTGAAAGGACAAATACGAAAAAACACTTTCAGAGAAGGAAGAAGATAACCTGAGAACAGAACCAAGGTATAAGGTGGGAGCTGGTAGTCTGGGTCAGGAGTAACGGTGACAGATATATCAAGTATTGTTTCCCCCTGAGATCAGATTAAATGTCTTAGCCAAAAAATATTATTTGACACTAATATGTAAAGTACAACTGAAGCACTTTAATACTAGGTCCAACAAGAGAGCATCCATCCAACTCATATAATTGCCGTACAACTTGCTACGAAAACATTGGCCATGTGACAATCAATCGAGTATAAGCATGCTACACTTGGAACTTGGAAGCCAGACTGACCAGAGTATCAGACCACTTGATCATCTACCTTTAAGGTAAATTTCATGCAAAAAATAGGAGTATGAGATACATTTGTATCAAAATGCTACTTTTAAAGTCAAGTAAATTTCTGGTAACACCCCTGTTCCTAAATGCCACAAACTGATAACAGAAAAATCAACATAAGTATCATATATGATATGAATGGGACCAGATTACATAAGAGGGAATCCCTATAAACTTATTTTGTGAAGAATTTATAGAAACTCACCAAAACAAGATTCAACAAGAAGAAGAGAGAGAAAGTAAAGTGGTTTTCCATTTTGTTTTCTCGATGATCTCTCTCAGAGAGAGAAAATACAATGCTTTTATATCTCAGAATCTCAACTCCCTAAACCCCACTTAATCAACAACTAACTAAACAACTAATTACTAGTTCCACTAGCAGACCCAGCTGACGTGGAGATGATAGGAGCTGTATCTGTTGAGTAAGAGCTATAATCAGGTGTGGTCGATGCCCCTAACTCCTGTACACCCCTCTTCAAACTCGGGTGGATTAGCAACTCTGAGTTTGGACTTGAGAAGCTGAAATCTGGAAACTGACAAAGCCTTGGTAAAAATATCAGCTAGTTGAGCTTCTGAACTAATATGATACAGCACAATCTTGTTATTCAGAACTTGATCTCGGATAAAGTGATAGTCAATTTCAATGTGCTTGGTTCTAGCATGGAAGACAGGATTACAAGCGAGAGCAATAGCAGACTTATTGTCACACCACAAAACATGAGGTGTAGAAGATGGAATATGAAGTTCAGAAAAGAGCTGTTGTAACCAAACTAAGTCAGTTGCTGTGTGTGCCATGGCCCTATACTCAGCCTCAGTGGAAGACCTAGCCACTGTGTGCTGTTTCTTAGCACACCAAGAGACCAAGTTATGGCCCATGAAGATGCCATAACCTGTCGTGGACCTTCTATCAACTGGATCACCAGCCTAGTCAGCATCTGCAAACGCTGTGAGAGTGTGAGAGGCCCTGGAACAAAATGGAGACCGTGGTGTATGGACCCTTTGATGTACCTAAGGATTCTTTTGACAGCCATAAAATGGCTGATCTTTGGATCATGCATATGCTGACATGCCACATTCACAGAAAAATGAAATCTCAGGTCTTGTCAAAGTTAAGTACTGTAAAGAATCCACCAAAGTCTATAAAGATGTACATCTTGGAATGGGGAATCACAGTCAGGAATACCAGGCTTGACTGAGGCAGGGGACTCAGAACTCTTACACTCCACCATACCAGCTTTAACAAGAAGATCTGAAGCATATTTAGACTGTGAAAGAAATAATCCAGAAGAAGAAGTAACAACCTCAAGCCCAAGAAAATAGTTGAGATTCCCCAAATCCTTCATAGCAAATTTCTGGCTAAGTTGATGAATGAGTGAAGTAATGTAAGTAGAATTGCTGCCAGTGACAATAATGTCATCAACATAAATCAAAACCAAAGTAATATGATCCTCTGTAGCCAAAATGAAAAGGGAAGTATCTGTCTTACTGGACTGAAAACCAAGCTCAACAAGATAACAGGAGAACATGGAATACCAGGCGCGAGGAGCCTGTAGAAGACCGTATAAAGTTTTGGACAGCTTACAAACAAAGTCAGGATGAGCTGAATCTTTGTACCCCTGTGGTTGCCTCATATATACATCCTCAATGATCACCCCATGCAAGAATGCATTAGACACATCTAACTAATGTAGAGACCATTGTTTATGAACAGCAAGACTAAGAACAACCCTTAAAGAAGGCTCTTTAATAACAGGACTAAAGGTCTCAGTAAAGTCCATGCCCTCTGCTTGTTGATTGCCATTAGCAACCAATCGAACCTTGTATCTGGCTACGGAACCATCAGAATGTCTCTTAATCTTATAGATCCATTGACAGCCTATAACATGCCCATGAGAGGGAGGAGGCACAAGTACCCAAGTCCCTTGCTTAACTAAAGCTTCATACTCTTCAGCCATGGCCTTTTGCCAAACATAATGTTTAATAGCTTCAGAAAAATAAGAAGGTTCTGTAGTAGGAAAAGAAGAAGAAGAAGAAGAAGGAGAGGAAGAAGAAGTAGAAGTAGAAGTGAGCAAAGTAAGAGGTTGGCATGGCTTAAAAATACCATCTTTAGATCTAGTTCTCATAGAATGAATAGGTCTGGACACAGATGGATTAGAAGTTTCAGAAGTAGTGGAAATAGGAATAACAAGAGGAGAAGGAGGAGGAAAAAGCAGACTGAACAGAACAGTGATAGGAACAGAAGAAGAAATAGAAGGAATCCTTGGAACAGGAGTAGGTGTGGATACTCCTGGTTACAATTTTGACAAAGTGAAGATTCTGGCTCTGGGATCTTTACTAAAATATACATGAAAGGGAAAAAATGGAACCAAGGCTGACGTGGGTATGGCCAGATTCTATGCGGAACTAGCGTAGGTTAATCAACTAAATTATGCTCTTTCCTCGTTATTTCCTTTATGGCTGGTGCAGCTTGTTAATTTTTGTTTATGGGGCTCTAGGTAAGGATGCCATGGTGACTCACGTGGACACCAAGCTCGTTGGGACACAAAATGGTCTATCGACTCTATCCTAGCATATGTAATGTCTTGGCTTCTTTCCGGCGTGATGCTTCTATCTTTTAGGCGTGTGACTTAGAGCCTACGTGTGATGCATCGTCTTCTTCTCCAGCACTGTTAAGCCTTTAAAAGCCACAGTAAAAATTTCCGACCTTTGACCAATATGCCTCCAAATCTTAATTAACATGCTGTGCAACAACCCTCCATCTAACCCTTCATTCACAACCTGGAAACGAAACCAAACCCTAAACCAGCCAAGGTACTGATATTACCATTCCAGTCCCCAAAACTTCATCTTTCCTCATTTGGTTCAACCTTGAGGCCCTTACCATTCAATTTACCTTAGAAAATTAACCATTGACACCCTATTAATTGAGTCCACTAGTAGCTAGAAAATGACTGTTACCTCTAATACAAGCCTACATTTACGAAGGTCCACATTACCATGCTAGATCATAAGTCTATCATTCTTCTTCTATGCCCCAAAATTTAATTTCCTAGTTGTCAAAACATACCACCCATTCTAAACTGTCAGATTCCAGACTATGATTGCATGGATTATAGCAGAAAGTTTGAGATGGTAACACATGACACCGGATCCAACATGAAGACAACATTTATATATCATGAAGTGCAAGGCAGAGTTGTAGTTATTTGCTTCAGCAAATTAGTGAAAATAAGCCAAAGTTTAATTCAATTCTCAAGCGATGCAGTCGAAGAAATATAGGATACGCTTGGGAAGCCACTCGACCCTAGTCGAGGATGTCTCACAAGCAACCATGACTATGCTATCCTTGTGATGAATGAAATTTTTGTCAATGTTCAAAAGAACCATGACACATGCTTGATTGTAGGAAGAATCGCTCTCTCCAACACTCCATACAATTTCTACACAATAAAATTTTCAAATATCTAGACAACTAATAAGACGAATACATAAATAACCTTTAATCTACATGCATATATGGCATTCAATTTATTGAGTCCACTGGTTGCTAGAAAATGACTGTTACCTCTAATACATGCCTACATTTACGAAGGTCCACATAACCATGCTAGATCACAAGTCTATCATTCTTCTATGCCCCAAAATTTAATTTCCTAGATGTCAAAACATACCACCCATTCCAAACTGTCAGATTCCAGAGTATGATTAATTGCAGGGATTATAGCGAAAAGTTTGAGATGGTAAAACATGACACCGGACCCAACATGCATGAAGACGACATTTATTGATCATGAAGTGAAAAGCAGAGTTGTTGTTAGTGAAAATAAGCCAAAGTTAAACTTTCATGATCAAACATCACATTAACGCAATGTATACAATGGTCCAGATGTGAAAATGCCACACACGAAACATCGAATACTTTTCCATCATCTTTCCAGTCAGATAAGAGGTATTCAGACAGAGGTATAGGTATGCAGTATCAACTATCAAGTCACAAGTCAGAAAAAAAAGACATCACAAATTGGTTGTTGAACTGATGAGAAGGAAACACACCGAAACTAGGACTGCATCCTGTGCTCCACGTGAATCCTCAAACGTGACAAATGCAATTTGGGATTCTTCGGTATCACTACACAAACAACTTACTAAATTAAAGAAACTATGACAAGCAGCAAAAAAGATAAAACAGTATTGAGTAACTAGTTCAGATGTTAACCTCTTCATTTCAGCATATAAAATATCACCAGCAGGGGAAAACAAATTCTTCACATCTTGCAAAGTTGCCATTCGGGAAACATTGCTGACTTTGACAGTTCTTATCTGCAGCAAAAGACAACTATATCATTAGAAATACCAACAGACACATAATACTTATCTGCAGAGAAAAAAAGAAACAAGTTGCATGTCATTTCTCAACCATCAGAGCACAAATTTTGCCAACATAACCAATGATAAATAACAATCAATGTGATTCATCACCCAACAGGAGTGTGTTAGAGATTTTCAAAATAAAAGAGTCGTCGTTTTTGGTTTTGTAAATTTCCTTTGTTTCCTTAGAATGCTTGTTTTCCTCTTTGTGAGCTTTGTCCCACATTGGTAAGCTGAGAGATGTTGGAGTGGTATATATTAGGAAACATTCCTAATATAAGTAACTAATGATCTAGTGTGGTACAGCCCTTTGGTGCTTCGCACCATACCGGCAGAGCCGGTACACACTCACACACGCACACGCACACGCGCGCGCGGCGTGGGCAGTGTGGCGTGGGCTGTGGTGCATTGTGGCGCTTTAGAGGCGCACTTTGCACTTAGCGCTAGGCGCCTTATTGGCGCCATTTCTTATTGCGAGTTGACAGTAAGGTGGGGCTGACGTGGATGACACGTGTCACACGCGTGGCAAGTGAGTCACATGGAGCGGTTCCGATCGGGTGCAACTCGAGACTACGGGTGCGTTGGTTCGTAGAGTTGCGATCTTAGCCGTCGACCGCGAATGGGCTCGATCCAACGGATTGGATCAAATCAGATTGGGTGTGAGTGAAACAGCACACCAGTTCGGTGTGACTGGGTGCATACTCATTCTCAATGGGTGCGTAGTGGCCTATAAATAGACCACTACTTAGCAGAATCCAGTGCTCATAATATACACACATAATCCGAATTTCTCCCACATCTCTCTCTATATTTTCTAGCATTCATTCTGCGTTCTGTTTTGTTGCAGAAAATAGAACACAGTGGTTCTCGGTTCTTGTATTCGTTCAAGCAGATATTCTGTCCGTTTCGTTAGTGCAAACGAAAACGGAAAGAAGTTCAAGTTCGGGCTTCGATTTATCTTGAAGGCAGGTTTGCTGTAACCCTTTGCATACCGGAATTGGTGGGGGCAAATACTGTCTTTAGGAAAGCGACATAGTCGTGACTCGAAGTGTATTTCAGCATTTGTGGAGGTTTCGCCAACAGTACAGAATTGCAGCAGCCAATTTTTCCAACAATCTAAAGACAGTATTTACGATGGCGATGTCTCTACAGAAGATGACACAAGACTTTCTGAAATTGGAGCGGTTTGAAGGTGGGAATTTCAGGCGTTGGCAGAAGAAGATGCACTTCTTGCTAACGACCCTGAAAGTGGTGTATGTTCTGACTACTCCGAGTCCGGAGATACCGGAAAATCCAGATGATGAAACTATGGAGCAGGCCCGTGAAAGGGGCAAGTGGGAGAATGATGACTACATTTGTAGAGGACACATCCTCAATGCACTGTCAGATGCACTGTTCGATGTCTATCAGAATTCAATGACAGCAAAGGAACTTTGGGATGCACTTAACGATAAGTATCTTTCTGATGACGCTACAAGTAAGAAATTTCTTGTTAGTCAGTTTATGAATTATCGCATGGTTGATACAAAGCCGGTCATTGATCAGTTGCATGAGATTCAGTATATCCTCAGTCAGTTTAAGGTTAAGAACATGCATATGGATGAATCTATTGTTGTTTCCTCTGTTATTGACAAACTGCCTGCATCTTGGAAAGATTACAAAAAGGAACTCAAACACAAGACCGAGGAATATACCCTTGATCAGTTGGCCCAACACCTTCGGGTGGAGGAAGAGACAAGGCATCAAGAGGGTAAGGATAATTCTACTTCTAAAGTACATGTGGTGGAAGAAAGTTCCAACAAGAAACGCAAGAACAGGGACGGTGATAAGTCTTTTGGTAAGTGGAAGAAGCAGAAGCGGGATCCTACCGACACTGGTTGCTGGCATTGCGGCAAACCTGGGCATCTTAAGAAAGATTGCAAAATCCTGAAAAGGAAGAACTCTGGTGGAAATCCAGGAGCATCTGGGGCAAAGAATTCTAAATTCATTGCTGTTGTTTCCGAGGCGAATATCCTCGATGATGCTGGAAGTTGGTGGGTTGATTCTGGTGCGACAAAGCATGTTTGCAATGACAAGAGGCTCTTTACTGAGTATAGTCCAGTTGCAGATGGTACCGTTCTGTTCATGGGAAATGCGTCAACTGCATCAGTTAAGGGAAAAGGCAAAGTGGACTTGGAGTTCACTTCTGGCAAGACGCTTACTCTTACTGATGTGTATCATGTACCGGAAGTTAGGAAGAATCTCGTGTCTGCAAGTCTACTTAATAAGTATGGTTTTAAAGTGGTTTTTGAGTCAGGCAAAATTGTTGTATCCAAGGGTGGTGTGTTTGTTGGCAAAGGCTATGTAACCGAGGGGATGTTTATGCTTAATATTAATAACACAGTTATTTCTGCTTATATGCTTGATTCTTTTTCTTTATGGCATACTCGTTTAGGACATATCAGTACAAGGAAAATGAATTGCATGATAAAATCTGAACTAATTCCTAAATCTGATAATGATATGGTTGATAAATGCAAGATTTGTTTGGAATCAAAGATAACCAGATTGCCATTTCCTAAAATTGAGCGGACTTCTTCATTACTTGAATTGATTCATAGTGATGTATGTGATTTTCATAGCACTCCAACTAGAGGCGGAAAACTTTATATGGCAACATTCATAGATGATTATTCGAAATTTTGCTATATCTATTTGCTTCATTCCAAAGATGAAGTACTTGATAAATTTGTTGCATATAAGACTGAAGTTGAAAATCAATGTGGTTTGAAGATAAAATGTCTTAGGTCTGAGAGGGGTGGTGAATATCACTTCCCTGATTATTGTGAATCAGTAGGGATAATTCATGAAGTAACTGCACCTTATACACCACAACAAAATGGAGTGGCCGAAAGGAAGAATAGAACTTTATGTGAGATGGTAGTTGCTATGCTAAGCAATGCAGGATTAAGTAAAGGTTTGTGGGGCGAAGCCATACTTACCACTGCTTATATCCTAAATAGAGTACCTCTCAAAAAGTCTAACATTACTCCATATGAACTCTGGTCAAAAAGGAAACCAAACTTGAGTTATTTTAAGACTTGGGGGTGTAGGGCGATTGTGAGATTGCCTAGACCTAAAAGGAATAAACTGGGTCCAAAAGGAATCGAGCGTGTATTCCTTGGATATGCTTTGCACAGTAAAGCATATAGGTTTCTAGTGGCCGAGCCTAATGATGTTGTGTCCATCAACACCATCATTGAATCTCGAGATGCAGTGTTCTATGAAAACAGATTTGACAAAATTCCAAGGTTAAAATCTAGTAAAGATTTGGAATCTAATAAAGATTCGGAAGAGTTTCCTTTGATGTCCGAAGAGGACAACGAGCCTTTAGAGGTTCCAGTTGAAGGAAATGAACCTGAGGAACAAGTTGAATTGAGAAGGAGCAAACGAGTTCGGATAGTGAAAACGTTTGGTCCTGATTTCATAGTTTATCTAGTTGAAGGCACTAGAGAGACTTCATGTGCTCACAATGTATTTTCACTTCACGTTGAAAATGATCCTTTGACATTTGAGGAAGCAATGAAATCGCAAGACTTGGCTTTCTGGAAAGAGGCTATCCAAGATGAGATGGACTCTATCATGGGTAATAATACATGGGTTCTGGCGGATTTACCACCTGGTTCTAAGCCAATTGCTTGTAAATGGATTTTCAAGAAGAAAATGAAAATTGATGGAACTATTGATAAGTTCAAGGCCAGACTTGTAGCCAAAGGTTTTACCCAGAAAGAAGGTATTGATTACTTTGATACCTATGCACCGGTTGCTAGAATCTCAACAATTAGAGTTTTAATTTCTCTAGCTTCTATATACAAGTTTGAGATACACCAAATGGATGTCAAGACTGCATTCCTTAATGGTGAGTTAGATGAGGAAATCTATATGAAGCAACCAGAGGGGTTTGTTGTGCAAGGTTATGAGCACAAAGTTTGCAAGCTTATAAAGTCTCTTTACGGACTTAAGCAAGCACCTAAGCAATGGCATGAGAAGTTTGACAAAGTGATTGTGTCAAATGGTTTTACAATACACCAATCTGATAAGTGCGTGTATAGTAAATTTAATGGCAAACGAGGAGTCATTATCTGTTTGTACGTAGATGATATGCTCATTTTTGGTACAGACCAAAAGAGCATTCAGAGTACAAAAGATTTTCTTTCTGCTAACTTTAGTATGAAAGATATGGGTATTGCTGATGTAATATTGAGTATAAGAATTAAAAGAAGTGGTGGTCACTTGATTCTATCCCAGAAACATTACATTGAGAAGATTTTAAAGAAGTTTAATTACTTTGAAAGCAAACCGGTGTCTACTCCATATGACTCTCAATCACCATTGGATCTTAATGAGGGGAGAGCTGTGTCACAACTAGAGTATTCTAGAGTGATTGGCAGCTTGATGTATGCCATGACAAGTACAAGACCGGACATTGCATATGCGGTGGGGAGACTTAGTAGGTATACTAATAATCCTGGGCATGTGCATTGGCATGCAGTATATAGAGTACTGCGGTACCTCAAAGGGACTATAGATTATGGAATAGTCTATAGTGGATATCCTTCGGTTCTAAAAGGATACACTGATGCTAGTTGGATTACTGAGCGGAATGATCACTCGTCAACGAGTGGTTGGGTGTTTACACTTGGTGGAGGGTCAATCTCCTGGGGATCTAAGAAGCAAACGTTGATAACAGACTCAACCATGGCAGCCGAGTTTGTAGCATTAGCTTCTGGTAGTAAGGAGGCAGAATGGCTGAGAAATCTGTTGCTGGAAATTCCAGTGTGGCCTAAGCCTATGCCACCTGTATCGCTGCATTGTGATAGTCAAGCTACGTTGTCGCGAGCGTATAACCAAGTGTATAATGGAAAGTCCAGGCATATTGGACTAAGGCATAGCTATGTGAGACAATTGATTGTTGATGGGGTGATAACCATTGATTTTGTTAAGTCAAGTCAAAACTTGGCAGATCCTTTTACGAAAGGCCTTACAAGGGATTTGGTGTTGAAAACATCAAAGGGAATGGGACTTTTGCCCAATTAGCTTAATCACTCCTGGTGGAAACTCAACTCAACCGGTTGATACTCTCAATCTCTTGAGTTCAATGAGAAACTACACCATATGTCGTGATTGAAAACACTTGAAAGCTATTTTACACATTCCAAGGTAAAGTGTTTTGTACCTATAATGTGAATACAAAGGAGGTTGAACTACTTAGTTCTTAATAGATTGTTTTGTGCTAATATTATAGGAGCACGGATAGCGATCTACCTATGTGAATGTGGAAGTGGTGCCGCTTCCTATAGGTCACAGGGGCTAGACCTTAGAGCGTTCATGAAATCAAGATAAAATACCCAAGGCCAGTTCACGGGTCAACCGATTAGGATATCTGCATTATTTGGAGGATTATGTGTGAGACACGTCCGGTTGGTCGACAGAGGACAACTAGTTCAAAGACACGTCTACTATGCTGCCCTGACCAGCTTTGATATGTTTTCACTAAGTGAATAGTTGAAGTCGCAAGACACTATTTATGTATGCATAAACCTTGTAATAAGAACTGAGAATATTTCATCTGTATTTCGAAAATGGTGGGGGATTGTTAGAGATTTTCAAAATAAAAGAGTTGTCGTTTTTGGTTTTGTAAATTTCATTTGTTTCCTTAGAATGCTTGTTTTCCTCTTTGTGAGCTTTGTCCCACATTGGTAAGCTGAGAGATGTTGGAGTGGTATATATTAGGAAACATTTCTAATATAAGTAACTAATGATCTAGTGTGGTACAGCCCTTTGGTGCTTCGCACCATACCGGCAAAGCCGGTACACACTCACACACGCGCGCGCGCGCGGCGTGGGCAGTATGGCGTGGGTGTCAAGCAATCACATTAGTTAGTTAGGTAGTTAAATTTCCAAGTATACTTAGCTGTTAGTTAATCTTGTTTAGCGGTTAGTTAATCGAGTTTTGTGTAATTAGTTGGCTACAATTTGCAGAGTATAATTAGTTTTGTAACAGATTCTGTTAGAGAGAGAGTGCTGGGTATAAAGCACGATCTCAGTCCTGTAATCAGTTCAAGGAAAAGAAATAAACATCAATATGTTTCTCTCTCTTGATTCTCTCTCTGTATTCTTGTTTTTCCATATGGTATCAAAGCCATTACAGAGACGAAAGTCCTTCGATTCAAACACTGATCTTTGATACAACAGCGAAATTAGGTCATCATTCCTTCGATCAAAACACAGTTCTTTGATACAACAGCGAAATTAGGTCATCATTCTCATTCTTCGACGAGATTAGGTCATTGTTATCTTCTCAATCTTGTTCGTTTCCACATTCAGCAAATTAGGTCATCGATCTTATCGATTATGACATCAAATTCAACTATTGCAATGTCGACCACAACCACGGCTGTTACGTTACCTCCGGCGCTTGCCTTTCTCGTTTCAAATTGGCACTCTCTGGTCAACATCAAGTTGGATAGCACCAACTATTTACTCTGGAGAATTCAGGTTGAGAATGTTGTCGAAGCAAATGGATTTCTTGGTTATCTTGATGGTACGGTTGAAATTCCAGCCACACATGTTCGTGATACTCAAGGTGAACTTACTCTGAATACTACCTTTTCTCTATGGCGTTTGATAGATTCACAAATTCGGTCTTGTTTAACTGCTTCTCTCTCCCAAGCCACACTTCCCTATGTTCTAGGGTTACGCACTGCGCATCATGTTTGGGAATCTTTATCAAATCGCTATAATACCTTATCAGAAACTCATGTTCAAGAGCTTAGGGATCAGCTGTATAATCTGACCAAAACATCTACTATTGATGTCTATATTGATAATATCAAGGAAATCGCACAAAAATTGGCTGCAGCAGGTAGTCCAATTGAAGATGATGAACTTGTTTTTCGTGCTTTACATGGCTTACCTAAGGTGTTTAATGGTCTTAGAACTGCTGTACGGGCTGTACGCACCAGAGGTCATAATGTGAGTTTTGATGAACTTGCGGTAATGATGAAAAGTGAAAATCAACAGTTAAGTAGAGAAACTGCTGAGATAGAGGTGCACAATACCGTTTTGGTTGCTGCTCATGGAAATCCAACATCATCTCATAATGACACAGGCATTCTTTCCTCTGTGCCCTTGGTTAACCCTGTTTCTCAATCTCATATTGGTGCATCACAGTCTCAGGGGGTTAATTTTAACCAATTTCCATCTCCGACTCAGGGTGTTGGTTTTAATCAGTTTCTACCAAACTCTCACCAACCGTTTCCTCAGCAATTTAGACATTTTCCAAGAGGTAGAGGGAGTAGAGGACCTTATTATCCCAAAGGACCTTGTGATATATGTGGCAGAACAAATCACTCCACTAATTACTGTTATTATAGACCACACAATGGGTTTACTGGTATGTCAAGTTCTCAGTGGAGGGGTTATCAAGATCCCTATCAGTTCTCTCCATGGATACCTTCTATGCTTGCTGGTTCTGGTTCCTATCAGTTTCATGCACCTCCTTATTCTCCTTTTTCATCATCATCACCGAGATTTCCTCAGCATTTCACCGGACAGACCAGACCTAATGGGGGATTCAGACCTCCTCCTACTCATTCAGTGCACCCAATGCAACCTGTTCAAACTGCTTTTGCTGGTTTTACTGGTGGTTATGAGTTGCCTTCTGGTTCTACTGGTTTCTATGGAAATCCTCGCATCTCACAACCGTCTACTGCCTTCTATGGTTTAGATTCTTCTTCTGCATCTGTTTACAATGATGATTCAGTCTCACAACCTTGGTATTTTGATAGTGGGGCCACAAATCATATTACTAACAATATGCAGCACCTCAATTTGGGTCATTCTCCTTCCTCAGCTCTGAATGAAGGTGTCATGGTTGGTAATGGGAATACACTGCAGGTCACTCACACTGGTAAGGGTTTACTTCCAACACCTCATACTACTTTTCAGCTTTCTCACATTCTTCGTACTCCACATATAACTCACAATCTTTTGTCTGTTCATCAATTTGCTAAAGACAATCATTGTCTGCTTACATTTGATTCCAATGGTCTTGTTATCCAGGACAAGCACACTCTTCAAGTTCTGTACAGAGGCCCATGTCACAAGGGTTTATACCCCATTCTGAGCCAATATAGGTCAGTGTCATCCAATTCTAGTCCACTTTCTACTTCAGACACTGGTGTTGTTCCTGCTTTCCTTAGTAAATCTACTTCCTCTGAGCTTTGGCACAGAAGACTAGGGCATCCTAGTACTCCTTTGTTTGTTTCCTTAATAAAACAATTCAGTTTACCTGTTGACAGAGTTGTTTCTTTTGACTGTAATAGTTGTCACATGGCTAAAAGTCACAAACTTCAGTTTTCTATCTCTGAAACTCACACTACAGCACCTTTTCAGTTAGTACACATGGATGTATGGGGACCATCCCCTGTGGCTTCTAATAAAGGTTTCAAGTACTATCTTCTTGTCATAGATGATTTCTCAAGATTTTCTTGGCTGTTCCCTATGCATTATAAATCCGAAGTTAAGTTCAAGATTTCGGATTTCAAGGCTTATGTTCAGAACCAATTTGGTACTTCTATTAAGATTGTTAGAAGTGACAATGGAGGAGAATTTGTTAACCACTTTCTTCTTCATTTATTTCTTTCCACTGGTGTCATTCATCAGACAACTTGCCCTCATACACCAGAACAGAATGGTGTTGTTGAAAGGAAACATCGGCATTTGATTGAAACCACTATCACTCTCTTACTTCAAGCTAGTTTACCTGTTACCTTTTGGCTTGAAGCTTTAATCACTGCGGTTTACTTAGCCAATCGTTTACCCCATTCTTCTTTGCACTATCAAGTTCCTTATGTTCGTCTGTATAACACCACACCCAATTACTACAATCTTAAACCCTTTGGTTGTTGTTGCTATCCTTGGCTTAAACCATATACAAGTCACAAGTTACTTCCTAAATCCACACCATGTGTATTCTTAGGCTACTGTGATAACACTAAGGGTTTCAGATGTTATGATCCTCAAACCACAAAGGTATACACTTCTAGGCATGTGCAATTTCTTGAAAATATTTTTCCTTATCCCAGTCTTGTCTCTTCTAAATCTGACTCATCTTCTGTTGATTCTTCCTTTATTGTTCCTGTAACCTCATTTGATGATCTTCTTATCTCTGTGCCTGTATCTGTTTCACCATCTCATTCCACTTCAGTTTCTATCCCTACTCCTCTTGTTGATCCTAGAACTTCTATTCCTTCTAGCACTCCTATTATTTCTGCTTCTTCTCCTTTAGCTCCTCTTATATCTCCTGTTTCTCCTTCTGAACTTGTTCCATTTTCTACTTCTGTTGATCATTCTTCTAATAGTTCCCATTCTTCTTCTTCTTCTTCTTCTTCTTCCTCCTCTGAGGTTTCGTGCACAGAACACACCCTTTTTCCTTCTAATCAGCATCCTATGGCCACTAGAGCTAAGCATGGGATAGTTAAACCTAAAACTATTGTGAGTTTGACTGCTGTCACTTCTTCTGTTCCCACCCCTAACACTGAACCTACACACTATTCAGAGGCTGTTAAACATTTTGTGTGGCAAGCTGCCATGGCTGAAGAATATCAGGCCTTGGTTAAACAAGGCACCTGGTCTCTTGTTCCACCACCTCTAGGGGCAAATATCATAGGTTGCCAATGGATTTACAAAATTAAGCATAATTCTGATGGCAGTGTGGCACGATATAAGGCACGACTTGTTGCCAATGGAAATCAACAGGAAGAGGGTTTAGACTTCACTGAAACATTTAGTCCAGTCATTAAACAACCAACTATCAGGGTTGTTCTTAGTCTTGCTGTTCATTATGATTGGGCAATTAGACAGCTTGATGTATCCAACGCTTTTCTCCATGGAGTTGTTGAAGAAGAGGTGTATATGAAACAACCTCTTGGCTACAAGAGTGTGTCTCATCCTTACCATGTTTGTAAGTTGCACAAAGCTCTATATGGTCTGAGACAAGCTCCAAGGGCTTGGTTTTCTCTATTTTCCAGTTTTCTTATTCAACATGGATTTATCAATAGCAAGGCAGATCCTTCTCTCTTTTCTCTCAAGACAGATCAAGGCCTTACTTTAGTGCTTGTGTATGTTGATGATATTCTCATCACTGGTAGTAACACGTCTTACATTAACGAGCTTATCAAGATTCTCAGTTCCAGGTTTGTGATGAAGGATCTTGGCACTCTTAGCTATTTTCTGGGTCTCGAAGTTCTGAGACATGGTAAGAACATTATTCTTTCTCAAAGCAAATATGCTACTGATCTACTTGTTAAAGCTGGAATGCATGAATGCAAACCTAGTCCTTCACCATCTTCTACCAAACCTGCTCTCTTAGATCCTGATCCTTATTTTGAGAATCCACATTGGTACAGAACAGTGGTTGGTTCTCTTCAGTATCTTACCTTAACTAAACCTGAGATTTCTTTTGCTGTCAACCTTGCTTGTCAACATATGCATGCCCCAAGACAGAGTAACTATGTAGCTGTAAAACGTATTCTGAGGTATATCAAGGGCAGCATACACCAGGGTCTCCACTTTATGCCTGGTCCTTTAACTTTAACAGGATTTAGTGATGCAGATTGGGCAGGGGATCATGTAGACCGAAGGTCTACAACAGGTTTTTGTCTATTTCTAGGCTCAAATTTGGTGTCCTGGTGTGCTAAGAAGCAACCCACAGTGGCACGATCATCCACAGAAGCCGAATACAGAGCCCTGGCTCAGACAGTTGCTGATGTAACTTGGGTACAACAATTACTTCTTGATCTTCATGTTCTCCCAACTTTGCCTCATTTGATTTGGTGCGACAATCAGTCTGCTATTGCACTGGCCTCTAACCCTATTTTCCATGCAAGAACCAAGCATGTCGAGGTTGACTATCATTTCATCCGAGAGAAAGTTCTGAGTAAACACATTTCAGTGCATCATATTGGTACTTTGGCTCAAATCGCTGACATTTTTACTAAATCTCTATCTGTGGAAAGGTTTCAGTTCTTGAAGGCCAAACTCATGGTCCAGCCAACTCCCATGAGTTTGCAGGGGGCTGTCAAGCAATCACATTAGTTAGTTAGGTAGTTAAATTTCCAAGTATACTTAGCTGTTAGTTAATCTTGTTTAGCGGTTAGTTAATCGAGTTTTGTGTAATTAGTTGGCTACAATTTGCAGAGTATAATTAGTTTTGTAATAGATTCTGTTAGAGAGAGAGTGCTGGGTATAAAGCACGATCTCGGTCCTGTAATCAGTTCAAGGAAAAGAAATAAACATCAATATGTTTCTCTCTCTTGATTCTCTCTCTGTATTCTTGTTTTTCCATAGTGGGCTGTGATGCATTGTGGCGCTTTAGAGGCGCACTTTGCACTTAGCGCTAGGCGCCTTATTGGCGCCATTTCTTATTGCGAGTTGACAGTAAGGTGGGGCTGACGTGGATGACACGCGTCACACGCGTGGCAAGTGAGTCACATGGAGCGGTTCCGATCGGGTGCAACTCGAGACTATGGGTGCGTTGGTTCGTAGAGTTACGATCTTAGCCGTCGACCGCGAATGGGCTCGATCCAACGGATTGGATCAAATCAGATTGGGTGTGAGTGAAACAGCACACCAGTTCGGTGTGACTGGGTGTGACTGATCGATCTGGACCATAGGATCTGATCCAACGGTCAGATTAGATCGGGTGCATACCCATTCTCAATGGGTGCGTAGTGGCCTATAAATAGACCACTACTTAGCAGAATCCAGTGCTCATAATATACACACATAATCCGAATTTCTCCCACATCTCTTTCTATATTTTCTAGCATTCATTCTGCGTTCTGTTTTGCTGCAGAAAATAGAAAACAGTGGTTCTCGGTTCTTGTATTCGTTCAAGCAGATATTCTGTCCGTTTCGTTAGTGCAAACAAAAACGGAAAGAAGTTCAAGTTCGGGCTTCGATTTATTTTGAAGGCAGGTTTGCTGTAACCCTTTGCATACCGAAATTGGTGGGGGCAAATACTGTCTTTAGGAAAGCGACATAGTCGTGACTCGAAGTGTATTTCAGCATTTGTGGAGGTTTCGCCAACAGTACAGAATTGCAGCAGCCAATTTTTCCAACAGAGTGTACCCACAACGTCTTTCAATTAATAGCAGTATCAAACATTCCTTCGCAAAATCATAGCTCTAGCAACTCACGGGAAGAACGACACACCATAACCTCGCTTTAATAAAAAGAAGGAAAGAGGATAACCGAGTTAAGCAAAAGAAAAAGACAAGACGAGCACCCCTTTACTCCTTTAAAGAATAACCATTATCGCTGCGGTAGCCTCGCCCTTACACTCAATGACAAAAGCTTACTCCAACTACCACTATTCTATTCGAACGTATCAGCAAGTATTAATCAAATGGATAGTTAGCGTCGACCTACTCTTGCATTAAAGATCTCGAAGAAAGATGAGGAAGCTGCTTCGCTACCGTTCCTAGAGCCCAGAACTGCTTCTGGAACTAAAGTCAGGACCTCGACCCGCCTACTCGGGTCTTATATGGATATGCAGGAAATGACTTATCCTAGCTACCTATTACCTTACAACATGTTGTGGCCTATCATGTGCAGTCATTCTTATCGGTACCGCACTCCTAGGACATGAATTCTATGTCTTGACGACTTACGGAAGTCATTAAAAAATAAGAAATTACACTAGTGGGGGTGCCTTATAAGATGTTTTACCATGCTTTCCATACCGAATGAGTTGTTAGGTGAGGGCCGAGAGGACGAGATTCAATATCTTCTTCGTATGGACGAACTATACCAGAAAACGAAGCGGGGATAGAGAGATAATGGGAATCCATCTACAGTTCTACACTTACTGCCGACCCATAGAGTACCTTTAACATCAGCGTTATGCAATTTTAGAGTTCGCATAAAATCCTACACAAGCTTCCTTACAATAATGCACAAATTTGGACCATCTTTGGTACTGAGCAACTCATCAGAGCACAAGGGAAGTAATATAAAACCTTGGTATTGCAACTATATAGGAGAAACTGCTCGGTTAGTATAGACTCGTATATAGCAATATTTTGAAATCCGAAAACTGGAGCGAACTGGTAAAGGGATCGGGCGGTTAGCTCTTCAAAGAAAATGTCGACGAAATGCAGAGCTACGTACACCTAGGCATATGTGCGTAAAGATGCTAACTTTATACTGAGAGAGAGACGCATATGCTACGTACTAATCTTTTGATATGGAGATCAGAGGGGAAAGAGAGAGACAGAGACTGAGAGTAACCGGACGGTTCTTTACCAATCGACGGTCCGGTCGAGCCGGGTTTCAAAACACTGTTATATATATTAGCTCTTCAAAGAAAATGTTGACGAAATGCAATTAAAGATGCAATCTTTCAAGAAAATGTTCGTAAACATCCACAAGAAAATGTTTGTTTGTACATATATATACTGTGAGAGAGACGCATACCGACATCTTTCTTTCGCTATGGAGCTAGAGTTAGAGAAGGAGAGAGAGAGAGAGAGAGAGAGTTGTATAATGAGTGAGAGAGAGAGAAGCAGCTATGGAGAGAGCTATGGGGAGAGGGACGGAGGGAGTGAGGGAGTGACTGAGAGTAAGGTGGTTTTATGCAGGGTCATGGAGCTAGGCAGGGCGATAGTGAGGATCGTTTACCTACGGACATAATGCGAGTGTATTCACGAACGCAGACCGTTGATCTAATCATTAAAAAAAATCGGACGATTCATCTGCTAATGGACACCAACAGTAGTGATGATCCATGGTCCTGGAGCATAAAAAGGAACATATCATTTGCAATTCGATTTGGACAAATTTGGTCCAATTTTTTCAATTTGGTCCTTCGTCTATTGTCCACGTTGCCATTTTCAGGGGTAAGGTAGATCGATCTATTTGCTGTTTTTTAAGAAATTCAATGCTTTGTTTGTATTGGAATTTTAAATTTTTTTTGAAAAATAGTAGGGGTAATAAGTGGAGAGAGATAGAGAAAGAAATGTTAAAAATAGAAGGAATCTAGAGAAAAAAAATTTAAATTTTTTTTTGAAATTACAAAAAGAACAAAGCATTGATTTTCTACGGCTCTTCAATTGATGTACATACTCTCTTCTTTCTTTTTTTTTTGGTCTTTTAGCAGGTGAATTTATGAAACTGTTGTTATAATTTGTAAAAAAAAAATCAATTAAGGTATTGTACAAATCAATTTCCTTTTGTAAATATTACTTTAACGAGTTGTCCGACCTTAACTGGTTATCTAAGTTTTGATTAGTTATGGTGGGTTTCGATTGAAAAGTTAGTAACTTATTTTTTTGTATTTATTTGATTTTTTTTTTTGTATTTGTTTGTTTTGCTTCAAACTTTTGTGAGTTATTATTTCTTCCTCTAAGTAAAAAAAAAAAATTGATCGAAACTCATAATTTTTTGAATAAAGAAAAAAATAAGTCAAAAAAGACAAAAAAAAAAATACTTACTTTTGTCTTTTTTTAAAAAATTATGAGTTTTGTTCAAAATTTTATATTTTTTAAATTTCTCTCAACGAGACTAATCAATAAGTAACAAAAGTTTGAAGCCAAAACCAATAAATGCAAAAAAAAATTTATACTATTTGACTTTAAAGCCAAATCCACTTATCCACCCATTAGACTTTCAAAAAAGAGTTAATATTTTGTTTGTTTATTGCTAATCCTAAAAGGGTTTAATTAATTGATTGGGTAAATTTCACTGACCTCCCCTGAGGTTTCTAAAATCTCAGTAACCTCCCTTGCTTTTGCTGACATTACCAAAAATCCCCCTTTCCGTTAATTTAACCTTAAATGGCGTTAACTATTGTGACAAAATGACATATATGCCCTCTACTTGTATTTCCATTTGCCCTCTACTGAATAATTCTTCCCCTTTGCAAAGAAATCCAACGGAAATTGCCGATTTGGATGCTGGCATAAGCAAAAAACATAATGGGAGAGAAATAATTAAACCTCACTTGGTGGGTTTGGATTAAAAAATTAAGAGTGACTTTTTTTTTTTTGTCTTTATTAAAAAAAAACACATTTATTAGTTTTGCTTCAAAATTTTGACTTATTGTTTTGTCTCGACGAGAGGAATCAAAAATTGATCGGAAGTCTTAATTTTTCTAAGAAAGAAAAAAAGTAAGTCAAAAATACAGTTTTTTTGACTCTTTTTTTTTTTTTGTCTTTTTAAAGAAAATTATGAGTTGCGATTAAAAGTTTATACTTTTTTTAATCTTTTCGCCAAGACGAATCAATAAGTCACAAAAAAATTGACGCAAAACTAAATGTAAAAAATTATTTGAATTGAGAAAAAAAAAAGTTACTCCCGACTTTTTAATCCAATTGTGCTCTTATTCTGCATACGCAATTACTACTCAAATAAAATAAATATAAACACATTTTTATATAAATCGGGCGAATTATTCTTTTTCGGCGAATGGAGTGAGCAACATGCGAAATTAGTAAAATAAGGATAAAAATTGGTTGCGCTACGGCAAAATTGGGTGCGGTGGTTTTGGGCAATTTTTACGATGGGGCATTGGGTGGTGATAAGGTGATGGAAGAGGTTTCTGGAGGTTTACAATTTATGCTGGGTTAGAGGTTTTGAGAGCTCATTGTCTATATTGAACAAGAAAAATGGATAGATTTGCTCAATACAACAAGTTCATATTCTAGAATTTCTTATTTAAGACATTTTAGATTTTTTTAAATAACTAAGGTGTTCGGGCTAACTTAAGCGCGCCTCGAATAATTCTAGGGGCCGAATCCTACTGCCCATTTGCAGGGAGCCCAACTAAAGGTAGAAATGGGTGGTCCAAAAATAGTTGATTACACTTGAGAGATTTCAAACTTGAGACTCTAGAAAGGAGCAAACTCCTAAGTCTCAAATCTTGACCACCAGACTAACTCTTTGGGGTTTAAAACATTTTAGTTTTGTGTTCAATTTTTTTAGATTATTAATTTATATCAAGCAAAGAAATAAAAAAAATTAAAAATAGGAACTAAAATTGAAAGAATTAGAATAACAAAACATAATTCTACTAAAAAATATTTTGTTTTGTCTATGTCCTTAGTCAACTTTTAAAAGTCTGTCAAAAAAAAAAACTTTTAAAAGGTTTTGATCATAATTTTTTACATTTTATGTTTCTCTTGTTGAAATGAATAAAAAATCCATCCAAAATTGACGCAAAACTACTAAGGCAAAAAAATATTTGAACAAAGACCCAAAAAAATCCAAAGAATTATCATGCCAAACCACACCTTAGTTTATTTTACAAAGTAACTAAAGAATTTGTTATTTTTCTTTTTTGAGCTTATTGAGCTTATTAATAGAGTCATTATTATAAATATTTTCAATTAAATATTTGCATTTGAAATAGAATAATTGATAGGATCATATGCTTTCTATCTAATATCCAAAATAAGTGGGCTTCATTGCGGCAAAATTAGAATTTGAATTGTAATATGGGTAGAAGAACACATGGATTTAGAAGATTTAGAGAGGTTAAAGGGCATTTTTGGCAGTTCAAAGCACATAATATGACATCATCAGCAACTTTTGTTAGCATATGTAACGGCTGGTAACAGAAGGGGGACTTTTGGTAATGTCAGCAAACGTAAGGGAGGTTACTGAGATTTCAGAAACCTCAGGGGAGGTTTCTGTTTGTGTCAGAAACCTCAGGGGAGGTCAGTGAAATTTTTTCTTACTTGTGTCTGAAATCTTCCAATTTTTTGCAGGTCGCCAAGTTTCATATCATGTTATGTTGATGTTGAGTTTTAGGGTAATCGTAACAGGGAGAAAATCTAATCTATTAGAGTTAATTTCATTCAATGTAAAATATATATATACAAACTATATAATAATTGCACTACGGTCTTAAATACTTAAACTAATTACATGATAAGATACATAATTACACTAGATACAAATAGATCCATCGTCTAACACTAACACTATGCTTCGTATATCAATTGGCTACTTTTTGGTTCCTTGATTGAGGTTTGAGAGAAGAAAACTGAAGGCGAATCAGAAATAGGGAAGTCGAGGTTCATTGAACGGGTGGTGGTTTTTACTTCAGTTGGTGTGCATTTTTTTCTCGAACAATGTGTTTTTTATTTTTGATCGGCGAAAGTTAGTATTGTTGGAATAGTTAGATTAACACCTCGGAGAACGAGTTGAACTCTTGACCTCCTTTCTCTCTCTCGAACAATGTTACAATAGTTTTTTTCCCTTTGAACAACAATGGATTTCTGTTTACTGAATTTCATTTCTACATTTATTCTATGGAGCTGTTGTGGTATCTTTTGCAGTTATGGAACTGCTGTGATATATATTTTCTCCTTTTATGTCATTACTTGGGGTAAAATTAGATAATTTCATCTTGGTGTAGTTTAAAGGAGGCCGAGGTTTGTTCTGAACAGATTCATGGGCTGCTACAATGCCACTAAATACGTTTATAACCATTCTACTTGCTTCTATTTTCTTGTGGATGAAAGGAGGGATTGAGGCTTGAGAGAAGAAAACCTAGGGGAAATTTAGAAGTTGGAAAATGGGTACAATTTCTTCAATATAAAGAGTAGACAGTACAAGACCTTGATTAAAATAGATTGTGGAGGGCGATGTGATAGGGAAGAAAGAAGAAGCATATATAACTTTTTGTTTTCTTTTCTGGTTGGCTTAAGAAAATAAGACGACTACTTCTACCTTGCAGAACAAACTATTGTTTGTAACTTTATCCTTTAAGTTTACCAGCTTTTCTCCATTTAACTCTTGCCCACAGACTCAGCTACATGACACATTTCTAAACTTAGCCTAAGCATGTTGCATTTATGTCAAAAAGTGAAGTTTGAGCACGAAGACAGGTCCTCAGCAATTATTTATTTGCATGTATGGGATATTACGTAATATTTTGCGTTTTGATACATCTTCTATTGAAATGTACTTCCAATCATATGTGATTAAGTACAGATATAGAGTTTCTATATCTCATCCATGTGAAAGTTTTGAAAGTCCAACCATTGTGGTGATATATACTTTTTTCAAATATGATCGTGATTAGAGAATCCCGAGTGTCTAAGCAGGGTATGGGGGTTGGATACATGTCGCACATCCTCACCCAAGATCCGTTGTCTGTTATGCATACTTGCATACATAAGAAGAGTCCATAAAAGATATCACAGGGATACTTAACAGATGTTTCTAACGGTTAAAATCTTAGCATTAGTGGCATATGATTCTGGAATTGGTGTTGGAATCCTTAGGTGGAGGAGAACCCACAGCTGAATTCAATGCAAACACTTGCTAATCTTAATGATGCATGTTATACATTGGCTGTCAATGAATTTAGAAACCTGTTGATTGAACCAACAAATAACAAAACGTCTAGCACTTGTAGCTTGTAGCCTTGCACGTTACTCAAGTCATTAACTCAATATTAGATGATGCTTCTTATTACGAATTTCAAAATTAAAACGAATACCTTGTTCATTACTCAAGTCATAAACTCAATATTAGCCGATGCATCCTTTTAAGAATTGAGCATTGTAAAGTTAAAAGAAATACCAATTGCAGGGTGGATGATTTGATGATGGCGAGCTAACCAGACCTCATCCGGATCACGGAGTGTAGGTGGACTCCTGCAACTGTGGTATGGGTTAACCTCAATTTCCATTATGGTTGTAGTCTGAGAAGCATGGGTAGGGGAATTGGTTTTGTTCATAAGGGGTTTTATTAGTATGTTGCTCAGCTAAGATTCAAACTTCTTCATTTGAAATAGAATATTTGTAACAGAATGTTTGTTGTTGGGAAACTGTGCTTTCTTTTTTAAGCTATCAGTCAATTATACTCTACGATGTAGTAGGCATGAGCAATAACTACTTACCCAAAAAAGGCATGAGCAATTATTATTATTATTATGATTGTAAGATTAGTTCCTTATGATTAGTAACACTTGAGTAGAAGCTTGACGTTACGACTAGAGATATTGATTTGCTTTGTGCGCAGTCTAGGTCTTAGGATTTTGTTTTTGGGATACATGCTGGTAATGGAGCTGTGCATAAGGTGGCTTAGGCTAGGACTACTTGGGATGGATGTTTGGTTTGAGTTTCTAGGTTGAACTACTTGTAGATGGAGTGTTATTGTAGTAACTCTTTCGGTTTCCTTGGCAATATAACCCTAGCGGTTCGGAGGTTTTTTTTGGCTAACTATAAGGATGGTATTCATTAAAACATAATGCACTATTATGGCTTTTCTAATTCCAAGACATTTCTCATGTGCAGACTTAAAGGGAATCATGCTCAAGCCATTGTTGGTATGCCAACCAAGAGTTTGAAGTGCAATGGTGATCTGGAAGTGGAAGTGATAATTGATGTATGGAATCTGTCTCACTTATGCTATTTCCAAATGTGATTCTTATCTTTTCCCCTTGTGCTTATGAGAAAGAGGGAGGCTAACTTGGTGGCCAAACATCCCATGAATTTGGAGGATCCAAATCTTGTCTGTCGAAAATTTTTTAACTACGGAAATAGCAGACCCCTTACTTTCAAAAAAATCTAGGAACTCAATAGCATTATGCTGTAGAACCATTCCAAAAGGGGAAAAAAGGGAAGGCCTAAAGTGGCATTTTAGTTTTCTACACTCCAAATATAATAATGTATGGCAAATTTTTCACGTGCAAAGCACGTGCAGCTTTACAAGTCTATGTAAATGCTTTAAAATACGGGGAATGGATCGATCTGCATCTTGGTTTATGAGATTCCAAAGGAATCATAGGTAAAGTTTGTAATTCTTTATGAACTTTTTAAACACACTCGCACATGCCATTTGTTGAAAGGCATAGCATTTATTTATGTATGTAATTCTCTTTGTTTATGTTGAATAGTTATAGGAAACAATTCATTTAGCCAAGAAACTGAAGGTCTAGGGCATTGATCAGTAATTCTTAATACCAAGTTGGTTGGTATTGTTTTCCCTAGGCCACAACAAGGGATTTAGGTTTGTGATGGCCCTGTGTGCAGTCTATACTACTTATCAAAAAAAAAATGTATCCAGTCTAAACTCTCTCTTGTTTGCCAGTTTAATTTGCTGTGTTTTGGTGACTTCCCTTCAGCGTAGAAATTCAACAGCTAATCTTTTTGCCTCTCTCTTTAGCTTCACACTCAATTTTGGTTCTTAATAGAAATACAAGGATGGGGGGATCTTTATTCTTCAGTTTTTCTTTGAATCTTTTTAGGCATCAAAGATCTAATTTGTTTGAGTAATCTTGCATTTCCTTCGTCATCTGAAACTGAATAGTTTGCCACCGTTTTGTTTCAATCCGTGTGACTGGTGCAGGTCATTGATGGTGTTCATCGTTGAAGGCTCAGTCTTACAAGGTAGATCTTGTTATAGAATCACAGTCTTGATATACTTTTGGTGAGATTTTAATACTATGTTCTTGTATATTATGAAATTGCTACAAAATGAGATGCATATGTGTGCTTTGTGGAACTGTATTCTGTCTGAAAACTAAAGAAAAGTACCTTTGCCGACTACATTTGCTGGAGTAATAACAAGAAAGGAGAAGGAACAAATCAATTGTCTAAAGCAAAGGGGTATGTCTTATATAGAATGTATATGACGGAGAGGTTTTACTTTCTGGAACATAGCAAAAAGGGGAAGGGTGTTGAAATGGGGATGGAGGAGGAAAAGCACATGAGCACTAAATGCGGGGATCAGGTAGGAGGAACTGACACACTCTATGCATTAGTATAATAAAACTTGTTTTCATATGATTAAATGTACTTACCAATGAAATATTAGTGGATATTGGTCCTGGTGGCCTATTGTAATATATATTCTTTGCAATAATAAACGAATATACATGGACAAATGAAAACTTTTTTGCAAGCAATCGACAAATGATAACAAAATATATATGAGTTCACATCTTTCGAACTAGTATTCTCTCTCCTCAACTTGGTAGGTTTCTATAGTCTGGCTGCTACAGAGTTTCTTTTGGGTTAGCAGCTGTTGTCATTTGAATTTAAGATCTACATGCTGCCCATTGAAGTTGTAACTGTGATACAATCTCAATGGGAGTACACAAGCATTGTGTACTGCGATTCTTCTAATTACATTGTTTTTATAAGCATATCTGTGCATGGATTGGTATTCGCCCTTCCCACCTCTCCAATATCATGCTTCTATCTTCATATATCTTTCATCTTTTTCTTCCTCCCTTTATTTCTCGAGGGAGTTTTTTCAGAAAGTTTTTGTTGTTAAAAATTGGTTTTCTCTCATTTTTCATGCTTGATCTTGGAGTTGATTTGAGTTAATTACGCCGAGTTGCCAGTTCACTGGTTCTGTCTCAATAGCACTATTTTAGGCGCCACGTGAAAGAACTAACCTTTCTGGCTGTTAGGGGGTTTGATTTTCTTTCTTTGATACTCTGATGCTAAGAGATATGAGATGTTCAAGCGGTCAGCAGGGAAGATTTAGGGATTACCCAGTTTGGGTTAGGGTTGAATAATCCCCAATGTAGAATAATCCATCATATTTAAACATGGGGTAGGACTCTTTGAACTTTGTCGATACGAGAGAGAGAGAGAGAGAGAGAGAGAGAGAGAGAGAGAGAGAGAGAGAGAGAGAGAGAGAGAGAGAGAGAGAGAGAGAGAGAGAGAGGTGCAGGATATAAGGATTGCATAATAAAACACTACGTACAAAATAAAAAATGAAAAAAGAAGACCAAAAAGATAAGATGTCGATTTTCCTTGCTTTGTACAGAGGAGGAAAGACGGTTCTCTACCTGGTGTTTGAGTACATGGACACTGATCTGAAGAAATACATCAAAAGCTTCCGTCAAACTGAAGAGAACCTTCCCATCAAAACAGTCAAGGTAATGGACTGTTTTATGAAGTACTTCTCATCTTTCTCAAGGAGTATGCAGTTGCTTATCAAGGTAGAAATATTTGTTTTGTTTTTTTGCAGAGCTTGATGTTAGAACTCTGCAAAGGCATTGCTTTCTGCCATGGTCATGGTGTGCTACACATGGTTATTTTTTAGCTAAAAGGAAGCGAAAATCAAATCTCGTTTGAGTGTCTTCTCTCGTCATGTATGGAGACTCAAAATGAGGTCTCCTTTTTGGAGACCCAAAAACTGGTGCTTGGTTGGAGTGCTTTCCATATCCACTTTGTAGTTATGGAGAGTGGACAAATCTCAAAATTCCAAACTTTGTCAGTGATGATGACTAACCACACATCGCTGTTTTGCAGTCCGGAGGAGGCATTCATGAATTCTCAGATTCTCAATTCGGTAGGTCGCTTGGAAACTTTCTAACTGATATTGATGCAGCTCGATGAGAAACTAAAACTTGCTTGCCTCCGGTCATGTCTTTGCATTGGGGAGTCTAGAGCCTTAGCAATGGCCAACATGGTTCTTGGGCTGAAGGAAATTCAAATTCGGGGAGAACCCGTAAAAATGTT